>NC_138202.1:41945933-43145933 GCF_964194415.1 Vipera berus
GGTAAGCAGGCTGCTTAAGTAGAATTCCCAGTAGTTACCACTTCTGACCATGTTGGATAATGATATGATAGTTTGGCAATATTAGGATCCCCCACATTTCTTGCAGGAGATTGTTTTTCTAGTAGTCAAGCAACGATACTTGATCACTAAGTAGTTCATTGTGCATATATCTTCCACTTTGATATATAAATTGTGAAGGTAACACTTTTTGGACCCATGGTTTGTTGCTAAGAATACCTATTTCTATACCAGTCATGAATGTTCAAAGTTTCCTCTAAGTTCCACCATTTGATGACCTATTTCAAGTTTGCATTTTTAATCTAGTCATGACCAAGGTTTTTTTACCCTTGTTGCATTGCAGATGGAGGATGATACAGCCAAGGCAAGTAACGAACCACAGCCTTGTTATCCCGGTGGTTTCCTCGTGAGATTTCCATTGCAGCAATCTGTGCTAAGCCCACTTTGAGATGTCCGCCAAAAGTATCCTCATGCAATGGCTGGGAACATGTTTTCATGTGACTCTGTAGTAGACAGACAGGATGTTTAGATAATAAAGTTATTTTAAAGGACAAGGAAGTTGCACAATTCAACAGAGATACACTATTTACATAAAGTTTCCCCAACCTTGGATCTTCCAGTAATGTTGGGAGCTGCAATTCTCAGAATTGCATCAGAATACAGTTTACTGTATATTAAAGGTGAATACTGGATAGCTTTAAATCTAGAGCTATTATGATGATATATCTTTGGAAATCCATTTACAAATTACTATCACGTAATTAAACTGGCAGCTAATTCCGATTGCTTTTTTGTCCTTATTATATATTTCAATAAGAATGATTCCATCATTTTTTCCATTACTAAACTGCTCAAAAGTTACTTAATCCATTAGAAAAATAACCCTGAAAATCCCCATTTCACTTGTTCCCTCAGTGGATCTGCTCACATTCACTTCATTTCCCATTCATTTATTCCTATTATGAACCGCTCGTGTTCAGGATGCGTGAAGCTGAAAGGACAGTTAAAATTCCTGTCATTGTATGATGACCATAACTGAGATCATCTGGGAGTTTGTTCTTCCCATTTTTAACATTTCAAAATCATTTAAAGATAGTAGTCCAGTAGTGTTACAAGTAATATATCAGTCTAGAAGTAATATTCATTTTATACCATTTAGCTTTCACCGCATACTCATTGGTATCTATAACAACATATTTATATTGGTTTTATGTGAGATAAAATATTTGATATAATTATTTATTACACTATAATCTGCAATTTTCAGCAGCTTACACAATATATGATATAACAAAATATAAACATCCACAGTATGACAAAAATAGAAATAATGATCATGAACCGTAAAATGAGCAAGAGAGAGAGAGAGAGATCCTGTGGCTCAAGAGGTAAATACACTGCCTAATGTGCAATCAGCCCAGGTTCGAATTTCAGAAGGGTATGGCTGACTGATGAAAACTAATGAGTTAGAAATGCATTTCAGTCTCCCTTAATTCTTTGTTAGTAATTTACACAAATATATATATATATATATATATATATATATATATATATATATATATATATATATATATATATGTACGTATGTATAGATTGATTGACATTTACATAGCCACCTACTCACCCACAGAAACACTAGGCAGTTTACAAACAATAAAAACACAAAATAGAAAAAACAATAAAAAATGATAAAAAAACAATTTCCCCCACCCCCATAAAGTTGGCTTATTTGATCAAGGTTAAAATAGATATGTTAGGTTTAGTAACCTGTAATGGAACCATTTGTCTGAAATGATATAGGATTTCCTGCCTGAGCAGGGGGTTGGACTAGATGACCTCCAGGGTCCCTTCCATTTGTTCATTTGTTGTATTTTGAGAGAAAGTGATAAGTTTATTTATTTGTTTAGATTTATATACCGCCCTAAAGTTGTTGACATTTGCTGTAATGAAGCAGGTAGTCATTTCTTTGTATATTTTTGTTTTATTTACTATATTGTTATTTTTTTATTTTTTTATATTTTTTCTATTTTATTTTTCTTTTTTACACTTTTTTTCTTTTATTTCTTAGTTTGTATTAGTTTTTTATCATTGAGGTTCTAATTTTTAATAAAATTACCATTAAAAAAATCTTATACCTATAGAGATAATTCTCTAGTCCTAAAAAAAACCACTGTTTTGATAGTAAACAAATTTCCTTGGCAGGTGACATGTCACAATTAAAATGCTCCTATCCCCATCAGATGAGACTGCTATAAAGGTTATATAATTCAGAGTGGAATAGTGGAATTCACAAAATGAAACATCACAAGAAGAAACTTCAGCAACCATAACACTAGCACAGTTTCCGTTTTATGATAAGCTAATTTTTATTTTAGATATTCACAAACACGATACCTAAAAATCTTCCCAATTAAATAGATAATATAGAATGTCATAATAATGGAGTAAAAGTAAGTTGATTTTTCTGAACTCACCTTTAATTTAGTTAAAGTATGCATGTCAGCAATAAAATCCAAAACTTCACCAATGTATTGCCGCATGCATTCCATCGCTGCTGTTCCACACTATAATATGAAAACAAATGCTCAACTTTATTCTAAAGCACAATAACATTAAAACACCAGACCAACACCCAATACCAATGGAACTCTGCTCACCTTAAACCAGATGGTCAACCTCTTCCCCTTCCATTCAAAAGATTATATTAACGCTTCTAGAAAATGATCATATCACAATGGAAAGACACAGACCCTGACAGCCCCATCTACCAGAATCTGAGATACACTGCAATTACCTAGTTAGACCACTAAGAAACACTTTCCCAGTTTGATACTCCCCATAATCAAATACTTGACTGAAGAAGCTATGTGCTTTGTACTGACTTAAGGAAGAGCTGGCTCTATAACGGCTCAAAATCTAAAGTGCCCAGGATCTTGATGGTGGGAAATACGGTAGATATTATTAAACTGAAACTGGTATTAAAGCAACATAGGCTTTGGTGTGCTAAAGGCTTTGAAAGGTAACTTCAGTTCTGATGCAACAGGCAGTCATATGATTCAAACTAGATTCCTAAATATGTTGTTAAATATATTTATATAGGTGGTTACATTTTCTTTGAATCATATTATCCTATATGAATTTAAATTTGAATTGAATGCCTTATTCCTCTATGAACAAGTCTCTCCGTCTGTCTGTCTCTCAGTCTGTATCTCGTATGTCAGCAGAGATTAATCTCATTCCTTCCTAGGATGCAATCCCAGTGTTTCTGAAGGGGAATTGTCACACCTGGTTTAAGATGTAAAATGACAACACCTATTCCTAAATTCAGTCTTACACGTTCATACGCCAACCAGTACATCCTGTTCAAAATTGCCTATATAGAATTATAGGAGAAAGAATGACAGAGCCCGTGAGTGTGTGTGTGGAGTCAAGAGAGGAATCAGCCCAGAGACTCTACATTGCCAGAAGTGAACTAAGTTCAACTCTTCTTGAATTCCATTAACCCTTAGCTAGTGTCAAAATAGTGCTAACTAGTTGACTAGATTCCTATACATAAGCATAAGCAGTAAATGATTTTCAATTTTAATTGAAACTTAATGTGTGTCCCTGGTCTTTTGCACCTGAGAAGAATGGGGCTACACAAAGAACCAATAAACCTATGACTATAAGCTCCCCAGAATTACCTTGAGGAAAGATCAACAGCCTATAAATTTTATAAATAAATAAGTAAGTAAGTAAGTAAGTTAGGGGTTATAAACAATGTATAATATCTGATTAATCTTAAGTGGAATATTGCTCACTTAAGAATAATTCAGAGATCAGAGAATAGTTCCACTGACTGTAGTAGGAATAAAATCAGGCTACCATTAGCCTGGGGTTATGTAAATGACAAGGTGATAAAGTGCATGAGTGCACTACTTAGTGACAGCAGTTCCAGCCATCCCAATTGCCATTATTAAATGAGGGCCATATGGGATATTAAGCAAGAACCTCACATGACTGCATTTCCAACTTCCTACCTGATTCCCCATTGATTTTATTTGTGGAAAATAAGCAGGGAACATAAGAAATCACTGTCACATTACTGGGAGATGATGGCTGGAATGCCAAGAATCAGTCATAAGTACCACTTATTCAGTGGCATTGTAATTCTCAATGGTCACTGACTGAGTTGCTGTAACCTGAGGACCACCTGTACTATATTTTTAATAAGAAAGTTGGAAGTAGAGGAGAAAATACATCAGAAGGGACCTAATAAATTTTGCAATAATTCAAGATAATCAGTGTTTGGTGGGCATGTATTACACATATTGAACAAACAGCAGTTTTAATTTACAAACTGGCTTAGAGATTACTTATTGAAAGTTGGACACAGAAAATAAGGAAGCAACAATAGGAGTTCCACTGTTGTATTTTAATGATTGACCCAAGTGCTTCTCACTTCTCTGTATAAAATATAAAATCTACATGAAGGTGAATGACACCACTTTTTGTCTTCTCCATTCTTCTGCCTATCACTTTACTTGACAGAACAACAAACAGTAAAAAAAATAAGGTCACTGTGAGTCCTGTCAAACTACTCTCCATCTTCCAATGAGTTTGGATGAAGAATTCCATACACTGCTTCTGTCAGGCTGAGCAATTTGATGATAAAAGAAATTGGGTACTGCCCCTTTGAATACAAATTATTTTATGTCTGTATTGCATTCTGTTTCTCTACATTGTGCCAAATAGGTTGATTAAAAGTAGAATAAACACATGCCATTACATTGCTACCTTTCTACCAGATGCTTCACTTCATCCCAACTCAAAAATCACATCACTTGGAAAATAATATTAGCTATTTGAATCATGGAAGTTTGAAAGTTTGGAATTTCCTTTTGCAAACTGATTCTCCCTTTTCTCGTGTTGGGATTGCTAGTGTCAGAATTCCCCAGTCAGCACTCCCCAGCCAGCACTTCCATGGCTGCATGTTGGCTGGGGATTTTAGAAATGGTGGTTCCACCAGAACTGAAGGGTATCAGCTGGGGAAGTCTTTAGAAATCCATACTCTTCTGCAACACATACTGTACCTAAAAGGAGAGCCATCACATGAACACAAATAGATTTCTACTTCATCAGGTTAAAAAAATCACCAGTGCTTATTGAAATAACTGGGGATTGTTTAAGTCATAATCGAACACTTTTGGCAAAAGCTAGACAATAAATAATCAGACCAAAATTGTAATGCTAATCGCAAGCTACATTTTTGTCAGATTTATTCCCTTGGATATAATCCAGTGTGCAAACTGGTAATCTTCAGTAACTACCACAGAGGAAAAATGTAACATCTATATCTGGCTCTGTATAAAAATTGGAGTGCAAAAAAGTGGGGTTTTAAAATACTTACTCCAGGGAGAGAAGCAATCATTTGCTTGTGTAAGATCATTGATTCAGCTAGCTTTGTCCCAGCATCTGCACAAACAAACTAATGAGAAATAAAATGCAGTTATCAGTAAGGTCTCATCTTGCTGATATTTATGATTAAATCTGCAGATGGCTAAACTCTGAATGGGAATGATGTCAGTTATTCAGATTCAAAATATATAAAAATTACCATGTATTATTTTTCCCAGTTCTGCATCCACAAATTTAACATTTTTCATTCATCCCCATTACACAGGCATCTAGTCCTGGTATCATTGTGTGAATTATACTTGTAAACAATGTGGGTTCTCATTTCAGAGCAAAACACTTGAAATTTCTTATCCATTATCATGTGTTTTTCTTATTGAGGTCTTCTGATGTTTTCTATAGTCATTCTCAATCTATATACTCTCAATGTCATGACCTTTACCTGGATGAAACAGTGAATCACAGGGCAACAATTTTGAACCAAGATAACTTGAACAAGCTTACAAAATGTGTCCAAAATCTGGGATCTATGACGCCCAAAGGTATGAAATTTGGGGGAGTTGTGACTGCTTCAGTACTATGGTTTGCTGCTGCATTGCTGCTGCAGCCACATGATCTTCAGTTTCAACAGTCTCTGCCAGTTTCCCAGCCAATCTTGGAATCCCACATTCCCTCACCCACACAGCAACAGTCATTTTTCTGCCTGCTGGGAAGGGATAAGAAAGGAAAGGAAGGGAAGTAATGACAAAAGGACAGAGAGAGAGAGAGAGAGGGAGGGAGGGAGGGAGGGAGGGAGGGAAGGAAGGAAGGAAGGAAGGAAGGAAGGAAGGAAGGAAGGAAGGAAGGAAGGAAGGAAGGAAGGAAGGAAGGAAGGAAGGTGTTAGAAGTTACTCCCACTGCTTTTTTGCCCATTCATGGTCATTCTGCTTCTCTTTAAGTAAGAAAATATCTCTGCAATGATCACCCAACAAGGTATAGGTTGAGAATGAGAGGAAAACATATTGTAGAAGATGCTTTCCATTTTCTCTCATATTCTAAACCTATAAAATGCAGTAGATAAGGCACTTCTTCAAAGATGGATTCTTCGTGCTAATGCAGTACCTAAACATTTCACAAAAGCTGACTGTCAGCTAAACAGATGGGGAGGAGGATATTGAATTCTATCCAAACCTGATAGATTTTGTGCCTGAAGCAAAGGGGCAACGTGGTGCCCCCACATTCCACCGAGGTACACCCAGCCTAGCAGCCATATAAACAATGGTTTGCTTAAAAGGTTCGGGGCATCAGAAAAGAATGATGCCAAAGAGATGGAGGTATTGTCTTTTCCACAATGCTCAGGATTTGCTGTCTATGCTGACTGCTTTACCTAATGGTCCTTGGATCCACCTATCTGTTTGTTGTCTTTCTCCCCTAACAGAGCAAGAGAAGTGCAAGCTGAATAACACTGAACACCTGGAAAAAAGAATAATTGTGTGAGATTTATTAATTTTCTGAAAGAAACTTCAATAGATTCTTAAGGCATAATTGCCCTAAAATAAGTATAGTAATAAATGTTGCTGGAATATGCTATTAATTAAAGCTATGATATTTCAGAATGATGCTGGCAATGATGGTAAACACTTGCCAGTGCATCCAATTATTTTGTGAATGGACAAAGATGAAAGAATTGTAACTTTTCCCAATATTACCAAAGCACATCTTTGGTCCTTTTTTGCCTTGTCACAAGTCAGTAATTAAATTAAACTAAATCTTTTTCAAGATCATTTAAATGTGAACAGATGACATCTACTATGCTTCTGTACAAAAGCAATTTCCTTTGATATTAACATTTTTCCTAATACTATCATTCTCTTTTCAGGAAGCAGGTAGATTTCTGCCTGACATCATAAGGAAAAGACTAAGCAGACAAACGCTTCATATTTATTTCCAATATGCCTCATCACTGCCCGTATCAACTGCTTCCAAGGCACCGAGACATCACAGGCAACATATTTAATGCTAGAGATATAAAGAAAATCCACACAACAATTGAACAAAAAAGAGACAAATCTGTGCTGTGCTTCTTCCTGGAAATCTGTTGCCTGCGATAAAAGTTGACAAAGGCTTCAGAGATAGGTGGATGGCCTGGGAGGCCATTCAGTGCACATTTGAGAACAGAGAGAAAAATTCTAGCAGTGACATTGAATCCAGAGATTCAATTCTGAAATAGGTAGGACATTAGGGGGTGTATATCAAAATTTCAAGTTGCATTAAGTCTAACTTGGTATTCTCTCTCTTACTACTTTGCCATTGCTAAATGTCCGGAAGCCATCATGTTGGGGAAGCCTGCCCTAGAGAGTAAATTACAGATCTGGCACAAAAACAGTGACACATGGGAAAGTACTGAGGAAAGACATTACATATGATAAAAGGTCTGGAGAATATGACAGCTAAGGAAAAATAGAATGAGATGTGTATAATTAGCACCGAGAAGAGATAATTAGGAAATTATGATAGCCATTTTTAAATTGTTGAAGTGTATGCTGTCACATAAATAATACATCACTTTTGTTTTCTGTTGCAAGCAGAGAGTAGAACTCAAATAAATAAGTTTAAATTACAAAAATTACAAAAGAAAGAAAGAAATATTAGGTAGGAGGAGTTTGGATGGTATCTAGTCAGCTATTGCTGTAGGAATGGATTGCTTTTACCATAACCAGTTTGGTCTAGATGACTTTCTGTAATATTCTTCAATTTAACATTAATCTTTCTTTTGACCAACCATAGATAATGTTTATGTAGGCACTGAATCTCAATTAGCAAAATGAGAAAAGATATAGCTTTGAAATACTGGACAGATATTATGATCAGCATTTTTGGTTTATATCTTCATATAGAAGTTTGAACAGCTTTCTTGGAAAATCCAACTTCCTTATCCTAAACTTAGTCATATTTACTTATAGGGTCTCTTCCTCCCTTCTTTAATTTGGGAAGCTCGATTATAAACAAGAATAAGAAATGCCTCCACATTTACCGAGACACAACATGCAACCTTTAGTATAATGTTGTGAATCAATAACAAGAAAATTGGCAAGACTGGCAACCTTGCTGATTTACTTATTTGATTTATAGCCCATCTTTCCTCAAGAGCTCATCTGACAAGAAAGAAGACAGATGGTACTCTTTGAACTTAAAGTGTGTCTTTTAACAAATGTACAAATTAAGAACAAACAACCTAAGAGACTCTTTGCTAATCCAACATTTTATGCCTCACAATAAATATATTCAGAAAGCTCATAAAGAGCAGTAGAGAGGGTAGGGTAGTTGTTCCTTAGCAGTTAGTAGTCATGGCTGCCTGTGATTAAGAAAATAGTAAACAACCAACAATACTACTATCAATAGCTTAATATTTAATGAATTTGAGTCTCCTTGATTAAAAAAAACTTGCTGGGGGGGGAATTAAGTCCATTGCATAATTAATAGAGATGGATGTTCTTCCATTCTTTTTGCAATCATAGGAGTGCCATTTCCATCTCTTTTTATCAGCATTGACTATCTAGCATATCTATTTCTTGCCTGTATTGCGGGGGGACATTCATACTGCTTAGAGTTAATATTGGAAGACAGTAGATTTGAACTGATTGTAAATCTTGACTTGGGAACATCGATCATAACCCAAAATTCTGCACAATTGCACTGCTGTGTGTTCGTACAAAACCGTATAAGTTTTCTTCAACAAATGTGTCAATCTAAAAAACTCAAATAGTTCCATCCCAAAAATATATTGATACTACTGATTTCCATCTTCTTTCCTTGGGAGCCAAGAATTCATGGAATAAAAGAACTTAATAGATGTCACTTATTCAAGGGAAATTGTTTTACATTTTAAAATACAACCACCTGTCAGTGATCTACTCCAGACTGAATTGTCCAGCACTTAACTATGCCAGAATTACAACCATCTGAAACAGAAGGGACCAAGATGGTCCATGGCCTGATGCACAGCCACAATCAGCCTTTAGAACAATTAGAACACAGCCAGAGTAGAACAATTACAACAGAAGAACACACCACACAAAGCAAGTTTTTGTTTTCAACAGAATATCTTCAGCAATTAGCTGAATCTTTCTAGCTTTTCCTAAAAAGCAAAAAAACCAACAACCTTATATTAATTTTTATATAAATATGTTGGTATTTTTGTTAATATTAACTAATCAGTATCAATATAGTTTTTCTTTGGTTTTTCATCGATGTGAGTTCGTGGTATAATGATGAGTTCTGGTTCTCTATTCCATGCCTCTTGTACTCCTCAACGTGCAAAACTGGTCAGTCCGAGAAGAAACCTTTTTGAAGAATGCTGGAATATTCTGTTACCTCTTTGGACCATGCTAAACCTCCTTCTAGTGTAGTTCCAACATAGGAAAACACACTTGCCAATATCATCTGTTTTAAATGCATCCCTGCTTCTGAGAAAGAGTAACTTAAGATAAGAATATGTATAAGGGGGAAAAAAAGAGGCTGTCAATCATGAGGAACGATGGGTGACCCTAGGAGCAAATCTGCAAAGCTCGGCATTTTGCCATGGGCCACCTGGATCCCTTCTGTTTCAGCTGATTGTCATTTTGACATGGTTAAGTGCCAGTGATTGCCAGAGCAGACACTCTGCGTTAGAGGTCAGCCACTGCCAAACTGCTGTATATAAAAATCTAAAACAATTTGACTTGAATAAGTGACATCTGCTGTGTACTTCCACTCCTTTCCTTGTAATGTGACTCCTATAACCTCAGAGAAGAACTGTTGAGATGATCAGGGCCTTATTTACCAAACATGGAGAGCTCTCATTTAATCTTTTGGAATAGAGCTTTTTTGTTGTTGTTCAGATTACCCACCTGTTGAAGAAAACTTGTACCATTTGATATGTAGCCGCAGAATCTGTGTTCACATTTCCAGATTTCCAGTTAGGTCAATTCTACACTACACTACCCATATCCCACAGTCCTGAAAGAATACTATTATGTCTAGGAGCAGTTCTGACCCCATTTGTAAAATATATGAGGAACCTGTGCTTTTTTTTTTCTTCCTAAAGAAGAAAATAGTTAAAAATCCTAGAACCATTTACATTACTGTAGACTCACTGACAGTAACTTCTAAACAATACAAGTTGGGCAAAAAGGTATAAAGTTTAACTGTGAAATATTTCAGTATTTATTAGACACATGTCTAGATTTATGTCTTTAAGAATAATGCACTTCAGAATTGATTTAGAAATCAACTAATTTTTACTTCTGCTACTACAGTCAGCTTGGGGGGGGGGGGAGAAGAAAGGGAGTTATGGTCCGGTACCTGCCAAATTGAGTAGTGTCTCAATCACATAATCCTTAGTTGATCCAGGAAAAAAATATTCTTAAATTTTATTCAATGCTGTTTCATAGTAATGAGAGATTCTGGGTACACGGTGATCACATTCAGTTTCTTCTAGTGCACTGGAAATGTTCACTCTTCAACGTTACTTTATTTTTACATACATAAACTAACTGCGTGGGGAAAGATAAGATTTAAAAGCTGTCTTCATTTCTTGTCTGCTTTGCAAAAGTTATTTTCAACCATAGATGCTAATACTTGCACTTCATTAATACTTTCCTCTTCTGTTACACAAATCAGAATAGCTGATGTTAGGGGTATCATGCATGTTTTATAAAGGTTATAAAGGTTTATAATGGTTATAAAGGACTCAAAATGGAAAGTTTTATTATATTGTCCTTGGAGATCATCCCATTTGTAAATTGCTTGGTATTTGTTCTAGCTGAGAGTTTAAAACACAGGAGATCACCAAGAACAAATAAACAGGATAAGGAACTACAGTGGACATAAAGCCATAAATATAACAATCTTGAACTGACACAAAGATAAAATACTTCACAGCATGAAGTATTTTGCAGAACAGGTGAATTTGGATGCCTCAAGTGCCACAATTTAGTAGGATGGATGACAGCATGTAACAGTACTTCAATAGTACAGCAATTTTTTTTCAGAGATAAAGGACAAAAATGTTCACTGGAAAACTATTACAATATTTGTTTGTACCTGGACCAAGAGCAGCAAATTGGTGTCAGGTAAAGGCGATTTTAACTTCAAAGCTTGCAGTAACTCTAAGATGACACTGCGGGATAAGTAGAACTTATCCCTTTCCTAAAACAAAGGAAATGAGTGTTAATCATATTTTTAGTATCATAAAAGTGTGTGTGTTGACAGTTATTTCTACTCATATTTTCCTGCATACACATGGTGTACCCAAAATCAAGGCTCATGCACAATTTATTATGTAAATTACATTAAATGTTTGAACTAATAGTTATTTTCTTCTAAACTGTTCTTAATGGCAGATCTTCCTTACTGATGAATGATCGTTAACACCAGCTGCCTGCAATTAGTGCAGGTTCGCATCCCACCAGGCTCAAGGTTGACTCAGCCTTCCATCCTTCCGAGGTAGGTAAAATGAGGACCCAGATTGTTGGGGGCAATAAGCTGACTTTGTAATAATGCCGCTTGGGGGTGTGTGTGAAAGCCCTAACAAGCAGGCATATACATAGAATGAAGGCTACTGCTAAGCTTGTAAGCCGCCCTGAGTCTTCGGAGAAGGGCAGGATATAAATGTAATAAAAATAAATAAAAATAAATAAGCATGCCTTAGTAAGATGTTTACACATTTTAATGTAATGGTCTCCTTTAGATCATCTACTACTGGACTGTGGCACCTGACTTTTGCTATACTCTGTCATATATTTGTTGTCTGCATAGAAGTCTGTATATGCATATTTATGTGCATGTTTGTATATACCCCTATGTAGATGTTTAGACCAGTGGTGAGACTCAAATATGTGAACAACCAGTTCTCTGTGTGGATGCCACTTCCAGAAGTCCATTCTGGGCCTGGGCAACAAAAAATTAGCTACCAGTTCTGCCGAAGTGGTGCAAACTGACTGAATCCCACCACTGGTTTGGATTCTGAACATCAATCTATTTCCCCTCTCCCTATTGCTTCTGTGACAACTGCTATTCTGTTCTAAATGTCCCACAAGTGTCCAGATCAAATGTGGGTAAAAAGGACAGATAGAAAAAGCCACTTCTTTTCCCATTCACTTCCCTGAATGAAAACATCATTGTAGAGGAGTTTCAATCCTTAGAATTTAGGATCTCAGCTATAGAACTCAAATTATAATTGAAAAAAAGAGGGATCCTGAGAGTCCTACGTAGATTGTAATACATCCAACAGTATTTTGGCTTGCAAGATAGTTTCCTATAAATTTTTTAGTTGCATTTGCAGCACACTGGCCAAAGTGTGCCAAAACTAATAGGTATGTCTATACAGCAGGGAATGCTTTGTGTTGCATAGATATACTCTCTCTATTTTACCAACTAGTATTAAATAGCACTTAGCAATAGCATTTGGACTTATACACCGCTTCATAGTGCTTCACAGCACTCTGAGTGGTTTACAATATCAGCATATTGTCCCAACAATCTGGGTCCTCACCTTACTGACCTCAGAAGGATGGAAAGCTGAGTCAGTCTTGAGCCGGTCAGGATTAAACTGCTGGCAGTCGACAGAGTTAGCCTGCAATACTGCATTCTAACCACTGTGCCACCACAGCTGAATCAAATACTCAGTTGATTCAAACCATAATGGTGAAGGTCAATATATATGGACACTTCTGATGGCAACTGTAGCATATAGAAGAGGATATCATAGAATATAAGAGGAAAAAATGACAAAGAACACAAATTAATGAGCAGAATGAAAAAAAGAAATAATAGTTATGTTGTTGGTCTGTGAAATTAAGGGAAACAGGAAAGATGTGATAGATCCTTGGATGAATGAATGAATGAATGAATGAATGAATGAATGAATGAATGAATGAATGAATGATGCAGCCAATGAATGCATTCTGGAAAGTGAAGGTAGAGATTTAATTATTAACGGAAACTAAAAAGTATATTAGAAAATATAAATTAGTGACATATAGATTACTGTAGGCTTCTATGAAACTAGGAATCCATGGGGGTATTGACAGTTACATGTTTCATTCAAATGAACATAAACTACAGAAGAGCCAGGAATGAATTTGGAGGAAAAGTGTGCAACATTTTGAATGAATGTGATCCATGGGAAAAATATTTTGTTATATGACATAAATGGATAGTTAAGAATGAGACAAGAGAGTACAGAAAAATGGTCTGTACTACTGATAGTCTACTGAGGCACAAAATAAATGGGAATGGTGACTGGGCAGCATCAGCTTAGCAAAAATGCTTTTTTACAAGCATATATCTTTTCATACAGAGATATGGAAAATGAATGGATCAAAAAGCACATTGGATCTGGTTGTTTTTTTTAATAAAAAATGACAGAATTAGTGATGGGTAATGGAAAAACTCTGAATGAGGGACCACAACATTTGGTAGCATCAAGAGTGCATCATGGAGACTTCCAGTTAGGTGTCATGGTGTGACGGGAGCAGGAAGATGGGGCTCCATCTTCCATGTTCGATTTCGCCCTGCTTGGGGACCCTAAAAAGGGTCAAAAGTCACCCTGTAGAGGTGATGAAGAAGGAGGGGACCCTCGTTGATTGTGGAGGGCCGGCAGCCCCTCTGTTTGATCTGAGGAAGCCCTCCAAACAGGTGGGGGAAAGACTGACTACACTTCTGTGTCCAGTCAGAAGCTGCTGACAACTCAAGAAAATAAGCACTAATGAGCAACTTTTGAGCAACGTGGAAGGAACTGGGTTAGACCTTATTCTCTCTTTATGATTTTAAGACTGTTTCCTGGAAAAAACCACCCAAAGCAAAGAATCTGATGAGAGAGGGAGGGGGAATTTCCGCCCCATTCCCTCAGGAAAAGAAAAGCGGCGAATTAATTGCTTGGGGGAAAACAGAAAATCACAAGATTAATTTGGAACCAATACAAATATATAGATTTGAAATTTGGGGGGCAAAAGTATTTTTGACACTTTTTTAGAAAAGAGACTTGAAAAGTTTGTAATATAAGTTTGGATTTAAAAATCTGGAAGACGGCGTTAATGACATCTAGTGGAGAACTACTGCACTACAATTTATTATTAAAGGAACTTGGCTTGAAGCCCAGACTCAGATAAGACTCTTTTTTGTTCCTCGAAACTTTCACTTTTGCAGACTGCAGCTGGGAAAAGGGAAAAAAAACTCTTGGGCTGCTTATCTGTGTTGGGGACCCTATTGGACTATAAAGACTACATACAAAGTGTTCCATACTTATCCTTAAATGGTAAAAAAATCATCTTTAACACCTGTCTCTGAAGCTCCCAGCTTGATATACCAACAAGAAAATGTTAATGAATCTCAGAAAGAAATTCTATGCTGAAATCAATCCAACAGACAATTGTTTTATTTCATGATGAGACTAAAAAAATGCAAATGAGATAAAAGAACAATTTTCTAATGTAAACTTACAAATCCAGACAATGACTACAAAAAAGGAACTAGTAACCCAGAAAACAGAAGGAAAATTAGAAGAAACGGATCCAAAGATGGAGGACCTAAAGGAAGGAATTAACAGACAGATACAGACAAATGAAAAATTATAAAATGCAGTGGTAACACCGGAAATGGAAAAGATATCTTACTTGTCAAGATCACATTTGAGAATAAGGAAGAAGAGATGATTGTATGGATGATAAAGCTGTTAGGAGAAATGCTGAATATTGACAAACAAGAAATGAAAAGAAAAATTGAAGGAGAAGGATGGAGGCTGTTTAATGAAAATATAAATGGGTTGAGCATTCTTCCAAAAATACTTCAATCAAATTCTCTTCCTCATTCCAAACAATATATACAAAAACAGAGGAAGAATTACTTGATGATTCAAATGTATTGACTTTGGCAAAGGAAGAAAGCTAGAGTAAGACTGAAGAAAATAGAGGTTTTGACCTAATATATGGGATATTATACTATTAAACAGTTGTTTGAATATGGTTTAGAAAATAGATAATTGTTAGAAATAAAAGTATTATTACAATTAGAAGGATAGGATTTGTAGCTAGAATATTATATTTTGTTATGAGATGGGAAATATAAAATTCTAAAAGGGCTTGAATAAAGGAAGTGTTTGGTTACCCAAATATAATTTATTCTGAGAAAATTATAAGTGATAGAGATACTTTGAATATTGAGGGGAAATTAAAAATTTTAAAAAGTGGGAAAAATAAGATATTGATTGCACAAATGGATTTTAAGTGCAAATGCAATTGAGATATGTTTTGGCTAGAAAAGATGTTATAAACCGACACTATTGATATTATGTAGAATACCAGAAAAATGTGATAAAGATGTCTATATGTAATTGTATATGTATTAACAGTAACAAGAATTGTATTTGCACAGTGTGGAAAAATGCATACCACCAGAAGAAAAGAGGATCAAGGAAGCACTGGATGGTGTAATATTGGAACTATACTGATAAAGTTAATATGTACCACCGAATTACCAATGGACCCAGACAACATGTTGTTTACTAAGTACTTATGATTGTAAAATTAGAAAATTAATAAAATATTAAAAAAGGAGTGGATCATGGAAAAAATGGACATGGAATTAAAAAGAAAAAAGATACAAGAAACTAGATTGGAAGCAAAATAATTGTAGGAAGAGAGAGTATAAGGGCTGCATGGCAAATCCTATCAGGGAAATCTATAATAGTCTAGTTTCTTCAGAGTGTACCTGGGTGATACACATGCACATGTGCTTGTGTGTATCTATTTCTATCATCTCTGACTCTATCTCTATCTCTACTCGTATGTGATTTTGTGTTTGCATTTGTGTGTGTACATGTGTTTGTGTCCATATTCCAAAGCTTCAATCTTCTCTGAGTCAAAGGATTTACATTCCATAAGTGAAGAGCATGTCATACAGAGAATTACAGTCATGTCATCTCTTATTCTGCTCATTGAGCAGCTTCTCCTAGTACATAGAAAAATAAAGGTGGGCTTACACACACAAACACGCACACATACTCTGGTGGTGCCTGCAGTTAACAAGTATGAGTGTTTACTAGATTTTCGTTACTCTTCTAGTTGCAAATACTGGAAATAGCAAGCAACCTGAAATCAAAGCAGATGTCTATGATGAAAGTGGCCATTCCTATTGACACAGTCACCAAACATCATATTCTGCAAAAGGAATTACATAAATATAGTTGGACCTACACAACTATTGTAATCTGAAAGGTAAAAAACTGCAGTCATCCGAAAAATCCAAATAAGGCAATGTATACAGTTCTCTGTTACTACTAGGCAAATATTTGTTTCGTTAATATACTTCTGCCCTCTGTCACATCTTGCACCCTCCATGTGAGGTTGGTCACAACCCTCCAATCAGTTCTTAAGGGCCTAAAGACCTGGCTCTGCCAATTGGCCTGGAGCCCCAGTGGGGGAAAAGCACCCTGGAGGTGGTTGATTGAGTAACAGCAGATCCCACCTCCCCACATTCTGCCCCTGCCCTCTCCAGGTGTCCTTAGATTTTAAACTTCGGTTTTAATTTACTTATGTTTTAATACAGATATATTTTTATGAATGTGTGCCACCCAGAGTTACCTTATGATAAGATGGGCGGCCAATACATTTTATAAATAAATAAATTTTATTTTTGAACTTTCAACTAAGTTTGTGGGCTCAACATTATGATTGATGTTTTAAATATACACATTGTAATGTAGACTGTATTTTTTTATTATACTTTTAGTTGTTAGCTAATCTGAGAGCTCTTTAAATAGAAAAGTGAAATATAAAAAAAAGAATGTCATTTTTAATTGGTTTTAAAATACCACATATCGATATTGAAACATTATTAATTTTTAGAAAAATCAAATGTTGATACATAAATAAGCCTTCCAAACTGGACACAATTTTCTGGTTCTTTGCCACTTTTAGGGGAGGTTAACATGACAATCATTTTTGCCTATAGTTAACATTGTGATTATCCGTATTAAATAAAGTAGAGAAAGTAAAATTAGGATATCAAAATCCAAAGCTAAACAGAAGGTCAAAATCTTTCAAGAATAAAATAGCAGTGAAACCTTCTGCAAGCTTTCAATCCAACATCTGCACTCAGTAAGACAGAAGTGAATGTGAATGTCCTAAGGGTTATTATAAAAGCTTCAAAACAGAGCTTTAAAACATTGTTTGGCAACTGCAGCCTGAAGGCACAAGCAACTCTTAGCCTACTTTGATGCCCTTGTGTGTAAGGGTAGCATTCCAGACAGTGTTGTGAAAAAGGCCATCATATCTTAAATTAACACATTTATTATGCAAGGATGATGCCCTTTTTATTTTGCTTATAACATAAGCACCAAAAAGAGGAAATTTTTATATTTGGAAGTGTTAGAATGTATCTCTACTTAAATAAATTACACATAGCTCATGATGCCCGGAAAAAAATTGGCTGCTTCTTGCTATCTGGAAAATTGCTAGTAAAAAATATGCAGCTAAATGGGCAAAATGTTTAACTGGCCTAAAATAGTTCAGATGTTTCTCTCTATTAACAAAAATGAGAAAGAAATCCTGGCTTGATTATTACCCAGTCTTTTTTGGCCTTTGACAACTGAACAAACAAATAAGAGCGTGTATCCTCTTAAACAGAAGTCTTTTTTTTTCCTAGATCATTTTTCCTAGATCATAACTGAGCAAGAACAATGTTGGGTATGTTAAATTGAACTTGGCCTGTTCAACTGCTATTTTAGCCACTACACCATGCTACTTTTCAGTTGATTGGATGCATTATGAACTCTCATGATGTGTTAGCAGCAAACAAAATATTTCATTATCATCTCTTTCCCATTAAAATTGATGCGAGGTGCAAATTAAGAATAGGACAGAATCTACAAAACCTCTAGAATGGAAATATTTCCGATAGAAATGTTTTTTTTACAAAGAAGCATATATATCACACTTTTGCAGGATTGACATCAGATTACAGTAATTTTATCCCAAATTCATAGTACTTTGTCATATGATATGCAGTTCTTGCTGCTATTATCCCATCCGGATAGTTATTTAACAGGATGCAAGCCCATTCAGTCGATTACTCTCTCTTAGTGAATTATCTTAAATCTGAAAGAATGAAATCAACTTAAATTTGCCAAATTTTTAAAATAATGTTGTCAAACTTTCATGTATAACCCTGCTCCTAGCTAAAGGATTATACCATTTTTCATTTAAAAAATAAAACAGACTTGCCTAAATTTCTGTTCTGCTGGAAAGCATAACAAGGCATTGTTTCATCTCTCTGAAAAGAATTTTAAAACAACCACAATTGAATTACCTTTGTGAAAGCTCGGTGACATAAGCCACACAGTTCAATCAAATAAGCCAGGGTAAAGATGGCATTCTGAATGACAAAGCTCAGCAATTTTGAAAATGGCTCCAGCAGGCTCTGTAATAATAACAGCAATAATCATAATTATGTCAGAATACTTCCGTGCCTCTGCAAAATGCACAAAGCACATGTTATGAAATTTTCCACCCTAACAAAGCTTTTACTTTTCACTTGGAAGGTGCAAAGCTATAGCTGTCCAAGCTGATTCATCTCATGGCTGATACTCAGGAATTTCCCAGCCAGTCCCTTGAATGAACCTCTGGAGGATGTTTCAGGGGAGAATGGAACTTTCCCTCTGGGATAGTCACTAGATAAATGATGAGAGTTGGCCCAGACTGCTAGCTTCTTTCATTGGAAGAGCAAGCAACAGCACCAAGGGATCAATTTATGCCACTCTTTTGGTGACTGAAGGCATTAGAAACTTCTAGATCCTTCACAGCATTTCAACTGCAATGCTTCACAGCAAAGGAAATTCAACAGCAATCATACATCATCAGGTTGTAGACATCCATCAGAAACTGCCTGTAGTCCAGATGGACTGAAGTAATGTCTACATTTCATAAATAAATAAATCAGTGCTAAAATTCTCTAGAAAGAGCCCCTCAAGATTGGTTTGGCTAAATTTGCTAATTACTGATTCTTGTTCTGCTAATACATCTGATGTGAAGCATCATTGGGCATGGCTATGTTAATTGTTATGTTTTTACCTTGGCTGGTGTTTTATGGGCTGCCGCTTTATGTGCATTTTGAGGGAGGGAGACATGTCGTTCTGTTTTTTTATAATTTTTAACATTGTTAGCTGCCCGGAGTCATCAATGTGAGATGGACAGCAATATAAATTGAACAAACAAACAAACAAATACTGTAGATACAATGAAATACAAATGCACAATCATAGAATAAATGAAATCTTGGTGGTTTCTGATATCATTCATAATGCTATTCTTTTGGACAGTCCAAGGGATTGAAAGTGCGGAATAGTGTTATGGTTGTTCTTCTCCTTCTGCTAGGTCAGTTCCAGTTTCAGTTGGTGTTGTGTGGAGAGGGAAAGGGAAGAGCTAGTCCAAACCACATTTTTGAAAAATTCCTCAGGGTTTTAATATTCCCTGTTCCTGTTTAACATCTACCATGAAGAAACTGGGTGACTTTATTTTTGGCAGGGGATGAAGTCTCATCAGTACGCTAATGATACTTATTTATACATCCCTCCCTGGGCTTATAAGTGGTGTTGTTTAGATGTTTTCTCAGTGTCTGGAGACTGTAGGGGCCTTGATGGGCAACAATAGGCTTCAGGCCAAGTTCAGCAAAACTGGGTGGCTGTGGATTTTAGGCCCTCTTGGATCCAATGATTTGATCTTTAGTTCTGGATGGGATAGCATTACTTCATATGAACCGGTATACAGTTTGGGAGTTCTCCTGGAGTTCTATCTCAGTTTGAGGAACAAAGCATGAAAAACTGGCAGGGTTACTTCATTCAGTCATTCTCTCTCAGTCTAATTCACCTCACAGAGTTGTTTTTATGGGGAAAATAGGAGGAAGAAGGAGTATTAGGTATGCTCAACACCTTGGGTTGCATATGGAGGGGGTGAGGGGGGGGAAAGGCAGGATAAAAATCTAAAAAAAGTGACAGCAATAGTAGCATAGCTACTATTAATTTGATCCACAAGGTAGATGCTTATTTATGGGCATCGTTGTGGTTGTTGACCAACATACTATTTATTATGACTGGTTGTGCAGTCAGCCAGCTGTATAGACTAGATTTGGCATTTTTATCTACTTAGTGAATCCTTCCCAAGGACTTGGGATAGGTAGATTTTTTAAAAAATTATTATTAGGACACATTAAATTTTAATATTAAGGTAGCTGCCTAGAGTCATTGCTGAAAGATGGGTGGCCATATAAATGGAAATCACAAACAGGACACCTGAACGGATTCTGTTTTATGCTTCAGTTATTTCCTTTATCCAGGAGAACTCTAAAATGTAAAAAGCTGGTGTAGAAAGTAAATACAGATACTCAACATATCTTTTTAAATAAAAACAAATCTTGCTGTATTAGTATTAGAGCAGCCATTTAGTTTCCCACTGTTTCCCTTTTAACTTACCCTGGCAGCGCTACTGGTGGGAATCTTCAGCAAACAGATCATTATCCTTACACTGGAATCCAGTGAACACTTCAGGCAAAGAAGGATACAGAAGAATTACAAGCTATTCTTCACATTCAGTATTTGGGAATGTCAGATTTACATTCAGTATTTGGGAATGTCAGATTTATCAAAGAAAGGCAGAGCTACACAATCAATAAACACAGAATGGGGAATTCAACGTAATTCCTGGTTTCCAAAAGAACCTACATGCTAATTTTCAAAAGAGAGACAGAGAGAGAGGAAACTAAGTTCCTAGCTCTCATGTATGCAAGGAATGCTTGAAAAGACTGTGAGAAACACTACTGAAGCATCAGAGACCAATGGTGCAAAGCTGTAGAGTGGGAACAGGCTGGGCAAATTCCCCTTGGTCACCTTCTCTGAAAGCAATGTAAGTCTTTCACAGGTGCCAACACCTTGCTTCTTGTTGGATAGCAGGTGAACTATGATACTGGCCAGGCACA
This sequence comes from Vipera berus, assembly GCF_964194415.1. Lineage (NCBI taxonomy): Eukaryota > Metazoa > Chordata > Lepidosauria > Squamata > Viperidae > Vipera > Vipera berus. Next base: position 41,967,333 of record NC_138202.1, read on the forward strand.
GGTACAGATCAAACACCAACAAGGTAAAGATATGCATCCTGGGGACAGGTATAGCCCATAAAGCTGGCAGCACTAGCCAGTGCACATCCTTAGGCAAGAACGCATGTTCAACATTGTGCCTGGCTTGCTCCACAATCACTGATGCTGAAAGGATGGACAGAATCCTTGGTGCCAAATAATAATAATAATAATAATAATAATAATAATAATAATAATAATAATAATAATAATAATAATAATAATAATAATAATAATAATAATAATAATAATTATTATTATTATTGTTGTTATTGTTGTTGTTATTATTATTATTATTATTATTATTATTATTATTATTATTATTATTATTATTATTATTATTATTATTATTATTTAATTTCTATACCGCCCTTCTCCCGAAGGACTCAGGGCAGTGTACAGGGCAATAAATACAATAGAAATACAATGTACAAAAGTTAATAAAGAATTAAACATTGTAGCCCAATTACAGTAAAAATAATAAAATTAATATTAAAACACCCCAAACCCATCAGACCAGGCCGGCTTGTTCAAATAAGTAAGTTTTTAGGTCACGGCAGAAGGAGCGAAGGTCAGGAGCCATCTGGAGCTCAACCAGTAAACGGTTCCAAAGGTCTGGCGTGCCCACAGAGAACGCCCTCCCCCTGGGGGCCACCAGTCGACACTCTCTGACCGACGGCACCCTGAGGAGGCCCTCTCTGTGGGAGCGCACTGGACGAAGGGAAGTTGATGCCGGCAGCAGGTACTCCCGTAAGTAATCCAGACCCATGCCATTTAGGGCTTTATAGGCCATCACCAGCACTTTGAATCTCACCCGGAGGGCAACCGGAAGCCAATGCAGCTCGCGGAGTAGAGGTGTTACATGGGAGTATCGGGAAACCCCCACCACCACTCGCACGGCCGCATTCTGCACCAGATGAAGCCTCCAAGTAGTCCTCAAGGGCAGCCCCATGTAGAGAGCATTGCAGTAGTCTAAACGAGAGGTCACGAGCGCATGAGTGACTGTACGCAAGGCATCCCGGTCCAGATAGGGCCGCAACTGGCGCACCAGGCAAACCTGGGCAAAGGCCCCCCTAGTCACAGCTCCTATACGATCTTCCAAGGAGAGTTGTGAATCTAGGAGGACACCCAAGTTGCAAGCCCTATCTACGGGGGGTAATAACTCACCCCCCATAGAAAGAGATGGAGTAATCTGAATTTCCCGAGATGCCGGCACGTACAACCACTCAGTCTTGTCGGGGTTGAGCCGAAGCCTGTTCCTCCCCATCCAGACCCGAACCGCCTCCAGGCAACGGGACATCACATCGAGGGCATCACTGGGGTGGTTTGGGGTAGAGATGAAAAGCTGGGTATCATCAGCATATTGATGATACCCAACCCCAAAACCACGAATGATCTCGCCCAGTGGCTTCATATAGATGTTGAACAGGAGAGGCGAGAGGACCGACCCCTGAGGAACTCTACAAACGAGAGGCCTCGAGGCCGACCACTGCCCTCCTGCCAACACCGACTGGGAACATCCCAGGAGGTAGGAGGAGAACCACTGCAGGACCGTGCCTCCCACTCCCAACCACCTGAGACGCCGCAGTAAGATACTATGGTCGATGGTATCAAAAGCCGCTGAGAGGTCTAGTAGGACTAGGACAGAGGAGCAACCCCTGTCCCAAGCCCACCAGAGATCATTCACCAGCGCGACCAATGCCGTCTCCGTGCTGTACCCGGGCCTGAAGCCCGATTGGTACGGGTCCATATAATCAGCTTCCTCCAGGAACAAAGGGAGCTGATGCGCCACCACGCTCTCAACAACCTTCGCAAGAAAGCGAAGGTTGGAGACTGGACGATAGTTGTTTAAAACAGCTGGGTCCAGGGCAGGCTTCTTGAGGAGGGGTCTCACCACCGCCTCCTTCAAGGCGGCGGGAAAGCTACCCTCTCTCAAAGAAGCAGTTATCACTGCCTGGAGCCAGCCTCGTGTCCCCTCCCGAGCCGCATAAACCAGCCAGGAGGGGCACGGGTCCAATAAACACGTGGTGGAGCTCAGCTTCCCCATAATCCTGTCCACATCTTCCAGAGTCACAGGATCGAACTCCTCCCAGATGACATCGCCAAGTCCACCCATGTCCTCACCGTCAGACTCTGCCCAGTCGGAGTCCAAACCGGTCCGGATCCGAGCGATTTTGTCCGACAGATGTTGGCTAAACTCCTCGGCACGACCCTGCAAGGGCTCCTCCCTCACCTCCTGATTAAGGAGGGAGTGGGTCACCCTAAACAGGGCGGCCGGGCGGTTATCTGCAGACGCGATGAGGGCGGCAAAGTAATTAGACCTTGCTGTTCTCATCGCCGCGAGATAAGACCTCGTAGAGGACCTTAGTTGCAATCGGTCGGATTTAGACCGGTTGGACCTCCAACAGCTCTCTAGGCTGTTGGAGCTGCCTTATTAATGGCATCTATCAGAGCAAATGAGCAGATCCACCTTTGCAGCTATCAGTTCCTATCTTTGCCACACACAAAAAAATTCCAAGAAAAATTTCCGGTGGCCCAATTATGAATGGCACCACTGTCCCATCTCATTTCTACCACCATTTAATCTCCCCACACACAAACATGAAAACATTTGACCACAATACATACACATAAATCATAGTACATGTAGCCCAGGGTAAAATAGAGGTACATAGATAGTTCATTTATATGCCTAGTGTTGTTTACGGTGACTGGATGCAGTGTTTACTTCTCAAGTATTTCAGACACAGGTCTCTCCCAGAATATACCAGAATGAAATTGGATTATATAAACTCTACCTTAAGGGGCAAAACACATGGTAGTTTGGTAAAGAAAGTTTGAAACTGGTTGCTGATCGTTGTCCAAAGATTGCTTGGGGAATCCATTGGCAGAGCTTCCATAAATGTAGCAATGTTTTCCAAGCAGCGTAACATTCCACCTCCTGCTGGCAAATTCTTTTTGGTGTTTAAACCCTAAGAAAATAAGTAAGCCATTCAGGCAAAAGATGTAAAATAAAAACAAGAAGGTATTTTCATTTTGTTTAAAATGTGTATATATCTAAGCACTTCATATTTCTTCTCACAAATTTGCTACAATAGGCAGCCTTTCTGCTTCACAGGTAATGGTCTATGTTAAATCTCTTAAGAAGAAAAATATCAGAAGTTTTTTTTTTTAATATCCCTGTCTAGAGAAAGAGATCTTTCATATCCATCATCCTGGGTTTTCTTGATCACTCAATGCCCTTTGATAACATTGATTACTGTATCTTTCTGGACTGGGTTTGTGGTTTAAGAGTGGGGGGCACAATGTTGCAGCGTTTATCTCTTTCCTCCAAGGCCAGTTCCAGTCGATGTTGGTGAGAGGGAGGGATCTGGCCTGGAGCCTTGCTTTGCAGGTTTAGTTGGGCCACTACACTGTTAAATATCATCAATATACTGAAGAGATACATCTCTACTATGGATCAACCAAGCAATGTCATTGATATTTTATCTCAACGCTGGAGGCTATGGGGTTTTGATGAGAGGAAACAGGCTTCAACTCAACCCAAGCAAAACAGAAGCTATGAGTTACAGGGTCTTGGGATCGGGAGACTTTTCATATTTAGTTCTGGCTGGTGTTGCATTTGAATGGGATCCGTTCCAGGAACCTGAAGCCCTGTTGATTTCAAGGGGCTTTATTTTTAATTTTTTTTTATTTTAATTCCATTTATTCAAGGAATCTGTATATGACTGCAGTATGATATACAACAGTGGTGGAATTCAGGCAGTTTGCACCAGTTCGGCAGAACCAGTAGCTAATTTTTTATTGCCCAGGCCCAGAATGGACTTCCGGAAGTGGCATCCACATAGAGAACCGGTTGTTCACATATTTGTATCCCACCACTGATACATACATTACAATGAACTACTTCCCCTGGCATTTGGCAACCATCTCCTAAGCAAAAGGAATAATGTGATAGGATGTTCCTTTAGAGTTTGTTCTATATCAGATGGAAATGAATGACTACTTTCAAGAGTGAAAAAAGGACAAATTTTTTTCAGTTCAGTTCTCATATCTCAAAGTAATTGCAATTTTTCTGGGGTTGTGTGTTTTCTTTCCTCATTCTTCTTCCTCCCTGCCCAGATCTCTGCTGATAAAGAAACAGTTTTCTCTAGCCAGCAATATGATTTTATTTTTTTTTTTGCAAAAGGATTCGGTAATTAAACTGAGGGCTAGATGCAGCCTTAGGGCAACAGAATGGCCACTCCTATGTTACACAGTTGAATATATGTATTCAGCTTGCTGCAGTACAAGCAAATTTTAGAATGGAAAATACTGTAAAATGGTAGAAAATGAAACACTTGTTCGATACATCTGATGGGAGAATAATATCAAGTGTGAACCTTAAAGAACTAGAACATACTAACCTCTAAGAGTTGGCTCAATGCAGCTATAGAACTCAGCTCACTGAAATCCATAAGAGAGGTGGCCAACGTTCGTAAAAAGTTTCCATCTGCAAATGAGAATTGTTTTAGTGGGATTTCATGTGAACATAATCCAGTGTGTCAGAAATAAATGATAAGCACAGCATATTACCCTTGATGTTGCTCTGAAACAGCTGTGGAAATATACCATTGGGAGCAAGCTGATGGAAAATACAACGCAGAAACTGCTTTGCCACACCTGCAGCATTCCCTGGGATCATCATACTGGGGTGGGTGGATGTTAAAATAAAGGAAGAGAAAAAGAAGGGAAAAATATTGTGATCTTACTAAAATATTTTATCATGAAGGAACCAACAAGAACACAGGTGGGCCTTCATGAAAAAAACAGATTATTTGTACTTTACAGCATGAAAGAAACAAGAACTAGGAAAAATAAAACTACAATCCTTCTAATATAAAGATATAATATAAAGCTATTGTTATTCAATCTAAATGGTAGCCATTACATCCACCAGTGTGAAGACTTTTCCATCAAACAAAATTATTTTAATCCATACACAGAAGTGTAAAATAACCCTTCCATACAGTGCCCGAATGTCTTAGATCAGAGGTCTCCAACCTTTCTTGGTTGGTGGACCAGAGGGAAAGGGAGGGGGAAGCATTTTACGCATGCATGCCTGCACACACACAAATAGGGCCGCAAGCATGCGTGATGGAAATGGGGCAGTGCTAGTGCCCATGTGACACTCACTAGCACCGCCCTCTTTTTGCCACACGGCACCCATTTTCACCACACGGCACCCCATTTTTGCCATTTGCATAGCAGCAGCGGCACTAATGTGAGGATGAGCGCGTGCATACACATGTGCGCACTGGCCAGCCTGTTCCATGGCCTCTTGGCCAGCAGGGCGTGTCCTGGTAGTGGGCCACAGCCCACAGGTTGGGGACCCCTGCCTTAGATGTCACACAAGCATAGATTTGGGGTTTTCCAGGGTTCTGAATCATGTGGGTTGCCTAAATAAGTAGAAAAGGCTCTCTGGTTCAGATCTCAGGAGCTTGATGGTAGTGGAGAGGCCAGGCATACATATTTGATTAAACACATAAGTAGGATATCAGATAGGTAGGCCATACAGGATTTTATCCTATAAGCAGAACCGAACAGGTGTGATCTAATACTAATACTTTTTGGCATACATATACCACTACAAAATGCAAATACAAATGCAAATACAAATAATGAATTTGTACTCTATGTGTTAGGAGATGTCATCAAAGAGTGAATAATCACATTATCACAAATCAAGAGATGTTGGTACCCATGTGAATTTTTCCTTTCTCTAAGATTATCTTATCCTATTACACTTATGATGTGCAATTACTGTGGAATGTCTCCTTTCTGTGCCACTCAGTTAATATCAGAAACTCCAGACTACCAGAAATAAAGCCATGATGTGACTATTTCTCATGGCAGAATTGTCACATGCTAAATACAGACCTGGGTGGAAATGAGTAATGGATTTCTCCTACATGATCTGAGACTCCAGATGTTATCTGACAAAAGACATCATGTTATGTAGGTCCTTAATTAGATGAATGGTTTTGTGAGGATATTCAGGAGTTACCCATTTCTTTCTAGATAGCTCCCTATCTCTGTATAGTTTATGAAGAAAATAGGTTTATATTGCAGTGCTTTGATCCAAAATTATTTATTTTTCATATTTCTAAACGGCCCATCTCGCAAAGAGGGGCTGTATATGGATTTAATATCGCTGTTCTACTTCAAAATCAAATATTCACAAGAAATATTTGTATTTTGTTTGTTCTGTAGGCCTGTTGCAAATAAATGATTTTCATTATACTGTACCTTTCTGCTTGATTAGAAAAATTGGTACTTGAAGCCAACCTGGTGAGGAGGGGAAAAAACGGGATGGGAAAGGAGAGAATTAAATAAAAATGTCATTTTTTTCAATGAAAAAGTTGGAACTGGTTATGCAATCAAATAAAAATTGAACTAAGATGACTTTATCACAATCTTTTGTTAGAAAAAAGCTGCCATAATGATTTTGTAAAAGGTCTGTATTGGAGCACTCTCTGATAAATCTATTTCTCCTTATTACAACAATAAAGAAGGGTGTATAGTTCGTATGTAAGAGATCCCACTTTAACAGTATTTTCTAAAGCTAAAGTTGGGAGATTTCCTAAAATGGTAATTTAGGGATACTAATGCAGGCAACAGTGATCTAAATTATGAGACCTGATATGAGGCACCTTCCTTTGCTGCTCCTCTTTTGTCAAAGATATCAGTTTGTTATCTGCCATTTGACTTAACAGATAGCTTTAAAAAGGGGTGCTTATTAAATAACACGATGGTTCTCTGTGCCCTCTTTTACATAGAAAATGAGAGACATGTAAAAGGTTTAGATGATGTGACAGTGTAACATCAATTAAACCTGCTCCTTGGTGTCAATCAGCTGGGTGGGACAAAGGAAGGAGCTGGATTGGGGAGCTTCAGACAGATCTATTCATGCTTTCAGGGTTCATTTTACTTATTTTATTTTTTTTTAATTTTAATTCTATTTATATCCCGCCCTTCTCCGAAGACTCAGGGCGGCTTACAAGCTTAGCAGTAGCCTTCATTCTATGTATATGCCTGCTTATTAGGGCTTTCACACACACCCCAAGCGGCATTATTACAAAGTCAGTTTAATTTCCCCCAACAATCTGGGTCCTCATTTTACCTACCTCGGAAGGATGGAAGGCTGAGTCAACCTTGAGCCTGGTGGGACTCGAACCTGCACTAATTGCAGGCAGCTGGTGTTACTTAAGGAGGCATTAGCCCACTGCTCCACCAAGGCTCTTAGGGTTGTTCAAATAGAAGATGAACTATATAACATGAAACAATGCTGAATTCACTCTTTATTTGTAAACCATTAATCTGCAGAAGAAAGAAAGATATGAGAAGAAAAATGAAAGTTTATACCTTCCTACAGATTGCATAATATCCAACAACAAAGGAGCAGCCAAATCTGGGCTGAGATGAATGAATGTGGAAAGAACTACTATCGCCAGACCCAGCGTTTCTTCATCGTATTCCTCCAGGATGGCTCCACAGTCATGGCATCTGTAAGAAAATTAGCGAAAAAAATGCAATATTACTATATGAAAATCACATTACATTGCTGCAGAGATTATTCCATAAGTGAGAATTATGGGTTGCAAGGAAGGAGACAAGTTAATTTTCCAACAATAAGAAGTTTGTTTTTGATTCCTTCCAATTTTGGCCACTGAATGGGTTCTAACTCATGTACTGCCAAGAGATTACTTTCAAATTTCTGCCAAGATTTTATAATGTCTGGTCTTAAGGGACATGTCTAATGCAGACGAGATGAGGCAGAATATTAAAGACTTGGAAAACCAGTACATCTTGGCCCAATGGGGATGTTTGGTTAATTTGATCAGCCACTCACTAATGTCTCCAACTGATTGTGATGTTTGAACTTAATAGGATTGTACAGAAAATTTTCCTTTTCCACAACAGCAGGATAAAATGCCAACAAGGTCATGAAAATCAATCTCATTTAGCCCGATTTACTACCTGCTGCCAAAGCTTTTAGAAAACAACCAGACCAACTGACTGAAATAAATTAATCTTACAGGATATTTCTCATTTATCAACCATGCTCCCCCTTTCACTGTGGTTCCACCAACAAATTATGCAGTCAGGTAACCTTCATTATTAAATATTTTCTTCTTGTATTTAGAGGTGCAAAAAGGAGATAATGAAGCATTTTATTTGAATCTATCTGAAATTATAATCAATGTATTTTTTTCTTTTTAGAAATTCTGTCTTATCGATTAAAAATAAATCAAGGAAGCTGATAGACATGAAATAACTCAACAGCCCCTATTTATCATCACCCCCTATCTACTGTCAGGTTTCTAGGATTGCTTTCCAGCTGTGGAAAGAAAAGGCCAAAGTGGCCACAATGGTGGTAGGAGCCCTCGGGGCTGTGACTCCTAAGCTGGGGAAGTGACTCCAACAGACTCCAGGAACAACATCAGAGCTTTCTGTTCAGAAGTGCCCAGTGCTAAGAATAGCTAGGATACTGTGCAGAATCCTCAAATTCCCAATCTTCTGGTGGAGAACCCTAGATTGAGGAAGACATGCTAACCATACATGTCAGAAGGAAATTACACAGACACACACAGACACAGACACAGACACACACAGACACACACACAGACACACACAGACACACACACACAGAGAGAGAGAGAGAGAGAGAGAGAGAGAGAGAGAGAGAGAGAGAGAGAGAGAGAGAGAGAGAGAGAGAGAGAGAGAGAGAGAGAGAGAGAGATCTCCCTAATAAGATGAGCTCCAAATATGGAGTGTATTTTCTTTCATTTAAATATGGATTTGTTTCTCCAAGTACTTGCTTGATTTCCCTATCTATTTCATTTTAAGTTATATTGTTGTTGTTAGCTGCGAAGTCGTGTCCGACCCATCGCGACCCTATGGACAACATTCCTCCAGGCCTTCCTGTCCTCTACCATCTTCTGGAGTCCATTTAAGCTCACGCCTACTGCTTCAGTGACTCCATCCAGCCACCTCATTCTCTGTCGTCCCCTTCTTCTATTGCCCTCGATCTTTCCCAGCATTAGGCTCTTCTCCAGTGAGTCCTTCCTTCTCATTAGGTGGCCAAAGTACTTGAGTTTTAGCTTCAGGATCTGGCCTTCTAAAGAGCAGTCAGGATTGATCTCCTCTAGGACTGACCGGTTTGATCGCCTTGCGGTCCAAGGGACTCGCAGGAGTCTTCTCCAGCACCACAGTTCAAAGGCCTCAATTCTTTGGCGCTCAGCCTTTCTTATGGTCCAACTTTCACTGCCATACGTTGCAACTGGGAAGACCATAGCCTTGACTATACGCACTTTTGTTGACAGGGTGATGTCTCTGCTTTTTAGTGTGCTGTCTAGATTTGCCATGGCTTTCCTCCCCAGGAGCAAGCGTCTTTTAATTTCTTGGCTACAGTCCCCATCTGCAGTGATCTTGGAGCCCAGGAAAATAAAATCTGTCACTACCTCCATTTCTTCCCCATCTATTTGCCAGGAATTGAGAGGGCCAGATGCCATGATCTTGGTTTTCTTAATGTTAAGTTTCAACCCAAGTTTTGCACTCTCCTTCTTCACCTGCAACAAGAGGCTCTTTAGTTCTTCTTCACTTTCTGCCATTAGAGTGGTATCATCTGCGTATCTTAGGTTGTTGATATTTCTTCCGGCAATCTTAATTCCAACTTTTGATTCATCTAGCCCTGCCTTTCTCATGATGTGCTCTGCATATAAGTTAAATAGGCAGGGCGACAGTATACAGCCTTGCCGGACTCCTTTCCCAATTTTGAACCAATCAGTGGTTCCGTGTCCAGTTCTCACTGTTGCTTCTTGACCCACATATAGGTTTCTCAAGAGACAAATAAGATGGTCTGGTACTCCCATCTCTTTAAGAACTTGCCACAGTTTGTTATGATCCACACAATCAAAGGCTTTAGCATAGTCAATGAAGCAGAAGTAGATGTTTTTCTGGAACTCCCTAGCTTTCTCCATGATCCAGCGTATGTTGGCAATTTGATCTCTAGTTCCTCTGCCTCTTCGAAATCCTGCCTGCACTTCTGGTAGTTCTCGATCCACATACTGCTGAAGTCTAGCTTGTAGGATTTTAAGCATGACTTTACTAGCATGAGAAATGAGTGCAATGGTGCGATAGTTTGAACATTCTTTGGTACTGCCTTTCTTTGGAATTGGAATGTAAACTGATCTTTTCCAATCCTGTGGCCATTGTTGAGTTTTCCAAATTTGCTGGCAAATTGAGTGTAGCACTTTTACTGCATTGTCTTTTAAGATTTTGAATAGCTCAGCTGGAATACTGTCACCTCCACTAGCTTTGTTGTTGCTCAGCTTTTCTAAGGCCCACTTCACTTCACATTCTAGGATGTCTGGCTCGAGGTCAGTGACCACCTCATTGTGATTATCAGGGACGTTAAGCTCATTCTTGTATAGTTCTTCTGTGTAATTTTGCCACCTCTTCTTAATCTCTTCTGCCTCTGTTAGGTCCCTGCCATTTTGGTCCTTTATCATGCCCATTTTTGCATTAAACGTTCCCTTCATTTCTCCAATTTTCTTGAAAAGATCTCTGGTCCTCCCTATTCTATTATTTTCTTCTATTTCTTTGCACTGATCATTTAAGAAGGCATTCTTATCTCTTCTAGCTATTCTCTGGAATTCTGCATTCAATTGGGTGTATCTTTCTTTTTCTCCCTTGCCTTTCGCTTCCCTCCTTTCCTCAGCTATTTGCAAAGCTTCCTCAGACAGCCATTTTGCTTTCTTGCATTTCTTTTTCTTTGGGATGGTTTTGGTTGCTACCTGTTGTACAATGTTGCGAACCTCTGTCCATAGTTCTTCAGGCACTCTGTCTATCAGATCTAATTCCTTAAATCTATTTGTCACCTCTACTGTATATTCAACAGGGATATGATTTAATTCATACCTGACTGGCCTAGTGCTTTTCCCTACTTTCTTCAGTTTAAGCCTAAACTTTGCAAGGAGAAGCTCATGGTCTGAGCCACAGTCAGCTCCTGGTCTTGTTTTTACTGACTGTATAGAGCTTCTCCATCTTTGGCTGCAGAGCATATAGTCAATCTGATTTCTGTGTTGACCATCTGGTGATGTCCATGTGTAGAGCCGTCTCTTGGGTTGTTGGAAAAGAGTGTTTGCTATGACCATTGTATTCTCTTGACAGAATTCTATCAGCCTGTGCCCTGCTTCATTTTGCACTCCAAGGCCAAACTTGCCTGTTATTCCAGTTATCTTTTGGCTTCCTACTTTAGCATTCCAATCCCCCATGATGATAAGAACATCATTTTTTGGTGTTAGTTCTATAAGGTGCTGTAGTGCTTCATAGAACTGGTCAATTTCATCCTCTTCAGCACTAGTGGTTGGGGCATAGACCTGGACTACTGTGATATTGAATGGTTTGCCTTGGATTCGAACTGAGATCATTCTGTCATTTTGAGGATTGTATCCCAGTATTGCTTTTCCTACTCTTTTATTGACTATGAAGGCTACTCCATTTCTTCTGAAGGATTCTTGCCCACAGTAGTATACCTGATGGTCATCTGAATTAAATTCACCCATTCCTGTCCATTTTAATTCGCTGATACCTAAGATGTCAATGTTCATTCTTGTCATCTCTTGTTTGACCACGTCCAGTTTTCCTTGATTCATGGATCTTACATTCCAGGTTCCTATGGAGAAAAAATCTTTACAGCATCGGACTTTCCTTTCACCACCAGACATATCCACAGCTGAGCGTCCTTTCGGCTTTGGCCCAGTCGCTTCATTCTTTCTGGCGCTACTAGTACTAGCCCTCTGCTCTTCCCCAGTAGCATATTGGACACCTTCCGACCTGAGGGGCTCATCTTCCAGCGTCATATCGTTTTGCCTTTTGGTACTGTCCATAGGGTTTTCATGGCAAAGATACTGGAGTGGTTTGCCATTTCCTTCTCCAGTGGATCACGTTTTGTCAGAACTCTCTGCTATGACCTGTCCGTCTTGGGTGGCCCTGCACGGCATAGCTCATAGCTTCATTGAATTACGCAAGCCCCTTCGCCACGACAAGGCAGTAATCCATGAAGGGGAAGTTATATTACTCATTGTTAATTATGCTGTTTTTAATTTCATGGATTTTAGCATTTTATTAGTGTAACAGTGTTTATCTCAATGAAAAGTAGTAGAGAATGTATTATAAGTATGCATTATCTAGAAGAGATTTTGTGGGTAGCATTCTACAAATGTATTGATCAAAATATTGAAAGATAAAGGTAGATGACTAAAAACTGGAAAGAACCTTAGGTTTATAACTTCCCTATCAATTGCTTGACTTTTCCTTTTATTTGGTATAATGTAACATTTGTTTTAACCAAATGGTTGAAAATTTAGAATTATTATACAATTTTTGTTTCCACCCCTCTCTTCTTTTTTGGCTTTATCTCTTCCAACAGGGAAAATGGATTAAACCCTTGCAACAGAGAAACACTATACGCTCACACTAGACAGTATTTTTTTAACAATACTGTATTTGTTGGTCAATTGAGTGTCTTAGTATTTGATTGTCCCACTTCTTCCGTTACCTTCTGCGTTGTTAGTTCTTTAGTTGTAGTCAGAATTTGGGTTTGTATAACTGAGCTAACATCTTGTTCTTTTCTGTAACCTCTTATTTCATCACAAGCTGAAAGGATGGTTTCATGTATTCAGCATGGAAAGAATCTTCTCCTGGTCTTCATCCATCTTCTCTTAATGGTGCATTAAGTTGAGCAGTTTGTAATCAGACGATGAAAATAATTTTTATAGCTGGGTAGAGGACCTCTATTTCACGTGTTTGTAGGTAGTCTTTATAGTAAAAGTTGTTTGTCAAGTAAGATTTTATAATCCAAAGTATTTCATCATCTCAAATCATGACCAATATTCCTCAGATAAAAAATAGGCTCTAAAAATCAATAAAGGTTTACATTCATAGTTCAAAGAAGCCAGCCATGCCACCCAGAAGTTCTCTTTACAGCTGAACTTCTCACAGGTGGTATTTATCAAAGTTAAAAGAGTCTTATCTGTAGTCTGGGCTTCAAGCCAAGTCTCCTTTAGGCAATAACAAGTTGTAATACCAAGCTTCACCATAGGATGTCACCGATGCCACTTAAGGTTTTTTAAGTCCAAAATTTTTATAGTCCTTTTCCCAAATTTTATTTTTTATAGATAAAAACAAAAGTCTTCAGTGAAAATAAGAAAACTTTTGGTCCCCAAATTTCAGAAACATATAAATCCAATTAGATTAAAGTTATTCTTTTAGTGCTTTAACTCCCCTGGGTAGTCAATTGCTGCTATTCTTAGAGGGTGGGCTAGAAATTCCCTTCCCTCTCTCCTCACAGGGGGAAAGATACCTCAGGCAGATTTTACAGGAAAAAAAATACTTAGGATCATAGAGATTGGATCTCACCCAGTTTCATCCGCGTTGCTTTAGAAGTGCCTGGTGGTAAGTTTGACTTCGGCTGTCTACAGCCTAGTGATGAGCCATATTGCTATGGCTGGTCTTTCCTCTGCTGGTTTGGAGGGCTACCCCAGATCAAGCGAAAGGACTGCCACCCTCCCGTGATCAAGTGGGGGTTCCCTTCTTGCTCATCACCCCTATAGGGCGACTTTTGACCCTTTTCAGGGTCCCCCAATGGAACAAAACCGAACACAGAAGACGGAGTTCACCTTCCAGCGTCTGCGGTGGCTGCGATGGCAAACCAGAAGTCCAACCTAGACAGTATTTTTATGCTGTATTTTTAGTAGTATTTTTTATACTGTTTGTTGTTTTTGCCCATTTCTGGGATAAAAATAAATAAACGTTCTATAAAACTCAATGGTGTAAATACAAATAATCCCTTATCTATATTCTGTCTCTGAATCTTAAAGAACTGAAAGCTTTTATGCACTGCCATTCTAACTTTTCTTAGTTTAAAGCTTTAACAAAATAGTCAGATAATTATTCTGGTTTCATTCCAATGACAAAATATTATTTTTTTGCTGCTGTTGTCATTGTCATTAATAAATCAGCCCTTTAAGCTTATCATTGGTCTTAATGCTGGTGATGACCTATAAAGCCCTAAATGGCTTGGGTCCGGGTTATCTGAGGGAACACCTGCTGCCGGCATCAAGCTCCCTTCATCCAGTGCGCTCCCACAGGGAGGGTCTTCTCAGGGTACCGCCGGTAAGAGATTGCCGGCGGACAACACCCAGGGATAGGGCCTTCTCAGTGGGTGCGCCTGCCCTTTGGAACCAGCTGCCAGTGGAGCTTAGGACTGCCCCCGACCTCCGTTCATTCCGCCGGGACCTGAAGACCTGGCTCTTCGAGCTCTCTGGCCCAGGCTGAGAATTTTAATTTTAATTTTAACTGGGGTTTTATTTGTTCAGGGACGGAGATAATTTTTTTAACTGTTTTTAACTTTTGTAGTTTTTGTTTTAATCACCCTGTAAACCGCCCTGATTCCTTCGGGAAAGGGCGGTATATAAATATAATAAAATAAATAAATAAATAAATAAATAAATAAATAAATAAATAAATAAATAAATAAATGGCAAAATCTAAAAGAAATGTGAAAATGTTTACTTGTCTGTCATCATGGTAGGCTGGTCATCAATAAAATCTTCAGGGGCTGGTACAAACATACTGACGATGCTAGGTGCTGACAGCAAGCTTGATTTTGTGGCCCCTGTAGAAAGAGGGAGAACATGAAAGAAAGAAAAAGAGAAGAACTTCATGATAAATCAAAATTATCTATTTTTTATCACTTGATTACATATAAAGAGCTACAATGCTTTTAAAATGAACTTTCAGAATTTTCACAATTATCCCACTGAAAAGATGCCTTGTAATTTAAGGCATCTTTTTTTTAAAAAAATTTTTTTATTTATCTAAGCTCTTAAAAATCACAAAGCAAAAAATCAAGATGATGTAGCAATTTCCATTTCTTTCAATTCATTCTGTAACTTAAGAATAAGTCTTTCAAACAATCGGTTTTCCACATGACGTTGGCCTGAAACATTTTTCATCTTTAGAGAAACAGCAAGGACCAAAAGGTTTGTTTATCAAGAAATGGCAAAAGATTTTCATTAAATCTCAGGAGTTGAAATTAATCTTAATATTGCTTGGCAGAGATCTATGAGAGTTAATTCATCATTTGTATGCAAGGTGCTTAGAAGTATAAGAAAAATGCTATTACAAATAGGTCATTATTATAGCAGCAGAATGCTTCAAAAAACCAAGAACAGGCTGACCTATATAACCCTATGGAAAAATCAGTTCCTTTTTTTTCTTTTTCTTTTTTAAATGAGATTAAAAAAAGATATCCAGAAATTTGCACATTTAATGTTTGAAGAAAGCAGGAATGCTAATATATCTAGAGAACCCATAATCAATGGTAGTTATACTGGCATAACTTTATATGTCCCATTACATAAGCAAAAGTGATAATTCTTCCCTGTTTAATACCATGTTACAATAATTTGAAATCATATATTCATGTGTGTTGCTAAAATGGACAAAATAAGAATTTCAATCAGTTATTGATTTAGACAAAGTATTTCTTGTTCATAAAAATATTCTCCATAAGAACTTTTTGATTGTTCTTTTGAGCTTCAAAACAGATTTTTGATCTTCAGACTGCTTTAATAACAGTAACCATCATCCTGAAAGTTCTATTGATGTATATATCTTGTCTTGCCCAAAGACATTGCTCTGGATATTTGCCAAGACATTATGTGACTAGATGCTGCATTCAAGCTGAAAACAGTTAATGCATGAAGACTGTGACTTGCATAACTGGGGTGGAAAGGCAACCATTTCAAAAGAATATATATTCTGTACACTTAGGCTGAAGAACAATGAAATGAAGACTATTCAAAATCCTTTACAAAAGTTAAAATAGTTCTGTGTTTCAAGAACGGAAACAATTCAATTTCCTCTTCTTTTGAAAAGAAGCAATACATTTTGTTAGCAATCATTTTAACAGAATACGGAGATGTATTTAATTTTCAAGTTCCTCCAGTTCAGATATAAAAACCATGCGAAGTAAATATATTGTTCACTTCAAAAAATATCAAGACCACAATTTCAATTTTGTATTAACTAGGAACTGCCAACCTAGCAGTTCGAAAGCACGTCAAAATGCAAGTAGAACAATAGGGACCACTACGGTGGGAAGGTAACAGCGTTCCGTGCGCCTTTGGCGTCTAGTCATGCCGGCCACATGACCACGGAGACGTCCTCGGACAAGCGCTGGCTCTTCGGCTTTGAAACGGAGATGAGCACCGGCCCCTAGAGTCGGAAACGACTAGCACGCATGTGCGGGGGAACCTTTACCTTTACCTTTACCTTAGGAACCCTTCACACAGCAAAATCTTCACACAGCAAAATCACAGCTGAACAGACCCTGAACTAACCTCTTATTCTTAGTGGTTGTCCCTCTACGTCAGGGTTTAGGCAAACTGAGACATTGCACGGTCTCTTCCCATGCTGTATCTGTTCTGTGGATAGAGAGAGAACTTCAGTCCCTGATGGGTTTCATTAAGAATTAGCCGTGGAGCTATTCCAATAATAAATACACCAGCTATACATAACAATTAAAAGACGCAACTCCTGTAAACCAAACAGAAAATGAATAAATGTTTAGAAACACAGGGAACAGTCCTGTACCAAGTGACACTTCTCCATGTAGCCCAGCTTTTTTGGCACAGAGGTTTTCACATTTCTTTTTACCTAACCCTTACAATTAAAGATGCTGGATGTCTGATCTTTGGGGGAATTCTTTGTATAATAAATATGTGCCCTTCAGTTAAGCTATGGTCCCCCTTCTCCAGATGAGTCAGTTTTCTAACTATCAAGCTCTTAAATATAAAAGAGAAGGAACATTAGAAATGTCAACAGTCCTAGTCAAGTATAAGGATCTGATTATTTTGAATCTAAAATGCCTTTGGCAAATCTTTGGGTTTGGGTACTCTGCTTTGCTTTTTAATCACAAATTAATTACTGATTTAGATGTTTGGAGAACACTTAAGTTCACAAACCATAGAAATGCAAATACTGGAGAAAGCAATGTCAAGTGCACAACAACAAAAAAGAACGAAAAGTCTAATCACGAGGGCACCATACATGCATAGGTGATTATTTTATGCTGCAAAAAAAAGAGAGAAATGTTTGAAATAAAGTATGAATAAAGAAAGGCCTGAGGCTATTAAGTCATCTCAACAAAACAAAATAATTTTTCTGAACTGAAGTCAATTGGGCAAAAATGACAATGCACCAGCAAAGATAACCAGAATGGAAAGATGATTCTCTATAATAAATATACGTTCCCTTATGAAAGTGACTTAAAAGTCACAAAGTGACTTACAGTGAAGTGATTTATGCTGAAGGTTTTTTTCGGTATCATTTTTTAAGGTGATTTAGCTGCTCAGTAAGATTTATCCTTGCAATATCTTTCTGAGGTAGGGTAAAATGATATTCATTTTGAAGATTACAATGAAGCCTCTAGAAGACGGTCTGTCCAGGGTTCTCATAAAGCCCTGTGAAACCCAATGCCCATATTATAGTTGAAGGCTTCTTCCAGCAATCTAGGTTGATTCTACCAAGAAAATTAAGCAAACACATCCCCACCACACCACCAATCCACTGAAATAAAACTGTGCTAGCTGTTTTAGTGAACAGAGCCAGTATGGTCTAGTGCAGGGGTAGGCAACCTCGGCTCTTTTATGACTCATGGACTTCAACTCCCAGAATTCCTGAGTCAGCTATGCTGACTCAGGAATTCTGGGAGTTGAAGTCCATGAGTCATAAAAGAGCCGAGGTTGCCTACCCCTGGTCTAGTGGTTAAGGTAACAATCTAGAAACTGGGAGACTGTGAGTTCTAGTTTTACCTTAAGCACAAAGCCGGGTAGGTGACTTTAGGCTGGTCCATCTCTTTTGGCTCTAAGAAAAAGGCAATGAAAATTGTTGCTTCCAAAACTGCAGAGATTACATAAGGCAGTCAGCAGGTGTTCACACTTATATGAAGGGAGGAAAAAATGCAGATAATTGTAAACCTACCAAATTTCTTATAGAATCTAAGAAATGATCATTTGGAAGAGCTTTGGAATTTCTCTCCAATTAGTTCCAGGGCTAGGGAATTTTTGAATTATTTTTTTCAGCTGGTACCGAATAAAGGAACTAGGTATAAGGAACCCTTTAATCCTCTGTTTTAGTCTGAGGAAAGCCATGTCCACTACACCATTCAGGACTCAATTACTGCCATCATCCCTCCCCTCCAAAGCCTCACTGCAGATCCTGTTCCATCACTTCAATCTTTAAAGCACTTAGTCTGGGACAGGGACGGGGTTGGAGAGTTATGGTTTGCATAATAGAAATGTATACAATGATATATAGTCTGTAGAAAGTGCATGTATGGAATCTGCAATCACAATTTGCAGTGCTGTTTGACTTTCAATGCCAACTATGATGAAATGCAAGTTGCTATTTCATCTCATCCTATTTTAAGTTCCCTATAGGATTACAGCCATCTGGCTACAGTGGCTATAGCCAGATTACAGTGGATGAAAGGTTAGATAGACCTTTGGTTTCACCCAGCATAGATCCTCCTCTACTAATGAGAATCCTAAATATTCCTGTTTTAATTAATAGATTGACTGTTTTTTATGTACAGAGAAAGACCTCTTCAAAGCTCCTCGTGGGAAGCATGTATAAAGGGGCTTTCCGCAGTCTGCAGAATTGCTGCTGGTCTTTAATTATTTTTATATAATTCATTCCACATGATATTGCAGAAAGGCAATACAAATATTCATAATAAATACAATTCTACATGTAACTTGGGTATTCATATATGAAGATGGTTAATTTATCAAAATGATTAAGTTAAATATCCATTTATGACACCGAGATATCAAGAAACATTTCAAAACTGAAATTATCCTAGTGCTTCCATTCTATTGCTGAAGTCCCAGAGTTTTCTTGGCAGATAACTGCAGTTAAGCATCTGGTCTCTAAATGTGCCAGAATCAATCAAACTGTAGGATCTTCAGTGAAGTGGGACACATTACTATTTTCACAGAGTATCAAAGTATGTAATAAAGGAATATTGTAATTAGGAGGCAGAGATTTCATATTTTATAGCCAATATGTCTTCAGTTCATTTTTCTTGAGGATATGAAAAGCTTGATATCCAATTAGCACATTTTTTCCTATACTGTGCATGAGTCAAAATGATAGATTTCTTTATTCAAAGTACTGTATACATTAATAGCATAACAGTGGAAAGTGAGTTGTCCTTGGTGTTCTCTGAGCTTGGCTGTTTTCTTGCAGATGTTTTATTACCGAAACTAGGTAACATCATCAGTGCTAATAAGGAATAGGGTTTGCTCTCAGTTTATATTCTAGCACAGGAGTGCCAAACTCGCAACATCACATGACATGTTGCGATATATCGTGACTTTTTTTCCATTGCCGGCAATGGGGTGGGCGCAGTTTTGCCATGATGCATCCAGCATGTGGGCCGGCAGTTTGACACCCCTGTTCTAGTGGCTTGCCCTGTCAGTGTGGTGGGAGAAGTCTTGGAGGTTCTTTGGTTGGGCTGTTTAATATTAGCTTGTTTGGCAGTTCCTTGATTGGGATACTGCTTACTTTTTGATTGTTGGTCTAAAGTTAATCTTGGACTTAATCGATGCTTATCTGGGTGTTGTTTGCTGGTGGGAAGGTGTTTTGGTCTTTTTGTTTCCTTTTTGGCTTGTTGATTTGCACAGTATGTAGATATTGTTTATGTCTTTGTGTCTATTGTTGGCTAATTTGTCAAAGTGCCAGGCTTCTAGAAATTCCCTAGTGTAGGTTGGTCACAGTTTCCCAATTGAAACTATAGTTAACTCTGCCCATATGTCATAAGATTAAAGAGTTTTCATTATCTCTTCTGACTACTAGCTGGTGTTCATCTATCTCAGGGGTGTCAAACTCAATTTCATTGAGGGCCGCATCAGCATTGCAGTTGCCCTCAGGGGGCCAGGTGGGTGTGACCTGGGTGGACGTGGCCTACTGGGTGGGCGTGGCTAGTGTGCGTATGGCCTACTGGGTGGGCGTGGCCAGCTCTACATCTTCGCAACAAGGGTGCCTATGGGGGCCTGGGCAGGAGTGGGACAGATCTGAGGGTCTCTGGCAGAAGGAGGGTCTCTGGGCCAGGGCCAAGGTAGTGGGGGCCATTCCCTCACTGTTTCCAGGATGGCTTCGCGGGCCACATGAAACCACTTCGCGGGCCGGATTCGGCCCCCGGGCCTTGTGTTTGACATGTCTGATCTATCTGTTCATAGATGTGCTTGTACAGAAGAATGTACTCTCCTAAAAGATAGAAATGGCTTTGAAGAAGAATGAATATAATTTATAATGCTATCAACGGCTATCAATCATAAAGATTATATATATGATAATATATAATAAAGATTATTATGATGACTGGTGCAGGAACTGGGCATGTCTAGTCTAGTTAAAAGAAGGACTAGAGGTAACATGAAACAGCGTTCCAATATTTGAGGGGCTGTCACAGACAAGAGGGTGTCAACCTATTCTCTAAAGATCTGAGGGCAGGGACAAGAATTAACATATGGAAATTTATCAAGGAGAAAACTAACTTAGAACTAAGGAAAAATTTCCTTCAGTGACAACAATTTGTGGATCTGCTTATGAGTTCCTGGTAGTTTAAGTGTGCCAACAAGTGGGCTGTTGCATTTTGAATAATTGCAATTTATGTGTAATCTTCAGAAGCATCTCCAGTTAGAGTCTGTTGACATAATCTGATTGTGCACTGATGAGAACATGAATTGGAACACCAACTAAAGCTGGGAAGGAACGCACTGGCTGGGCTGCAATCTCCACCTGCCCATCTAGCAGTGCTTGTGAATCCAGGAGGATCCTCAAACCACAGCTGATCCTTCAAGGTTTGTACTTCCCCTTCAAGTGACAATTAATATCAGCAGCTTCACGTTATTTGGGTTCAGTTTCAGCTTGCTTTGCGCTCCAGAAACCAACATAAGACTTCCTCAGCATTACTAATGTGGTGAAGTTAGATGTCTTCAAGTATGACTTTTCCTTATAGTACTTTACCTGCACTTGTATCAATGGATGACCTTGACATTTGATATAGAGTTCAAAAATAGAGGAAAGAGCATACACCTTGCAGCACTCCACGTATGAGCAGCTACTGGGCTCACCTCTTTTCTTGTATACAAATATGAAATCAGGAAAGAGTAGAATTACTCAAGACAATATTCTCAAAAACCAATCTCCAGTTGGTGATTCAATATAATACTGAAAGCCATTGAGTGGTTAAGAAGGACTAGAAAGGCACATTGCTCTGTTTGACCAAGGAATTTCTTAATTCAGCCAACGCTGTTTCTGCCCCATGCCCAAGTCTGAATCCAGACTGAAAAGAATTGATGCGATTTGTTTCTTCTATGCAGCATTGTAGATAGCCTTCTACCTTCTTCTTTATACTCATCCCATTAAAGAAAAGGTCAGAGATTGGGCAATAATTGTTAAAATTAGTCTAACCCAGGGACAGCCTCTTGAGTAAGTACAGGTAGTCCTCAACTTACAATCATTCATTTAGTGGGCAAAGATACAGAGGCACTGAAAAAAGGTGACTTATGAGCGTTTTTCACATTTATGTCTGTTGCAGAATCCCCATGTTCATGTGATCAAAATTCAGATGCTTGGCAACTGGTTCATATCTATGATAGTTTCAGGGTCCTGGGGTCATGTGATCCCAGGACCCTGATCACCTTTTGTAACCTTCTGAATAAGCAAAGTCAATGGGGAAGCCAGATTTGCTTTACAACCATGTTAGCAACTGCAGTGATTCACTTAATCTTTGTGGCAAGAAAGATCATAAATTGGAGCAAAACTCACTTAACAATTGTTTCACTTAGCAACAGAAACTATGGGCTCAATTGTGATTTTAAGTCGAGGACTACCTATGGTATATAGAGCCCCCTTTAAGTGGTAATACCCCGATACACTGAGTCTGTGAAGTGTTGATCACCTTCATAAAACCAATCATGTGCCCCCCCCCAAAAGAGCCATGAAGAGCAGGACTAACTCCCACATGGTAAAAAAACATACTAGACAATTCCCTATCCACTTGTTCAGAGTACACAGAATAAAAGGGGCCCATCTAACATCACAAAATGTTGTTTCAGTCACCACTGCAGACTTTGCCCACAAAAAGTCAAAATCTAAGTGAACTACACTGTCAGACATGGGAATCAGCACCAAAGTAATGTACTTCCTCTTGGAATGCCCTATCCCAGGGTTTCTCAACCTGGGCCACTTTAAGATGTGTTGACCAGAATTCTTTGCCAGTTACACATCTTAACATGGCTCATTTTGAGAAACCCTGGCCTATTCTATGCTTCCACACTAAAACTCTCTTGACCCATCACTACAGAAATTTGCTTAACCTTT
This sequence comes from Vipera berus, assembly GCF_964194415.1. Taxonomy (NCBI): domain Eukaryota; kingdom Metazoa; phylum Chordata; class Lepidosauria; order Squamata; family Viperidae; genus Vipera; species Vipera berus. Next base: position 41,989,854 of record NC_138202.1, read on the forward strand.
CCATTCCTCTGTATCCTATCCCACAAGACAGATCATTTTCTGCAAAGTGGAATACTTACCAGTGTCCCATATGCTAATATTATGAGGAGCACTAGATTGGTGTTCCAGCTGCCTCTTCATCAACTGATTCATGGTCAGTGCTCCCAAAGAACCTCTTTTCATCTGTCGGAACTGAGCTGCAAGTCAGAAATTAATATACAGTATTTGTATGATTTACAGTATTATTTCCTATTATTTGCAATTACTTATACCCAGCTTTTTCTTCAAAATGAACTTTTCTAATGTGTAATATAGCTCTACATCTTTACATACATTCAACCAATGGATTGGTTTTCAATGAAGTGTGCTCAGATGGGAATGACAATTGTCGAACAGTTCTACAATTCTACCTGCAATTTTATTTCTATTTGCTCTAGATTATGAGGACAACCTTTGGATCCTTGTGGCATCCTACTGATGAATATCACACTGAAAATACTTCAAATACATTTTTTGTATAAAAGTTTGCTTGATCGGCTCAAGGCTGACTCAGCATTCCATCCTTGCAAGGTTGGTAAAATAAGAACCCAGATAGTTGGGGCAATATGCTGATATTGTAAACCATTCAGAGAGTGCTATAAAAGCACTACAGAGTGGTATATAAGTCTAAGTGCTATTGCTATTGCCTTTATTTCAATCTTTAGTACTCCAAAACTTTTTTAAAATGCAAGATTGATTCTGCGGTTGAATTGTGAAATAGATTAAAATTTCATTTCCAATTGATATAAGATTTTTAATTTTAAAAATGTTTGTCAGCATCAAATTAGAGAATAGCATAACTTTCTTCTCTAGTGCTATGCTTAAAATCAGTTTATTACACACAGAAATTCCCAACAAAGTGCAGCAATTAAAATTTTAGAGCAGACATTCCTACCCCGTCATAAATTGTTACCAAAAGCAGAGGAAACTGGTTATTTTTCTTTCTTATGTTATTTATTTATTTAAAACATTTATATAGTTGCCTACTCTCTAAACATCTTTGGGCAGTTCCCAAGCAAAAGTTAAAACAACATGTACAATTACATTAAAACTATAAAACTAAATAGTTTAAAATATTAAAAACAACAAAGACTGGGCACCAAGTCAACCTTCTAATGTGCCAATATACAATCTTACAAAATTTTAGCTTTTATACTCCATGAAAGCACTAACTTTAAGAATTATGATATTTATCTCATTTCTCAAGGGAAAGTTTGATTTTAAATATTGGAGTCGGAAGGTAGAATTATTGAAAAATATCTTGTCAGCATTTAAAAACCAATATGGTGTATACAGATATCTGATTAAATTGTTTTCTCCACAAAACACATTATTGTTTTTTAAATTTTATTTTTACCTATTTTATTATTTTATTGAGATCATTTTTTCCTATCAGTTATTTCTAAAAATGATCTGCAAGTTTATTCATGCTATGCTACTTTAACATGTATTACATGGCCCTGATAATGATTTTCTCTCCCTAAGCATCTCACTCATCTAATCAGGTAGAAAATATTAACATTCACAGTAGTTATAATTCAGTGCAAGCAGGAAAAACAGGAAAAAGATTTAAAAGTGTGGAAAAGAGAACCAAATGCAAGAAGAAAAAACTATTGGTTTTCCTGAATGATACAGAATTGATGAAAATACAAAGGGTACTTCATGTTTTGCAAATTTATATCACACTGAGAGAGATCATATGGAAATTGCAGTATCTGACACTGGTATGCATTAGGAAAAACCTAAAAGGAGTTTCCCCTTGATCAGTGTTTCTCAGCTTTGGTAACTTTAAAATGTGTGTGGAGACTTCTGGTTTTGCGCCGTAGCACATGGCCATGGGATAGCGGAGCTCTGCTCCCCACGGCCAGTTTCGTCCTGCCAGGGGGACCCGAAATGGGTCTGAAGGTGGCCTGAAGAGGTGACCATGAAGGAGGGGTGCTCTGTTGATCACGAAATGACAGCAGTCATTTTGTTTGATCCAGGGGAAGTCCTCCAACTCAATAGGAGAAAGGCTAGCATGGCATCTGCGTCTAGCTCAAACTACCTGCAGCTGAAGTCCAAGAGCACGAACAAGAACATCAGTGAACAGCGTGCTTGGAACTGGTGAGAGTATATATCTTCTCTCTTCTATCTACTAACTGAATCCTTGGGAAAGCAAGTAAACCTCCGAAGTGAACGGAGGGGATTATATCCCTATTCCCTCATGGACGGAAATGGCGAATTAATACTAAGGGGGAAAGAAATAGACTGAAATTAAATTTAAAATACTACAGTCTGGACAAATCTAGAGAACACTAACAATAATGACTCAGAAACTGGCAGGATGCCTAGAAACAAAAAATAATGTGTTCTCTTAAATTTTAAATAACCTTGAAGATAGCTGGGAACAAAGAAAGAGCTGGCCCAGCCATAAGATTAAAAAGTGTCTGACACCATACTCAAAATTCACTCCTGAAAGATTTAGCCTGAAACACCAAAGACTCTCAGAAGCAAAATATTTCAAAGGAAGACAAATACTTTCCAAGAGGAAATGTATGCAATGTTATGACAGATACAAATGACAATAGATTTAAACCAAGAGGAAATCCAGAATAACTTTGATGACATAAATAAGCACATCTCTAATTTAAATCTACAATTAAAAACCACCCAGAAAATGATGGCAAATGAACAGACAAATCAGATAACAGAACACAAATTAGAAGAACATGGTCATATCGACGAAGCTACAAATGAAAAGAATCACAATCCAACACAAACAGGAAAAAATCTACAAGACTTTGATATAACAATAAAAATGGAGTGGACTATAGAATTCCCAGGAGAAATGACTTCCGGTTTGCCAACGCCGCCATTATAGTCCTCTGGAGGACGGCTCTCATCTTCCACGTCCAGTTTCGCATCGCTGGGGGTCCTAAAAGGGCCGAAGAGTCACCCTGGAGGGGCGACCAGCAAGAAGGGGCTTTTGCAGAAATGCGGGGGAGCCACAACCCCCCATTAGTGCCTGCATTCCTTTCAAACCGGTAGACGAAAGACCGGCCATAGCAACATGGTCGGTTACTAGGGTGCAGATAGCTGAAGTCACACTTACCACCAAGCAACATTAAAGCAGTGTGGAAGAGACTGGTAAGATTCCTCTCATATTCCAATCTTCTTTCTTTCACCTAAATAAGCTGCTAAGTACTTCCCCCCCTGTGGAGTGTGAGGGGGAGTCCAACCGTCCCTTTAAAATAATGGCGATTAAGCCTCCAGGGGTGTTTTTAAAAAAAAGTTGAAAAAATGAATTGACTTCAACTAGTACTCTATAACTTGTAGACTAAAAGCTTTTGACTACCAACTCCTTATTTCCTACTCTTATTTGAAAATTTGGCTCTGCTCTTCTAAAATAGAAGAAATAATTGAAAAGATATTAACAGATAGTTTTCTAAAAGAAAAGAAAAGAATTTTCTAAGCACTTGGGGGACACCCAATGGCTAAACCTGAAATTGCAATCTGACACTCTAAAAAAAAGAAAGAGAAAGAGAGAGAAGAGACTTGGCTGATTCCTTAGAAAAACAAGATAAGACTAACCTTGAACACCAGATGTGAGACTCCACCATGAAAGAAATACAAAAAGAAATCCATGCTATGATGAAAATAACCTACCAAACATATCAGTTTCTGTCTACAGCCGGCGATTAAATAAGAGCTTTTGGGCAAAAAACTAGAAAGCGTCTTGGAGAAGCAAACTCAAATTGTGACTACAACTAATAATTTATTGGGACAGAACATAACAGAAGAAATTGAACAATCAAATACATTGACAGAAGAATTAACTACTCAACAAGCACAGACATTTGAAGATTAAAATGAGAAACAGATGGAAGAAAAAATACACAGTCCAGGACAATTATATCAAGAGGTGAAAATAATGAGAAGATTTGGTGCTTTTATTAGACCGCTCAACCCTTCAAAAAGGAAGCTTGGAGAGTCACTTCAATACGATACAATAACATAAGAATTCTTTGATGACCCTGAAGCAAAGAAGCGAAAAATGATATGGCAAAGGAAAAAAGCAAGAATAAGATTGAGGAAGAATGGACATATTTAAGAGGCCTGAAACGGAAAATACTAAAATAGATAGGATTGTACTTGGATTATGAGAGATTGTTTTGATGAGTAGATAAAAATACTGGGTAATTAAAAAAAACCTCAGATGTATGAATATTAACAGTTAAATTGAAATATTAAGCTGTTTAAATGAAATTGATTAAGATGTATATATGTTAAGAATGATATAAAGTAATTAATATACTTGATGTAGTGATATGAAAGGATGAATTAAATGTTGAAATGGGAGAAATTTTGGCTAATTTTCAATATGTGGAATTATAATGAAAACAAGAATATTATATTGTATTACTAACTTGTTGATATGGAAATGAGATAGATAAGAAGTGTATTTATATTACTAGGTATTGGAGAGAATTGTATACAGGGAAGGGAGGTCATCTAGAAATATAAAAATGAGAAACTTCAAACATTTAACTTTAATATCAATGCAAAATTAAAGCTGGAAAAGTATATAAGGTGTTTGATGTTTTAAAGATGGAATGTTAAAATATGAAATATACAAACGTATTGACAAATGTAAGAAAACTACTAAATATCTGATGGATAACAATAAGAAGTATGTTAATTTAGATAAGAGATAATATGTATTAAAGGAAAAAAGAGAAGAAATTCTGGTTACAACAAATTGGAGATTTGTAATAATATGTATTTGTATGAAACGGAACTATTGTAACCCAGACACCACATTGCTTTTCAAAGATACTATTGTAACATTGGAAAATCAATAAAAAACTTATAAAAAAAAGAATTCCCAGGAAATTATTAGAGTTTGGGAAACAGAAAGTGTATATATCCTACCTATTCTATCAACTGTATTCCCAACAATATTTGCAAAAACACAGGAACTGCAAGGTAAGTGGCATATATCAGCTTGGAAAGCTATTCGGCAAAAGAAGAAGACTAGAGACAGATTCAAGAGATTTGACTTGCCCTACCAGATGGCATATTACATGAGTAAACACTTGTTTGAATATGGTTAAAAGAATAGAGAATTTTGAACATAAAGGGGCCCTACAACAAGAGGGATAAGAGATTTAAGTAATATAGTATGTTTTACAATATATGAAATGTAAAAATATTGGAATGATATAACTTTTATAAATATAAGTGAAATATAAGCTGATCAGAAAGGATGTTATACCTAGATGTTATAAAAAGCACAGTATTTTTATAATACATGAAATATGAAAATATTGGGATGGCGTGCCTAAAGGGAAAAATTTACGGTAGATATCTATTCTAGATGACTAACATTGAGAAAATCATGACTGATAAGAATGGATTGAATAAAAGGGGAAATTAAGCTTAAATAAAAATCATGAAAATAGAATGCATGGTGAACTAACGAGATGATGGTTATAAGAAGAATATAAGCTGATAAAAAAATGTTATACATACAGCAGATGTTATCACTATCTGTATAAATATGAAAAATGTCTATATTTAATCATTTATATATTGAAAATATTAAGAATTATATTTGTTTAAGGTTGAAGAAGGAGAATACAAATGGGAGAAGGGAAGATCAAAGAAATATATTATTAATTAATATACTAATTATGGAATTATCAAATTTAATCACTATTGACTGTTAAATTATTATTGCTCTTTTTTCTCAAATATATAAACCAAGACAACACGCTGTACACCAGGCACTGGAGATTGTTATTGTTAAAAACCAATAAAATATTTTAAAAAAATAAAAATAAAATCTGTGTGAATTTCAACTTGCAGAATTCCCTAGGCAGCATTTTGAGGAATTCTGGGAGTTGAAGTCCACACATCTTAAAATTGTTAAGGTTGCAAAACACTGCTCTAGATGCTCCTACATTAATGAAATGTTGTTGTTGTTAGTTGCAAAGTCGTGTCCGACCCATCGCGACCCTATGGACAACGTTCCTCCAGGCCTTCCTGTCCTCTACCATCTTCTGGAGTCCATTTAAGCTCACATCTACTGCTTCAGTGACTCCATCCAGCCACCTCATTCTCTGTCGTCCCCTTCTTCTATTGCCCTCAATCTTTCCCAGCATTAGGCTCTTCTCTAGTGAGTCCTTCCTTCTCATTAGATGGCCAAAGTATTTGAGTTTTAGCTTCAGGATCTGGCCTTCTAAAGAGCAGTCAGGGTTGATCTCCTCTAGGACTGACTGGTTTGATCGCCTTGCAGTCCAAGGGACTCGCAGGAGTCTTCTCCAGCACCAGAGTTCAAAGGCTTCAATTCTTTGGCGCTTAGCCTTTCTTATGGTCCAGCTTTCACTGCCATACATTGCAACTGGGAAGACCATAGACTTGACTATACGCACTTTTGTTGACAGGGTGATGTCTCTGCTTTTTAGTGTGCTGTCTAGATTTGCCATGGCTTTCCTCCCCAGGAGCAAGCGTCTTTTAATTTCTTGGCTACAGTCCCCATCTGCAGTGATCTTGGAGCCCAGGAAAATAAAATCTGTCACTACCTCCATTTCTTCCCCATCTATTTGCCAGGAATTGAGAGGGCCAGATGCCATGATCTTGGTTTTATTAATGTTTAGTTTCAACCCAAGTTTTGCACTCTCCTTCTTCACTCGCAACAAGAGGCTCTTTAGTTCCTCTTCACTTTCTGCCATTAGAGTGGTATCATCTGCATATCTTAGGTTGTTGATGTTTCTTCCGGCAATCTTAATTCCAACTTTTGATTCATCTAGCCCTGCCTTTCTCATGATGTGCTCTGCATATAAATTAAATAGGCAAGGCGACAGTATACAGCCTTGCCGGACTCCTTTCCCAATTTTGAACCAATCAGTGGTTCCGTGTCCAGTTCTCACTGTTGCTTCTTGGCCCGCATATAGGTTTCTCATTAATGAAATAGAGCTATCCTATCCAACAATAGGTGAACATCATTACTTATTGTGTTCTGATATAGACTAAAATAGCCTTCAGAAGTTGTGAATGGAGGCTTTCATAAAGAGATTGCACAACCATTTGTCAGAAATGGTATAGAGGGCCTCCAGCACGAACAGGACATTGAACTAGAAGACCTCTTGAGATCATTTCCAACTCTTTTACTCTATGTTCTATATTGATGTACGATAATATAAAATGACTCCTCAACCCTTTATCAAGCTCATTATTACAGAATGCCAACTCCATTCTGGTACTTTTAGAATTAATTAACACAATACACACATAAACATTTATGAATGGAGAGACGTAATCCACCAGATGGCAAAACATACTAAGAAGCACAAATGCAGTAAAAATTGGTTTCTTTCCTCAAAGTCAGGGGAGAGCTTACTTGACATGGAAGAGTGGCTACTTATCTCTGGTACACCTGCGTCAAGTGTAGGAGCAGAAGATGACTCCCTTGGCATTTCTAAGGTTGAAAGTACTTTAGCTGATACATCTGCAAAAAGAAATATTGCTTGAAACTCAGAAACTTTTTTTGGCTTTTGATATCAGAGGATAATTATTCATAAACTCTCTTTTTCTTTCAATTTTTTCATTTTTTTCCTTCCTGATATGCCTTTTTATCACCTTGGCGCTTAAAATAGTATCGCACTGAAATTAGATTTACACATACATATGCTGGAGAATCTTTTTCAATACACTACTTTCTCCTATGTTTAATTCCCATGCATCCCTATAAAGACAATTGTGAAACTATGATTTATAAAATGCTGTCTCACTTTTTTTCCAACACAGATTATAAGGAAAGACCAATCGATGGATGCAAATAGCACTTGGGATCTCTAAAACAAACAAATCCTGCCTTCCTATGGATGCATATTTACATATATGATTCACCATCATAATGGGTATGTTGCCATCATAATGCATATGTACATTTTAATGCCCTGTTATATTTTCTTTACACCTCTAGAAGGCAGCATTAAAGAAAATGCTGCTATATGGAGAACTTCCAAAGGAGGTACGGGAACTGAAAATGTGTTTATGAAAGTGGAGCTGACAACTCCAAGGAACCAATGAGTAAAATCTCTCCAGATAAGGAGAGGATGGGAGATTGCTCACATGTGCTCCAAACAACTCCTCCTATGAAGAAACTGCAGACAGCTGTTTTTGGCAGATTTGAGCACTGGGAGATAAAGGGATTAGCCATCTTGCTCACAACCATAGTGGAACCTTTCAAAGGACACTAGGTTAACAAACTTCCCTTTTTAATCATTCTCAGAAATTGCTTATTAACCAGAGAACTCTGGAATGACAACTTTTAAAAGTCATTAGGCAAGTTTATCTTCAACTCCGAACAAAAAATAAATAAATGTAAGCTTTAGAACTTTAAAAATGAAATAAACAGCAAAAAGCTAAATAAATTATAATGGCTTAAGGGTCCAGACTGACTTGGAGTATTGACTTTAAGATTTTAGTTGTAAAAAATAAATTGCTTCTCATGGGAAATAGATTTATTTTGGTTATCTTGACTATTATAAGCCGTAACAAAGCAAGCTACTTTATAATGTTAGAAATTTGATGCTAGAAGGGGCTAAAGATTCAAAGCAGAAAAGAAAAACATGCAAGCTTTCTCAATATCAGATCTTTAAAGAATGAAGCCAGAAATTAGCAACTACAATATGCATGCTGTCAGTAACGTTGTCTGCTTCTACGGATGTCTAATGTCCAAAAGTCATTAATGAAGGAATGACATGTATATATAGAACAAATTTTCTATATAACAAAAGTACTCAAAGTGGAACTACAATAGACAGGACAAGGTAATAATTTGGAAAAGGATGCTTTACTGGATATAGAAAAGAAATTGATAAAAATTTAAAAAATAAAGAGAAATATAAATGATAAATCAAGCGAATGACCAAGAAAATGTTTTCTTATTGGATCTACAAAAGAGGCTTGTTAAAGCCTTGAAGAAATCTATGCAATAGGATAAAGAATACTTGAAGAGAATATAAATCCTATGACAATATTTCATTGAAATAAAGATTAAAACTGTAAGAACTAAAAGAAAGGAATATAAAGTAGGTTTATTTGATCAAGGTTAAAATAATACATTTTAGGCAAAGTTCTAGCTATCCTTAAGGGCATTTTTTGACATCATAAACAAAGGATGGAATATGGGATAAACAGATATCTGTAGCCTTATAGGAGGTGAACTGCTAGATTTTTTTATACTTGTATGAAGGTTGAATGTCATTATATACTTTTTTATATTGTTTATTATATACTTTATTTTTTCTTCTTTATTTTTTCTTGCACTTTTTATTCTTTTTTCTATTTTTTCTCTTTCTAGAAGTTTAGTTTGTATTAGTTTTTACTACTGTAATCAAAATTCTTAATAAAACCTATATCTTAAAAAAAAGATTAGATTGGAGCATTTTAGGAAAGTAGGTTGGGAGAGGATGATGGTGATGGTGATGATGATGATGATGACGACGACGACAATCTTAAGCATGGAACAACAATTATCATCTACTTTGGTTAATACTGATTACTGCTATTCAATTCCTAATCCAATATTCCTTTGGAAGAATTGCAGAATATATACGAAGAAAAAAATAACCAAGTTTTTTTCAAAGATTTTCAAGTTCCAGAAAAGCGGCAAATGGAAAATTTGAATAACCTACCATGAATCATCTCCTTTCCACACTTTTCACAAAACCTTTATTGTTGAGGAAACGGTTAAGCTGATGACAAAGAGGGCTCACTAGAAATAAATGATGCCTCATTGATCTTTCAACTTTCCTTTCCCTCTGATAAAGGCTTTTGTTTAGCTTAGATAGTTTAGTTAGGAAAGAGATCTGGCAGAAATGCTGACTTTCAGAACTTTACTCAGAGTCAATGTTTTCTATTCCTTTATATTATAAACTGCTGTTTTCCAGTCACCCAATTTTGCTGTGCTCTTCTTCCTTGAAAAAAATAATAACGTGATAATCAGATCATTTCAAAATGAATGCATAAGCAACTGGTATTGCTCACCTGTCTCTTTCTGTTCTCCCAGCTTATCTAAGATGTTAAAGGAAATGTCCAGGTATTCTCTCTGGATGGCACTCACAGCAATCTTTCTCTGCTTCCTCTGTCTGGGAACTATTTGGATTTTAAATTCTGACTCTTCAGCTTCTTCCTCTTGCTTTTGTTCTGTACTTTGTTCTGTATCAGATTCTGCATCGGCATCAGGCTTTTGACTTTCAGCTTGGCTATCAGAGTCCTCAGGGACCTTAATAAAGACCATTTTCCCAGTTGAGCTGGGAAAGGGTCCAACAGGCTTAATTTCTTCTATGCATAATTCAGAGTTATCATCAATGGACATCTCCGAGAGCGCAAATGATTTTTGCAGCATATCCCGTTTTTGCTTTAGTGTCAGGGGGCTGCCAGGGGATCTCACTTGAACATCTTCTGGCTTAGCCAGCTCATCAACACCCTTCTGACTTTCAGGGGTAGTTGGGGGAGTTTTGTCTTGTGCAAATGATACAAAATGACCCACTTCACAAGGGGTTACAACTTTGGAACAATCTTCAATGCTGAATTGCACCAGTGGAGTTATGCTAAGACTGAGGATGGAAACACTGGTAGGACTTGATGGCGAGGAGGCAAGTGTCATCCTGGAGTCAATGCCGTGCAACTGACTTGTGATATCAGTCTCTTCCTCATCACTTTCCACTATTCTAAGAGGAGGGAGTGGCTCAAAAACTAAGGAGTCGCTATCTGAATTGGAAACGACAGATTGTTTTTCGGGCCCTGATGTTGAATCAGACGACAGATCTATGAGATCTAAGTCCTCCTTTGCAGGATAGGTTTTAGCTGGGGAATCTACAATCACTTCATATGGCTCCATGCAGTTTAACCTGACTTCTGGTATGATAGGTCGTCGCCTTGTTTGACTTCTTTCTGGGACAGCTGGAATATTTTCCTTCTCTCCTGTCTCTTGTTCTTCTGTTTTGGTAGAAGAATTTTGCTGTGGTTGTCCATAATCATTCTGCCTCAGTGTGGTGTAAGTGGAAGCGGCAGGTGGCTTTTCTAAGTCACAGTGGTCTATGCATGATTTCCGACGGTGCTCATCTAATGTAAACAACAGGGAGTCTGCATTTCCTATGTCAAGAGATTTTTGTTTCAGAGAGCGCAGTTTCTTTTTCTGAATGCTTTCTTCTCTCATACACCGCAGGATATTGTCTTGCAATATGCCAGTTTCTCTATATTCAGCCAGTTCTATTTCACCTAGAACAGAAAAAGCTGCTACTATTCCATTCAGCGTCATTCTGCATTTCCATATTTAAGCTATATCGGCACTTTAGATAAAATTCCTGTTTATAACATCAAGACTACATTGTATGGATGCATAGTTCTAGTTCTAGTCCCAAAGAGATTTTCCAAGGTGAGACATGAAATCAATAAACAAGAACAAGATGGCAACATTAATACAGTAATTTTAATATTAATAACACCAAAGTTAGCTTTCTATATTTTTACAGTGACTGATTCATGCCTCAGTTCATGGTATCAGTTCTGATAATATTGTCATTTATGGGAAAATTGTAAAAAAAACAGAAAATCTAGTGAAGATTTTACTATGTTTAGCAGACTAGATATTGAACAGGAGAAAAGAAAAACAACTTTGATGATGTTCTAAATTATAACTGACTCAATGTTACAGGGCTGATAACAATACAATAAGCTATTAATTAGTATTTTATGTGGCAATTTTATTGCATTTTATTTTATAATATCCAGAATAAAGAGCGTAATTTAAATATATAGACAATCTCTCTATGATTCTAAGGTATAGATTTTGATATGCTTGCTTACCTTATCCCAGTTCAAGTCAAATATATTCACAGTATATCAAGCAATAATCATATAATCATAGTATTTCCAGGCAGAAGCTCTGTGTCTAACATGACAGTGTTTCTCCCCCCACCCTCCCCCAATGATATACATACTTCTTTGAGCATTCATCTCAACTGGCTGATATTTCACCACTTTGCTGCCTCCAATTCTTTTCAACCTTGCGAAGAACGTTTGTGATTCTTTATTGCCTGTTCCAGTGGGTGTATCGTGAATGTCTGATTCATCAAAGACACTGTCCTCTTCTGCTTGAAAGAGAAAAGGTGGGCAACAGTATCACAACCCTCATCCTAATAAAGCTAAGCTTTTTTCAGGCAGCTTAAAGCTATATCACAACAGTCAAAAGGCAACTGGACTTTGTTTTTTCCTTGAAGACATTTCGCTTCTCATCCAAGAAGTTTCTTTAGGTCAGGATGAGAAGCAAAACGTCTTCAAGGAAAAACAAGAAAGTCCAGTTGCCTCGTGAAAAAGCACCTTTGGGAAAACCATGATCAGGATGACTGAGACTCTCCATAGGCATATCACAGCAGCATTACACAAAACATACACCTTCCTGTATGGTAAAAAAAAGATACAAAACATACTCTGGGTGAGCTGAGACTATGTATTTGGGGGGAAAATCCCTGTGTGCTTGTTAAGATAACTATTGAAATTATTTTAGACAGAGAAAGAAATAAGAGAGTCTGTTTGATCCACATTTTAAGAAACTTAGCATTATTTGCACTGGCTTGCAGATTTGAACAGAATAACTATTTGGACTACCTACATACAAAATGGAGCCATAAGATAAAGTTGCGACATACTACTGTAAGAGAAAACTACATAAAATCAATGAATTTAATTGCAAATATTATATTAAAAACAGTACTAGGGAATATTGCATATGAATATACATCATTATTGACTTCCGGTGGCTCCGCGGCGACGGAGACAGCCTTCCCGGGCTGCCCGCGGCTCAGCTGTTGTTTTTTCGCCCGAAACAGCGCCGATCAGCTGTTCGGGCGAATTTGAAGCCCCCTCCTCGGGAGAAGAGGAGGGGGTGAGGCCCCAGGTAGGGGTAGAGTTCTCCGGGGCCGCCTGAGCTTGGAGCTTGGGCGGCTGAAGGATTGAACTCCCCCGAAGCCTGGGTTGCTCCCAGCTGGCCAGCGTCTCTGCTCCGGATTTCTTGGAGCAGAGCCAGGCGTCTGCGACCACCCCTGCCTGAAGAAAGGACTATGGATTAAAGGAGCAGGCAGAGCGGTACAAGAGGGAAAGGTGAAGAGGATTATTTTATTATACTCTCGAGCTTCATGGACTTTTTAAACTTTAAGTGAAAGTGCGTCACAATTGAAAAGTAAAAGATGGCGGCTAAACCTCCCCCTAAAACTCTTCGGAGTGGTGGATCTTCTCCGGTGCAACAATCATCATTACAGGCGTTGCACCCTCCTGATGTACTGACATCGAAGGACTTACGAGATGCTTTGGATAAACATGCCCAGGTACTTTTGGAATCAATTAATCAATCAATGGGTGATAAATTTGCACAGATGGAGGAGAAATTGGAGAAACTGGAGGAGAGAATGGAAGAGAGGATGGAACAGAAGTTTAGCGTGATGAAGGTAGACATTTTGTCTTCAGTGCATAAAGTGGCGGAATGTGTGGAAGATTTAGATGAAAAAGTGGATGATCTGACTCAAAAGAATGCAATATTAGAAGTTAAAGTACGGGAGAATGAAAATTTAAGAGACAAAATGGAAAGGGAGTTAAGCCTTGCTCAATATTACCAGATGCAGTTTGCTGTTAGAATCAGAGGTTTAAAAGAGAACATTAAGGAAGATTTAAAGCAGCTGGTTTCTGAGGCTTTTGAAGTGGTGTTGAACCAGCCAGCATCTGAAATAAGAGCAGCTATGGATAAAGTGTTCCGTGTTAACTCATGGATTGCCAGACAGAGAAAGTTGCCTAGAGATGTGGTGGTTTACTTTGCAAAAAGAGAAATTAGAGATGAAATTATACAAGCTGCCTATGATGCTAAAGTTGTGATTGCTGATCAAGAAGTCTTGGTTTTAAAAGAAATCCCTCCAAAGATTTTAAGGAGAAGGAAAGACTTCACATTTCTTGTTCAAGAGCTCAAGCAACGAGATATAAGGTTCAGATGGGAGATTCCAGATGGGCTGATGGTGATGTATGAAGGCAAAAGGTATCGGTTGATTACTGTGAAGCAAGCGCGTGATTTCTACAATACTGTTTTAAAAGCAACCCCATTAACACTTCTGGAAGCTGCAAAGGGATCTGGAGAAGGTGAAGGAGAACATCAAGAGGAGGAAACAGAGGAAAATGGTGCTGGAGGAGATCAAGCTATAACTTCTTTGGATGATCCTAGAGAGCAAAGGGTAACGCGTGCTGCTTTAAAAAGAGCAAAGAAAATAAAAGAACAAGACCAGCAAAAGTCTTCAGAATCTTCACAACGTACTCATAGCCAAGCAGTGGGAGGAGCACGGCCTAAAGAAGATAGTCCTATCAAAGCAGTGCTTCAAGAGCTTTGGGAGGATATGCATGGCAACTAAATTTTTGACTTGGAACGTTAATGGACTAAATTCACCACAGAAGAGAAAGAAAGTTTTTCAATATTTAAAACAATTCAAGATAGATGTTATATGTTTGCAAGAAACGCATATTAGGGCTATGGACCAAAAGTTTTTATTGAACTCAAGACTGGGCACGCACTTTGTTGCCTCTGCAATGAATAAGAAAAATGGAGTGGTTGTTTATGTTAAAAGTGCCATAACAGCGGACTTAATTGAAGCAGACAAGCATGGAAGATACGTATTGATAGATTTGTTGCTAGAAGGCAAAAAGACGCTTTTAGTTGGATTGTATGCCCCTAATCAACAACAACAACAGGCTGACTTTTTTAGTTTACTTCATACAAAGCTTACCCAGTTGGATTATAAATCTTTTATTTTTATGGGGGACTGGAATGGTGTTTTGGATGTACAGATGGATAAGGCTGGAGCTTTTAAGCGCATTCCAAGTCATGCTAGACTGCCTAAATCTTTTTTTGAAATGAAGGATGACTTGGAATTGCGAGATATTTGGCGTGAGAGACACTTGCGGGAAAAGGATTATACTTTTTATTCTGATAGACATCAATCTTTTTCGAGGATTGATTTTATTTTGGTGACTAATGACTTTTTTTTGAGGTGAAGATTTGTGCAAGAACTATCTCTGATCATAGTCCAGTTTGGTTAGAGATTGATAAGGAGAAAAGAGATAGGCGCTCGTGGCGCGTAAATGAGAATTTGTTTAGAAATCAGAGAAATGTGGAAGAATGCAAACAGCGGATGAAGGATTTTTTTGAAACTAATATGAACAAAGGTACCTCTATGGATATGGTGTGGGATGCTAGCAAGGCATACATGAGAGGGGTGTTGATATATATGAATAACAGACATAGACGTGTTGTGGAAGCTAGGAGGAAAGAACTGGAGAACGAAATAAAGGAAAAAGAAAAGGCTTTGATTTTGAACTCAGAGGATGTGAAGACTAAGGAGGCTATTAAATTGTTAAGAGGACAATTTGATAAATTAATGGCTGACCAAGTGGCAACCAATCTGCGGTTTGCCAGGCATAATACTTTTTGCAACGCTAATAAACCAGGTAGATGGTTAGCTTATAGATTGAGGAAAAAACAAAGGGCTTCTAATATAGACAAGATTGAGCATAAAGGAAGGGTTGTGTTTCAACAGGACCTTATCAAGGACGCTTTTGTGGATTTTTATTCTAAATTATATGCTAAGGAGAAAATTAATGAAAAAGACATTGATATATATTTGGAAAATGCTAGCATCCCGGTTCTTACGCAAGTACAAAAAGAAGGGATTAATCAACTGATCACAGAAGAAGAAATTTTTACAGCAATTAAGGAATTGAAGGTGGATAAAGCACCAGGTACGGATGGCTTGACTGCGGCCTATTACAAAAATTTACAATTAGAAATGATAAAACCGTTAAAGGAACTGTTCCAGACAATTCAGAGGGGGGGAAAGGTGCCACCGTCTTGGAGAACAGCTTTTATTTCTTTGATTCCGAAGGAAGACCAAGATGCTACTCAAGTTAAAAATTATAGACCGATATCGCTTTTAAACACAGATTACAAGATATTTGCTAAGGTTTTGGCTAATAGACTGGTGAGGGTTCTGCAACAGGTGATTCATGGGGATCAAACGGGGTTTATTAGTGGTAGGCAAATGAAAAATAATGTGAGGCATATAGTTGATGTGTTAGAGTTTTTGGAAAGGAACAACCAGATTGCTGCGGTGCTAATTTTTTTAGATGCTGAAAAAGCTTTTGATCAATTGAATTGGAAATTTTTGTTGAAAGTTTTAGAAAAAATGGATTTTGGGGAAAAATTTTTACAACCGATTAGGGCATTATATCAAAAACAAACTGCCCGAATTATAGTTAATAATAGCTTGACAGAAGCATGTAATATTGAGAAGGGCACAAGGCAAGGGTGTCCGTTATCGCCCTTGTTATTTGTGTTGACATTAGAGATATTATTGGTTAAAATTCGGAATTCGGAAAAAATTAAGGGGATTCAAATTGGAGATCAGGACTACAGATTGAGAGCATTCGCAGACGATCTGGTTGTTACAGTGATCCAGCCAGAGAACTCTGTTGTGGACCTGATGGAGATAATAACACAATATGGGAAGGTTTCTGGATTTAAGGTTAATGTACAAAAAACAAAAATTTTGGCCAAAAATATGACATCACCGCAAAAGGCCCTCTTAGAAGGATTAACTGGATTTGAGATTGTTAAAAGGGTTAAATATCTGGGGGTGATTTTGTCGCCCTCTAATACAAAGCTATATAAAAATAATTATGAAAAGCTATGGGGGAAAATTCAAAAAGAATTGGAGAGTTGGGAAAAATTGCAATTGTCTTTGTTGGGACGGATTGCAGCAGTAAAAATGAATGTCCTGCCTAAATTTTTATTTCTGTTTCAAATGATACCGATTCTTAAGAAAGATTCTAATCTGGAGGAATGGCAGCGAGGTATCAATAAATTTGTGTGGGCAGGGAAAAAACCACGAGTTAAACTTAAGATTATGTAGGATACTCGTGAGAGAGGTGGCCTTAAATTGCCTAATTTTAAATTATATTATGAAGCTGCTGCATTAGTAGGAATAAGTGACTGGATTAATTTGACGCAAGGGAGGTTATTAAATCTTGAGGGCCATGATTTGTTGTTTGGCTGGCATGCATATTTGTTGTATGATAAGAAGGTAGACAACGTGTTTAGGGTGCATATTTTAAGGCAGGCATTGTTGAGAGTTTGGAAGAAGTATAGACATAAGTTAAGTTGCAAGATACCATTGTGGGCAATTCCAAAACACGCAATAGAAAATATACATGCTGGCTTCAAACATGATGTGACTACGTACAAGGAGATCCTTAGTTTGGAAAGAAATGTTTGGTGTTTGAAATCATATAGCCTCTTGCGAGAAGAGAAGGTTGTTCAAAATTGGTTTCAATATACTCAGTTACGGGCCAGGTGGAAAGAAGACCAGAAAAATGGATTTACAATGACTGATGAAAATTTGATAAAGCAAATTAGAAATCAGGGACTAGCACATATCAAACGGATATATCTTGCATTGATAGAGATTGACTCAGAAACAGAGCTTGTTAAGGATTGTATGATAAAATGGGCCCAAAACATCCAGGAAGTTATCACAATGGACACATGGGAAAAGATTTGGGTGAGGAACGTGAAATTTACTCAAGCTCAAAATCTAAGAGAGAACTTTTACAAAATGTTTTATAGATGGCATTTAGATCCTAAAAAGCTTGCAAGTATGTATCCGAATTATCAGCCTAAATGTTGGAGGTGTGGTGATGAAGATGCAACATATTTTCATATATGGTGGACATGTAAGAAGGTTAAGGCTTTTTGGATAAAAGTCTGGTGGAATATGCAGAAGATTTTTAAACAGAGGATAAAGTTTTGTCCGCAACTTTTTTTGTTGGGAATAATTGCAGACGCTACAGTTGTGGACACTAAGTTGATGTTGAACTTAATCACGGCGGCAAGACTTTTGATAGGCCAATATTGGAAGAAAGAGGAACTGCCGACCATAGAAGAGTGGACTTTAAAGGTTTCAGACCTGGCAGAGATGGCGAAGATTTCGGCCTATTTGAAAGATCATTCGCAAGAACGCTATATTATGGAATGGACAAAATGGATTGAGTTTATCCAGAACAAGTATAGGGTTAAGAAGTTTTATGTAGCATTTGAATAAGTCTTCTTTCGTTTTTTTTTTCTTTTCTTATCTTAGTTTCTTTTTATATATATTCAATATTATTAAGGCTTGTTTTATTCTTTATAAGCTAGAGAGTGATGGATTTTAGAGTTTATAGTTGTTAGTATATGATTGTTTATGATTGCTTTTTATATATATACCTTGTATTTAGCTCTGGGAAGTCGGGGGGGGGGAGGGGGGGAGGGGGGGAGGTAGGGGGGGAGGAGGGAGGGGGAAGGGGGGATTCTTAAAGGAAAATTGTATTTTAAAACTTTTCAATAAAAAAAAAGAATATACATCATTATTTTTGTTTTGTTAATTATCACTTAAGACTCACTTAAATATGAGCCAACAGTGTGCATCAAGAGCCAAAAAAGCCAACGCAATCCTAGGCTGCATTAATAGAGGGATAGAATCAAGATCATGTGAAATTCTAGTACCACTTTACAAAGCCTTAATAAGACCACCCTTGGAATATTGTATCCAGTTCTAATCACCACAATATAAAAAGATGTTGAGACCCTGGAAAGAATGCAAAGAAGAGCAACAAGAATGATCAGGGGGCTGGAGGCTAAAACATACAAAGAATGGTTACAGGAATTGGGTATGTCTACTCTAATGAAAAGAAGGACTAGGGGTGATATAATAGCAGTCTTCCAATATCTGAGGGGCTCCTACAAAGATGAAGGGATCAAACTATTTTCCAAAGCACCAGAAGGCAAGGCAGGTAACCTAGAACTAAGGAGAAATTCCTAGGGGTTAGAACAATCAACCAATGGAATAGCTTGCCTTCAGAAGCTGTGGGTGTTCCATCACTGGAAGCTTTCAAAAAGAGACTGGACAACCATTTTTCTGATATGGTATAGGGCAGGGGTGTCAAACTCAATTTCATTGAGGGCCGCATCAGCATTGCGGTTGCCCTCAGGGGACCGGGTGGGTATGGCCAGAGTGGGCGTGGCCTACTGGCTGGGCGTGGCTAGAGTGCTTATGGCCTACTGGGTGGGCGTGGCCAGCTCTACATCGTTCGCATTAAGAGTGCCTATGGGGGCCTGGGCAGGAGTGGGACAGATCTGAGGGTCTCTGGCAGAAGGAGGGTCTCTGGGCCAGGGCCAAGGCAGTGGGGGCCGTTCCCTCACTGTTTCCAGGATGGCTTCGCGGGCCACATGAAACCTCTTTGTGGGCCGGATCTGGCCCCCGGGCCTTGTGTTTGACATGTCTGGTATAGGGTTTCCTGCTTGAGCAGGGGGCTGGACTAGAACACTTCAAGGTCCATTCCAATTCTATTATTATTCTATTCTAAACATATATATCCAATGCATCTTTATATATAAAAATTTGGATTGAGAAAGCCTTCAAATAGAGGATTCCTTCCAACAGAGAACTCTTTTCAATAAAATACAAGATATGTTAATCATAATAAGGCAGCATCATATATTTTCAGTTCCATCAAATCAGCCTTACAATCCAGCTGGGAAATACAAAAATGCCTTGCAGATTTCATAAAGACTACAGTTGTCTCAACTCAAATGCCACAAGAATTCCAGAACTATTCTTTTCAAAAGACTGGTGAAGACCTAAAGCAATGCATTCAGTGATACTGTTAATCAAGATATTATTAAATGTAATCCTAATATTGTGCGTATTTGCTCTAACTTCAGCTACAAACAAAATCCTCCTCATCCTTTTCCAAATCACAGTCATGTAACAAGCATCCAGCAAAGCAGAAAAGGACTTTGCTGGAAAGGATGTATCCTGACTTTTTGTTTCTGTATGTTTAAAACATTATTCCCCCCCCCCCATGGATTCTGCCATCTCCCAAGGAAGGAGGAGCGCATGTGGATTCAGCCTGCCTTAGGTTATTTCAAAGACCAAGGGAAATCTTTTGAACTGGGGGAACAAAAGGGAGGGTTAGAGAAGAAGGCATCTGGCCTGTGTCTTCATTTAATTCTGTAGAGGAAGAAGGCAATAACCATAAAGATTTGAAGTTCCTTTTTCCCCACGAAAGGGATGACATGAAGTAAAATGATGGGGGCTGACCAAATGGGGTTGAGGGAAGGGGGGGGGTTGAACCGGGAACCCTTTATAAAGTTTCAATTTGTCAAACAATACTAAGTCCTGTCTTGTATTTCCACAACCAAGTATGTCCTAGTAAAAATTCCTTTTGGACTAGAACTGACTCCAAGAGTTTTTGTTTTCCTAAGACGTGGATTGGGGTGGGTCCTGACAGTTTCCTTCCTAGCTTTTTTATTATCTCTTTTGAATAGTGTGTAAATGTGGTTCTCTCTATATGTCTATTGATGGCTGATTTGTCTGATTGCCAAGGTCCTAGGAATTTCGTAGAGTTTCTTGGATTTAAATTTGGTCTAGGATGATCAGTTCCCAGGTAAACTATGGTTGAATCTGACCATATATGTTGGACAATTAAGGATTTTTCATCACGTCTTCTGGCTGCTAGCTAGTTCAGATCAGAAATACTTGAAAAACAGGGTTATTAATTTACAAGATTACATATAGAAGGCCAGTTTCTATCCCACACTGTTTCATATACAAAATAAAATTTTAATACTTGTCTTTGTTATATTCTATGGAATGCATATGTAGCATAGTTTTTTTCTTTAGAAACTGCATGTAAACAAAAAGATGAAAAATTTTAAAAAAATTTAATGACATTTGGTAGGGATCATATGATGTAATACCTTTTTCTTTCTCACTGTACCGGCTTACATTGCTGTTGTCACTATACAAAGGACCTGCTGTGGCATGAGGCTTGCAGCTGTGATACTGGGCATTTAATGTGTTGATAGTTATATGGATGAGACTCAGCACAATTTTACTGATATCGCAATCTCTGTAAGGATACTGAAGAAGGGAGGAAGGGATTATTTTCAACTCTTTTATTCTTTTACACATCATAAGTCACAGGTGGAACAATTCTGATCAACAGTGCTAAGAATGAAATATTACTGAAATGAGGGAATGTTAAAATAACTTTTTAAGTTATTCTTTGCTTTTAAAAGTAAATCTAATTTATACATGCTGTATCGAGAACAAACAATCCTGCATTCACAAATGACCCCAGAAGCATCCCATCTACAGTCTCTGCTGAAGCTGGCAGAGCCAAATTCCTCAAAACTTTTTTTTTAATTTATAAGTTTGAAATGGCAAAAAAACAAAACCTTTCATAAACACAATTTTCAACATTTGGGAATGACTGAAAGAGTACAATGGGCACTGTACACCTCTACAAGTTTAAAGAACCCATTATGTCCTTTAAAATCTTCTCTAGGTTTTTTTTTTAAAGAAAGGAAAAAAATAGCTCCACATTTCAGTGCTTTTCTTAATCAAAGGCCATGCCTTCTGAGGCCAAAACCAAGAATAGTCAAGATAAAGAAAAGGTAACTCACCCCTAATACCTATTAAACTATAACTGACTTCACAAAAACAATTGTACTGAAATTCTGATGAGACATAGATTTGGAGTAACTGAAATAAATAAGGGAAGTGCTTACCTTATATAGGATGACAAGCAGGGCCTTCAGCCACATCTGTCGAATATGAGGCTTAAGGGACCAGAGGGAACAACGAGGGGGCTGCTGGAAATAATGTCTAAGCTGAGGGCATGTGCAGTACTTCAACACCTGAGCCACCAAAGGAAGAAGATGCTTCCCTAGATTAATGTTATAATCCATCACCTAAAATTAACATTAGATTAGAATTTAGAACACTCTTTAAAAAAAACTGTATTTAAAGACTTGCATCAATAAATTCTCTATGAAATCCTAGCAGCGATTGCAGAAATAAACCTACAAGGTGAAATACAGAGGCTCATTAAGTAAAATTTTGGACACATTGATAGTCATTTCAAGGAAGGATATACAACACCATCTGCTGGATTAGCATCCAAAACAATAATTTGATTGTATTGTATAGAGTATTAGTTCTTGCCACTAGAACATTCCTTTCCAGAATGCTGTTACAATAGCAACAATGAAAAAGGAGTATATGTGAGAAACGTTTCATTCATGTTCTGAATGAAACATTTCAGAATTAAAGTGAGCATATCTTTCTGTCTTGATCTTATCTACACTCTGTTTGGTATCCATTGCAAAGACTGTTAGGAGCGTTCTGCAAACAGCCAACTATTATTGCAATTTGGCCATATTCACAGTTTAACACATTGGTCCCTTCAATAGTTTGATTAAAAGAATGTTTAAATAAATCTTCTAAATTTCTGAACAAAATTAAACATTGATGAAATATCAATCTATTGCAGATGAAAATGCATGAAGCTCCAGCCCATGACCACATGTCTTCTCCTCCTATTACTACTATGTTCATGTTTGAAAGAATAGGTGGTTGAAAGAATTAGCCAGTGACATCATCACTGTCCAGAGGATGCCCATTTCTTCTCATAACAATGTCACCTTCCCATCTGTATTCATGTGCTATGAGTAATCTGGATTCTTACAGGATTGGGATTCTATGTGCTATGAGTAACCTGGATTCTTACAGGATTAATTGGAAAAGGTAACATCTAGATTACAAACTAAATCCAAAGACTAATATTATGTTTCACTTTCTTTTCCTTGCTTGCTTCACTGCTACTTTGGAATTAAATCTTTAGTGTGGCTTAGTCTTTCTTTCTTTCTCACTTATTTATATGTACCAGCTTAATCAAAATAAGTGTCTAAATGGCTTATAAAATAATACAAACATTAAAATATTACAGTTGCAAGACAAAAACTATATCTAACAATTTACTACCTCTAAATCCATAGCAGGAGGATCTCCTTTATCACACTTCTACTTCCAAGTCAAAATAAATAAACAGATGAATAAGTAAACAAATGAAATAAGCAAATTTAAATGCCTTTCTAAAAGAAAGAAAGAAAGAAAGAAAGAAAGAAAGAAAGAAAGAAAGAAAGAAAGAAAGAAAGAAAGAAAGAAAGGAAGGAAGGAAGGAAGGAAGGAAGGAAGGAAGGAAGGAAGGAAGGAAGGAAGGAAGGAAGGAAGGAAGGAAGGAAGGAAGGAAGAAAGTCAATGCTATAAACATTGGATATTCCTGCTCTGACAACTGATGAAAATCGCAGCCATTTTCTCTTTGCTTTTAACATACTTTTTTTTCTATTTAGAAATTATTATTTTATTAATAATAATAATAAAATATTTAGAAATCAGGTACAGAAGGGGGCCTGGGGTGAATGCTTGAGCTCAGCTAGCCATAATAATAACACTGCTCTGTGGGAACCCAAGGATGAACTGATAACGTTTTGGCGGGCTGAGGAGCTGAGGAGAAAGCCCGTGTTTCAGGCTAATTGGAGAATGTGATTTATGATTGCTTCTTGGGGGTGGGAATTGCAAATTGTTACTTTGTATCCGGGGAAGGGAATCTAGTTTTGGGTTCAACTATGTAGTGCCGATACTTTGTTTCCTGAATAAAATGTTCTTTGAGGAAGAATTCTTGCCTTGAAGTTCTTTTGATGGGTTTCATCTATCGGAACCATGACAAAAGAAATAACAACCCCATAAAGTAGAAGCCACTTTCATCTCTGGAGGAATTCTGTTCCAGGAAAGAACGACCATGATTGACGAGGCTGATTTCCTGGTCCCAAGAGATGACAATCTTAAGGGAAGGGTTTCAGAGAGACTTCGGTATTTTTAATCTGACTTTTTTCTTACTTTTAATCTACAGTATAAGCAACTGCTTGAATATAGAAAAGTTCCATTCAAATTTGCAGAAAGATGTCTTTCCATTTATAGAAATTCTATCAATTTCTGTTCAAGTAGACATTGACTAAACTATGTAACTTGACCGTGTGTACCTAAACATTTGCACGGAAATGTGTGTGTGTATGCTTGTGTATAAGTACTATGTACATAAATGAGAGGTTAGGACCTTTTAGAAAAAGTGCACATAACAGTGCCTTTTTTCTTTTCATAAAAATAAATGCCCCCTGTGCCACTGAATTCTTCTGATTATGGCTATAAATTTCATTTTCAGGAATTGCAATAGAGCTTTCAGCCAGACCATGAGGGATAATTTGACAGGTTATATGAAACGCTTAAATCTAACTCACTTGCGCAATTCCTGCAATAAAGGCATTAAAGCAGGTTGATATTCGCATCTTCTGAGGTGCAATCATGAAGCATCCTTCCTGTTGATCGTAGCCCAGCAAAACATATAAATGGCGCTTGACTGTATTGAAGGCTTTAGCACTGCTGATATCCGATTCTGCACTACTCTCATCCTTGGCCATAAACTTCATCAGCACGGTAATGAGTTGATGGACAGTTTGATGATCAATCCCAGCATCCTCCGGGAGAAGGTCCTTTATGGTATTATCATTCTCTGGAGAAAGCTGCCCTGTTAGCACAGAAAATAATAAAAAAAATGTAATATAGAGATTATCACTGGGAAAAAAGGCTACATGTCTTTTTTTAAAGGAGGTTTTAAAATGGCAGCAAAAACAGTATATACCTTTTTTTTTAGTGGCCAGGGGGCAAAACTATAACAATTATTATAATTATAAACAACAACATAACACAGATATTAAAATGATTCACTGGAACATTTGTCAAAATTACCATGTGCCAATAATGAAAACTTGGTGGGAAAATATAGTTTAAAAAATTATAGAAAAACTGCAGGTTAAAATATGATATCATTGGATTTCCAAACTCCTTTTGGCTTATATATTTGACTATCAACAGAATATTCAAAACTAAGAAACATTCTTTTCTTTTTTATGTAGCTACAGAATATATAAATGCCACATTTACCTTGTGTTTTTTCTGGTGTACTGCCAAGGGCTGGAGCAGACTGTTCATGTCTAATCAGCCTTGCTGCTCAAAATAAAATGGAAAGCTAAGGTTAGCTTGTATGGATCTGTGACATCTTCAGGAGCCATTGCTGTACTCAAAGGAGCATCATATATACTGTGTACAGGAAGTTGAGGTATATTCTTGGAAAGCTGGAGAAATTCCTAACTTTGCAAATCAGTACCACTAATGCTACACTAGAAAGCCACTGCCAGTCAATGGGGGCAATATTGAGCTTGAGGGATCAGTATTCCTACTGGGCATATATATTTAATAATAAAAAGTAATTTATTAAATTTATATGCCACCTGACTCCCAAAGACCCTGGACAGTTTTCAAATTGTTAAAAACATTTAAAGGTTTAATTTATCTAAAACATCATAATCTCTAATTAATACTGCACAACTATCACTGTGGCCAATCAATATAATGTATTATTTGCATTTTATAATAATACAATAAAACAATATTTAAAAACAAGGAAACAACAAGCCAGAAACTAAAGGTGGCTTCAGTCACATTAATCAAAGGCCTTGGTGAAGAGCTAGATCTTCAGGTCCCTTTAAATTATCACTGGGTAATTTATTTTGAATAAATTATTATTTGAATCTTTGGGAAACCTCATTCCAGAGTCCAGATACTGCTGCAGAGAAAGCATACTTCTGGGGTCCCGATAGATGCCATTGTTTAATCAATGGAACCCAAAGCACGCCAGCCCTGTCAGATCCAATCAGCTGGGCAGATACTATGGGAGACAGGCATTCCCTAATCAGGCCCTATGCCCTGTAGAGCTTTATAGGTAACAACCAGCACCTAGAGAATTGCACCCAGAAGCAAACTGGCAACCAATGCAGCTGACAAAGTCGAGGTGTTACAGAGGCATACTGAGACATGAGCATCACTGGCTGTCCTGTTGCAGTATGGATGATCTTCAAGGGTAAGCTCTGTATAGGCTGTAGTCAAGTCATGACCTCAAATAAGTAGGTAATGTCAGCCAGCAGCTCATGTAGATGTCGAAATATCTTTTTGTTTTTAACAATGGGCAATAACATTATGTCTGAGAAGAGGCACATCAAAGAAGCACTATTTTAGCAGTGTTTAGAACTGCAATGTAGTAATCAGTGATATATTATAACAGAAAACAAAAAACACTTATAAGCATAGATTTGAACAGAGCAGAGTGGAGGGGTTGGGGAAGATGGATCTTTGTAGTAACAATGGTTAGCTTGCCAAAACATTTTTTTTCTCTAGAGATACGAGTCAGATATACTTATGAAGCTGGATTGTTAATAGTAGAAAACCATGGTTATGACATTGTGTAATAATCATGTCATGTGTGTATGTAAGCACACACACACACACAGCGGTATCACTTGCACTGATTTTTTTTTCCTTTTTGTAGACGAGGCACCACTCACAAATAGCGTACATACAAATTGTGATATGCCACCAGGAGTCTGGAAGAATTTAACAGCTTGCAAATTTGTTAAAACAACCAATAAAATGGGTTTAAGGAAAAGGACTTGTTTATAAAATAATAGTGGCAAACAGAAATATATAGTGCATTTTATTATTCCATAGGTCACTATAATCTTTCAGTAGCATGCTGTAAACAAAACAAGCAGTTAAAACAACTGTTTTATCAGTTTAAAAATATCTGGCCAAATCCTAGATTCCATCTCCACCTAGTGGCAATTGTGCAAGAGAATTAAAATGGAGAAAAAAAATTAAAATACTCAACGGATTTTGGTAGTTAAGGTTTCTGGAAGGGAAAGTGCCCTCTTGGACTCCACTGGGCCTTTCACGCTGTCCCTCAAAGAACGCACACTCTTCTGCCGATTCCGAGCAAACCGAGCTCTCTTGATCTTCCACATTGCTGTGTCACTTAAGTTGGCAACATTGGTCCGGACAGCTGTGATTGCTTTTCAAACAGGATTAAACCAAATTTTATTTCATAGCATGGTTCAGACTAATTTGTAAGCCCACACCTTTGGAACACACTCTGTAGTTTTCATGCTTGGATTCAAAAATGTGCATTTGTTTTGTAACCCAGGGCTTTCATAAACTGTGCCACATACTTTCGATTTCTCTTCCACAGAGAGATAATGCATGGGGAGTAAAAAATATGCCCCGTCCAATACCATCATGTGCTTTTTAAGCTGATAAGAGTGGCTTCATCCAAAAGAAATGATCTATGACTGATAAAAACTGGCCCAAGAATAAGGCATGTAACTGCATGTTTCTTCCATAAACTTTCATATCCAGTTTTTACAAAGTTGTCTTATGTATTCAAACCACAGATTCCATGAGAGCCAGTTTTTTTGGCTTGGATGTGATAGAAAACCACGATTTAAGTAATAGACATAATCACTGAATTTTTGGCCTGAAAAAGAGAAGGATCGTGAAGGAGCTTACAGGGACCATATTTTCCTGGTTTAATAAATTATACTTTATCAGGCCAAGAGCATTACTTTTGAACTAGGACAGTTATTTTTTAATTGATATAAATTATTTGAAGCAGTAAAGGTATTTTATTTGTGTTACACTGCCAGCCTAATGTGTGGTACCATAATCATCAGTACCATACCAGTAACTGAATTAACTGGCTATATATTGCTAAAATTATTTCCACGTTAGCCAGCCTGGACTGAGGGGTTTTAAGGTTTTAAATTTTAAATTTCAAACTCTTTTGGGGCTATTAATTTAATTTTATTTTAATTTGTACATTGCGCTGTTTTAATTTGCCCTGTAAACCGCCCTGAGTCCCTCGGGAAAAGGGCGGTATATAAATCGAAACAAATAAAATAAATAAATAAATAAATAAATAAATAAATAAATAAATAAATAAATAAATAAATAAATAAAAGATTTAAATGTGTTATTCGCTGTAGATATGCACTTGTTTTTCAACGAAGAAGAGACATTTTAGTTTAGACATTTTACAATTTATTTTAATTGTAAAAAATAAATCATGCTACCAAGCTTTCTTACTTGTCGGGAAGGGGAATTCCTTGTTGCAGTCCAAATGAAGTTGTGCCTCAAGAGACAGTGTCTCAAACCGATTAACAAAGAATTCCCAGCTCAACGCCGGAATATCTTGCTTGAGAAAATGTAGAAGCAAAAGCTTGCTAAGAATAGTGGGTCTGTCTTTAACAACAGTATCAAACTGGAAATCAAGACAAAGGCATAGTCCCTAAAAAGAATAATAAAAGTTATAAAAGCAATTACTTCGAGTCATCAAAGAAACCACCATATTTACCAATATCATCAAAAAGTCTGAGAGTTTACACAAATGGATTTAACCTTAACTCTACCAAGAAGTTTTAACCCTGCAATGTATCTGGGACCATGTTTGTTTCTTTACTGTTTAACATACCTGCAAAGCTGGCCTTTTTATGGTGTCTAACAGAAGCCCTGCTCTGGTGGCCACAGCTGGATTGACATCCTCCACAGCAGTCAGAAAACAACAAAAGGCATGTGCCAAAGAATATTTCAGTAGATGGTTTTTGGTCACTGAGTGAATATCCAGGAATCTACACAACACTGCTACTTTCTCCACTGTAAGTAAACAGCAAATAAAGAAGCATGTTAATTGGGACATGGCACCATGTCAACTTTTGTGAGAGAGCAATCATGAAAGACTGTCTAAAATGTTTGCATCTGCATTCCAGAAATTGACAGGTTGTAAAGCAGAACTGCCAGGTCATCGTGAAAAGCCACAGGACCCATAGGTTCCTAGGGGAAAACCACCCTAAACTATCCTCACTATTGCATATTTAATAAAGTTAACAAACTGCATAGTGACAAGAACGTGACCTGACCAGAAAACTAAAACTTCAGATCACAGGCCAACTAAACCAAGATAAAAACATGTGGCCACTTGTGTGAGTAAGACTGGACTTTGGGCCCATGTTTACCGTGGAGGCCTTGAACTCCTGAAACATCCTGAATTTCCCATAAAGAAGTGGAAGTCCCCCAACAAGGACAAATAAGAGACACCACTGGACAATGTGGTAGATGCTAAACCAATATCCCTCCCTCTGTCACTATATAACGAGGTCCTCTTCTTCCCACTGATCCCCAAATTTGCTTTGAAGAGTTGAGCTTGGGGAACATGGGAACTGCAAGGAGAAAGGAGAATTTGTTACCATTCCAGCGGTAAATAGATAACATGCATGCATCTCAAACTGTAACATTTAGCGTCCTAGTTAACTTATTCCTTGTATCAATGAATTCTGTGACTAAATTAATCCAAGAATACCAAAAAGCATCACAAATTCACTAGACACAGCAGCAACAAAGTATTTAAAATATATATTGTTGTATTTCTTGCTGTAACAGTTGAGACTCAGGCAGGAACCAATGGTTTCTACAATAAAGATGGCCATTATCTAAACATACATCAATACTAAGATTCAAGGAATGCACCGAGGGCAGTATCAATTAATTCAGAAGGGCAGAAAAAAGAACCTCAGTTTCAAACCTTTGAGCATATATAAAAATTCCTGATAGTTTTACACGGTAATGACAATCATCTGTTGTGGGTAGCTTAATCAAACACGCAGTGTTTGTAAGCCTTCTGCCAAGTAAAATTGAAAAGTCAAACTAAACTGAGAAATGTCAGAAGAGCTGAATTTATTGCTGAATACTGGTCCAGAAAGCCTGGCATTTGCTTAACTTCATATTTTTATGACTTTTAAATACCATACTTTCAATGGATTTCCTAAATGGACTGAACAGACTCTTCCTCTCCTATTTCTCCATAAAGTTGATTAAAACCAAAAACATAGACTTTAGAATACATGATCCTGTTAGATTACATATTCTTTGCTTTATACATACTTGCACATTTTTATAACTCTTTTACTTTTAAATACATTTGAAAGTATGGAGAAATGGCACAGTCGCGTTTTGTGAAACAGCAATCTTGAAAGACCATCTAAAATGTTTGTATCTGCATTTCAGAGCTTTTAATACATTTAAAAAGTGCTTTTAATACATTTTCAAATTATGCTGATTATTTTTTTCTCTATTCCACAAAAAGTGAAACCTATAATTTTTAAAAGAAGGAAATTCGTGGACCAGGACACCTTGCTCATGTCACTAATGCCTCTGTCATTTCCCATGTGGAATATTGCATTGTTATTGACATGGGGCTGTCCTTGAAGACAACCTAGAAGCTACAACTGGTCCAGAATACAGCTGCATGCATTGTCTTGGGCACCTCTAGGTTCACCCACATTGTAAACCTGTTGCGTGAGCTGCCCTGGTTTCCAGTTGCTTTCCCTGAAACACTGCCATCTAGTGGGACCTAGGGAATCTGCCTTTTCTATGGCTGTCCCTACCTTGTGGAATTCACTCTCTTCAGCAAATCCCCACCATCTTGGTCTTCTGGCAGAGTGCAAAAACCTAGCTCTTTACCCGGGCCCTGGGGTAGAGTAATAGAGCCTGTGGAGAGTTCTTGGGGTACCCAGGGGGGATTGATTGAGGTGCTGAGTTTTTCAATAGTTTTATATTTCCATGAGCCCCCCAGAATAATAATAATAATAATAATAATAATAATAATAATACTAATAATAATAATAATAATAATAATAATAATAATAATAATAATAATATTATTATTATTATTATTATTATTATTATTATTATTATTATTATTATTATTATTATTATTATGTTGGAAGGGACCTTGGAGGTCATCTAGTCCAACCCCCTGCTCAGGCAGGAAACCCTATACCATTTCAGACAAATGGCTGTCCAGTCTCTTCTTAAAAACTTCCAGTGTTGGAGCATTCACCACTTCTGGAGGCAGGTTGTTCCACTGGTTAATTGTTCTAACATTTTTTAAAGATGGGCAGCTATGCAAACCTTTTAAAATAAATAAACATAAATAGATGTGCTTTTACTTTGTTGTTGTTAGTTGCAAAGTCGTGTCTGACTCATCGCGACCCCATGGACATTGTTCCTCCAGGCCTTCCTGTCCTCTGCCATCTTCTGGAGTCCCTTTAAGCTCACGCCTACTGCTTCAGTGACTCCATCCAGCCACCTCATTCTCTGTCGTCCCCTTCTTCTCTTGCCCTCAACCTTTCCCAGCATTAGGCTCTTCTCCAGTGAGTCCTTCCTTCTCATTAGGTGGCCAAAGTATTTGAGTTTCAACTTCAGGATCTGGCCTTCTAAAGAGCAGTCAGGGTTGATCTCCTCTAGGACTGACAGGTTTGATCGCCTTGCAGTCCAAGTGCTTTTACTTATACCAACATAATTTGCAGGGAAATTCACTAACATTTCAGGGAAGTTTTCCTTAAAATGTGTACATTTTTGAACAATAGATCTCATCTGTCAAAAGACATACCTGCTTCAAATCTAACTTTCCAGTCTTTGCTGTTGAAGTTGGTATTGATGATTGTCCAGAAAATATCAGCTCCATGAGGCAATGAAAGAGCATGGAGAAGGAGTGGCACTGCTAGTGAAGAAAGCTGGGAGAACTCCGATTTTACAACTCTCCATAAGCTGAGGACAGATGAGAGAGGAGGCAAGTCAGAACACATGATCATGATTCCATAAATAGATTACTAGTTTCTGCTACATCAAGCAGAACTGATTTCTGCAATCAATAATTTCTATGCCTATAAAGATGTGGTAAAGATTTTGTCCCCCTAGCTGTGCAACTCTGTTCCCTAAATGGTACTTTTTAATTAGGAATCAGAAATAAGTTGCATCTTTTGGTCTTAACTTTTTTCCCTTTATTTAATTTAATGTAATTTAATTTATTAATATTTCTATACCGCCCTTCTCCCGAAGGACTCAGGGCGGTGTACAGGGCAAGAATAAAAACACAGAATTACAAAAGTTAAAAAGTAATTAAATACATGCCCACTAAGAAACAATTAATACATAGTAAAAACCCCAATAAAATGACAGTAAAAACCCCACCAATCCCCCCTCAGGCCAGGCCGGCTTGTTCAAACAAGTATGTTTTTAGATCGCGGCGAAAGGAGCGAAGATCGGGCGCTGTCCGGAGCTCAACTGGTAACTGGTTCCATAGTTCCGGGGCGCCCACAGAGAAGGATCTCCCCCTGGGGGCCACCAATCTACATTCTCTGACCGGTGGCACCCTGAGGAGGCCCTCTCTGTGGGAACGCACAGGGCGGAGGGAAGTTGATGCCGGCAGCAGGTGTTCCCTAAGGTACTCCAGACCCCTGCCATGTAGGGCTTTAAACACCATTACTAGTACCTTGAATCTCACCCGGAAGACAACTGGTAACCAATGCAGCTCACGGAGCAGAGGTTTAACATGGGAGTATCGGGAGACTCCCAACACAACTCTCGCGGCTGCATTCTGTACCAGTTGGAGCCTCCGGGTGGTCCTCAAGGGAAGCCCCATGTAGAGAGCGTTGCAGTAGTCTAGACGAGAGGTCACGAGCGCGTG
Source organism: Vipera berus (assembly GCF_964194415.1). NCBI lineage: Eukaryota > Metazoa > Chordata > Lepidosauria > Squamata > Viperidae > Vipera > Vipera berus. Next base: position 42,022,302 of record NC_138202.1, read on the forward strand.
AGTGACCGTGCATAAATCATCCCGGCTTAGATAGGGCCGCAACTGGCGCACCAGGCGAACCTGGGCGAAAGCCCCCCTAGTCACAGCCACTATGTGATCTTCCAAGGTGAGCCGTGAATCTAGGAGGACTCCCAAGTTGCGAGCCCTATCTACAGGGGGTAATAGTTCACCCCCCATAGAAAGAGATGGAATATCCGAGTAGACCTGGGATGAAGGTATGCAAAGCCACTCAGTCTTGTCGGGGTTGAGTTGAAGTCTGTTCCTCCCCATCCAGACCCGAACCGCCTCCAGGCAACGGGACATCACGTTGAGGGCATCACTGGGGTGGTTTGGGGTCGAAAGAAAAAGCTGGGTATCATCAGCGTACTGATGATACCCAACTCCAAAGCCACGAATGATCTCACCCAGCGGTTTCATATAGATGTTGAACAGGAGAGGCGAGAGGACCGACCCCTGAGGAACTCCACAAACGAGAGACCTCGCGGTCGACCTCTGCCCTCCTGTCAACACCGACTGCGAACGTCCCTGGAGATAGGAGGAGAACCACTGTAAGACCATGCCTCCCACTCCCAATCCCCTAAGACGCCGCAGCAGGATACCATGGTCGATGGTATCGAAAGCCGCTGAGAGGTCTAATAGGACTAGAACAGAGGAATGTCCCCTGTCCCGAGCCCTCCAGAGATCATTCACCAGCGCGACCAATGCCGTCTCCGTGCTGTACCCGGGCCTGAAACCCTATTGGTACGGGTCTAGATAATCCGCTTCATCCAGGACCAGAGGGAGCTGATGCGCCACCACACTCTCAACAACCTTCGCAAGGAAGCGAAGGTTGGAGACCGGATGAAAGTTGTTCAATACAGCTGGGTCCAAGGCAGGCTTCTTGAGGAGAGGCCTCACCACCGCCTCTTTCAAGACGGCAGGGAAGCTACCCTCACTCAAAGAAGCCGATATAACTGCCTGGAACCAGCTGCGTGTCCTCTCCCGGGCTGCATAGACCAGCCAGGAAGGGCACGGGTCCAATAAACATGTGGTGGAGCTCAGCCTCCCCATAATCCTGTCCACTTCCTCCAGAGTCACAGAATCAAACTCCTCCCAGGTAATATCGACAAGACCGCCCGTGTCCTGATCGTCAGACTCTGCCCAGTCAGAGTCCAGACCGGTCCGAATCCAAGCGATTTTGTCCGACAGATGTTGGTTAAACTCCTCGGCACGACCCTGCAAGGGTTCCTCCCTCACCTCTTGATTAAGGAGGGAGCGAGTCACCCTAAACAGGGCGGCCGGGCGATTATCTGCGGACGCGATAAGGGTAGCGAAGTGATTAGACCTCGCCACCCTTATCACAGCGAGAAAGACCTAATATAGGCTCTTAGTCGCAATCGGTCGGATTCGGATCGGCTGGATCTCCAACCGCTCTCTAGGCCCCGTCTCCGACGCTTCATCTCCCGGAGCTCCGCGGACAACCATGGAGCTCGACGGGATCTGCACCGGGTCAGGAGCCGCAAGGGTACAACTCGGTCTAGAGCCTCAGTGGCTGCCCTTTCCCAGGCTTCCACTAAGGCATCTGCCGAGCTATGAGTGAGGGAGGCAGGTGGGGACCCCAGCGCTGCCTGGAACCTCTCGGGATCCATTAAGCGTCTGGGGCGGTACCATCTAATTGGTTCCACACACCCACGGCGGGGGGTAGCAAAACGGAAGACCAGCCGCAGGAGATGATGATCGGTCCATGACAGGGGCATAACAATTGGGGAGCCCCCACCAAGATCATCTAACCACCGTCCAGATAAGAAAACTAGGTCAAGGGTGTGGCCTCCCTCATGAGTCGGTCCCGAAATTACTTGCGTCAGGTCCATGGCCGTCATGGAAGCCATGAACTCCCGAGCCAACTCAGATGATCCTCCCAGAGATGGTAGATTGAAGTCCCCCAAAACTATAAGTTTTGGGAACTCAATCACCAACCCAGAGAGGACATCGAGAAGCTCAGGCAGGGCTGCTGCTGCGTGACTAGGCGAAAGGTACACCAGCAGCAAGCCCAACTGCGCACCAGGGCCGCATCTCAAAAAGAGAGACTCACACCCGACTATCTGAGGAACGGTGGCCTCCCGCGGGCACAAGGTCTCCCTCATAACAACAGCCACTCCCCCACCCCTACCCTGAGCCCGAGGCCGGTGTAGCACCCGGAAACCTGGTGGGCAAAGATCAACCAGAGGAATACCGCCCTCTGGGCCCAACCAAGTCTCCGTGATGCAAGCCAGGTCCGCCTGCTCACCCTCGACCAAGTCACGGACGAGAGGAGCTTTGTTAGCGACAGACCTGGCATTCAAGTACACCAGCCGGAGCTCAGGAGGCTGCCCATCCTCACTCCCGGGACCTCGGGGCGGAGCCAGAGGGTCGGAGTGCCTCACCGCTTGCAAGCAGCGGAGAGGCCTTCCCTGAGATCGATACGGCCCTCTGTTCCTAACGTCGTGGGAATGGGTAGTCCCACGACCAGCCCTGGAGCCCCAGAAGCAACCAACCCCCGCTCATCCCCCCCGCGATCTACCTCGGCACTGGCCTGAACAGAGGTTGTTGGACTGCCCCCCTTGTCCAAACAACCAAAAGAAATACCCTCCCCCTCCCTAACCCCCAAAAAAATTTAGACAAAAAACTAACCAGGGGCCTCTTGTTGGGTTTTGGTCGGAGGCCCCTACCCGTGCCCAGCCATCTCTCAGGGTCCCAATAAGTGGGCCCTTCATCGAGATTGTAAGCGGCTAGAAAGGCGGGTCGCCCCCAGGAAGGGGGAGCACCCCTGAGGGCGAACAAGTCCGTGGAGGAATACCTAAGATAAGGCATAAGGAGCAGTCCAGATGCAAGGCAGTCCATAGTCCATAAGGAGGATCTAGACAGAGGGTAAATAGGTGTCCCGGCCCTCCACCCAGCTACTGCCACTCAGCTGGGTGCACCCCCAGGGCAGGCCGACCACCGTCCTCTCACGACGGTCGCAGAGCCTATTCCCGGGGGGGTGGTCCGAAACACCCACTCTGGGTATAGCATGCCCCATAGAGCTCTCACCTCTAGGGGCAGCAGATGTAAGTTCAAGCCACCCTCTCACGGTGGCTAATACCCAGGGTCCTCTGAATCCTTTGGGGATGATATGTGGGAGACAATAAGCGATAGATCGTGAGGCAGGAGTATAATAGTGTAGTAAACTATCGTAGTAAGCCATCATAGTCTGCACTGTTAACAGCCAAGTCCTCCGCTGCTCCGCCGTTCCAGGAGATTGTTCATGGCCACAACTCCATGGGCCCTCAGTTCTATAGTCATTGGGGCCTTCCAGAGTGTGGTCTACAGAGTCTAACTCCCTTAGGTCCACTGATTTCCCCCGAGCGGGGAAATGGTGGACCTAAGGGAGTGGAAGAGATCTAGATCTATGGTGGAAGAGATCTAGCAAGACACAAATCGGATATTATATTTGCATCAATGCCATTGTAGACAAGAATTCTGGAAAAGTAGATCATTACATTTTTTTTCTAAGCTGTTTTAACTTTTGGCTCTAAAGTAGAATTGATTTCAATTCTCTTAGTTCAAATCCTGTGACTCTGAATGAATCTGTCTTGTCTGACATCTACAATTTTGTACTTCAGATGCGAAGGAATCTGGGGAAAATGCACTCTGACAATCTATTTGTATTTTATGGCATCAACAGCATTATTATAACCAACTGCAGACATCTTAAGTAATTTTTAATTCACTACAATGCTCTTTTAATCAAGTTCCCTAGAGCACTATGGAAAACTGAAAGGGCAGTTCCAAAATCCAATTATCCAGCAGAGAAACTCCATAGCAGGCTTAAGTGTCAGAATACATGGTTGTTCAACCATGCTTTGGACCAGTGTTTCCCAACTTTGGCAACTTTAAGATGTGGGGACTTTGACTTCCAGAATTCCCCACCCAGCCAAGGTTGAGAAACATTGCTTTGGACTACTGATGGGTATAGCTCCAGCCTTTATCCACCTATATATTGATTTAATATATTAAACAATTTCAGTCCAGATTGCACCAAAAATAAAACCACTGATTTATGGCCACCAAAACTTGTTTGGGTATACCTATGAACTTATTAAACCTCCTCTTGATAAAATTTATACCTGGCAATCAGCATATGGTCCTGAATATATGCTAGGAATTGAGGATAGTCCTTCCTTGCAATGTATAAGCATTCCCCATGAAGGCAAAGAATCTTCAAGCAGTTAAGCATGTTAAAGAGAATATCTGGCTCTTCAAAACGTGCCATTTCCTGTGCAAAATTTGGTAAAGAAATAAATAAAGTATGGTAAAATTAATTTTGGATTCCATACAAAAATAATAAATTTCAAACACTCTGAAATAAACCAAAATTGTAACAACTGAAACATAACTTGATTTAGTAGATATAGTGAAGGAGGATCAAATTTATCTAAGTGCTATTCTTTTTCACTTTTTGATGCGTAGCTTTTTTTTTAGAATTGTATGTCCTAAAAGTGGTGCCTTATTGAGTTTGAGTTCTAAATTATTAAATTCGTAAAGATATTTTGAAATAAAAACTAAAAGTGAAACTTACCTGCAATATTGTGTATATGAGTTTCAAGGTCACTGGGAGCTGCTGGTAACAAAATTTCCTTTCAGTGTCATTTTTTATGGGTGCTAAAAATTAACATAAAAGATTACAATATTTCTGAAAAATAAGTTGAAACCGTTTATTTATGATTCCCACCTATATTTTTTTTTGCACTGAGTATATCCAAAACTCTGTATCACTCTGGTATTAAATTTAGGGGCATAGAGCTTTGATACTTTAATGGCTTTTCATTATTTGTAAAAAAAAGTCCTCCAGGGCATGCAGACCTTCCAGCTGGTGAAATAATCATTACTTGAATTCGGTTCTAATAGACTGGATAGCATAGTTCAGAAACCCCCATTAATACCATTTTCAGATGTTGTGTTACCCTTTTTCCAGACATTCTTGACCTAGGAGTGGAAATATTACCTGATCCAGAAGGTGCTGATCAATTAATCTGGATGGGAACAGAATGACAGACCATTTGGTTCACATTTAATTTTTTTAAAAGATCCATCTAGGAATCCACACGATATTCGGTGTTTTTCCTTTCTTTTTCTGTTTTATTCTATTATTTTTCCATTATTGTTTCAATTTTAAATTTGAGGATATTGCCATTTACTGAATACTATGATCTCCTCTTTTTTCTTTGGCATACAGATATTCCTCAATTTACAACCGGTTTCTTAATGACAAGATTACAGTCGACTTCCCCATGGTTACTTCTGTCCCATGTTTGAAGTTACATCCCTGAGCATATTTGGGGTGCTTAGCAACTGACTCATTTTTATGGTCATTTGCAGTAATCCATCTCATGTGACCTCAATTTGTGATGTTTTAGCGCTTTCTGGTGTTTATTTCAGTTTCTGGGGGAAAACATCCATTGGGGAAAATGGATTCAGTTAACAACCGCAGTGTTTATTTAATGTCCATCATAAAAAATAGCCATAACTGTGTCTAGTCACATGTTGCCATGTTGTATGATCACAATGACTAACAACCATAATGCCAGACTCAATTACTATTGCAAATTGAGGACTATCTGCATGGATCCTTTTCATAATAGCATTCATTTTTCCTATTCATTCAGAGAAGGACGCTGTGACCCAGCAGGAAGGACAGCCATGTATATTTTATGTAGGTGGTTGTTGTTCCTTGGGCATTGGTTTTGCTGTTATTTTTGTTGTACTGATTACTTTATAAATTTATTATTGAAAAATGATGGACTGGACTGGATGGCCTTGGACTAGAACAGCATATAAGTAGATAAATATCTTTTGACTATTCAGTTTGGTCCTGATGCATCATCAGCAACTTCTGACCACAAATTGTTTGTTTTATTGGAAAATGTTTTAGAAGACTCTAAATACATAAACTCTTTTCATAGACAACTGAAAGGTATGATTAAAACAGATTGTGGAAATTTAGGGTAGACTTGGATTATCCTATTTTAGTGAGCCAATACTGCCTCTTATATCTCTTCTGAGTTTAAGATGATACAACGTCACATCAGCAGATGTTTAAAAAGGGTTATATATAATAATTTTCATCCTGGAGATTTAATATACTTCAGAAGCTTTTGCTACAATGGGAACTTGCTCATTAGTAGTCCCATTTCATTGTAATATTTTCACTACTGTTAGTGTCAGTTTGTGAAAGTAAAAAAGGCTGAAAGATATTAATGCAATCTTGAATCATGACCTGTAAACATGAAATGTATCAGTTTGTAAAAATTTTCTGAGCTTGAAACGGAGCCCTCCCAAAATATGAAAAATTTGGGAAAATATTTACTACTTTGAACTTAAAATCCTGGACTGAACAATATTTGCTCATTTTCAAATTATGAATTGGTTGAGACGAAATCAGTACGATTTTGTAAGATAAAAGTTTGATTTCTTGTTAAAAATTGAATGCCTGTTATATATCTGCACTATAAGTAGGCTGTATCCATTGCAACTGAAACAGTCCATCTGCTTTCTGTTGGTCCTCCTCGTCTCTTTCCTTCTATCTTTCCCAGCATGATAGACTTCTCCAGAGAACTAGATCTTCAGTACAAAGTACAAGTCCGAAGTAGGATAATGTAAGACTAGTCATTTGTGCCTCAGGTGATAATTCTGGATTAATTTGCTGAATGAACCATTTGTTTGCTTTTTAATATACATGATGTTTTAAAGTGTCTTCTTCAACCTAAAACATTAATATTCTTTCCAGGGCTTTTTTCCTCATAGAATGCCCAGAACAGAGTTCTGGCACCTTTTTTGGATGGAACCTTTAGGGTAGGCAAGGCAGGTTGTATGACATATGTGAGTTCTGGCTCCTTTTTCTTTTACAAAAAAAGCACCGATTCTTTCTATTTTCCTTCTTCAGGGACGACTCACACCCTGGTCGGTACCTCTTTACTCTCTTTACTCTTTACTCTCCTACCATCGGATAGGAGATATAGAAGTATTGCCAGCCGTACCAACAGGCTGAAGAACAGCTTATAATCCATGGGCTGTCAGGCTCCTGAACAGGAAATAACTCTATGTATGATTGACTTGCAAGGCCGGTGTGTTGTGCAGTTAGCTCACATGGTGTAACGAGATGGTGGGTTTTTTGTCACTGTGAGTTGTGGTGGTGGTGGCATGAAGGGAGACTCAACCAATCTCACTGTATACATATTGTACTTTGATAATAAAGGTTCATTCATTCATCTTTTGCTTCCATAGTGTAAAACTGGGAAAACCATTAACTACATAGTTATGATCTTTGTAAGTTTAGACACAGCATGATAACTAAGTATTTTTCCAAGTTCTTCACTGCTGGTTTACAGCATATTTTCTTGACTTCTGGTTCCTTAACTGTTGAAAGTTTATTATAAAAGGCAGAACTCATACACTATTTAAGTATCTTCATTGCCATTCTAAGACTGATTACTGTACTTGTCATTAGTTTGGTCTTTACATTTAATAGTCCCATTTTTTTTCACTATCCTCCTTGACTTTCATCACTAAAGCTTGAAAATAATTTTCAATTTCTGAAGCCAGCTGGAACATCTGGCATCTTCTGCCTCTCTGTGTAGGGCTCTAATTTGTGTTAAATGATCTTAAGCATTGCTAGCATGGTGAAATTAAGAATATGGAATAATTTCAACATATACTTTGTTGGTTCTCCTTTTTTAGTATTGAAATATAGGTTGGCATAGTTTGGATATGATCTTTACAGATTCTTCTTCAGTTGCTTGGAATATTTCTGTAGCTATTCCATAAATTCCTGTATCCTTCTGATTTTCACATTCATTCTTAACAACACGTTTAATTTCATGCTACAGTTCTTTTGGTTCTCTATACATAAGATTCAGAACTTCAAAGTGATTTCTGATGTTCTCCTTAAAACTGGTGGGTATATGCTCAAGATCATAAATGGAAACTAGTTGGCTTTTTTCTTTAGCTTAATTGGGAGCTTTCATATGAGCAGTTCATGATCTCTTCCACAGTCAGCCCCTGGCCATTTCTTTGCTGTACAACTGAGTTTTCTACTTCCCTGGAGCAATAATATAGTCAATTTGATTTCTGTGAATTCAATCTGATAAAGTTCACATACATGGAAACCATTCTGATTACAGGTAGTCCTCAACATATGACCCTATTAGAGCCCAAAATTTCTCTTGCTAAGCAAGACAGTTGTTGAGTTTTGTCCCATTTTACAACAAACAGTTGTTAAATGAATCACTGCAGTAGTTGAGTTAGTAACATGGTTGTTAAGTGAATCTGGACTCCCCATTGACTTTGCTTGTCAGAATGTCACAAAAGGGGATCACATGACTCTGGGACCCTGCAACAGTCATAAATACATGCCAATTGCCAAGTGTCCAAATTCTGATCACATGACCATGAGGATGCTGTAATGGTCATAAGTGTGAAAAACTATCATAACTCACTTTTTTCAGTGCCATTGTAACTTCAAATATTCCCTAAACAAATGGTTGTAAGTCAAGGACTACCTGTATTGGAGCATTGTGTCAGCAATGCAGAAATCATTGATAAGTTGTTTTCCTGCTTCATTTCACTTTAGCAAGCCCTACCCTTGCTTGCTAAAGTGAAAGTCCAGCTACACTTTCCTTCGTAGTTACTGCTGATGTTAGCACTTCAATCTCCAATCACAAGCAGCGCATCTTGCTTGGATCTTCTGCCAGTTTCAGATTGAACTTGATTATAAAGCCAGTGATTGCACTATACTCAAATACTGTCCTTGCTATATCCTTCCTATAAAAGCAGTACTGTTCCTACTTTGTTTTTGTGTTTTGAGAAATATCTTCTGACTGTCCAATTGCGTTCCATTTAATTTAATTGATGTCTAAGTTGTCAATCCAGTCAATTCATTTCATTTTTCACTATGTTGGTTCACATGCTCTATTCCAGGGGCCTAAAGGATGTTACTGGTTTCTGGAGGGGAATTTTCTACCTTTCTGGCAGGCAGTTCAGTTCAGGGCCTGGAAAACCACTGGTAATGGGAGGCTAACCTACCATTAGAATGAATGATCTCACGATGCCTCTCTGGGGCTAATCTCAGTTGATATCAATATTTATTAAAGGGAATGAAGGGAAATGAAGTGTCAGAAATGACAAGTGGAAAGTGAGTTCAAATTAGCAATGTCTCTATGTTATTTATGGGGTGTATGTAGGAATGTATGCATATATATTTACACACACACACACACACACACACACACACACACATATATATATATAGAGAGAGAGAGAGAATCATGAGATTGAGGCAAGTTATAATAGGTATTGGCTATTTTTCAATTTTAATCATTATAGCATTTTAACTTTAACATTTTTAAAAATAATACCTGTATTTTCTGTTGCTACTGTGTGGTTCCCTGGGTTTTCTCCATGCTCTTGGGCAGATTTGTTTTTCGCATCCCCTTCGGTTCCTATAATGAACTCTGGTTTGGAATCAAGAAGACTGTCCTCTAAATTATCTGTCGGTTCCTTCAAATAAAAAACAATGTTCAGTATCCACATGTACATATTTCAGGGCAACATACAGTCAAGTGCCAGGGAAGTCTGGAGATTCAGGCAGTTCAAATGCATATAAAGGTTTATTGCAAGCTTAAACTATCTACAAGAATCTGAGCTATTAACAGTCAAGGGAAATTTGCAGGACTTAAGGATAAAAAGGAATTTAAGGTGGGCTGGACTTAGATCTCTTGTGGGTACGCATGAACAAATGACTGATGGTGAATTTGACCCCTCCCTCGAGCTCAGCCTCGTCATCTCCTGCAAATACTTTACATACAGAACTAAGACTAATCAACAGATACTAGACCTTTCAATTTTATCTTTTGCATATTTTTATAACCATCAACCAGACAAGAAAGCCCTACAAGAATTATGTCTCACCCTTCACAAAGTTGACATTTATAAGCTGCTATGGCTGAGAGTCAGAGTAGGAGAAGCAACCATGTTTTTTAAACAATTTGTAATAATTGTGTAAAAATTGTTTACTATATTTCAACGTCATTATAGAGCATCCATTTTCACTGAGTTTTATTGTTCTTTGTAATCTTTGAACAAAAATAGGATCCTTGCTTTTACCGGTAGTCCTTGACATACAACCACATCTGAACTGAGAATTTTGGTCGTAAGTCACTGTGGTAATAAATCAAGTCACCACATGTCTGGACTTGATTTTTATGGGCATTTTTATTGTGGTTGTTGAGTGAATCACTGGTCAATAAGTGAATCACATTGTCATGAGTCCAAATCCAGTTTATCCAACTGGCATTTTTTTGGATGGAAAAGAAGATGCAAAACACAATCATGTGACTGTGGGCTGTTGCAACTGGTCATAAATATGAATCAGTTGCCAAGTGCCTGAAATGTGACCATGGGAGTGATGCAGAGGATATAACTTCAAGGACAGGTTGTATGTAACTTTTTTGAGTCCATTTAACTTTGAACAGTTGTTGAGCAACTAGACATAAGTTCAGGACTTTTTCACTATTAAGGTGAAAAAAAATGATGACCTTCCAGATGTTCCTGAACTACATCTCCCAGCAACCTTACCAATCTAATAGTAATTAAATTTAGGAAATGTAGCAACATTTGAACAGTGACAGTTGGTATTCTATACCCTTTTTAGTTGCTGTTGAATGGGGCCTTGAGAACTTGAAAGTTAATACACCCATTGGATTTCTATGTAGATTTTTGCACAAATCAAATAGCATATTGTATATTCAACATATGGAACACAGAAGGCAAAAATATCACAGTCATGACCTAGATATATAAATACAATAGGAATTTTTCTGGATACTTTTTTAGATCCTTTCTTTAATTTGCTTACCACCAGTCTGATTTCTTCTTTGGGGGCTAATCTTTCCAAGAGTTCACAAGCCAGCTGATAGCACAAGATACTAGATTGGCACAAATTGCATTCTACTGCCTTTTCCTCTTTTTGACAAATATGGGAGCCACCCCAGGGGGCCTGGAATACATTGTTGATGATAGAAATTATGTCTTTGGAAATGCTGTTCTCCAAGCCCAAGGTAATGCCATCATCTTGTAATTCCATCTGAAAAACACATTTTAGGAGGAATCATTAACAAAGTAATTGATATATAAATATTGGCAAAGGGTAAAATCAATAGAAGAGTACCCTCTTAAAGGTGCTTTTAATGTATTATTTACATTATGTCCTATCTTTTCTCTGGGAGCTCAAGAAAGCATACATAATACATTTCCCTCCAATTTTACTCCACAACAACTCCCCACACACACACACACACTGAATCATCTTCCATGGCTCTGTATGTATTTTAATTTAGGTCATCCTAGCCCTGGTCCAACTAACTAAATTAGTCTACTAACTAATATACAACAGCACATCGGCTCTTAAAAGCTCCATGTATTTGAATAGCTGAAAAACAGACAAAACAAAATCAACAAGTGACTTGTTACTATTCCCTTTGAAAATTAGTTTTAGTTGAATTTCTTCCTGTCAAACAGCTGTTCACAAAACAGCTGCTTGTGGACCACTAAAGGTTGCAATACTATATTATGTTCTGCAATTAGGTGTCACTCATAGTCTAATGTCTCTTACTTCCCCTGGCCATAGAACCTTCAATCAGATCTCAATTGGTGACTGGATCAGATGTACAGTGTTACATTTGGTAAAGTAGTTATAATCCAGTGCTATATCTTATAAGGCTTTATAGGTTAAAAATAGTGTTTCAATTGAGCTAATAAACCTGTTAGTAGCCAATGTAGTGACTGCTAGATGGACGTAACAATGGGTTTTCCCAGTTAGGAATATGAATTCTGTATTCTGCACTAACTGTATAGGACACACTGCATTGAACCCCTCTATGTGGGAGATGAGTGTTTAAGAATGTTGACAAATAAATAGTCCAGTTCAGTAGTGATTACAGTGTGGTTATGGGTCACCAAGATCTTACTATTACATTTATGTCTTGTCTTTATATCTTGTCTTTCTTTTGTGAGTTTACAATATTGCACATGGGAAGTCTGCCTGATTTTTATCCTCATAACAAACTGGTGAGACAGATTGTGCTGAGACATAATAGTTGTGTCAAAAAAAAATCACCCCAGCCAGTTCTATTGTTGAATGGGAATTTGAACACGAGGCTTCCCAGGCCCAATCCATCTCAATCCTTATCAGGGCTTTTTTTCTCATAGAACTCTCAGAACGGAGTTCCGGCACCTTTTTTGGATGGAACCTTGTAGGGTAGGCATGGCGGGTTGTATGACATGTTTGAGTTCCGGCACCTTTTTCTTTTACAAAAAAAGGACTGATCCTTATCATTAATTAGATTTATTATAGCCACCCACTACAAAAGAGTCTAGCTAAATCACATTGTCTCTTATTGTTCCAGTTCTTCTTGTTCTTGTTCTAGCTAGCTGAATAAATTAATCAGACATCCATCTGACCTGAATTCAGATTAAAAAGAAGATTGTATATGTAATATTTTTGGCATATGAATGCAGCACAGATTCCATGGTACTCATTTCCCAAAACTGGCTTACACAGTATGTTCAGACAAATCATAATATACAACACAGAGATGAGAATTATAAAACTACTTCTCCATATTAAAAATAAAGCCTGTATGAATCACTGTGATTCAATGTGATTCAATTTCAGCTTGAAATTGTTAAAACAGGTATGATTCCATTTGAGTTGCAGTTTGACATTCAATTTTAAACTGATTAAACTACTTTGAGATTGTTGATTCAATCTTTTTATTGGATTCATGATAACAGGAAAACATTAAAATAGTTGAAGCTGCTTTTGATAGTCTGGAGAGAAAATGATAATAGTAAAGATGGTAAAATACTCAGCAATTGGCAACACTTAGCACTAGCCTTGTCTGGATCTGGATGCCAAATAGAGCCAGGTTTTATTAATATATAGGTAGGGAACACCAGGGCTGTAGACTAGATTGGTAAATTGAAAAAAAATCCCATTTCTATATAGCTCCACAGAAAACTACATAATTTTATTTATTTATTTATTTATTTTTGGGACTTATATGCCGCCCTATCTCCCGAAGGACTCAGGGCGGCTAACAACAATAAAAACAAAATACAAAAGTTAAAAGAAATTAAATAAACAGCCCCAATAAATAAGTTAAACTAAACAATTAGAAATTAAAAAACATTTTAAAAAACCCTGTCGTCAGTCCAGGTCAGCCTGATGAAAAACGAAAGTTTTAAGGCCACGGTGAAAGGACCGGAGATCCGGGGCCATCCGGAGCTCAAGGGGGAGTTGGTTCCACAGGGCTGGCACTCCGACAGAGAAGGCCCTTCCCCTCTTTGTGTGAGCGCACTGGGCGATGGGAAGTCATTCCCGGCAGCAGACGGTCCTGCAAATATCCCAGGCCTAGGCCATGTAGGGCTTTAAAGGTAAGTACCAGCACCTTAAATCTCACCCGGAAGACAACCGGTAACCAATGCAGCTCATGCAGGAGGGGTGTAATATGGGAGTATCGGGATGCTCCCATCACTACACGCGCGGCCGCATTCTGCACCAGCTGTTTGTTTGTTTGCTAAGTCATCAGGAGCTGGACTTTTTTTTGGCAGAGATGAGGAAAAGACAGGACAGCACCCACTATATTTTACAGGAAAGAGCTCAAATGATTTGGCCAAATCAGTGCAGAAAATGTCTTACAGGTAGTTCTTGTTTAAGCAATCACAATTCAAACCAGCAACCTGGTCATTAAGCAAGATATCGCTAAGTGGGGGGAAAATCATGTGACTGCAACTATTATTTTACTTCAGCATTGCACTGCTTTTTTTAAAAATCCCATTTATATCCCGCCCTTCTCCGAAGACTCAGGGCGGCTTAAAGCACAAATCAATGTGCTTAGCAATAGCCTTCATTCTATGTATATGCCTGCTTATTAGGGCTTTCGCCCCCCCCCCAAGCGGCATTATTACAAAGTCAGCTTATTGCCCCCAACAATCTGGATACCACCCAAAAAAAGCTCAATGAGCCCAAATCGCAGGGTTTCTAAACTCATCTGATGAGGAAGCTGGCTAAAAGGGCAAATTTTATAGCCCTTTTCCCCCACTACCCTACCTTTGGGATACTCACCTGGCACTGTGATAATTTCTAAGCACATTGATTTGTGCTTTAAATTGTAAGCCGCCCTGAGTCTTCGGAGAAGGGCGGGATATAAATGGGATTAAAAAAATTAGCAAGAAGAGAATGTTTGCATTTACATGCATTGAAGAGGAAAGGATAAAAGGAAAGTAAGCAGGCACACAATAGGGAATACACTTCAAAAGGAATGCCTTGGTGCCAGCTGTTTGCCTTTAATGTAAAACTGATTAGGATTTAGTCAGTTTCAGGCAGCAGCTGCCAGCCAACTGGGTTCTAATCAACTAATTAAGAATACAGAGCTGAGCTGGTTAACTTGCCCTTAGCACTTTTTAGGGAGTGAGAGAAAAGCAGCTCAGGAAGAGACAATCTTATTTAGACAATCTCTCCACTCTGGGGTGGTGATGGGTCAAGCCAGGACAACGTGTACTAATTAAGTGTAACAGTAAACACAGGACAGAGAGAAAGTGCTTCTGTAAAGGTCATAAATACAGGATTGGTTGCAAAGTTACTTTTTCATCACTATTGTAAAAGTGAATAGTTGCTATCTGATAAACAAGAATTATTTGTATTCCAGTTTAAAACAAAAACTATAAAAACTATTAAAGTTCTTGCTTGTCCATTTCCTTTTCTCAACATGACATGAATGTCCACTGGCTTCCCCTTCCTTAAGGGCGCCCCTAAGGAGTTAGCTTTTCTGCCTCCATTTTCCTGCCTTTAGCAGACTTAAAGGTAAAGGTTCCCCCGCACATGTGTGCTAGTTGTTTCCGACTCTAGGGGCCAGTGCTCATCTCCGTTTCAAAGCCGAAGAGCCAGCGCTTGTCCGAGGACGTTTCTGTGGTCATGTGGCCAGCATGACTAGACACCAAAGGCGCACAGAACGCTGTTACCTTCCCACCGTAGTGGTCCCTATTTTTCTACTTGCATTTTTACGTGCTTTCGAACTGCTAGGTGGGCAGAAGCTGGGACAAGTAACAGGCGCTCACTCTGCTATGTATGCGGCACTCGGGATTCAACCCGCCAAACTGCCGACCTTCTGATCTACAAGCTCAGTGTCCTAACCCACTGAGCCACCACGTCCCTTTAGCAGAGTTACAATACACTATAATATCTGGCTGGCTAGATTCATTCCTCCTGGAAAGGTTCACCTGCAACTTGGGTTTCCTTTATTTCAGGCTGGGCAGGACACATTGGCAAGGCCTCTTCTGGATGGAATTGAATTGTATCAGGGCTGTGCCTTACTGGCAACACTCTCAGTTAGTTAGCAGAGCAGCAAAACCAGACTAGCATTGCCAGAGATACCTAGACCATACAGAAGGAAATCAGGATAGAGATGACTAGCCACCTGATTTGCTTTGCTGTGTAGCAGTAAATCTGCTTCAATCTGTAAATCTGTTTTGACTGGATAATTCAACTGAATCTTCGTTAACTAGAAGTATGTATTTGAAGCAATCCACAGTCCTTCTAAAAGATGCATGAAGAAAGCTGTAGGAGGTTTTGATAGGGTAAGTCAATTGAGCAATTGACTATTTACATCCTGAATGCTGCATCTCCAAAGGATTGTTTTTATTGAATTTTGGGCTGAATATAGGATTCAGCTGAACAAAGTTGCCTCAAACTGCAAAATGAATGCCATATAAATTTAATAAATAACTAAACTAAATATAGATCTTTGACTCAGATTCAAATTCCTGACAGTATGTTGTGTGAAATCAGTAATTTTCAATCAATATTTATCAATTACACTACATAGCCATCCAACATTAGAGCAGGTTATTAATGATCCTTTTCTAGCTCTCCAGAAACCCTCCACCCAGCCAGCAAATTAAATAGTCACAGAATCTCATGATATTTTGATTTGTTAAAATATCTGGGCTATTGTACCATGGATCATGATGCCTATCAGCTGGAAAAAAAGTAGTATGGTTTTAGTTTCTTGGGTTCACCAAAAGGCCAAGAGGACTCACCCAGGCCTAGTGAACTCTTGACCCCAAAAATCTGAATACCACTGAATCTTTCTGGATGCATATAAATAATCTCTGGCTTGCAAATTGGCACCTATATAAAACACTAAGAGGTTCTTTAAAATGTTCCCAAACAAGATATGGTTATATCTGGATTCTGTTACTGACCATGTTTACAATATTGGGATGTAGACTATTTACCTGCTTCAAGATGAGATCAAACATCAGGATGAAACAACTCAAATTCATTTCATCATCATCACTGTCAAAGTCAATGGTCCTTCCTCCTCCAGGGTGTCCAAAATTTTTGAAAGGACTGCGGAAAGGGCTATGCATGGGGCTGCGAAATGGACTCTGAAATGGACTTGGGAATGGACTCAGTGCATTATGCTGAACTCTGTGCCCTGGATCGGAAGCAATGCTCACCTAGAGGGAACCAAATAACCAAATAACTAAAATAACATACGAGACAGCGAGCTCCTACATCCATGGTGGCGAACCTATGGCACGGGTGCCACAGGTGGCACGCAGAACCCTCTCTGTGGGCACGCGCATCACCCCAGTCCTAGGCCTTCAGCTGGGTTTTATAAAACCTTTTCACTTTAGGCCTCCGCTGCTGTGTGCAAAAAAAAAAAAAGGTTCAATCAATCAATTTCAACTTCTCACAGGAAAAAAAAAATCTCAAAAAGTTGGGATTGATTGAACTTTTTAGTCCCACCCAGTCTGCCGTTACCACCGCAGCCACGCCCACCCAATGGGCCAAGCCCACCCAATGGGCCACACCTACCCAATGGGCCACGCCCACCCGGCCCCCAACGATACATAAGTGGGTTTTGGGTTGCAATTTGGACGTTCGGTCTCTAAAAGGTTTGCCATCACTGTCCTATATGCTTAATTTAGGAAAATACATTTATTTCATGATAGAATTGTGCAGAAGACACATTTTTCCCAGTGTGAAGATACAGTGTAACCTGCTATTAACAAAGCAGTCATAAAAGCAGAAAAACATGATTTAGTAACAACAGGGTCATTGTATTCCAAAATGCTTTTCAGAGATCCCATTTAGCTGTTTTAGGTGCCACTGAATTGTTCCATTCATGACTGATGGAACAGTTAAGTGGCACAAATTAGGTGCATCTTAAGTCTTAATAAAATGATGCGACAAACAGCCAAACTACATTTGACATATCTAAAGGAGCATCCTTTCTCGTGTATTTCTCTCCGAGGCCTAAAAGATGCTTGGTACCCTTCCATGAGAATATATAGAGATGAAGCATCTCCCCCAAGGGAGTTCTATTGTCTTCTTGAGGCAAGGCAAAAACAGTTCTATTAAAACTTTTACTGTTAAATCTTAATTTGTTCTAATGTAGGGGAATCCAACCTTGGCAACTTTAAGACCTATGGATTCTCCTGACAGTATTCCCCGTTTTATTCATTCTTTTAAATTGGAGTGACATTTGAGCTATAAAAATCCAAACAATCATAAGAAGGTAACAGAGAAGTACATAAAAGTTCTTTTCCTACCATCTAGCAGGCTACAGATTTTTGCAGTTCTAATATTTGAATCATGTGAATCACCCTGATTTCTGCTATCCAATTGCTGGTTTAATTGTTTTAATTGCTTATTTAGCCTACTGAGTTAAGTAGTTTGTGTTTTTTATAAACTTTTTATATAGGTTTAAAATACCCATAGACACCTCTGTTTGGAAGGTTACTCTTTTATGACTCGTGGACTTCAACTCCCAGAATTCCTGAGCCAGCTGGCTCAGGAATTCTGGGAGTTGAAGTCCACGAGTCATAAAAGAGCCAAGGTTGCCTACCCCTGGTATATACAGTTTAAACAAGCAGGAAGTGTTTTCTAAAAAACTAGTTTAGGTCAAGCCAGGGGGATATAGTTCAATATATTTTATATTTATATTTTACAACCCTCCAACTGAAATTATGTTGAAACGCTCAGAATCCTTTATAGTTGGCCATGATAACTAAAACTGATGGAGGGACAATCCTTTTTTTCATAACAGAACTTTTTAACACCTACTGGTGTCCCATCAATTTCATGCTTCCACACTTGCTACTTGCAATATTTGCAGAATTCATTATAACCTCTATTAGAATTTTTTCTCCCTATATACAAATAATATGAATAAGGAATGGAGGGATCTAGACTGGGACTGCAGCAGATAGCAAATGACTAAGCTTTCACTCCTAATAATTAATGTCCTGATCCAGGTCAAAGACCTAAATTTGCTATTTAGTGGGTTTTTGTAAATAAATGAATAAATGTACATAACTGCCAATTCTACGAAAAAACATCCTGTCTACTTTGAACCTGATTCCAAATGCATTTTTTGCAATGAATACATTTATAATCTTCAGCAGACCTTCCTGTTAAGTAAGTAAGTTCAGTTTTATGCTTAACTGCATGCTCAGCCCCGTTCATTTCAAAGGACTTCAGTTTAATCACACTTCATTTTCACTGATTGCACTTACTGACTTAGTCAAAAAATAAATGCAAAATGTGTCTCCTGTTATAAAGGAAATTGATAATGAATTACCCTTCGAGCTGCAAGATTCCCAATTATCTCACTGACTCTCGATTTTCTTTGATTTGCCAGTTCTTTCACAGAATTAACACCATCAGAAAACATACTGATTACCAACTGAAGTGGAACTACAATGTCTAATTCAGATAACACCTGAAAAAGAGGAAGAAGACAGCGTTCTCAGGTTCAACTAAAAACTGAAGTGCTACTGTATATTTTAGAAACTAGGTCAAAATGAAAAACGAACTTAAAACATGCATTTAATTTAGTCCGTATACAGATTAAGATCTAGAGCGTGGGGGTTGAAACTGTGATATCTGTGTGATATCAACTGAACTATAGCCTATGGGTGGATTATACATGACACTAATGAAGTTTGTGTGAGATTGATCTAGGCTTACCAGTAGTATGATATATTAATTGTGCCACTGAACCTAAGATTTATGGTTTAGCAAAACATACAAACCCATTTTTTTATTATTTGTTCAACAAATCAAAGTCAAATAATCATGGCTTAATATATGTGAACCCAGCTTCTGCTTTTGGGTTGGCTTCCTCAAAGAGACTCTTAATGCAAGTCACCTAAAATTGTTACTTAAGCCTTAATTTCTTAAATGTACATCTTTCTGTCATGACAAAACTTATGTATAGAATGACCACATTGCTTTCTAACCAGACAAAACCAAATGCTGATCTGCTTAGCCTCTGCATCAGATGCCTCTGTATGATTTCTTGAGATTGTATTAATTTCATAACAGGTGGCAAGCAAAAGGAAGTAAGGGTACAAACCTTGTAAGGTATTTTATGAAAATGTCTCACAAATCACAAAGCTTCATCATAGGTAGCTCCAAGACAATAACAATAGAAGCCACCTAATGTTTTCCTGGGATATTGCTTGGGATATTAATTAATACTAATAATTAAAAAACATGATAGACAAATTAAATAATTAGTAGGATTAGTATATATTAAAATTTTGTTGATGCACACAATCAATACTATCTGGGAACTATGTCTAATCAACACACTGGAATGTGCTTCCATAGGATGACTTGAGCAAAGATATGTCAGCACTCACATGAAGCCAGAGCAGAGCTTGTTCTTGAACAGAGGATGGATATCCTGTGAATCGACAGCTTATGAAGCCAAACATTTCCTCCAGAGAAAAAGGGAGTGGGCATAGCTCAATATCAAACATTTTACTACAATGCACAAAGACAAAAGATTGATTAGTAGGTTCTTTAAGATGGCTGTCAGAAAGAGCAAAGGCTGCCCACAAAAAAATAAAAATGACACTTAAACAATTCTAGACACCTGAACAGGAAAACATTACATATATGTAAAGGTTCTACGACATATAGCAGTAGTTTTTACTGGAATAAATTCCAAATGGAACTATGCGAATTAGTGGTCATTAAAAGAGCCAATAGTACTATGGAATTTTGAAAAGAAATTATGTAAGAAGATTCTATGAGAAGCATGAAGTGTAGAGTGAAAAATGTTTGACATATATGAAAGAATGGAGAAGAATTTATAATGTCAGTTTAGAAAGAATGTTGAGGCCCCTTTAATCCAAACTTTGTTCAGTGCAAATAATATAGAATTATAGCGTTCCTGTTTATGACTTTCCACCTTTGCTCAAATATCTCCAGTGAAACAGGACCATCAGTCCTGTAAGCTGCAGTAGTGTACATTCCTGACCATTAGGAAATTTAAATTTTTATAGTTCCTGTTATGTATTGGGCTCATTAGTAATACCACGTGGGTTGCTGGAGCAGCTAACGGCTCTCCAGCAACCCAGACTACAAGTCTCCATTGCTGTTATTGGTTATCCCTAGGCGGCAATGGTTGCTTCAAACTTATTGGCTGCCGCCTAGGGGCTAGACTATATATTGCAGCTAGTTACAGCCATTTCCTCAGTTCGGATTCTGCAAGCAATAAACCATGAGTTTTCCTGAACTCACTTGCCTCGTCTTCATTCCTGCACCAAAGAACCCACTACACAACACTGGTGACGAAAGTGGGATCCTGTTTCCCTGGAAAAAGAGTTGAAGTCTACAAGGGGAAGGCAGGGCACGCCGGAGGGAAAAGGCATTTCCCCCCCCCCAAGGTTGGCTAGCAAGCTATGCTAGCGACCTCGTGCTCAGTGGACTCATTCCCTGAGCCTGGGAAGCAGGATTCGGAAGAAACCGCAGGAACCAGCAAAGACAGAATGCCGAAGGTCGGGGGACTTCGAGAATTCGACGTGAAGAACCCAGAGGAATGGCCATCCTATTTGTCCCAGGTAGAAAACTACCTCCAGGCAAATCAGATCGTGGAAGAAGGACTGAAGGCCGCAACGCTACTCTGCCTGTGCAGCCCAGCAACCTTTGATTTGGCCGAGAACCTCTTCGCTCCAATGCTGATAGAATCGGTCTCCTACGCAGACCTCAGAAAGAAGCTAATCGAACATTTCCAGCCCAAGATGTCTGAAATGGCTTGGAGGTTCAAGTTTGACCAGAGAGTACAGCAAACTAGTGAATCAGCTTCAGAATTCATCACGGGCCTGAGGCAGGCCACTCACCTATGCAAATTCTCAAACTTAGAAGAGAGACTACGAGACCGGCTCGTCTGCAGCCTACGGAACCAAACGCTTCAACAGAGACTCTTTGCCAGACCAAACTTAATGTTTTCAGAAGCACAAGATGAAGTAATAGCCGACAAAGCCGCCGGGAGTGCAGTTCAAACAGTACAGCCCACCAAAACGACAAAGCATGAAGAAACGGTCCACCAAGAGGACACCAAATGCACCGAAGAATCTTCCAAGGAAGAAGAGCCTGGAATCAACCGACTCCAAAAGCAACCCAATGCACAACACCGCAACAGCCAGCAGCAAGAGAACACTTACAAGTCAGTTCTCTTACCTAAATGTAAAGGGTGCGGCGGCAACCATTTTCGCACTGATTGCAGATTCCGATCAGCCATGTGCAAAGCTTGCAGAAGGACAGGCCACATCGCAGCGGTTTGCAGAGCCCGCCAGAGAGACCAGCCACCCAAACACCAGTCGGAAGAACCGACTAGGAGAGCTTTAGCTAGAAGCTACCTTTGGTGGCCTGGTCTTGATAAGGACATTGAGGCACAAGTCCATGGTTGTTATACATGCCAGCAATCGAGGCCTGAAATGCCACAGGCTCCAGTTCATAGGTGGGAGGAAACGCACACTCCCTGGTCTAGAATTCACATAGACTACACTGGGCCCTTTCAAGGACAACTCTTCCTTATAGTTGTGGATAGCCACTCCAAATGGCTAGAAGTAATTCCAGTTCCTAACATGACTACTGCTAGGACCATCCAGGTGCTGAGAAAACTCTTTGCCACACATGGGTTGCCAGATGTCTTAGTATCAGACAATGGGGCCCAATGCATTGCTGCTGAATTTCAGGCTTTCCTTAGAGATAATCTCATCAGACATGCAACGTCTGCGCCTTTTCATCCGTCTTCTAACGGTCAAGCTGAACGCATGGTGAGGACAATGAAGGAATCACTCAAGCGCATTGTAACAGGTTCCTGGCATCACAGATTGGCAGATTTTCTACTCTGCCAGCATTCTACGCCCTGCACTGCTACAGGCAAAAGTCCTGCAGAACTACGTTGGGGGAGGCGATTGATCACTAAACTGGACAGGTTGCATCCAGATAGAATGGCAGCAGAAGCCTCTCGACCAAAACCCCCTAGGGGGCTGCAAATGGGCAATTGGGTTTGGGCCAGGAACTATGGTCATGGGAATCTGTGGGTTCCTGGTCAAATTACCAAAGCATCCAGGCCCCTGTCTTATGAAGTGGGGTTGGAGGGAGGGCGAGTTGTCAGATGCCACATTGATCAACTCAGAAAACGGTTTCCAGAATGGCCACTAAGTGAAGACTGCATCATAAGTCCCTCCCAAGATCCTCAAACTTGCGACCAAGCCAGTCCTCACATGGACTCTCAGGACTTTTCCTTCATAACTGAGGAGGAACCAGAGGGAGAAGTGGGGAGTCCAGGAATGCAACATGGATCCCCTGAAGGAGGAAGTCAACCGGACTTCAGCAACCGCTGTGCCTACTCTGCTGATCAGTCTGACTCTGGGGTGGACCAACCTGGAGAGGCCAACCAGAGAGCATCTAATCCCCTTGGACTCAGGAACACCAAGGGACACAGGTCTACCCAGCCCACTGGATAAGCTGGTAGACCACAAAGTGACTGGAACTCCAAGACGTTCCACTAGAGCACACAAGCCTCCTTCATATCTTGCTGATTACGTTGTAAAATAAAGACTGTATTGTATTGCAACTTGCCACTGTACTACAGAAACTAGCGTTATGATGTTAACTGTGTGGTGTGCTGTCAATGAAGGCCTATTCATTCAGGTGCTATGATGTTAACTGTCTAGTGTGCTGTCAGTGAAGCCTATTCATTCAGACGTTGTTAATTAACATTGTAACCTATATGGGTTTTTTTCTATTACTATTATTAAGACTGTTTTGATAAGGAGTCTTGATAATTGCATTAAGACTAACTTGTGTTATAAATTGTCTGATCTAAGAGGGGAAGGGTGTTATGTATTGGGCTCATTAGTAATACCACGTAGGTTGCTGGAGCAGCTAACGGCTCTCCAGAAACCCAGACTACAAGTCGCCAGTGCTATTATTGGCTATCCCTAGGCGGCAATGGTTGCTTCAAACCTATTGGCTGCCACCTAGAGGCTAGGCTATACGTATATTGCGGCTAGTTACAGCCATTTCCTCAGTTCAGATTCTGCAAGCAATAAACCATGTTTTCCTGAACTCACTTGCCTCGTCTTCATTCCTGCGCCAAAGAACCCGCTACACAACAGTTCCCTCTTTAGAAAGTAACATAAATATATAATTTATGGATGCTTATATTGCCTTTATTTTTGTATTACATTTGTAAACCATTCTGAACTGATAATGAAATGGGAAGGAATTCAAATTCAACTGAAGATAGATAGATAGATAGATAGATAGATAGATAGATAGATAGATAGATAGATAGATAGATAGACAGACAGACAGACAGACAGACAGACAGACAGACAGACAGACAGATAAGCATCTCTCGCCACAGTCAAAATCAAGGTGTGATACATCGATTACTGCAACTCTTTGACTGCCCACCTTTTTTTAAAAGATGCAAATAAAGATTACACAATACCATGAAGAATTATGGTTTTAGGTGCTTGCTCTTCTACGACTTGGAATTTTATCGATATATCAATATCAAGAACTAATATTCAGCCTATAAGTTCCTAAATAACATTCACAGGCCTCCAAGACCTGAATCACTGTAATCAAACCTTTGGCTAAGGAGCAATTTCAAGAGGTTTAGAATTTGAAAGTGCTTCCTTGTAATTCAAACTTTGGGCCCAATCCAGTAATGATGTTTATGGAAAAAGCAACTGAATTTTCTCCAAGGGCTTGAAATTTCATATATGTTACAGAACATATTTCATGTCTGCATTCTATTTACAAAGTTGCAGTTCAGATACGGTAGGTAAGGCTTGGATTTCTGTCTGAAAATCTAATAATATATAAGCTTCAATTCCTCCAACAGGAATTTAAAAGACTGCATATTGTTCCACTTACCTTAATACTTCCCTGAATTCCTTCAGTTGATTGTCTGGCACTTCACTCCTGACGGCTTCCAGCCATTCTGGCATAATACAGTCCCACACAGGTTGATTGATTACATTGTACGGAATTAAGCAGAGGATCCGATTCAGACCTTCCTTTAATTGCGTCACAGTGCTACATGACTTATCCCAATATCCACCTACCTGAGGGCATTGCCAAGGGGGAAAAAGGCTGTATTAAATGTCATATAGCAAGTCATATGGTACTGAAGGCAACCAGCATTACGTTCTCTTTTTGTGTACAATAAGCACTCAAAATATTAAACACTGTAATAAACACTGGATCTAAGCAGGTTTATCTGTGACACCGCTATAAATCAAGAACTACAATTCTTACCCTTGCAAACTCCATTGGTTTAGGAAGAAGGCACATCACCATGACATCAAATCTGACATCACACACAGTTTTCAGCCATTTAGTGACAAATTGGGGTTTGAGTTTCTCCACTAGGCTGCCAACTTCATCATCCATCATATATGCTGTGGAGTGGAACCACTGGAAAACCATGCTGACGAGCCGAGCCAAACTCTCTGTAGGGGTATTCTCACTAGGGGTGCAGAGGCTAACCTGCAAACAAAATGTTCTCAGTTTTTCTCTTTCTCTTTTGCAAATTGCCTTGTGGAAAGACAAGAAACAAGTGCGTTTTCAGATAGATTGACTAACCAAGGCACAAAATCTTGGGGGAAAAATACTATTCTGCTGCTATCAAGCTCAGCCAAAAACATTGAGAAAGCAATAAACATTTAAACATAAGTAATGAAATTGTATACAACTACTAGCTTGTATTTGTTCTAATTGGGACTTATCTATTAAAAGGTTCAAAACGAGATCCAGATTCAGTTTCTAACAGATCCTTGTGCAATATTCCAATATGATCAACTCCAGACAAAATTATCTTATTTTCATCTACATTCAGCACAGATTGTACTCCTTTTGACCATCTCTTATTTGTTCTTTGGTTTAATACCATCCCCTTTAAGAAGTTGTTTAACTGTCGTTTATCCTGACTATTAAGAAACATGTCTGATAAAAAGGTATGCTTCTCACATTCCTACTTCAGCTATGCAGACTATATATTCAGGAATCCATCTATAGATCACTTCCCTTTGTTAACAGATTGCCATTGATGCTATATTGAAGGACTTTTGATTAACTAAGCACTTTTGGGGGGAGCCTATACAGCAGTTCCCTTTTCATCCAGTTCTTTCTGTTCCTCACAGGTTATACAGCACCATTTTTTTTCTTGCTCCATGCAATTGATCACAATCTTGCATTTATTTGTGTATATAAAATGGAAAAGAGACTGCTGAAAAAAAAATCAGCAAGAAACACAACCTTTTCAGGGTATAAAATGGCCAAAGTCATGTCAAAGCTATATTTAACTTTAGTTTGATTAAACCATATTTAATATATATCATCGAGCTCTCTGGCCCAGGCTGAGAATTTTTAATTTTAATTTTAACTGGGGTTTTTATTTTCTCTCAGGGTTTCATTTAATCTTTTTTAATTGTTTTAACTTTTGTATTGATTTTCTTTTAAATATCCTGTAAACCGCCCTGAGTCCTTCGGGAAAGGGCGGTATATAAATCTAAATAATAAATAAATAAATAAATAAATAAATAAATAAATAAATAAATAAATAAATAAATAAATAAATCTTATACTATATACCATTACAATTAATGTGGCAATTAATGTGGGGGATACATTTGATCCTGATGCCTGAAACCATGTTATTCCAAAGACGGAGGTGGGGGGGGGAGAATGCATCCTTGGCTCCAACTACATCCCTAAAATTTTGCCAACTTTAGATCCTTCCCTTGAATTCATTCCTGTAGAAAACAATTGAAAGTATACACAAAGGATGACTTTGTGTATACAAAAACTTAGTATCTACAAAAATCTAAACCAAGATGCTGCAAATGATCAAACGAGAATTAGATGGATATTTTTAACATCTTTATAACACCATTATCTTTTTGACTAAACTTTAAGCTGCCCAGAATCATTCTGGAGTCAGATACTTCTAAATCTTAATCATCACCACCACCACCACCATCATCCGCTATGGTGTCCTCCAGAAGTGATAAACTGAAGTTTCCAAAATGCTACATGGGAACTTGGGAGTTGTATTCCAACAAAGAGTATTAGAATGATGCAAATTCAATTTGTGGGTGATACATTTTTAGTACTAGTCAAGTTGACAGAAAAGCTTTTGAGCTCTCCAGAAATGTTCTTTAGTCAGGGTATTAGAAAAAGACAGTTCAAACGTGAGAAGAGTGAACTAAACTTTTAAGAATAAGAGATTATATTGACCTATATTTCCCCCAATAGATAAAACCAAAATAAGAAGCACTGCACTGAGAAATAGTCTTAATCCCATAACAACTGATCAATAACTAAGCGGGGGAGCAGCTGCATTCACAGAACATTACAAAGCTAGTCATATCTGTTTACTTTTAGTCTATATGGATAAAATGGACAGAATTCCTCACATGTGTTTGGTGAGTTGCTCATTTGTAATCCCCTAGAGTCATCATTGTTCAAAGTATACATCCATGTGTTTGTTCTGCTGCGGTCATGCATATTTTTGAGGTTTTATTCTAGTCTATAATTCTATAGTCTGCCAAAGCTGTTTATGAAGAGACCTTCGCCAGATATTATGCCTTCAAACCAAATAAAAAAATGGGACGAACAAGATTCTATCATCCCCTCATATTAGGAAAACAAACATCAGAAGCCACGAACTTTCTCTATTCATGGAGATTTAGAAAACCTGGTCTCAATTCTACAGATGTGTTAGCCTTCAGCTCACATAATCTCCATACAGCAATAGACATTGGGAAGACTGGCTATGATGGGGTTAAAGTCCAGTGTACCTGGAAGGCACCATATTTGGAAAGACTGTTTTAATCTCTGAGATGCTTCTAATAATTCTTCTAGAATTTGACTCTAAAGGAAAGGGAGGAAAGCATACCTACCAGAAACCAGATTCCAAACTGGCTCAGAAGCCGCTGGTCATGCTTGTCGTCATCTTTGTTATCAAAATCTGTGTTGTCCAAGGAATGATGAGAGGAAGACAGGCCCAGCTGCCTCCTGCGATTGAGCTCGTACTCTCTTTGCTCAGCATGGAATTCAGCCTCTTTCAGCAGGCTAAAAGATGAAGAACACCTAAGATGAACTCCAAAACCTCGACATGAGTTCAGTGTACTAACTTTCAGTGTCAGGAAGTGCGGCTCCTTGGACTGGAACCATGGGTGAGTCTGACTGAGCATTGTGGGTTCAATACATCTGGGCGATACCAATTGGGAAAGACTGTAATAATGGAGGGCAGAAAGGAACATTTGGCTGTATTTAATTAAGCTGGTGAAGGTTACCTGATGACAGCTTCCACCGTACAGACTAATTCCTCAGCACCGCATTCACGGGTATTGATAGGAGGTGGTGACGTCTGATAAAGGTGGGTCTCTGCTGTTGCCCCAACTTCATTGCTGTGATGATTTGAGTGGCATCTTTTGCAGTAACGCACTGGCCTGTTACCATGCCGACCACAGCATCCAGCAGAGAAACATGTCACAACAGCCCTCCTAACATGTGAGCTGCAATTCTGCAAAAAAATGAAAACAAAATAAATGTGACACAGAAGTAAAAATCAACTAGCTGACAGTCAAATAAATTTACATTTAAAACATTACCTTGGAATGGGTCGAAAAGGTGACATGCTCAGAGAGTGGGGAAATGTAGAGTTCAGATGCGAGCTATAGGTAGTCCTTGACATATGATCACAATATTGCCCAAAATTTCCATTGCTAAGCAAGATAGTTGTTCAGTGAGTTTTGCCTCATTTTATAATCTTTCTTACCACCATTATTAAGAGAATCAATGCCATTGTTAAGTTAGTAACATGGTTATTAAATTAATCTGGCTTCCCCATTGTCTTTGCTTATCAGAAGGTCACAAAAGGTGATCACATGATCCTGGAACCCTGCAACTGTCATAAATACATGCCAGTTGCCAACTGTCCAAATTTTGATTGCGCAACCATGGGGATACTATAATGGTCGCGTGAAAAACAGTCACCTTTTTTAGTGCCGTTGTAACTTCAAATAGTTTCTAACTAAATGGTTATAAATTGAGGACTACCTGTACTAGATTCTAAGTTGTCACCCTTCTATTCAAAAATGGAAAACCAAGCTCCCAGTCCCAGTATTTAACACTCTATACTGTTTCTTGTTAAGCCTGTAAGACAGGGGTCCTCAAACTGGGCCACTTTAAGCTGGCTAGGAAATTCTAGGAGTTGAAGTCCACAAGTCTTAAAGTGGCCCAGTTTGAGGACCCCTGCTATAAGAGATGGCTTGCTTCACCTCAAAGAGGGTGCTTGTTTGACCTTGAAACTGTAGGAAACTGGCCAAACACTCCAAATGAAGTTTCTGAGTACATGCAGACATTTTTAGCTTTTGAACTAGTTTAAAGCAAAGGTTATGGCTACTTTTCTGTTAGTCATTTGGTGGTTGTATTCTGTTGTGAAGAAATTTTAAAAAGGTACATACCTGTGTCTTTGCTCAAAACCCACCTTCTGAAGGTATGCGAATACTATTCTTATGTTTACCTCCACCCATAATAATATAGGACAAATATATTGTGGATAGATTATGCTTTGCAATAAATCATCCTTCACTCATAACTATTGAAGAATTTTTGAGAGACAGAGAGACCTTGCCATTTGGATATTCAGCTCTTACTATATAATTTTACTACCAAGTTTTGGAGTTTGGTTTTAAACTTATTTGTCAAATTTATATAGCTGCCCGTCTCACAAAAAGCAACTCTAGGCAGCGTATATCTGATCTATACAAATTCTGCCATAGATTTGTATTTCCATAAACAAGTTATCCCAGTATATAACTACGTCCAGCATCTGAGTCACCATTAAGTATTTGACTCCACACTCAGCCATTATTTTATGCCTGATCTTGCCTGTAGATTATGGAACTCTACTAAAAAAAAACCCATCTAGATCTCAAAAAAAATCTTCTCA
Organism: Vipera berus; assembly: GCF_964194415.1. Taxonomy (NCBI): domain Eukaryota; kingdom Metazoa; phylum Chordata; class Lepidosauria; order Squamata; family Viperidae; genus Vipera; species Vipera berus. Next base: position 42,051,701 of record NC_138202.1, read on the forward strand.
TCTTTGCATAACATGACAAAAAACCAAAAAAGAAAAAAGAAAAACAAAGCAAGATGGAACTTCTTTTAACTTGATGTGCTACAAGATTCTGTCCTTTGTTTACAACTGTGAAATTCTGTTGCTATGGCTTGGCCCAATGCCATGATCTCTATTTGAATCATAGAGGACAACCACAATATTTCAGACAGAGCAAATAATCTTCTTTGGGGGAAATTGCCATCTAGAAGAAAAATAACATCACAAACATTCTTCCTTTCAGAGTATATCTTTGTTGTGCTGGCCCCCTAAACTACCTTTGTTGTCTCTATTCACTTCCACAGGCTTCTTGGTTTAGCAATTTTATATGAAGCATGCTTGTAATTAACCAGACATTGTAATATTAATAGCAGTAAAACAGCTCTTAGAACTGGAGGCTGAATGTCAACACATAATAATCAGAACAATTTCAGGATGTTTGAGCAAGACACGATGATTTACATAGAAAGACTTTTATACAGCATGTGATCATGAGGTGAAGCCAGAAACCAAAAAAAAAAGCTGAGTGATATCTCATCAGACATGCACTGCTACCTTACCTTTTTTTGACATATAGCAGAAATTTCAGCTATAAGGGAAGGGAAATTAAAATCAAAAGAGTTATGATCACTCTGCCACCAGGTGCAATAAGATAAAGAGGCCAATAAGTGACTTAAAAATTATCCAGTAAAGCATAATTCTAGGACAGTCTCTGGCTTCTGGATCTTATTGGGTTATCAGTACCTTATATGGAAGCTAATTAGAAACATTTACATTAAGTCATTATAGGGTATAGATGTATGGTAGGTCTGTCTGTAAGAAAGAGACTGCTTTGCTTTATGGCTCCAATCCTCCACCTTTTATCATTCAAAACAAGGCAAATCTTGCCCATTTCTCACTTGCCTGGAACTAGTTCAGGCTGGCCCATGACAGAGGCAAAAGCAAGATAATTACTCTTCCAATTCTATGCCCCAAAGCCAACTACATTGGCAGCTGAATCTTCCTTACACAATTCTTCCTAATTTAGAGGTTACAGAACTTGTTTAAATGACACCGACAACCTTATCTGCCAGCACTCTGATATTATTTCCTAGCATCTGCTGCCCAAGATAACTGTCTCTGTCTGCTGCCTAAGATAACTACCACAGTCTAACAGTATGCCAGGCCTAAACATAGTATTGGATTCTGACTTGCATAACGTAAATTGTTGCATAAACCCATTCAATTCCTAAGTTTGGAGGCTAAAATATTCATACCAGGAAGACATCATCATCATCATCATCATCATCATAGTAAAGTTGGAAGGGACCTTGGAAGTCATCTAGTCCAACCCCCTGCTCATGCGGCTCTTTCAGCTGTCTCCTGCGGCTCCCAGTCCTCTGCCATGTGCAGTCCCCAAAAAAAAGTGGGACTAAAAAAGTTCAACCAATATAAATCTTATATTGTGCAGTCCCCCAAAAAAAGTGGGACTAAAAAAGTTCAACCAATATAAATCTTATATTTTTATGGGAGATTGGAATGGTGTCTTAGACGTGCAGATGGACAAAGCTGGTTCTTTTAAGCGTGTTCCGAGTCATGCTAGATTGCCTAAATCTTTTTTTGAAATGAAGGACGATTTGGAACTGCGGGATATCTGGCGTGATACACATCTATATGAAAAGGATTATACTTTTTTTTCTGACAGACATCAGTCTTTTTCCAGGATTGATTTTATTTTGCTGACTAATGATTTTTTTCCTAGGATTAAGAAGGTAAAGATCTGTGCAAGAGCTATCTCTGACCATAGCCCAGTTTGGTTAGAGATCAATAAGGGCAATAGGGATAGGCGCTCTTGGCGCGTAAATGAGAATTTGTTTAGAAATCAGAGAAATGTGGAAGAATGTAAACAGTAGATGAAGGATTTCTTTGAAATTAACATGAATAAGGATACCTCTATGGACATGGTTTGGGATGCTAGTAAGGCCTACATGAGAGGGGTGTTGATATATATGAACAATAAATACAGACGTACTTTGGAAGCTAGAAGGAAAGAATTGGAGAATGAAATTAGGGAAAAAGAAAAGGCCCTAATTTTGAATCCATCGGATGTGAAGATCAAAGAGGTTATTAATTTGTTAAGAGGACAATTTGATAAGTTGATGGCTGATCAGGTGGCAACTAACTTACGCTAGGCATAACACTTTTTGCAATGCCAATAAACCAGGTAGATAGCTAGCCTACCGGTTAAGGAAAAAGCAAAGGGCTTCTAATATAGATAAAATTGAATATAAGGGAAAGGTTGTGTTTCAACAAGATCTTATTAAGGAAGCCTTTGTGGATTTTTATTCTAAACTATATGCTAAGGAGAAGATTAATGAAAAAGATATTGATGTATATTTGAAGAATGCTAGCATTCCGGTTCTTACGCAAGAACAAAAGGAGGAGATTAATCAACTGATAACAGAAGAAGAAATTCTTATGGCGATTAAGGAATTGAAGGTGGATAAAGCGCCAGGTACGGATGGTCTGACTGCGGTTTATTACAAAAATCTACAATTGGAGCTGATAAAGCCGTTAAAAGGAACTGTTTCAGACAATTCAGAGGGGGGGAAAGGTGCCTCCGTCTTGGAGAACTGCCTTTATTTCTTTGATTCCGAAGGAAGACCAAGATGCTACTCAAGTTAAAAACTATAGACCGATATCACTTTTAAATACAGATTACAAGATATTTGCCAAGGTGTTAGCTAATAGATTGATGAAGGTTCTGCAACAGGTGATTCATGGGGATCAAACTGGGTTTATTAGTGGTAGACAAATGAAAAATAATGTGAGGCATATAGTTAATGTGGTGGAGTTCTTGGAAAGGAACAACCAGATCCCTGCGGCGCTAATTTTTCTAGATGCTGAAAAAGCTTTTGATCAATTGAATTGGCAATTTTTGATGAAAGTTTTAGAAAAAATGAATTTTGGGGATAAATTTTTGCAACCAATTAGGGTGTTATATCAAAAACAAACTGCCCGAATAATAGTTAACAATAGTTTGACCGAAGTATGCAGTATTGAGAAGGGCACAAGACAAGGGTGTCCGTTATCACCTTTATTATTTGTTTTAACGTTGGAGATATTATTGATAAAGATACGGAATTCGGAAAAAATTAAGGGTATTCAAATTAGAGATCAGGATTATAGACTGAGAGCGTTTGCAGACGATCTGGTTGTCACGGTGACCCAGCCAGAAAACTCTGTTGTGGACCTGATGGAGATAATAATGCAATATGGGAAGGTTTCTGGATTTAAGGTTAATGTACAAAAAACTAAAATTCTGGCCAAAAATATGACAGTATTGCAAAAAGCCCTTTTAGAAGGATTAACTGGATTTGAGATTGTTAAAAGGGTTAAATATTTGGGGGTGTATTTGTCACCCTCAAATGCAAAGTTATATAAAAATAATTATGAAAAGTTATGGGGAAAAATTCAAAAAGAATTGGAGAGCTGGGAAAAATTGCAATTGTCTTTATTGGGAAGAATTGCAGCAGTGAAAATGAATGTCCTGCCTAAATTTTTATTTTTATTCCAAATGATACCGATTCTTAAAAAAGATTCTAATCTGGAAGAATGGCAACGGGGTATCAATAAATTTGTTTGGGCAGGGAAAAGGCCACGAGTTAAACTTAAGATTATGCAGGATACTCGTGAAAGAGGTGGTCTTAAAATGCCTAATCTTAAATTATATTATGAAGCTGCTGCATTATCAGGAGTAAGTGATTGGATTAATTTGACACAAGAGAGATTATTAAATCTTGAGGGCCATGACTTGTTATTTGGCTGGCATGCATATTTGTTGTATGATAAGAAGGTAGATAATGTGTTTAAAGTGCATATTTTAAGACAGGCATTGTTGAGAGTTTGGAAGAAGTATAGACATAAGTTAGACTACAAGATGCCGTTGTGGGCAATCCCGAAACATGCAATAGAAAATATAAACGTTGGCTTCAAACATGATGTGACTACGTATAAGGAGATCTTAAGCTTGGAAAGGAACGTCTGGTGTTTGAAGCCCTACAATCTCTTGCGAGATGAGAAGATCGTTCAAACTTGGTTTCAATATACTCAATTACGTGCCAGGTGGAAAGAAGATCAGAAAATTGGTTTCTCAATGACTGATGAAAATTTGATAAAACAAATTAGAAACCAGGGTCCAGCACATATCAAGCGGATTTATCTTGCATTGATAGATATTGACTCAGAAACAGAACTTGTTAAAGATTGTATGATAAAATGGGCCCAGAATATTCAAGAAGTTATTACAATGGACATGTGGGAAAAGATCTGGGTGAGGAACGTAAAATTTACGCAAGCCCAAAATCTAAGAGAGAACTTTTATAAAATGTTTTATAGATGGCATTTAGATCCTAAAAAGCTTGCAAGTATGTATCCGAATTATCAACCTAAATGCTGGAGGTGTGGTGGTGAAGATGCAACGTATTTTCATATATGGTGGACCTGCAAAAAGGTTAAGGCTTTTTGGATAAAAATTTGGTGGAATATGCAGAAGATCCTCAAGCATAGGATAAAGTTTTGTCCGCAATTGTTTTTATTGGGCATAATTACAGATGCTACTGTTGTGGACATTAAGTTGATGCTGAACTTAATTACAGCAGCAAGACTTTTAATAGGTCAATATTGGAAGAAGGAGGAACTGCCGACTATAGAAGAATGGACTCTAAAGGTTTCTGACCTGGCGGAAATTTTAATTTAATTTAATTTAATAATATTTATATACCGCCCTTCTCCCTGAGGACTCAGGGCGGTTCACAGGGCAGAGTAAAATACTAAATACAAACGTTAAAACAAGATTAAATAATTGCCCATATTAAAACAGTTGGAATCAAGTTCTAAAACACCAAGTTAAAATTAAAACACAAGACTAAAAACCCCACCAATCCCCATCAGGCTAGGCCGGCTTGAACAAACAGAAACGTCTTGAGATCGCGACGAAAGGAGCGAAGATCGGGCGCCATCCGGAAATGGCAAAGATCTCGGGTTATTTGAAAGATCATTTGCAAGATCGTTATATTATGGAGTGGAAAAAATGGATTGATTATATCCAGAACAAATATGGGACTAAAAAGTTTCATTTAGCATTTGAATAAGTCTTCCTTTCTTTTTTCTTTTCTTTTTCTTTTTATATGTATATTAATATTGCTTGTAGTTATCTTATATGAGTAAGAGAGCGATAGATTTAATAGTTTATTATTGTTAGCATATGGATGTTTATGATTGTTTTTTGTTTTTATACCTTGTACTTAGCTCTGGGAAGTCCGGGGGGGGAGGGGGGAATGGGGGGGAGGGATAGGGAGGGTTAGGTAGGGGTGGGGGGAGGGGGGGATTGTTAAAGATAAAATGTACTGTAAAACCTTTCAATAAAAAAAAAAGTTCAACCAATCAATTCAAATATGCAGCGTAGGTGCATATCTCGCCTTGGCTCCACTCTTCAGTCAAACCCTGTTCTGCGCATGTACGCGCATGTGCACACATTTTTTGTGGCTCCCAGTTTTTCCTTTTGTGAGGGAACCGGTTCTGAGTGGCTCTTTCACTGTTTCAGGTTGCTGACCCCTGCCCTATACCATTTCAGGCAAATGGCTCTCCAATCTCTTCTTAAAAACTTCCAGTGTTGGAGCATTCACTGCTTCTGGAGACAGGTTGTTCCACTGGTTAATTGTTCTAACTGTCAGGAAGTTTCTCCTTAGTTCTAGGTTGCTTCTCTCCTTGACTAGTTTCCATCCATTGCTTCTTGTCCTGCCTTCAGGTATTTTGGAGAATAGCTTGACTCCCTCTTCTTTGTGGCAACCCCTGAGATATTGGAACACTGCTATCATGTCCCCCCTCGCCCTTCTCTTCATTAAACTAGAGATATCCAATTCCAGCAACCGTTCCTTATATGTTTTAGCCTCCAGTCATGAATTACAAGTGAAAGTTTTAGGAACAGTGAAATAACTTTGGATTTGGCAGGGGAGGATAATCTACAATTTAGCACTATACATCTCTGGTGAAAATGGACAGGACATTTCAGAAACTGCCTGGACATTGGCAGTAAGAACACTATCCAAACTTAATTACATACAACTTCTCTGTTAGTCTTACATATATAACTGTAGATAAAAGTATGTTAATATATGCATTCTAACACTATGACTGAAAACAAAGATGTTGTCTTCTTATCTATTTATAAACTTAGTGAACGTATTTTTACTCTTATCACTCTTTTAAAAAATATTACATCAATCTAATCCTATTTTTAAAAAAGACAATTATATAAGGCTTGGAACAATTTGCTTGAACAATTTCAGTATATGCTTGATTGTTTGAAATGGATTGATTGAAACTGTTCAAACAGTATGCTTGAATAATTTCAGTATAGGACTTCAGTAAGTCCTTGACTTACAAATGATTCCAGAATTTCTGTTGCTAAGCAAGTTTGTTATTGAGTGAATTGTGTCCAATTTTAATGGCTTTTTGGCACAGCTGTTAAGCGAGTCACTGTGGATGTTAAGTGAATCACAGGGTTGTTAAGCAAATCCAGCTTTCCCCACTGACTTTGCTTGTCAGAAGCCAGCTGGGAAGGTGATCACATGACCCCAGGATGCTTCAACAGCTGTAAATACATGCCCATTGCCAAGTGTCTATATTTTGACTGTGCGACTGTGTGCTGCAATGGTCATAAGTGCAAGAACCAGTTATAAGTCATTTTTCCCAGTGCCACTGTAACTTCAAATGGTTGTTAATAAATGGCTATAAATCAAGGACTACATCTGATTGCTATTCCCTTTACAATCCTCATTGACAAAGATAGGCAGTTCAGTTTCACTGAAATTTCAGGACCATAAAATTGCTTCCTATTTCTCCCCTGAATTTAATAGCAAACCCCTGAATCCACCACCAATAATACTGATAAATAGCATAGATATGTTCAGCTTCCAACTATCTCAAACTCCAAAAACAGTCAAAATTTGCAGCTCCTTTTGCTAAATTATAATGTCCCTGCCATATGCCTTGTAGGTTCTGCACCTACAAAAAGTTATTTTAAAAAGTGCTGCCCTTGTCTGTAAAATATTACTTACCCTTTTCTTCAGTAGTTAGTATTGCTCCATGCGAATGCTTTATTACTGGCTATATTTTTGTCTATGACAAGTAATCTCAACCAATACCAGACTGTTAGGGAATATTTAGAGTTATCCCAATAACTGGACCAGGAAGTTTGTCTTAGAGTATGGCAACTGGCATAAAGTCAGCATGTGTAGAAGAAGAGCTGAAGCCCAGTGACTTCCTGTTATGGCCTATATCACTTTCCTTCAAAATGTAAAATATGCTTCACTGTAGAATGCAAAAAAATTACTTTCAGCCCTTTACATCACTATCTACAGGCACATATAAAGGAGTGTTAAGGCTATCAAATATGTGCCTGTATCATCCTGGACATCCATTTATCAACTGGAATGTCCAAAGCAGGGATTCCCTTCTTTTTTTATCTTTCAGCAAACACAGGATGTGCAAATGCTGCTTCACTTCTCAACTGTTGGAATAATTGCGAGGGATTCTGGGAGTTACAGTACAGCAAAATCTAGAGGTCTATTGGTTGTCCAATCCACGATTAACATCATTATATCTGATTAAAAGTCAAATATAGTGTGATGGTTCACATTAGCCCTAAAACCAATGGGCATGAAATCCTGTTAAACGTAACGGTTGCATCCAAACTTAATCATGGTTAAAAGAGAGCTACTCGAGATCTATGAATTTTAATGAGTATTTCAAATCTGACTAAGTCCAGATTCTATTTAATGAAAGAAAGGGTCTTAGATTTGCAAGAATAAGAATTAATCACTTTGAGAATAGCATGCATATCAGCACTTCCCTTAAAGAATAGTCCTGAAATAGGAACCTAGAAAACTAGTTTATCTCAGACTGTATGTCCATTTGCCCCAGGCTTGCCTACACCGAAGATGATGATAAAGCTCTTACATTCTAAGATGAAATTGCTTTCACCACTATTTTACTGTTGAGCTGAAGAAGGAAGAAACTGAACCTGAGATTTTGTACATGTAAAGACCTTCCATCAAGCTGTGAAATGTCCTTTGAATGTCCTTATAACATATCACAAGTCCATTATTTTATAATCATTATGTCCATACTGTGAATATTACTTTCTCTCGTATTAAATTCAGTCTTACCTTGTGGTAAAAGAACATCAACCAACCATTCACTGTGATCCCTTAAAAGAAGAAAAAAAAGAATCAGAGTGGACTGTGATGTTATCTATCCCTTCAATGAAACACCCATATTTTGAATATAATAAGTGATTATGTATATGGGTTAGGTTCTTAAGAATTCTCTCAGCAGAATTCCTGCGTGTATTTCTACAAGTTGAAGGAGAAAGATTGGGAGACTTCCACCAATTAGTTCTTCTGCTATTCTTACACTTCTGAAAAGCTGCTTCACATGCCTGGGAGAATTAAGAGAGAGAGAAGCTTTTATTTTTATTTTTTTTAAAATCCCATTTATATCCCGCCCTTCTCCGAAGACTCAGGGCGGCTTACAATCTAAAGCACAAATCAATGTGCTTAGCAATAGCCTTCATTCTATGTATATGCCTGCTTATTAGGGCTTTCGCCCCCCCAAGAGGCATTATGGGACACATTGCCTAAAATTAATTCCCCAATTAATGGAACTTCCATTAAACATACATGAAGGGAAGAGCTTCCAGATAGCTAACTAGGATCCAAGCTTTATTTTTTACTTCTAAAACAGCAGCTGGCAGCTGGACAACATTAGCCTCTTCGTCATTCATTTATTCCAAGTCTGCCTGTCAAATTCTATTTTTTTATGTTACAAAGAACACTCTAATTTAGAAGATACCAAATTATACAGAAAGGAAAAAAACACTATTTGACAAAAAGATGAAATACTAAAAAAGAGAACAAATGGCTGTGTCAAATACCTCATCCCTGTAAAAAGGCAGGCCTCCTTTCCAAATTAATTATTTTTGCTTCAGATTTAAAGCAAGGGTTATGTTAACACAAAGGTGACTTTTATAAAATGAAAACACTTTTTGGTAATTTGCAAATTGTGTCATTATAATGCTAAAACAATGAGAAAGCAGCACCCTGAAACCACACCTTCTGATCCATGCGTCCAGGAATTGGTGGCCACATACTTCCAATTTTGGTAATAATCGGCTTTTAAAACTTAGGCAAAAAATAATAATAATGTATTTTCTCCACTTAATGAACAATCCTGGGTTAGATTTCATTCTTAATAATGCTATTTCAATAAAATAATATGTGTTCCATTCAGAGTATCTCATTAAAGCAAATACTGTTAACAGTGAGAAGTCCTATATACTTAAAAAACAATGAATGAAGGGGGAATTTACAATAGAAATTGGATTATTATTTTTTTCTTACCAAGATTGAATTCCTTCGGGGGCTGTGTAAGAGTGCTAGATAAGGGCTAACCTGAAGGCAACAGCAGGAAGAGTCAGACCTTAAAGTAGGAAGGTCACGTCTCCTTCTCCCTTTTTTCACCCTTTTTGACTTGTAACTTCTAATGCTATGTAGCCAGCAATAAAGCCTATGTTACAACAAGCTGAATGATAGTTGAATTTATTTATAGAATAGAATAGAATAGAATAGAATAGAATAGAATAGAATAGAATAGGGAATAGGGAATAGGAATAGGAATAGAATTCTTTATTGGCCAAGTGTGATTGGACACATACAAGGAATTTGTCTCCAGTGCATAAGCTCTCAATGTAAATACAAGCAACAAGTGATCATCACAATCGTAATCATAATCATCATTTTCAGAGATGCTATGAACAGTAGCGGCTAACTGATGCTTGAATTTAGGTCAAAGACAACATATGATTTTCATGATATTAGTTTCCCACCTCTGCTATAGATCCATGGAGCAGCATGGCAGGCCTGAAGCAACCACAAATTTGCCAGTTGTCTACTCCCATATGAATCTTGAGTCCTGGATTTTGGATCCCTTCTGAAAGTTAGCCCATGGGAGTTATCTTGGTTCAAAAATTGTTGCCCATGATACACCGTTTCACCCAGTTAAAGGTTAGACAAAAGAGTTGTAATAGTATATAGATTTTACTAAAGACTGAGATCAGAAATAGAGGCATCCAGTAGAACTTATCTTTGAATCTTAATTCTTTTTGCTTAATATCAGTCAGGACATGGACACTACTTCCAGCTCTGTTTTTATTTATAAAATATTTCCTGCAGTATCAAATGAACTGCATGACTTAATAAAGCAAATGTAATTATTTATTCAACTAAAAAAATTAAATTGCTTTTCTTTGCACAGACCTGTACATTAAGTAGTAGTTTTTTTCTGCTCAGTTTCTATTTCAGTGTCACTTTAACTTAATCAGGCTCCAATTAAGTTAAGTTGTGTTTAAAAAGTTTAACACAACTTTTTAAAAGAACTTTTAAAAGAAATGCCTCTTAAGTTTATCTCCAGTTATCTGTCTTTGTCTGTCTGTCTGTCTGTCTGTCTGTCTGTCTCTGTGTGTGTGTGTGTGTGTGTGTGTGTGTGTGTGTGTGTGTGTGTGTGTATGTGTACGCGCTACCCACCCTGCAATCCTCTGGCTGCATTCTTCACAAAGATAGAGAGGGGGTGGTTTATCACCCAAAGCCACAGATAAAGAAGGGTCTACGCACATCTGAAATACACAGGAAGCATGGAATTAGTTTCTCATTCCCCAAAAGCACTCTACCCACATAGAGCTGCCTCACTAGAGGGCAGCTATATTTTGAATGAAAGAAATTAACATTATAGGCCCTGGATTTCCTTTCATAGTTCTTTTAACTTAGTGCTTGAATATGGAGAAAGGATTACTGGTGATGACTGACAATGGCACAAATGGGTTGTATTATTATTTTTTTGAATGCTTGTGTGATATATTTTGCTGCACTGATTTAGTAAAGAAGATATTAAGAAATAATATGTTAATTTGTAATGAGGTAGTTTGGCACAGTTTGGGATTCATCAAGCAAACTAATATGCAAATAAAACTGGTCTGGGGGAAAAAGAGCATACTGTTAGTTAAAATATCAAGAGAATATGACTTTGCTTGGCAATCTGAGTTGCACAGCACATTATGCCATAATGTAGTCTATTTAACACATTCCTTGTGCCTTTGTAAAGTATGATTTACAGTATGATTTACAGCTTCATTTAATGTCTGTATTCCCAGCCAACTGTGGTTCAATAAAACATAATTAATAAAATCATAGTTTAATGTGATGTATGAAATTTATCGTTCTTTACTCCTTATAGTGTTGTGTTAAACTGGAATCTATGGGTTGAATTCTTCTCCTGTTCACAAAATATTTATCATTTACATACTAGGATTACAGGTGGGAACAACATTTGCCATAAGGATTCAATCTATAAAACTTTGCATAGTGTAATTCCACTCTGGTGTCTTATTTTTAGCTCTTCATTAAAATTTGGCTCAAAAGCTAAAATATCAGTTCATAAGCATCGGACGTATAACTCTTGTCATCAGCACTACAAACATTTAAATATGAAAGACCACAAAACACAACTGCAGTAAAAAGAATATGGCTTTTCTTTTCATAGCTAGCATAACTTTGAATAAATTATACCCATTACTCTATCTGAAATGCAGTGTTGGATTTATAGTTAGTAATAATACTAGAAATAGCACTTAGACTTATATACCCCTTCATAACGCTTTATAGCAGGTCTCCCCAATTACTGGACCCACTACTGGACTGTGGCCTATTCAGAATTGGGCTGCGTGACTAGCTGGCTGGAGTATGCGCACGCAACTCAACTTGCGTGAGCGGCAAGCCGGCAGGCACTCGTGCACATCTGCACCAGCCCATCACTCACAAAAGAGCTGCATCTGTACCTGTGTGATTGTGGGCCCACTGCTCACTCAGCTCAGTTCCCCTCCCCACCAGCTGGGCCACCAAGATTGGTGGCTTCTCTCTAAGGGGTTTACAATGTCAGCATATTGCCCCCACCAATCTGGCTCCACATGTTACCGACTTCGGAAGGATGGAAGACTGAGTCAGCCTTGAGTCGGACAGGATCAAACCACTGGCAGTCAGCAGAATTAGCCTGCAATAATGCATTCTAACAACTGCACCACCACAGCTCTTATTACTATTTTTTAAAACTCCAGTTTTATAGCAAAAGTAGTTTGGACTTTCTTTCTTTGGTCATGCTTTTCTGCATTCTCATTAGACTTCTGGTTCTTATCTGGATGTGTGTGCAAAGGACATGGGAGGGATAAATAAGTATCTTTGGGAGGGAAAACAATTCTATTTAGTGTAGAAGTATAGTACAAGGTAATCCTCATTTAGTGACTGCCTTGAGTGGCGACAGATCTCAGTTACAACAGTAATGGAAAAGTAACTTAATGACTAATCCTTCTATTTACAACCTTCATAGGTCTATAAAGAAAGAGAAAGCTGAAGTAAAACCATAAGCTCAGTCACAATTTCAGTTGGCAACCCTTCACTTAATGACTGAGCTGTTGATTCCAATTGTGGTCACTAAAGTCCTACAGTCACTACAGAACTATATGTAGAATTTTCAGGATCAAAAAGTGGACTTCGCAAAAGAAATCATCTTCACAATCTCTTTATGGAAAAGAGGGATTCATCAGGAATTTCATTAATAAAAGGCGAAAGATTTATACGATATGAAGAGAAACCAGAGTATAGGAATTTTATAATGGGATTACCATAGTTATACTTGGCAATGCCATAGTTTGAGTGGTAGACAATGACCTTCCATTCTGTTTCTAATGTCCTGATTATGCCAGGAACAACTGGGATAAGGCTGAAATGGCCACTCACAGGGCACACTTTAAAGGGTACAGAAGTGTTCATTACCTTCACAGCTGGCTTGTTAATTGCATTATGGCATTCAATATGCTGACAATGAATGGGATTCCATGCTGAAAAATAAAGCCACCATGGATAAAGTTGCACAGGTTTACTAAAAGCTAAATAGTGGTAAAATTCAGCATTATATGAAACCATAAATATAGTCTGAAGGAATTTCAACTAATAATGTCTCTGTTTCATACCTCAAATATTTAACCATGGGATGTTAGCACAGCTTTGGCAAATATAGAGTGAAGCATAATGAAAGAATGTATTGTCATGAATTATCAATTAAGATTCAACACCCAGTAATGCCATTTAAAGTATGCCAGGCTGTTTATAAAAAAGAAATCTGTCTGAGAATCTAGAGATTAAAATACTGGGGTTGGAATTTAGATTGGACATATCTATAAAACATTTTCGTAAATGTTAAATGTGAGGTACTCTTTATCATTCTGCATATCTTTATAAAATTACATATAAAGTATTTTTAATTGCTGGTTCACACATCCATGTTAATCACTTTTGCAATCCAATTGATACATAATTCATCACAGAATTAGTATAAAATGTAAAATGGTAAATCTATCATCACAACATCAAGCTTTTTTTCTAGCTTTAAAATGCAGAACTATGTACTAACAGACTGAGTTCAGTTGTCAGTTCAATCTTTTTCCCATGCAGCATTAGCTAATCATCATATGCTTATAGAAGAACTTACAACCTACTTTTTGACAGCATTTAACTGCTTTTCTAGTTTGGAAACAACTAGAACTGCTTTCTTAATTAGGAAATTAGAAATTTGTCTCCATTTTTCCCCATTTTCCAATTTCAAAAGTTCTAATCCAGAGCTCATTACAAGGTTATGAACATTTTATACAGAGGAGTCAATGCTTAAAAAAACTACTATATCTCAGTGACATTATTGATAACTTCTGCCAATAAATTGTATTAGCATTAGTGCATAGTTTGATTATCTCAATTACCCGTATACTGTAGTCCTCGATATTCACTTATTGCCCCGGGAGGCTTTAAGTTGGGCCAGTAGTGGAAAAGCATTTGGACTGCAGGTGGCTTTACTTGAGATGGGCCATATGCTATTACATATAGCAAGTCCTAGAGGAAGTCAGAGGGTGTAACACATTTAAATTCAGGCAATGGCAGCCTTTTCAGGTGCAGTGAGACACAAGTAATAGAAAAGTGAAAACAATTAGCAATTCAATTATCCTTCCCAAGACTTGGAGGCAGTTAGACTAAGGAATAAGCCTCACTGGACTCAATGGCCCATATGAGTTGAGTAGACATGCACAGCATTGAAATCATGTACAGTGCTCTACATACTGGTCAGTACATAGAACTATTTTTCTAAGAAGTCATGTACAAAACTGCAATGTTGTCTCTTTCCTGAGAGTATCCATCCCCCTTAAGGATTTCAATAACATTATCACTGATATTACCAAAACTTTACTCTGATCTACCTACAGAAATCCACTCACTGGCTACTTGTGCTTTTGAATCTATTGTTATTGTTTTCATGCTTATATACCACAGCAACAGAGGAACAGAAACTTAGCTTTAAGGAGCAAGGTGCCTCCGAATCAGTCTATGAATTTGTTTACAGTGCCAGACCTCTGTTCACAAACTTTATATGTAAAAATCCATATTGGATTTTCACCCTAAATTTTCTGCTAACATAGTAGTGCTTGTTATCATTCTCATTCAGAGGGGTACAATGCTTTCTGGGCCACAAGCAATGTTCCACAAAGTAGGAGAAACATATTAAAGCTGAAAAACTGAACAAATAAAAAAGAGATGATCCCTCAAAAAGAGATAATCCATCAAAAAGCCAGACTAAAGGACCCAACATCTCTACTAAATTCCAGTAATATGGATGGGTTGGAAAAAAATGTTGCCCAGTTAATGCTAAGGCAAAGGAGGCAGAAGGCAGGATAAGGCAGGAGTTCCCATTAATGGTGGAATGGATTGCCAAGAAACTCTTCAAGGGCTAAGAAGTTTGCTGCAGATTCATATAACCACAATAGAGCTGGTGATAAACTGATGGAGTATCTGTAATCCACAAATACTGCGACAACAAACAAGTCCAAATTGTCAGAAAGAACCATGGGGGAAAGCCCAGAGACAGAGAGGCGATGGTGGGTGGTGGGAGAGCAGGTAGAAGAAAAGCTTGCCCATATCATACATGGTTCTTCTAAAAGATTGAATCAATGTTTCTCCTCCGTATTTTTGTTTATCTGTTTATACAGGGGTAGGCAACCGCGGCTCTTTTACGACTCATGGACTTCAACTGACTCAGGAATTCTGGGAGTTGAAGTCCATGAGTCATAAAAGAGCCGAGGTTGCCTACCTAGACTTTCAGTGGAAAGTCTAAAATGGGAAAAATACATGGATAAATTTATGTCATTCTACAATGGATCTGTATTCTATAATTTCAGGAAAGGAATTAGAAGTATAGTTTCAAAATGACTAACTTATTAATCACCGTATGGTAGTGTTTCCATAAAAGATATCTGGTCCCAAACTTACTTTCCATACTTCTTGTTTGTGTTTCATAAGACATTCCAGTAACTGACAGTGATATACTGGAAAAGAAGAGACAAACAGAAGCAAATCTCTTTAAATGACAAATACTGTACATATTGTTTTATTACTAACTGGCAAATCAAATACTTTGTGAGATTTCATAAACTGAACTGGATAATCACTATCCAATTAGAACAAAAGCTAGCAACCTGAATCCCCCCCGAAGATTTTAGTGCATCCCTGACAATAAATGGGACACAGTGTTTTTTAAACAGGAGAACAAATAAAGCAGGTCATTTCCAAAATATCCAAGCATTATTTTACCACAGCACACTTTGTTTACTGTCCGAATGCTTTGCTGCTAACCATTGAAATAGCATTGCCTTCTTTTTATAAGGAGGGATATCTGTAATCAGTTACTTAACACACAGAGATTAATTAATGATTTTTGCCCTCTTTTCAATAGCATATAGACATAAAAGTGGAAAATTTCATTAATTAAACATTAGGCTCAGTTAATTTTTTTTTTAAAAACCCACCATAGATAATAATTTATTAGACACCGATATGAACCATTTATTATAACTAATGTAACTATTCTTCTGTCTCTCTTTACCTGTAATCAATTTATTAAACAGAAGGAGGCATACATAATTCATCCATTTTCAAGCAGGCATTATCATTAAGAACTTTTACCAAATGTGAAATATGAAGCAATCAACACCTTTTAATCTAAATTTAATATGAACTTCAGAGTTGTTAACAATTATCGCTGAAGAAATTGTGATTTTTAAAAAACTGTCCCATTTCCTGGTGTTAAAACAGAGCTTATGGTGCTGTTTCCAGATCTTTAAATGTACCTTTGCATCATTGTGCAATTAATTAGCACCAAAATAGCTACTTTAGGCACCAGGCTTAGATATGTTAAAAGAGCTATTTTCAATTCCTTTTCAAAATAAGCACACAGTGAGAGGGATTAAAAGCACTCTCAAGTAGTTCTGCTAGTACAAGAAATAGCTATGGAAGCTAGTACCTACCAGGATTGGTTGTATACTGCATTGCAATCATTAGCATTGAAGATGCAGAAAGATTAACATGAACAGGTACCCCTTCTCTTCTTGAAGAGCCCACTTTAAAGAACACAAGAGAAAAGATTAGCAGCTAGAAATATAAATTGTCTCATTAATATTACAAGCAACTTTTCAAATATGGAATTAATATCTTATCCTATAATATCTTTCTCTGCTGTTCCTCTATTATTCAAATGGTCTCCTTTATTTAGGTATCTGATTTCTCCCATTTTATTGTGGCATACAGAAGGCCTTTCAACACTGCTGAATTAGCACTAGCCATTCATTCTTGAGTTGGCAGAAAACTATACCAGCATGAAATCTAACTGCAATTTTTAGCCTGCCCATTTCAGGTTGCTGTTATCACCTGATTTCTCTCCAAGCTGACAAACCTAATAGACTTTTTACAACTTCAGTCTGCCCTTAGACAGCATCTAAAGAGGACAGTTGGTACAACTGAGGTCTGTCACTCATCGGATGAAGGTAAAATCATGAGGGCACAACAGAAAAAAAGGCTGCCAGGATATGTCTTTCATGTGGTTAGGCACAAATGAGAAAATGCCAATACTATTGACCCAAGAGAGTCTTCTTCAAGCCTGCATGGCAGCCCAAGATTATTCTCAAACCTCAGCCATATAATAGCTCAAATCAAGAAGCTACTGTTCTCATACTTGGCTGGGTAGAACAATGTTAACATTTGCCACTGATATACCTTTTCCATGTTTCTGAATCTCATTCTCAACAATGTCTAGACTTTTGTTGCTTGGTGATGTTAAATGACTGATAGGCAATGATCTGAGCTATACAATAAACCGCAATCAACTATGTGGCTTAGGTATATCAGAATGGGTAGCGGATCAATTTCCTCATCTTTGTTCTCCATTAAACAGATTTAACTAGAGTTACAGTAACGATTACATATACTTGCAGAGACAAGGTTTACAGTCTCTGCCTGCTTTTCCTTATTCTCCAATAACCCATGCTTGTTCTTCTCTTTGTATCCATTGCATGGACTTCCTTGAAATCAAGTCTGGGAGTGTGCCAGTTTGCTTCAAGGTTGGAATTAGGGATGGAAGCTGTTGATCTTTAGTCAGTTCTGCTCATGTATACTTGATTTTATGAATGAGATTTGTTCTATAACTTAATAGAGCAAGAAGTGGATCTTCCTGTGTTAAAAAAAATCACTCTATTCAGCAAGAATTTGCTGTCTCATAACTATCTATCTACACACAGACACAGAGACACACACACTCACAAAATCAAGCAATTTTTCTGAATCCATGAATATTTTGGAAAAATAGCCTACTGGCTTCAGCTTACCTTTATGATCTTATAGAAATACTCTACCAATTCCATAGTTGCTAGTATCACAATATCCCACTTGTCACTGAAGAATGACAGCAGTGGAATTACAGGTCTTTCAAAAAATCGTTTTTACTTACTTTGAATCTTGAATCAAGCAATGAAAATATTTGAGTCCCTTTTCTTGGTGTGTGAATATGGATATCAGTTTGTTGGTTTAATGATCATTTCAATTGCCCCAACAGAAGCGTCTCTTCTAATTCTGCTTTTACTTTGGGGAATAGTGGAATTGTTACCATGAACTGCAGAGAGACTACTTCTTCCCTTAAACATGTTAGAGGAATGTTCAAGATTCTTATTTCTTTTCATGTCTCTCTGCAACATAATGCACTCGCTTTACTATGGCAGATGCCTCCTGATACAGAAGCATACGTACAGGTAGTCCTTGACTTACATCCACAATTGAGCCCAATCTTTCTGTTGCTAAGGGACACATTTGTTAAGTGTGTTTTGCCCCATTTTTGCGACTTTTCTTTTCACAATGTTAAGTGAATCACTGCAGTTAAGTTAATAATACACTAACATTGCTTGTCAGAAGGTTGCAAAAGGTGATTATATGGCCTGAGACACTGCAATCATCATAAATATGGAGTAGTTCCTAGCATCCAAATTTTAATCACATGACCAAGGGGATGTTGCAATGGTCATAAATATGAAAAAGGGTCATAAGTCACTTTTTTCAGTGCTGTTGTAATTTTGAAGGGTCACTAAATGAGCTGTTGCAAGTCGAGGATTACCTGTACTTTAAATTCATTTTCCCTGCCTCTACTATTTACAATAAAGATAGAATATTTTAAAATTATGCTCTATTTCTGATAACGTGGATGCCCACATACTTTTTTAAAAAGTTTGTACTTTTTTTTAAAAAAAAAGAAGTAATGTGTAGTTGCTTTATTTCAACATGATTTCCTCAACTATCCAATATATCTGGTACTTCCTTATTATCTCATATTCAAGTGCCCAGCAGATTCCATTTTGCTCAGCTTAAGATCAGCCACAATTGAATCTGGCTGTGAAATATGTCACACAGTTTAAATCTTGTTGTCAAAACCTGCAAGAAATTTGGGTCTCACTTCGAATACTTTGTCAGAGCATATAGTTATTCCCACAATGAAATGCTTATAGAGATCAATATTTTTTTTCAACTTGACAAACATGATAGAAGCAGGTGAGATTTTTAAAAAAAAATTGATAGTATTCAGCAGACTTTGCAAGATACTTTGCTCTGGGCCCCTTCCCCACAGAATATTGATCTCTAGCCCTTCAGCTATGTTGGTAAAGTTGTCTATTTGGTTTTTGCTGTTTTCCCCTCTTTATATATCTACAGTATTCCTTTAATTAATTAATTAATTTTGGAACCACTCGACTTCCTCCCAGGATAAGGCCAGGGTGCTAAATTTACTTCTTTGATACAGGAACACAGTTCTATTACACATATATAGCTCAAACTGGGATTCTAAAATGCTTTAAAATCTGGAGATTTTTCTTTGCTTAGCTAAAAAAAAGGTACACTGATGATTCTTTAGTTAAACCAATGAAGAATCATACCATGAAAATAAAATAAAACTAATAGAAGAAAAGTACTCACAAATGTTCCAGTTATTTCTTTAAAATGTCAAAGTCCCGTTTCAGCTTTTAGATATCACAAGGTAAACATACATGATATCACAGGAAAGCTGATTCCTGAAAATATTTTCAGCTTTTTATAATGTGATGATGACGATGATACATTCTAATAATGGTGTGCTAGTCCTGCACCTGAACTGAACAATGGCATATCAACCAATAGAGGGAAGTAGACAAAAATAAATGGCAGCAATAAACAAATATTCATTTTTGAATCGATTCCGTACTTTTTAGAAAATAGATAAAGTAAAAAAATATGGCCATAGTGGCTAAGGATACTACAAAAATGGAAAAGGCAACTTCAAACGTGAGATTTTTCTTCTTACATTTCTTTTTCTAAACCAGACTGGAACTGAACAGACTTTAGTAAGAATTTCTATCCTCAAACAAACCTTTAGATCAGTGGTTCCCAGTCTCTCCTACATCCCACATCCCTAGAAAATATTCGATTAATGTTTACCCTCCCTACAAAAGTAATTGTGACTTGTGATTCATCACTAAGGACACAAGGTACTCTTTGTCTGAAATTCCATCTCGCAAGGGACACAAACTACTCTTTGTTGCACCTCCTGAAATTCCATCCTGCACTTCGTGGGGGTGCAAGCACCCCAGTTGGGAACTCCTGCTTTAGATAGAAGGTCCTTCTCAGGAAAATAGGATACCTGCCCACCATACTAGCAATAAAAATGTGAAAAATTATATAGCTCAAAAGTAG
This sequence comes from Vipera berus, assembly GCF_964194415.1. Taxonomy (NCBI): domain Eukaryota; kingdom Metazoa; phylum Chordata; class Lepidosauria; order Squamata; family Viperidae; genus Vipera; species Vipera berus. The sequence continues at coordinate 42,071,947 of NC_138202.1, forward strand.
ACAAATTTGAGGCAAACCAGCTTCCCAACCATCCAGAGGGCCACAGGCCAATTATTTCAGATGTTTTTCTTTGAAAGATGTGTTGTTTAGAGTTTTGATGGAGGTGAGAAGTTCTGGAAGATTCTCACAGAAACCTAAAAGCTACATGATTTAGGGGATGCATATATTGTTCAAATATTGCAAATATCTTATTTTGGTGAATACAAAACAAGGAATAGAAAATCAAACATTTGATGAGAGGATATTAAAAAAGATGAATAAAGTTCCCCCAGTAGTATTCTGATATGAGCTCTGGATGAAATATACATTAAAAAGGAAGGTGCAATTAATATATTATTGCTATATTGGGGGATACTTCCAAACAAGCACTGGATTGCAATTACCCTGTATTTTCCAATATTAATGGGGCCTCTGGAGATGCAACTTAAATTTAATGCATGCCACCTTATTTTTTTAATTAAAAGTCTTTTTTAAATGGAAAAGTATCTATTGGGCATCAATGAAATTGTTCATAGCAATCAGATTTGGTACCCCATTCCTAAACTGTTAACATGAAACCTGTCTTGCAGTAAGCAACCTGGTCTGAATACTGAAAACCTCAAGAAAAAAATATGTCAGAAATCTGTTTAATAAGATTTATCAGGAAAAAGACTAAAGTAACAATACCAAAATTTTGGCACATACTCTACTTTCGAATGAGAAACATCTATATAGTTTGAGAGATGAAAATATAGCCCCCTCCTCATATAACAAGATAAGGCTGAAGCAAAACCCACAGTAGTGATTTGAAAGAAAGTTTTAACTCAAACTCTATACTGTTTCACAATACGGATTATTATTTGTAATCTGCTGAGCTTTGTGCAATATGAAATTGCAAAGTAGATAGTTCTATGTATATTTGGAACATGAGTACTGTAACCATGGAAAAAGAGGAACTGAAAGTAGCTAATGGATGCGGGTTCCAATGTACATGGGTATATGTGGAAAGTTATGTTCAGCAGGAGGTCAGTCAAAAGTCAGCAGACCATCTGACTACAGTCTTAGAACAAGAAAGGGTATAAAGCAGGGGTCCTCAAACTTGGCCCTTTTATGACTTGTGGACTTCAACTCCCAGAATTCCTCAGCCAGGCATGCTGGCTGAGGAATTCTGGGAGTTGAAGTCCACAAGTCATAAAAGGGCCAAGTTTGAGGATCCCTGGTATAAAGGGTTTGGACTGGACCTGATTGATTTGCCATTGGCCTATAGCTGTCCTTTGGAATCTGCTATTGCCATATGGTCCTCCTTGCAATGGGTTATTGATGTAAGTGACGTTGTGTTATTATGCTTGCTGTGTTCCAAATTATTAGCAAAATAAACCTCTGAGTCTTAAAGTAAGAATTATTGTTTTGTGTTGCTGTCTCTTGTCTTTTTCATTGGGTTTTTCCATGACGATAGACAAATTAGGGTATGAAAGTTTTTATATGTTTTCTCCAGCTCTTTTGATATTAATTTTTCTCTTTTGTAGAGAAGGGCAGACTCAACCTACTGATTGTTTTGGGAATAGCTATCAGATTTCTTATCCATCAAACAACCAGCTCTTATATTAACCCTAAATGGATTGTCTTTTGAGTTTTATTTTCTTGAAAGAGGATTTTGCATATCAGTGCAGAATAGGCCCAATCAAGAGGGATGTGAAAATAGTGGAATCCCCATGGGGATGTACATAGCTTTAAGAGATCCAAAAGGCCTTACAACAGGATTGTGGGAAATCTATTTTCTATTTTCCTAGAGTCATCCATCTACAGACCTTAATTCTTAAAAACAAAAGCTGGAAGCTAAGAAGTACCAGGAATACTTTTGAATTCAGGGTCCAGGAAGAGAGACTTCTCTTCCTCCTGATGTGAGGATGGCCCCAAACCTCCTATTGGTTCTTAAGGGCCTAAAGACCGGGCTCTGTCAGTTGGCCAGGAGCCCCAATGGGGGAACAGCACCCTGAAGGTGGTTGATTAAGAGCAGATCCCACCACCCCACATTCTGCCCTGCCCTCCCCCCCGTGTTCTTAGATTTTAAACTTTGGTTTTAATTTATTCATGTTTTAATGCAGATATATTTTTATGAACGTATGTCACTCAGAGTTACCTTATGATAAGATGGATGCCTGATAAATTTATAAATAAATAAATAAATAAATATTTTTGAATTCTTTGCCCAATTCATCCCATGCATCCATAGCTCTTTAGATATTCTAAAAAATCAACCCTCCAAAGCAAAATAATATACCATTCTCCTTCACAAGTGAAGCCAGATTTACTTACATACAAATACAAATTAATCAGATTTACTTACATATTGCCATGGGTAAGAATGATGTGCTGAGATACTCTATGATATCTTTGTGCAGAAATGGTGGGAATGTAGCTAAAGTAGAGATCATTGTGTACGGTAAAGTACTCAAGATGTCATCATTGAGAAAAGGTAGCAAACATGTAGTAGTGTAAAAAATGGACTGTCCAAGATCTGTCAGAGGCACAAAGAACAAACAATATGAATACACAATTGCAATCACTATGTGAAAGGGCATTTCCTATTTTATGTCCTTATGAGTTAATCAGGTTTAGAGGCAGAAGAAGTAAAAGGGTTGAAATGGGAAGGAAGATGGTGGAAAAAAAAATTAGAGCTGAAATTTTACTCCCTCCTCTATCATTACTTACTAGAAAGAAGAAATCTGAGGCTGTTCAACCACCCATGGAGCACCCTCTAAGTCAGGGATGTCAAACTCAATTTCATTGAGGGCCGCATCAGCATTGCAGTTGCCCTCAAGGGGCCGGGTGGATATGGCCTGGGTGGGCGTGGCCTACTGGGTGGGCGTGGCTAGAGTGCGTATGGCCTACTGGGTGGGCGTGGCCAGCTCTACATCGTTCGCATCAAGGGTGCCTATGGGGGCCTGGGCAGGAGTGGGACAGATCTGAGGGTCTCTGGCAGAAGGAGGGTCTCTGGGCCAGGGCCAAGGCAGTGGGGGCCGTTCCCTCACTGTTTTCAGGATGGCTTCACGGGCCGCATGAAACCACTTCACAGGCCGGATCTGGCCCCCGGGCCTTGTGTTTGACATGTCTGCTCTAAGTACAACAGTAGAAGGGAAAGTAAGTGGGAAGAAGTTAGTGTTTATGCCCTAAAATAGCCTAAAACCAAAACTAACACCCTGACCAAAGACCAGAAAACTTAAAATCTTGTGTCTGCCCACTTTGTATCATCACCTCATGCACTGTTATCCTTGTATTTCCAAAAGCTGATAAGAAATAACTCATATTCAGAAGAACCTTGGACTGTCTCTGAAAGCTGATGATGGGATCCAACTTTCTCATGTGGAACTCCTGATACTGGCACTTAAGAATATTTCCTGCTAACTTTATGCTGCAGGTCACAACATTAATCTGGAAAGGGACAAATTAATAAAAGATGGCTACAGCAGCCTTGTCCAGAAGAGAAAAAAGGAAACCATTTTTCTATCCTCTTGAGCAACAATCCTAGTGCCCATTATTAAGCCCAAATATTCACAAACCAGTAGCAATTCTACACCTGGAGTATCTATGATTGATTTTAATCACTGAGTTGATCCAATTGAAATTAGTAGAACATGAACCTATCTAGTGTTGGCTTCAACACAGCCACATTTTACAAAAAAATCTAAGAAACGTTTAGTCCATACGATTTCTGGAACTGCAGCTAAATATGATCCTAATATTCCAACTTTGATTCAGTTATAGCACTTGTACCAATTACCACAAAGTTCTTAGTTTCAGTAAACAAGACAGATTTAAATTTACACTGAAAACAATTAATATACTGCTATGCTTCTGTCACACATTGATCTAATGCGGCAATAACTATAAATATATATACTATTCAAAGTGCTTTCACTATTTAAAATGTTTTATATATTGTCATTAATGTTGATCATATTTAGGAATCAGTGAACAGGAATTCAGATCACTTGGCAAGAAGAATAAATTGAGCTGATACACACAGTTTTCCCATAAAAGAAATAATGATATAAAATACATGGAGAATACTGCATGCTTCAAAGTTTGCAAATACTACTACACACACACAGAGAGAGGAATTAATATTATGTGTGTGTGTATTAATAAGAAATCCATAATAAGAGGTAGTATTGTTAATAGGCTGTAGGCTGGGAAGATGGGCACTGTAGTCCATATGCATCTGAAGACATCTGATTTGGAGATATTTTGAAATATGCCTGTTGTGTTGACTATAAGGAGAATTCACTCACCGTGTTGACCATGTTGTAGCAAAGGAACTAGATCCAGCAGAGTCACCAATGTCACGTATAGTCCTTGATAGTCCAATGATGGGTAGTCAGATAACTGAGCATCCCGACTTTGCTGGCCTCGTTCAGTAGGAGCATCTCGCAGGACGCTGTAAAGGAGGGAGCGAGTAACAGTAGGGTTGATGGAACTGACCTGTGGTCTTAGAGATGGGGTGAGTGGGAATGGCACAGGAAAAAGACACATGGTCATGGGCACTGTCAAATTGGAGGCATCTTGATTCTCCTTCTTCCCTGTGCGGGACAAAATGCTGTTGGGGGGACAAAGAAAAAAAAGAGACAACAAAGACACAAAGAACAGCACATTACATTGAAATGACACTATAAAACAAATAATAAAACTCCAGATACATCCCACATGAGATGCAGTCTGTACCAATACTAAGTCATCTTGAAAAATCTAGCAACCATTTACTTCCATGCTTAGGATAAATACAGTTGAAAAAATTGCTACAAGTGGGGAAATTTCCATTGCATCTCATGTGTTATCTGGTTCATAAGGAGCAAAAATATAAAAATGCATGTTTCAGTGGCACACCCATGTTTTACAGTTCTACAAAATTGGATGCGATTTGTTCTAGAAAACAAAAACTACAGCAGCACCATGTCAATTGTTTCAATTGTTGACCTCTCATCAAATAAATATTGAGATAACATTTTGAACCTCATGATTGGAAAACCAAAGATAAAACACTGGCAAAAGATAGGTGTGACACTTGCAGAAACATGTTTTAGCAAAAAAATAAACATGTGTGTTTGTTAAGAGAACCTTAAAAATCACATGTTTATTGCATTAAAATAATGTCTGTATGCAATACATGATACTGTTTCATGACAGTCTTTCAGTATCATCTGAGATAATGAGATTTCAACAGGCACATGGATTTAGAAATAATATATATATTTCTAAAATGTTAGCTAAACTACATTAGGTAAGCTTTAAAATAATATATAGTTGATGGGCTGCAGCATATGTGTGTGAGCTAATGAGAATGATAATTTGTGTCTGCTTTTAATTGGGGGGGGGGCGTGGAGGAAACATAATGCTGTTCTATTTTGTGGTTACTTTCTAAGAACTAAGCAAGCATTACCCGTTGTATAACTGCACAGCAGGAAATGTGTTAGCATTCATTGCTTTGCTACTTACATTATTTAATGAACTTACAGACTAAAGGAAAAATAATTTAGAATAAAAGAAAAGCTTCATGGGAATCAAAATGAAGGCAACAAAATCAGACTGCTATGCCTTCTGAAAATCCCCCTAAGCAAATTATGCTTATTTTTTTACAATAACTGTTTAAAAATTGCTGCTAAGTAAGCAAACGTAAAGGGCATAATCTAACTAGTATAGCACTTTATAATCTGAGGCTTGCAGTAAGAGAATAACAATGATCAGAAGTTAGTCTAGCTGGACACCCAATGAGTAAGTTTAGTACTACAATCTTAAGCACACCTTGGCTCCTATTGAAATTAAAACAGCTAAAGATACTCAATTTTATGATTGTAAATGTTTTTCTACTTTATTATAAAATGATCTGTGTTAGAGAACTAAATTATAAAATGTATATTTACATTACACCAAACTACATATCCATTCATCTTTGTGTATCAAAGAGAAACTATTTGAAAAATTACTTATTGTGATTGTAGTTAATTTTCTACATACTTCAGAAATTACGTAACTTTCCACTGGCGGTTATTAAGAAGAATGCTAAATAACATCTTAATATTTTTAAAGTTCCTTCTTTTATTAGACTCACTGATTTGATTATTCAGAAGCAAAAATTCCCAATGATATCTTCAAAGATAGCACTGGGAAAGTTACAGACAGCTCTAGGATATCGAAAGCATATTATGATGCTGTAATCTGTAAATGTACAAGTATGTTCACGTATGCCTTTTTTTTCATCCAGTGTATAAAGCAACTTTCCCCAGTCTGGTGCCCTTAAGCTTAGGTAGCATCACAATACTCAGAATTCTGTATTTCATTTGCTGGGAATTCAGGGACCCACTCAGTTGGTTGCACTTAAACTGAGGGGAACTGATGTAGAGAATGGACCCAGCCCCAAAGCTATATCCTGTGTAGCTGTAGAATATGATGGACTAATGTATTTAAATTCTAAAATATTCATTGTGCCTTGCATAAATGTTCACCTAAACTGTCTTCCACTTAACTGTTATCCAGTTGTCATGGAAGTATTAAGAAAATAAAAACAATAAATCATCTAAATGCAATAAATCCATAAATTACCCTAATAGCAATGCTAACTATAATAAACAGAAATGTAAGAATAAAAGATGCTGGCTTCTATTACATTAGATCAGTAGCCTATCCACCTCAATTAACATAGAAGCCCAAAGGAGAGAGGGTCATTTAGTTGATCACTTGTGGTGTACCTTTCTACTTGCTTTCTTATTAGTTTTCATTCTGACCTTCACTAATTTATTCACTTTATCTGACAGCAGTAATTAAATCATATTCAGCTTTAGTTTTCATATGTATTGTGCATACGCCAATTTTTGACTCAAGGTTGTCCTCTTCAGTATGGAACTGTTTGTATCCAGAGTCTACATATCCCATTCTGCAGTAATCCACTCTCATCCAGTCTGTTTTCTAAACGTGTAATGAATTTTATTATTGAAATATCTCAGTGGTAAAAGACCAAGGAACTATGTTTTGGCTTGTTTCTTTTTCTCATATATTCTCTAAGGACAAGAGAACATAAAGTTCAGGTCAAATGCTTTTCTACACCAACACTTTTTCCACAATGAATCTAGTGCCAAATAAAAGTCCCATAAGCAAAATATCATGCTTTTATTCATATTCTCTAAAAAAAATATCCAGAGGCATATGAAGTATGTGCTGATATAGCGCCATTCTGACCAATAAGCACTCATATCCTATCTTGTTCCCTTTACATCTGTGTTTACCAACACACATTTTGTACGATAAAGGGAACAAACTATGGAGACAAGAAAGCAGCAAATGTCTTCCAAGCGTAGAGAACAATTCTTCTGACACTTCCTTAAACTCTGTCCTTTGTTTCCCTTTCCACTAATGTTGTCAGCAATAATTTTAGTGGATTTGCAAGACATTCTCTGTCCTTTGCTTGTTTCCAATAAGAAATAAGGATAAATGCTTTCTATATATGGAAGGAGCCTGTGGACAGTCAAATCTACAAGACACTGCTTCTTCATCCTCTTCTCTTGTTTTTCAGAACTGTTCTTTCCTTCATATGAATATTAATGCAAAGTTGACCATAATCTATTAGATCTCATAAGATCAATTGCTTAGAAGGTATTCGCAATACAGACTAGTTTCCATTCACAACTGAAAAGGTTCCCTCCATTCACAATAGGACTAAGATCCAAAGGAAATAATATATATATAAGTGGAAGAGGCATACTTGAGTGGCTTTTCTTCCTTCTGCTATTCCCTACATGCTGACTTCCATAGATAGAACAGCTTTTTATGGGGATGAAAAATTTGGAATCTTATGCATTTCCTTCAGCAAAAGCATCCCAAAACTAAATTTCTACTTATTGGGCTATTGGATCCAGCTGGCTGTGTCATTTGCATCTTCAGATACTGCTATGGTATTTCTCAGAAAGTTTAAAGGGAAAATTCAGTTTTACGTTTCCCTAAAAGTAATCATTTAATTCTCAATAAGGGTTTTGTTTAATACAGACATCACCAACCTATAATTGCCAAATGTGTTGGGATTGCTATTCCCATGCCAAGTGGGAACTCTCAACATAACTGGAGAATGTCAAATTGGGGACTGCTGCTTTAACAGTTGCACGTAAGGCAGTTCTACATAAAGGACAACTGCATAAATGAGATAACAATTATTGCTCTCCATCAAGGCATCCCAGACCTAAGTAAACTTTTAATCATTGATTCTCCACCTGTTAATAAGATTTCCGAAACAATGGTTAGTCTTGTTCTCTCACTATTCTAAATCCTGAGCCTACAGCCTTATATCTCCTTAACCAAAAGAGTGTTGCATTGCATGTTGGGATTTGCCACATACTTGGTTTCACATTGTTATGTATGGGGATAATAAAATATAGCAGCAGCTCATTGTGACCATCAGGTGGCGCTGTACTGTATCTGGATTGGCTGGTAAGCGCCCGGTGGGAAAACCCAAATAAGGGATTGGCTGCCAGTGCACCTGGCCAAGTATATAAGGGGGTACAGGTAACCCCTTTGTTCGTTTGGTACTGCTTCCAATAAAGAGCTGCCATGCTGAATCCTTTGTCTGTTGTCTGACCATGCGGCCCAGAACCCAATACACAGTACACATTTCCATGAATAACTGTTATGTGAATAATGCTTCACCATGAATGGGGAGGTGTATAAAGTACCTCTTTTTTAATTGGCTTTGTTGCTTGCAACCTCATATGGTTGTATTAGAAGATGGTCTTGTTTCTACATGCTGCAGATAAAAATATACTCTTTCTCTGGGATTGCCAGGAAAGCAAAGCTGCTGTGCATGTACATGCAAAATTTCACTATTGCAGAATAACAGAGTTGGAATGGACCTTAGCGGTCTTCTAGTCAAATCCCCTGCATGCCACTCCCAGAAGGATATACCAAGGCAGTGACATAAACTTTGCAATGTACAGCTGCTGTAAATTATTTTTAAAAAGGTGACTTATATCTGCTCTTACAAATTGCAAAGCATCTTTTTAAAGACTGCACAGCCCTAACACAAAGAATATATTCTCAATATGCTCAAAAATTTCAGTCACAAAAGGAGTGTCAGGGTAGAACCTGTACACATTTCTGCCTTTCCAGAGATGATCCTAGTTAGGATGTAGAAAGTGGCAAGAAGGTGACAAGCAACAGGGAGAAAGCAAAACTCGTTTGCATCTGTCTTTACACGAAGGGAAAAAACAGTCCAACCTATCAAAAACAGTACCATAAAAAATAGATTAAGAATACAAGTTAAAATAGGCAAGAAAATGGTAAGAGATCACCTGTCCACCCTAGATGAGTTCAAATCACCAGGACCAGATGGATTACATCCCAAGGTTTTGAAGGAATTGGCAGACATGATCTCAGAATCATTGAATTATATCTTTCAAGATCCTGGAGCACCAGGGAACTACCAGAGGACTGAAAAAAGCTGATATAGTTCCCATTTTCAAAAAAGGGGGGGAGAATAGATCTAGATCAGCTATCAGTCTGACCTCAATACATGAGAAGATTCTGGAAAAGGTAATCAAGCAACGAATCTGCAAACACCTAGAGGCAAACAAAGTCATAACCTAAAGCCAACAAGGATTGGTCAAAAACACATTATCCCAGACAAATCTTATTACATTCTTTAACAAAGTGACAAAAATTATATCCATCAGAGAAATGCTGTGGATATAATTTACTTAGACTTCAGTAAGGCATTTGATAAAGTAGACCACAACCTACTGCTTGATAAGATAATAAACTGCGGGTTAGACAGCATCCCCATCAGATGGATTCGCAACTGGCTGACCAACTGCACTCAACGTGCAGTCCTCAATGGAACTGCATCTACATGTAGGGAAGTATGCAGTGAGGTACCCTAAGGCTCTATTTTAGACCCTGTACTCTTCAACATCTTCATCAATGATTTGGACAAGGGGATAGATGGGGAACTCATCAAATTTGCAGATGACACCAAGATGGCAGGAATAGCCAACACTCCAGAAGATTGGCTTAAGCTGGATATGGACAGACTTGAACACTGGGCGCTATCAATGGCGAAAAAAGTAAGGTTCTGCATGTAGGCAAGAAAAACCAAATGTGTAGGTATAGCATAAGTGGTATCTGGCTCAACAGTAGCAACTGTGAAAGGGATCTTGGAGTCCTAGTGGACAATCACTTAAATATGAGTGAGCAGTGTGCTGCAGCTGCCAAAAAAGCCAATACAGTTTTAGGCTACATTAAAAAAAAGGATAGAATCAAGAACATGAGAAGTCTTGGCTTCTGGTTTTGTGCAGTAGCGCAGCAGCCGATGGATTGTGGGGCTCTGCACCCTATGGCCAATTTCTGCCTGCTAGGGGACCCTAAATGGGCCTGAAGTTGCCCCATAAAGGCAACAAAGAAGGAAGTCCTGCCAATTGAAGAGAGATGGCAGTTAATCTGATCAGTTTGGGAAAAGCCCTCCAGAAACTGGCAGGAGAAAGGCTAGCTAACGTCAGAGTCTAGCCCAAGCTATAAGCAGCCCAAGCCCAAAAGCACTACTTTAAGCTGACTGTAAACAATGTGTTTGGAACTGGGTAAAAACAATGATTTTCTCTCTTCTACTTGAAAATTGATTTCCTGGAAGAAAAAAACCCCAAGAACATGAGAAGTGTTAATACCACTTTATAATGTCTTGGTAAGACACACTTGAGATATTGCATCCAGTTTTGGTCACCACAATGTAAAAAAAAGATGTTGCAGAGAAGAGCAACAAAGATGATCAGAGAACTGGAGGCTAAAACATATAAAGAACTGAAATTGGGTATGTCTAGTTTAATGAAGAGAAGGACTAGGAGTGACATGATAACATGTTCCAATATCTCAGGGGTTGCCACAAAGAAGAATGAGTCAAGCTATTCTCCAAAGCACCTGAAGGCAGGACAAGAAGCAATGGATGGAAACTAATCAATGAGTGAAGCAACCTAGAACAGACATGTCAAACTCGTGAGGTCACATGATGTTGCACAACATATCGGGACTGTTTTGCCATTGCTGGCAATGGGGTGAGCGCGGCTTCCACGTGACGCGTCCGGTCCGCGGGCTGGCAGTTTGACACCTCTGACCTAGAACTAAGGAGGAATTTCCTGACAGTTAGAACAATTAATCAGTGGCACAACCTGCCTCCAGAAGTTGTGAATGCTCCAACACTGGAAGTTTTTAAGAAGAGATTGGACAACCATTTGTCTGAAATGGTATAAGGCTTCCTGCGTGAGCAGTGGCTTGGATTAGAAGACCACCAAGGTCCCTTCCAAATCTGTCATTCTATTCTATTCTGTTCTGTTTGTTCTTATTTCCAAAGTGTCTACATGTTCTTGAGGATCATACGGAAAGGGGGGAGGACAGGGCTTTTGTATATTTAATGGCACCTATGTAAGAGACTTTTGAGTGGGAACAGTTTATTTTGCTTCTTTGTAACAATAATTCTTCTAGCCTATCTTATCTTCCCTTTTGTATTTGGGCATTCTAAAGACCCTGAAAGTGAAATCTGTAAGTCACTGTCACCATTTCAAAAATCATTCCTGAAGTTCAAGTTGCATTCGCCAACTCTTTCTGACACACTGCCGTTTTAAAAAACCTGAATAGTTTGGCAGTGTATTCAGAAGCTCTTAGAAGGTTATTTGAATCCTAGGTTATTTTTGAATAACAGAAAGGAGCAAGGAGCTTATTTATATAAGGTGATTTATTATATATTTGTAAGTGGAAATTTGGAGTAAAACAGGTTGGAAATGAGCAATGCATGAAAATTAAATTCATGCTTAAATGCAGAGAAATGCTTTTGGCTGAAAACTTAAGGAGGAGCTCAATGAATCAATGTATTATGCGCTGTGCATGGTGATTGTTTTATGTGATGTTTTGTTTGTCAAAAAATTCAATGCAATTTCTTTCCATTTTCCCATCCTTCCAATTAAAACCAGAATAGCCCAATTCCCCTCCCCAAATTTGACACCCACTCAAGATGTCTGTAAAAAAATAATCATGTTTTATCCCTGGGGTGACTTAAAAGGAAGACATTTGAGGTGCAAATTGAAATGCAACCCAAATCATCCTTAATGAAAGTCAACAAAATATATTGGTTCCATTCAATCTTCATTTATAAATTAAATTAATTGAGTAAACTATGGCAAAACAGTTTGATTTTTCAGTGTGCCACTTTTTGTGTGAAACAATTGTTGTGGCAATGTCTTAGCTACAAAGAGAATCTCGACCAAGTTTGGGGATCCAATAGCAATCCAATGGCTGGGCTCCAGGTCTTGGACTCCATTGGTTTGGGATAATAAAGATCAAGAACATCTAGAGAACAACAGCTTTCTTACTCCTAGACTAGGTCTGAAGTAACTAAAATTATTTTGAAAATGTTGTAGAGAGTATGGAAGATAACCTTGATGGAGGTACTGTATGCAGAAGCCTTTGCCTAAACAACAGCTCCTTCATATCTCTATTAAGGTCATCTTCCATAGTCTGTACACATGACCACAAAACATAGAATTCTGCAACATACTTGTAAAGACTAGCAGCCAAATAAGAGCTCAGTGAAACTAAGTGTGTGTGTGTGTGAATACATATATACAATATAGTATTTGTATAAACACATGCTCTCACACTCACATGTGTGTGTGTGTGTGTGTGTATACACACACACATACAGGAATTTCTGGATTGAAGTTTAGTTTTTAACTCACAATATAAAGAATTTACTTCACTGAACAGAGAGTTCTCTCACTCTATATTTGCATCAGCTCCTTACTTCTTCAGATTTTTTTTTAGCTTCTTTCTGAGACTTCAAGATGGCTGTAGCCATCTGCATCTGAAGGTCACTACATTGACAGTGTTCTGAAGTCATAAAGAGCAACAGGGTTTTGGTTTAAACTCATTTGAGCACATTATCCTAAGACACATTAGGATAATAGAGCAGCATCTACTTCTTTTCATATTATGCTGGTAGTATTGAATTCTTTACAGAAAATGTCTTCCTACATGACTACAAGTTCTGATGGAGAGAGGTTCACATGGCTAAGAACCGAAATGTTTGTTCTTCTCATCTGTCCCATTACTATTCATATTAATATTGGCCACATACAAAATAATCATATAGATCATAGGACGGTGGCTATGCTAGTGCAGTGTTCACTGCTTATTCCTTAACAAAACTAATCTTACTTATTATGTTGTATTCCACTCCTTCTTTAGAAGTTCTAGGTGGACTATCCTTAGATTGCAGCCATGCAATCTAAGGAAAGGATACACATCCAAATATTTCATTTTCCTATGTGAGTGGGGCTGAGAGATTCTAATAAGCCATGTCACCCAAAACGCTCCAACATCTAATAAGAATTGGATCTAGAACCTTCTTGGTCCACCACAGTCTACTTCTCAACGTTACTACCCTATATCGGCTCCTGAAGGAAAATTGTGGTTTAAACGAAAAATATGTCTAAGATCAGAAAAAGAATTACAATAAGTTTCTGATCAAATATTAAGGGATACTGTGAGTGTTTGGTAATGTGGTCATTCAGATAAGTGGGGATCTTCCTTCCATGGAATGTTTAACAAAATCTTGGCAGCAGTTTTGGGGCAAGATATCCTTTTCCAGAGACTGAGTAATCAGCCATGCAGTTCTATTATTCCATATTATTTCTAATTTCCTAAGTAAATTATTAGCAAAAACAATATCAGGAAATTGGAAGAGGCCAGTGGCAAACCATTTCCAAAAATCCCTACCTGGATGTAGCCCAAAAAAACCCAGATCAAGCTTGGCTCAAATAACAGTTTGGGGTTATTCCAGAAATTTTAATTCCTAAACTTCAGCCCAAGTATATATCCCAGCTAAAACATGCTTGTGAAAATAATTAACCAAGCTCTGAAAAAATGATTACTATATGATACATGCATGTTAATAATCTTCTACATTCATATTATCTTCTATGTTACTATTACTGTATCTTCTACTGCTATTTAGAGTAGCAGAATTCACCTTGATTGTACCATAAATTCATGAGTATTCATGAGTGAATGGAGAGGGATAGGTCACTGGGTTACTAATTGCTTGAAAAAAGTCTAACATTTTCCTCGACTTTTAACAATATGATCTGCAGCAATCAGCAGGCAAATCTTTTCACAAACAGTTGCCTATAATTTCAATAAATCAAGTTGCTATTCAAAGCTCTGGAGTAAATATATGTGGGGGGGAAATCTGACGCCTTCAAAGATAACATTATTATTGAAGAAAAGATAATTTGACCACAAGGAATATCTGTGCTAGAGAATCTCTATAGGAAAATTCCTGTTTTATAGCTATGCAGCAAACAAGCTTCTTACTAATTTTATTGACTGCAGATGGGATTAAACCAAATCCTGAATGCAGGACAAACTTGAGACAGGGTCCAAATTTTGATTTCATTATCAAAAGGATTTAGAATCACTTGAGATTACTATAAAACCAATCTTATAAAGATTACTGCTATTCATGATCTTTATAGAATGAAGACTAATCAAACACTGAGGACGTTCCTAATTATAACTTGCTCACTTAGCCTTTCAGGGCAATAATACAACTACTGTACATTCTCTAGTTTACAGAAGGCTGGGCAATTAGGTGGCTGAACCTCTGAATTTTCCAAAGCCAAATATTAGCAGAACCAACCCAAGCCGTTATTGGTGAGTTTAGAATTGCCTGTTGGGTAGCATGCAGTTAACCTTGGCAAGCCATGGCCCAGCCTACAGAATGTAGCAGAATAATCTAATTTTTTAAAAAAACCCAAGGCAGAATAAAATGCTTCTGTCTGCCTGAGGGGGCTATCTATTCTCACCTGTTGCCTTTCAAATGGATTACACTATGCTTCCCAGAATTTCCAAGTAGTATAAAGCTACACTACATTTTTCTGACATTTGTAGCCTAGCACAACCAGAGGGACCAGTTTGGGGAAGGCTGATGTAATTGTATTGTATTCTAGTACATTAATATCATCTTGAAAATAGTATGCCAGAAAAGGCCTGGTCTGGGCTACAGGGTTTTCTCTTTACTTATTTTCATTTTAGGACTCCTAAAAAGTAAGAAAGAATTCAAACATCTCATTCCATATCATTCTGCTGCATTTAAAGGCCCAGTCTAAACAGATTCTGCCATAGTTACTTAATTCAAGCTATGTTTCAATGAGCTTTGACCCTTCTGCAAAACGCCATACCATTTGTTAATAGGCTACTTGTATATACATATATATATACAGTACTTATATTTTTCTTTGAGATCATAATTTAAAACTTACCTTAGTAATGTCTGAGAAAAGTACTTCAGAGTATTTGCAATGTCAGTTCCAGAGGGGACAGGATAAATGTTGTGAAGGACGCGATTATGGTATTCTTGCAAGTATCGGATCTTGGAAGCAACTGGATTTTGTATTGCATGAAAGAAGAAAATGGGAAAAAATGCTTAGCTCAGTTCTCCCTCTCAGAAAATAATATACTTTACTATATTTTGTCCACAATCCTTTGCTCACTAATTTAAGTTTCTAGCTTAGTATGTCCACTGAATACAGCTACAAAGCTAGTGAAGGAGAGCTTTCCTAGTTACAGATTGACTGAGAAGTAAGAGGGCACTTGAAGAGGAGATGCACTAGAGATATTTTGTAAACCAACCAATTGTCAAGAAATAGCAGATCTGGCTTAGTGAACACAAAGACTTTGATCTCTGCTTAAAACTCTTGCATAGTAAGTCAACCTCTTTTCCACTAGGATTATTACTACTGGAATACACAGTGTTTCAATTTACACAACACACTTAGCTATGTTATTGCTTAGTGTGATGTACACCCAGTCAATAATAAGCATACTATTTAATTCTGCATCTTACAACCTTCTTCCAGTAGCTTCAGTCTTTAAGTTATTCTGTTTAATATATTTAGCAGCTTCAGTTCTGGTTACTATGGCACTTATCCTTTTAAAACACTCAGTGATTGCATGATTGTGGACAGTGAATCATGGAGAAATATGTCCTCAATACCCTCTAACTATGTGGTCTCTTGATTAGTTTCTTCCTTTCCCATTTATTGGACTGCTCCTAATCACTGGAAATATAGAGAACAAATTAAAGGAACCATTATTAGCAATTGTGTACCAGTGATATACCATCCTCCGATTCTTGGGCCTTGTCCATTGAAAAAGCAATTATCTAATCAGCATGCAAGGAAGCAGCATAACTATGAAGCACAACCATAAGATTCAAGTCTGAATTGTTTTATTCAGTCAAATATAATATGAAAGGTACAGAAAATATTCAAGCTGAAGTAAGAAAAAACAATCTATAGATTAACTAAGAGGAGATAAAATGCACATGAACGTGAGATGAGGCATATGGGAACCAAAGAAGGCATCTCTTCTCTTCTACACTTCCATGTTTATGTATCCCCACATTTAGGCATCACCATTCATTATTGTCTGATTGATTGACTAAACAAAGATGACTGATTCAAAACCCATGACAAACTTACCAAAATTCCCATGATTTTGCTCAGACAGGACAAATATGGTAGATTTGCTCTGCAGTGCATTCAAATAGTATATGATAAATGTTGGATGGCCTTAATCCAGCACAAGAATTCTATTGTCACACCATACTCTATCCATAACATGGTTTTGTTTGATTCTGAGTGTAAACTCAGCCAGTTGGCATCTTTTAGAGCAGGAAAATTCAGTTTTCACATGGTGTTCCAGTCCCAGAATCATGTTATCAAAGGTAAAATTGTAATTTTCAGTGGTATAATACTCTTCAATGTTCTAAGGTTTAATGCACATATTTCTGTGCATTCTTAAATACTTAAAATATCTGAATATTTAACCATGTTCATTCATATCATCACATCACCAGTCATAGCCCCTGAATCCCCTGGAAGAAACTCAAACCTTCTTTTAAAAATTGAAAAAGGAGGAAAAGAAATAGATGCTTACTGCAGATGTATAGGTTAGGAGATTGTTTATCTACTGAGAAAAAAAATGAATGGCAAATTGAAAAAGTAAAATCTGCTGGGAGGCAAAAAGAAAGTTGGGGGAGCAACCTTGCCAATATCTCTTTTGTAAATGGGTTAGCTTTTTGTAAAAGAACCCACAATAGTCTTTACAAATTCCAAATGTGCCAACTATCCAAAAAATATTGGGATTCATGGGTTAATACTCTAATTCTGATCACAAAGAGGAATTAAGGTCATAGCTATCTTCTGGTTTTGCTTGCTCCCCCGCATGAGCCAGGAGCCTTGAGATGTTTATTATTTATTGATTGATTGATTTATATCCCACGGTTATTATTCTTAGAGGTGGCATCACACTTTGCACACCTTCCTCCTATTTTTCCCACAATAACAACCCTATGAGGTGGGTTGGGTGGAGAGAGTGACTGGTCCAAGGTCACTCAGCTGACTTTCATGGCTAAGGCAGGACTTGAACTCATGGTCTCTTGCTTTCTAGCCTGGTGCCTTCTAGTGTAGTCTAGTGTAATAGATTTGAAGAGTTCTTGATTATCTTTTAACAAGTATTTAACACTACAATGCATGGATTGCTTATCTATCATGTTTTTTTTCCAAATTCTCCTGGGGATTATAGTTTATTTCACTTATGAACTATAGTTCTGAGACACACCACAACTATTTGTTAATAACCAACACATGATTTGAACTTAAAAAGGAGATGCTTTCTCTTAACACTTAATGAATTAAATTGTACACGTACTAATATCCCCTCTAAAAATACTGCACAGGTAAAATTGTCTAAACATGTCTCATTGTTAACAAAATATTAACATATTTATTTTGATGTTATGCTTAACTGAGTTTCTGAGACAACTGTTTTTAATTAAAGTGAAAAATGGATCTAAGGATCCATTATCTCCATTATCTTTATTTCCAAGAATGCCCACACAAACCTTGTAGGCAAAATTAGAAAATAAATTAGGAGTTCAGTGTTTTCACTAGAAGTGTGCTCATTACCAAGAAAAAAATGATAAGCAGAGGAAGACCTAGAGAAGTAAGAGGGAGTAACTATATCTGTATTTATGATTATATAAAATAAAATGCCATAATGCCAAAGTGTGATAAGGGGTTTCTTTCTTTGTAAAGAAAAAGAAAAAAAGAAACTTCTTATGGCAGCCATTTTAAGGGAACATCCACAACATATTATGAGAATTCCAGTGCAGAAAACTACCTACCCCTCCTATGGAAAAAGAGAACAATTTCCTGGTATTTGCTAAACCATCTATAAAATAATTCTCTGATTAATGGTCTGGTGCAATGTTTCTCTTCCCAGATGGTTTCTAAGAAAACTTTAGAAAGATACCTGTTGAGGAATATCCTCCGTTTGATTTGAATATAGCAACTGTGTACTCCTCAGATTTATTTTTCTGTAGCTCTGTGATCAGCATGTTGGCCATCTGCTAACAGCAGCAATGTTTTGTTTATGTAGGGAAAAAATAGTATGGACCCTATCAAATTCCAGCTTGTAAGAAAGTTTGTTTACAGTATCAGTAAGATGTTAAAGAAGTTCACCCAAAATGAATTAATTTTCCTGGGAGGCTTTGCAGAACATTTCAGCAGGAACTTCTTTTTTACACTGCAGAATAATGCAGATAGCCATAGGTTTCATACAATTTGTTATTTCTATTTCATTCAATGGTGGATAATCAAACCACAGAAATACTTGCAATATTATGGTAATTTGAGAAGATGCCTTATAAACATTTGGCTTGTACATATGGATCTGACCATTTTCTAATCATATATTAATTTATCTGAGTTTGTAAACATTAACTCACTGGTAATTCATAAGGCCACAGTGAAAGACAGTGTTATTTGGGTAAAACAGCAAATAAGGCTGGAGTAAGAGTGGGAGAAAGTAACACTAGAGCTGGGACTAAAAGCTCCTGAATTTTATCTTGACAAGATTGAATAAGCTATTACAGCATGAAGACATATTCATGTACAGTGGCACCTTGGTACTCAACTGCTTTGAAACTCATTGAATTTGGTACTCAACACATTTTGATGTGAAAATTTTGTCCCAATACTAATTGGTTTTTTGATACTCAACGCACAGCTAGAACCTGTCGGCATTGGCTGCCTTGTGACTCACTACATTATTCCTTATGGGAAAAATTTGGTACTCATCGTTTTTTTGTACTCATCGCATCTCCTGGAGCCAATTAAGATGAGTACCGATTCCGAGGTAGAACTGTACTGACAATTTAAGTAAACAAATTGAACTAAGCCTTTTTCTAAAGAAAATGACCAAATCATAACAACAGCGTGTCTAAGGCCTGCTTTAGGCTGGGTTTCTCTCGCCATTTTATACAGTCACATTTATACAGTTTTCTCTTCCTAAAAACGCTGCCTTTAAAAATATAACGACAGAAATAAGCAACACACACACACACACATCCTCAAGTGGGGTGGCAGAATATTATCGAAGAGGCAAAATTCCCCCAAACCAAGCTCTGGAAAACTGCAGTGCCCGGGGAAGCCTTGGATTTCGCTCCGCCCCTCTTCCATCCCGCCGCTTGCAAGCAGGGCCGGGCATCGACACCTAGCTGTATTCAGCACCACAGACAGCGCCCGCACCTTGCTAATGTTTTTTTTTATTATTATTATTACATTTCTATCCCGCCCTTCTCCGAAGACTCAGGGCGGCTTACAAGCTTAGCAGTAGCCTTCATTCTATGTATATGCCTGCTTGTTAGGGCTTTCACACACAACCCAAGCGGCATTATTACAAAGTCAGCTTAATTGCCCCCAACAATCTGGGTCCTCATTTTACCTACCTCGGAAGGATGGAAGGCTGAGTCAACCTTGAGCCTGGTGGGATGCGAACCTGCACTAATTGCAGGCAGCTGGTGTTACTTAAGGAGGCATCAGCCCACTGCTCCACCAAGGCTCCCGGCACCGGGAGCCCCCCCCCCCCGCAAATTCTCGCCCGCCCGCCCCGGCTCGAGCAGCGGCCCCGGCGGCGTCCTGCGTCTTTTATTCCCCGCGGAGAAGACGGGTCCCCGTCTCGCCGCCGCTGTTGCTACTTACATTGCTCTGCTTTGGTCGACATGGCGGGTACTCTCCTGCGGGAAAGGCTGCTTGGCCCACCCCCAGTACGGGCGGCGGCGAGGCCGTCTGCCCAGCTAGCGAGAGACGACGACCATCTGCTGGAGCCGAGGCGAAGAAAGCCCGCTCTGGCCCGAGCTGCGTCCCTCCCCCTCCTCTAGCTCTGCCATTGCTGCAAACTGCACGGCGGCCCCCGTTCTCTCTCCGCTCCCGCCCGCCCCAGACAAGGAGGAGAAGCGCCGCGAAGAGAAGTTGCTTCGAGAAGCCTGAAGCGGAACCCGAGGCGAAGCGGCTGTGGCCCCCGCTGCGCAGCCCTTACTCGGCCGGGGCGGTTCAAGGAAAAACAACACTGCGCCGTCGAGAAGAAACCATTTTGCCCCCAAGGAGAAAGAAGGACCCCGGGGATGAGCAGAATGAGCTCGCCCACACAGAGAGGAAGGGAAGTTCCATTCATGAAGAGGGGGTGTCTAAGCGCGCCCAACCTTTTAAAGGGAAAAGCGTCCCTTCGCTTCCTCTGAAGCAGGAGAAAAGCAGCTTGTTTCCGAATGGGGAGCACAAGGTTTATGCTGGGAAACTACATATAGTTTGTTTCATCGTGAATAAACTAACGGCCGGGTTCTCATATTGTGCCTAGCCATTTTTTTGGTCTACTTCAGCCAAAGGCAGCATATCGCATCTGCTTAAAACTACACAATACGTCCTGGGACAAGTGTTTAGAATGGGCACTTTGATGGTTAGCTGCACATTCTGGTATCCATTATACACCGATAAAACCTGAGATAAGGCCTCATTGTATTAAATGGAATTTAAGAATATACACAAATAATATATAACTCCAGTATTTTTAACTGCTGTTCTAGAATCCAAAGGAAAAAAACACGAATTTTAACAGGTGCAGGAGTTCAGACTAGAAAGTGCGTGTGAAACTCTTAAATCCTTATTAGAGCAATCAGAAAATCCAAAATAACAAAGTATGCAAGCCTTTGTGATCTTCAAAACTCCTGATCAGACAGGCACGCTTTTGAAAATGGATGAAGAAAGTTGTGGTCTAAATTACATTCAGCTTAGAAACTTTTAATTAGACAGCAGAAGTTTTATTTTTTTCCCCAAAGACATATTTTTACAATATTGTTTTTAGACTAAATAAGCTGCCTAGAGCCGTTTGAGTGTGTATTCAAATGCTGAAAGTAAGATAATTTTCTCCATTGGAAGGTATTACCAAATCAGTGTGTGCACATAAAATTGCAGCTATTACACAATAAATTATATTCCTGTCTAAATCAGTTAGGTATATTGTAATTCTAATAATCACATGTGCCAGATTAAAAGCTGAACTGAATATGAAAAATGTTAAAATAACTAGCCAAAACATAAGCAGAACAATAAATATTCTACAACAGTAGGGACTTTTTGTCCCAGACTTGTAAATTTTCCATGTGCAGGGAGTCTTTCCCAGAAGGAAGAATTTAATATACATCTCCCACACTTCTGAGTTAGAAATGATTCAATCTATAGAAGGCGGCTAAACATATCACTGGGTTCTTTTAAATAAACCTTGACAGCTTTGCTCTAAGAAATTATCAATTATAAATCCTATACTGATCATCAGAATCTTCAAAAATAAATATTTTGGCTCATAACATGCATTGCTACTAATACTTTAAAGTAAATAAGACTGTGTCTAATAAGAGAAATTAACAAAATGTGAGATAGTGCTAGGCTGCATTAACAGAGGGATAGAATCAAGATCAAGTGAAGTACTAATACCACTTTACAATGCTTTACAACACATGGAATACTGCATCCAGTTTTGGTCACCATGATGTAAAAAAGATGATTATGTTATATTTACTGATTTCTTTTTAGATATCCAAACAATTTTAAAAAATAAGACATAGATTTAGCTTTCTGTAATATTTAGCTTTCAATTCTCAGTTCCTAAGGGATGGAGAACCTGTAACCTCTTTGATGAGGCTGATTCCAGCACAGCCAGGTTAACCATCAGTGAATAATGTTGGGCCCAGAAAAGTCACAGGTCCCCAACCCTGATAGAAGGAATTCAAAAGTAGGAAAACTTAAATAAATATTCCAGGAGCTCATAGTCCATTTCAACATTGTAGTATTTAAAAGCCCATTCACATGTTGCAGCATTCAGAGAGTATTGCTTTGACTTGTGCATGGGATTCCTACATCAATGCAGCTATATGCTATTAAAATACTCATGTCTGTTTGATCATTTGTAACCTTCAATTGGGCAGAATGGTGCATCATAGGACAACAATTTTTGAACCTCAAATGGGCTAACTTAGGCAATGTGCCCATGGCCCCTGTGGGATTGAGATTTGGCAAAGTTGTGGTCACTTCAGTGTTGCTACACTGCCACAGTCAGCTGTGATCACTGACCATCATTTCCAATGCTCCATGCCAGGTTCCTACAAGGGTAGTCAATGGGGAAGCTGACAGGAAGACAGAAGTTGCTCCTGCTTTTTTGCTCACCCATGGTCATTGTGTTTCTCTGTTTAGATAAGAACACATCTCTGAAACAATGACCCAACAGCTCATGGCTTGTGTGCTGTTACATCAGCCATAAAGCACTATGCAGTGCATATTGTGCTGCCATCATGTGGTTGTTTGGGGAACTACAACATGTTAATTTGGGGAACTACAACATTATGTTAATTTGTTCAGCCAACCCCCTCCCATTTGTGACGTACTTCCTCCTTCTTCTTAACTCCGTTCTTTCACTTCCCACCATACATGCGGACAGTAGGACTATTACTGTCTTTTGACCTTGAAATACCATCCATTTCATCATCTACCACACCTTGTCTGCTGTAATCTTCTCTGCATGCAAATAAAGGTCCTTCTGGATGATAAAAAGGTAATTTCATGAGTTCTGCTATCTGGCAAAGGCAGTTAGCAGTGATAGTATCCACTTATACAGGCCAGGCACAGGGGTCTCAGCAAGGGGACACATCATTAAACAACAGTCAGAGTCAGAATAGCTTGTCTAGTGTATTTCTAAAAGACTTTCTCTCTCCATAATAAAGGCAACTCATTTGTCACCAGAGATTCAGATGCATTCCTACAAAAATTGATGAGAAATTGTCACCTTCTCCCAGCACTTGACTCACGAGGTTCTGTACCTGAGAAGATAACAGTTTCTCACCCAGCTTGCTGCCAGTTCTTTTAACTGAATAAACACCCTGAAAATGTTGCTGTGGGTGCAATTTTTGTGAATTACTTGGGTTAGCCTTTTAAAGTTGAGTCCTAAAAAAGCTAAACCAAGACAAGCTTTGGATAAAAATATGGCCGTATTTCCATTGAAATGTTGTATGATAATAATAATAATAATAATGGCTTTTTAACACCTTGAATTAATAAATGTGCATAGCTAAATTATAAGATTAGAAATCCTTTTCTGTACTCTTGATTTTATTTCTGATAGCAAAAGAAAAAAAAACATGGAAGACATTGTTTGTAGGACTGAACTGTTCTTGATGGTCTCTGAACTTGGTTGTTTGCGCACAGACATTTTATTACCCAAATAAATAAATAACATCATCAGTGTGAGTGAATGTGGTATTTGTTGCCCTTTTATATACAGTAGCTTGCCCTGACAGTTTTTGTGAGGTGTGAAAAGGTTTAAGGTTTAAGGTTTATTAAATTTATATGCTGCTCTTCTCCCTGAGGACTCAGGGCGGCTCACAACAATAAAAAGTTAAAAGATATAAATACAAAAATTAAAAGAGGATTAAGCAATATAAGAAATAAGAGCAATTTAAACCAATAAAAAACCAAATTTAAAAACCATGATCAGTCCAGGCCCGCTTGTTGGAATAACCAGGTCTTTAGGTCATGGTGGAAGGACCGAAGGTCAGGGGCCATCCGCAGCTCTGGGGGCAGTTCGTTCCAGAGGGTCGGTGCGCCCACAGAGAAGGCTCTCCCCCTGGGGGTCGCCAGCCAGCATTGCCTGGCCGACAGCACCCTGAGGAGGCCGACTCTGTGGGAGCGAACCGGGCGATGGGAGGTTGACATTGGCAGCAGGTGGACTCGCAAGTACCCCGGGCCTAAGCCATGTAGGGCTTTAAAGGTGATTATCAGCACCTTGAATCGCACCCGGAGGGCAACCGGAAGCCAATGCAGCTCGTGCAGGAGTGGTGTAACATGGGAGTATCGAGATACTCCCATAAGCACCCGCGCGGCTGCATTTTGCACCAGTTGAAGCCTCCAGGCGCACTTCAAGGGCAGCCCCATGTAGAGAGAATTGCAGTAATCCAGGCGAGAGATGACAAGGGCATGGGTGACCGTGCATAGGGCATCTCGGTCCAAAAAGGGGCGCAACTGACCTACCAGGCAAACCTGTGCAAAAGCCCCCCTGGTCACGGCAGTTAGATGATCTTCCAAATTAAGCCGTGAATCCAGGAGGACACCCAAGTTGCAGGCCCTTTCTGAGGGGGGCAATAGCTCCCCCCCATAAGAAGAGATGGAACCTGTTGGACAGTACGAGATGCCGATATCCACAGCCACTCGGTCTTGGAGGGGTTCAGCCTGAGCCTGTTCCTTCCCATCCAGACCCATACCGCCTCCAGGCACCATGACATCACGTCAAGGGCATCACTGGGTTGGCTCAGGGTGGAGATAAACAACTGGGTATCATCAGCATATTGGTGATACCTCACCCCAAAGCCACGGATGATCTCACCCAGCAGCTTCATATAGATGTTGAACAGGAGGAGTGAGAGAACCGACCCCTGAGGTACCCCACAAGAAAGGGGCCTTGAGGTAGATCTCTGTCCCCTGCCACTACAAACTGCGAATGGCCCAAGAGGTAGGAGGAGAACCACCGTAAAACAGTGCCTCCCACTCCCAACCCCTTGAGCCATCGCAGCAGGATACCATGTTCGATGGTATCAAAAGCTGTTGAGAGGTCAAGTAGGACCAGGACAGAGGAGCAACCCCTGTCCTGGGCCCGCCAGAGATCATCTACCAGTGCGACCAATGCCGTTTCCGTGCTGTCTGAAACCGGACTGGTACGGGTCCAGATAGTCCGCTTCATCCAGGAATTGCGGAAGCTGACGTGCCACAACACTCTTGACAACCTTCGCTACAAAGCGAAGGTTGGAGACAGGACAATAGTTATTCAGCGAGGCCGGGTCCAGAGCAGGCTTCTTGAGGAGGGGCCTTACCACTGCCTCTTTTAAGGCAGAGGGAAAGACACCCTCTGTCAATGAAGCATTGACAACTGCCTGGAGCCAGCCCCCTGTCACCTCCCCGGCAGCCGAAACCAGCCAGTAGGGACATGGGTCCAATAAACAAGTTGCAGTGCTCAGCCTACGCATAATCCTGTCCACATCATCCAAAGTCACAGGGTCAAACTCACCCCAAATGGTATGACCAAGACCTGCCCTCTCCACTCTGTCGGATTCCACCCAGTCGGAGTCCAAACCAGTCCAGATCTGAGCGATTTTGTCCTGCAGATACTGAACAAATTCCTCAGCCCTACCCTGCAAGGGGTCATCCCTCGGTCGCTGGTTAAGCAGTGAGTGGGTCACTCTAAACAGGGCGGCTGGGCGATTATCTGTGGACGCAATGAGAGCGGAAAAGTAAACACGCTTTGCCACTTCCATCACCACTAGGTAAGACTTAAGACAAGTTCGATCAGATTCGGATCTGCTGGACCTCCAACAGCTCTCTAGGCATCTTTTCTGGTGCTTCATCTCTCGGAGTCCTTCGGTAAACCAGGGGGCCACCCAGGATCTGCACTGGGTCAGAGGCTGCAAAGGCACAACTCAATCCAAGGCCCCAGCAGCAGCCCTCTCGCAGGCTACCACTAGGGCCTCAGCAGAGTTGTGGGCAAGGGAAGCAGGAAATGTCCCAAGCTCTGTCTGGAACCTCTCAGGGTCCATCAGGCACCTGGGGCAGAACCACCTGGTCAGTTCCACCTCCCAGCGGCGGGGGGGTGACGTACTGAAAGTCTAGCTGGAGAAGGAAATGATCAGACCATGACAGGGGATGGATGGTTAAATCCCCCCTACCCAGATCATTAATCCACTGCCCAGAGATAAAAACCAGGTCGAGTGTGTGCCCTCCATTATGGGTCGGGTCCTGAATTATTTGAGTCAGGTCAATGGCTGTCATTGAAGCCATGAACTCCTGAGCCAACTCAGACACCTCACCCATGGAAGGCAGATTGAAATCCCCCAGAACTATTAGCCTGGGGAACTCAATTGCCAACCCGGGCAAGATGTCGAGGAGCTTGGGCAGGGCCGATGATACGCAGCTGGGAGACAGGTATGTAATCAATAGGCCCAACTGAACTCTAGGACCCAACTTCAAAAGGAGAGACTCACACCTACCTATCTGAGGGACAGTGGCCACTCGCGGACAAAGACTCTCCCTAATAATAACCGCCACCCCCCCCATCCCTGCCCTGGGCCCGCAGCCGGTGAAGCACCCGGAAGTCCAGTGGGCATAGTTCCGAAAGGGGGACACCACCCTCTTGGCCCAACCAGGTCTCCATGATGCAGGCCAGGTCCGCGTTCTCCTCCTCGATGAGATCATGTATGAGGGGAGCCTTGTTCACCACGGACCTGGCATTGAAATAAACCAACCTGAGCCCAGGGCCCTGCAATCCTATGCCCCCGGGGGAGCAAGAAGAACCACAAGGGCGGGAACAGGCAACCACTTGAAGACAGCAGTGGCCCGTTCCCCAGTTACGATAAAGCCCTCTGCTCCCACACTCTCTGCCCCTCCCAATCACCGTTGGTATGGGAAGACCCTCTTCACTCAGAGCTGAGTCCCCCCCAAACCCCTACTCCCCCCCACGACCATCTGATGGCCTGGACTGCTGTCCGGATCGAACCCCCCCCAAGTTCATTCCAGATCCTTTGGGCCTCCCCCCTCCCAGATTCCCTTAAAATTTTGTTTAAAAATCTCAATAAAAAACCCCTCAAACTCCTCTTTGCATCATGCCATCTCTCAGAGTCCCATAACCCATCATCAAGAAAGATATTATTTAAAACAGATGGATGCTCCTGTGAGAGGGGGGAATCTCGCAGTGAGTAAAGTTCTCCAGAGGTATACGCTGGCATATAAAGTGAAACGGTAATGGTGACATCGGGCAATGGAGGGTGGCAGTAGATGGAATCGATGAAAAGTTCAGTCGGCCAGTGGCAGGTCCCAAAGCCACAATCATGATGATAATGAAATAATCAACGGTGGTGACAGCAAAAGTCATAATGAAATAAAGATGACAAGTCCAGAAGTGGGGGGCAGCCCGATGACAATGCTGACGGACCCAAGCCAACAGGTTCAAGCATGACGACAGGGACAGCTGCGACCTCCGCGGTGGCAAGAAGAAGGAACAGCAGCAGCGGCAGACCCTACAGCCACCACAGCACCACCAGGTCCACCGTGCTCACAGAGCCAAACTCGCCGAGTGGCAGAGGGGGGGAACACAACATCGAAGCCCCCTTCCCCCAGCCATAACCCGGGGCTCACAATAGAGCAAACAAGCATGAGCACAGCCTAAATTCCAGCTCAAATTCACTCGGTCCAGCTCCGCTCAGCTCAGCACAACAAAGAAGCAGTCAGGTCGGCCTCGCCCAGCCGCCAGCGTCCTCTCACCGAAGTGTTAAATGGTCGGCTTCTCCTCCTCCGTCCTTTGTCATTCTAAGCTGTATCCAGACGGGGGAGGGTGCCAATGCTCCACCAGAAATTCAGCCAACCGAAGAGGGCCAAAACAATAGCAGAAAGCCCCATGGCCACCCAGCAGAGCCGAAAACCGTACCGTACTAAAAAGCTCAAAACCAGCGGAGAGCCATCTTGGACATGCGCAGGAGTCCAAGACTCACAATGATGATGTTACCTAGTTGGGTAATAAAACATCTGCAAGCAAACAATTAAATTTGGAGAGCGCCAAAAGCTCCACAAACAAAGAACAAATGCGCTGTGGACATCAGACCTACCATCCCCAAATCTGTCTCCCTGTCTTCCCAACATCTCTATAGTTTTTTCTAGGTTGGTTAGTTGGTTGATTTGTTTATTTAAAACAAAGAATTTAAAATATTTCTGCCACTTATCATGGTACTAATGCTTCCAAGATTTACAGAATAAAGCAAAATAACAGGAAGTATCACTACTAAAGCCAAGTGATAACACTGACCCCAAATACCACAAACTAGAAACTATCGCATTCCCATTAAAAACTCATTTTAAGAGAAGGCCATATACAATAAGTGCAACTTTAGAGGTTTTCAAAGGCTTACATGTTTTGTAAGGGGATTGATTTATTTGTGGATTCACACTGTTGCAAATATGTGGGGCTACTGCAGGAAAGTCCTCTCAATCTGACAAAGTGGGTGCTCCATGACCTGATTGTTCAATTCTTGACAGCATTTGGATAACTATATGCCCTATCCAATTTTCTTAGGATACCCATAAAAAGTAAGGTTGGTTAATATTATTAAGCAGTAAGGGATGTTGGGAAGATGTTGGAACACAGATATATCTGTGTCATTACAGTCTACACCATGCTGGCTGAGGAATTCTGGGAGTTGAAGTCCACAAGTCATAAAAGGGCCAAGTTTGAAGACCCCTGGTCTATACTCTCCTACAAAGTCATCTACTACAGTAAGTATTATTTCATTAAAATACTGAAATACAGTACAATTTTCCTGTTAGTTTTTGTGCACAGAATGGCGTGGTGATCTCCCAATATCCCAAAGACATTGGGACAGCATGAGTTGTGGTTGTTCTGTAGAAGCTTAGGGCAGCTTACTGAAGCCTAGAACCATCCCTTAATTGGCCAAAAATAGATGACAAATGCATAGCAAAATTATGCTAAGATGTCTATCTAGACTTCAGACAGTTGCAACAATTTACAACAGAGGTAATTTGTTTGAGATAAACATCTATGTTTCTAGGCAAATTGAACATTGCTCTTTTATACACATACATTTCATCTTCTGCCATTGCTACTAAACCAGTTTACATCTTTTGCTTACTTGCTACTTAGTCACAGAAAGTCACAACAGTTGTATGATATTTATATGTAGGGGTGAGAGGAAAAGGAAGGAGAAAAGAAAAAACACTACATTAATGATTCCTTTGATTTTCAAGGATTATAATTCACATTACTAAATTTATACATGGATATGTTGGCAAATTAAAGGAGACATTTATATGCATGTCAACCCCTTGAGGTTTTCTGAGCAATATTTGCTAGAACTGCTATCTGCACTGAAAAAATTCAGATTTAAGAAACTAAAATAATTAGAAATTTTAATAAACAATAAACAACAATATTAAATTTATATACTGTCCAATTCCCAATGAATTTTCCCATATACCTAGTAAATCTCAGTCCCTCCGTTGAAGCAATGCTATATTTTAGGGCTGAAATACCCAATGTACTAAGTTTCCAGAAAAACTCTAAACTGAGTCTTTCCTGTCATTCTGGAGTAATGAGGTACTAACTTACTATGTGGAAGAATCAAATTAAGACAGAGCAACACATTTCGACAACTTTTCAACCAGTTTCTATAATTTGTCCTTGTTGATATATATGATTAAATATCCACATCTCTGAGCTAAATCAGTTAGGTTAGTTTATTACAGTTTTAGACTTGAGAGACTTAAAAATAAAATAGATTAACAGAGCAATTCACAAGACATAAATTTAAATGTTAAAGTGAGAAGGCCTTTGGAGATATATAAACTAAAAACCATGTCCCCCTCCCAATTATATGCCTTTTAGATATGTTGGGGCATTGTTGATCTTATGCTGGCTATGAAACTGTTGCCCCACTTCATCCAGACTGACCTGGATGATGACAGTAGGACTAAATAAAAAGGTAACCATTGTTCCTTTTGCCGTTAACTGGCTTGACTTGAGAAGATGACCAGCTCAAAGTGGCTGGAAGTGTTGGTATGCAGTAAAAGCCTTTGTCCAGGTATCTAGTTCAGGCAACAAACCACAGAAGAAGATCTTATGCAGAATGTTAGCAGATAGTCAACAGCAAAATAATGAGTCCTCTTCCACCATTATCAGTTAGGGAGGTTTTGAGGGTTTTGGTTTTTTTTTTAAAAAAAATTCTGTCTGGCCTCTCTAAAGATGTTGGAAGAAAAGTCTTCATCGTGGCAACTGGTTTAGAAAGAAGGTTGCAGTTTATTGAAGAGGAGAGCCAAACAGAAAGATGGCACTGGAGAAAAGAGAGAGAGCACATGTAGGGAGTGGGTTTTTATACCTTCTGGAGTCTTTTGTTTGGAGTTGTTTCCTGTTCCTGTTTTGAGGCTTTGTACTTCCTGTGTCATGTATTTTGACCTGTGTCCCTTTGGCATCTGTGAGCTAATCCTATTATGTCCTGTCTTAGACGTTGGGTGGGATATGTAGCTTTTAGGTGTCTTTGTCTTCTTAATCTTCTAGCTGGGGGCCTCCATCTGCACTTCTTCAGAGCTGGTTTCTCTTGGGGGAGGGAGACCTGGGGCTATTAAGAAAAACTGGGCATGCTTTTTCTGCCTCTTCAAGATCCTTTGAGGAAATATATTTTCTTGCCCTTTTAATATTTCCTTCTCTGGGGGCTGACTTCCCACAAAGGAAAAAAGCTTCCTGAGTAAATGGTTTCCCACAAATATAATAGCTGCAATGTCCAAGAAAGATGATGAACTGTTCCAAGAGCAGCTTGAGGGATAGTAGTGACAAGGAAGGCACAAGAAACTCACAGACAGAAATAACCAGATCATAGAGAAAAGAGCAACATGAATAGCCGAAAGAATTAGTCTCCTTTCCCAGAACTGAGAGTTCCAGCAGTGATATCATCCTGAGCTGTGCATTCAAGAAGACACTTAAATTCTCCATCAGGTGCACTGTGGGAAATGAGAATGGCTGCTTCAAAGACTGGTCTTAGTATTGTATTGCAAGTTATTGTTGGCAGTGAGTGAGGCTGCCAAGCAAGGTAACAAATGTAGAGAGCTGGCCTTGGATGCTGATCTCTTCTTTGTTACCTCTCAGCAAACAAAACTCATAATCGACTTTTCATCACTTGGAAATTAAAAAAATTAACTTTCTACAGTCATTATTTATCTGTCTACAGGTATTCAGTGAAGGTTCCATATCAAGTGTAATCAGTTCCAGCCCTGCTTACCTTTTTCAACAGCAATCACATTTGGCCAGGTGCCACAATTTGCTCAGGCAAGTTTTGTTAAAGGCTTAAAAGTCGGCAGTCACAAACTCAGACTAATAAGTTCTGTGGATATGTTGTAAGTATCACACCCTTCTGTTGCAGAGTCCCATTTGGTGATCTCTTATTATTTTAGTTTTGCTTTAGGCAATCTTGATTCTTACCTTTAGGAAAACTGGTAAGAAATGCTACATGAATGAGAAAGCTGTAAGCAGAAGGAAGACATTATTTCATTTTTATGATTAGATCTTTCAGTGTTGATAACCAAATGCACAGGTACAGAAAAACCAAATGCACAGGTACAATATAGGTGGTACCTCATTCAATAGTAGTAACTGTGAGAGGGATCTTGGAGTCCTAGTGGACAATCACTTAAATATGAGTCAGAAGTGTGCTGAAGCTGCCAAAAAAGCCAACGCAGTGCTTGGCTGCATTAACAGAGGGATAGAATCAAGATCACGTGAAGTGTTAATACCACTTTATAACACCTTGGTAAGGCCACACTTGGAATACTGCATCCAGTTTTGGGTCACCACGATGTAAAAAAGATGTTGAGACAGAGAAGAGCAACAAGGATGATTAGGGTATTGGAGGCTAAAACATATAAGGAACAGTTGCTGGAATTGGGTTTGTCTAGCTTAATGATAAAGGTAAAGGTAAAGGTTCCCCTGCACATGCATGCCAGTCGTTTCCGTACATGGGACACGGTGGCTCAGTGGGTTAGGACGCTGAGCTTGTCGATCAGAAGGTCGGCAGTTTGGCGGGTCGAATCCCGAGTGCTGCGTAGCAGATGAACGCCTGTTACTCGTCCCACCTTCTGCCCACCTAGCAGTTCGAAAGCACGTAAAAATGCAAGTAGAAAAATAGGGACCACTACGGTGGGAAGGTAATAGCGTTCTGTGTGCCTTTGGCATCTAGTCATGCTGGCCACAGGACCACGGAGACGTCCTCGGACAAACGCTGGCTCTTCGGCTTTGAAACGGAGATGAGCACCGGCCCCTAGAGTTGGAAACAACTAGCACGCATGTGCGGGGGAACCTTTACCTTTACCTAGCTTAATGAAGAGAAGGATGAGGGGTGACTTGATAGCAGTGTTCCAATATCTCAGGGGTTTCCACAAAGAAGAGGGAGTCAAGCTATTCTCCAAAACACCTGAAGGCGAGACAAGAAGCAATGGAAACTAATCAAGGAGAGAAGCAACCTAGAACTAAGGAGAAATTTCCTGACAGAACTATTAAGCAATTGAACAACCTGCCACCAGAAGTTGTGAATGCTCCAATACTGGAAGTTTTTAAGAAGAGACTGGACAGCCATTCGCCTGAAATGGTATAGGATTTCCTGCCTGAGCAGTGGGTTGGACTAGAAGACCTCCAAGGTCCCTTCCAACTCTTATTCTATTTGAGATTTCAACTTTTGGAATATTACTAGAGTTACAATTACATATTGTCCTCAACTTATATATAGTCCTCAATTTGTTTAACAACCATTCAAAGTTACAACAGCACTGAAAAAAGTGATTTATGACCAGTCCACGGACTTACAACTTTTGCAGCATTCTCACAATTATGTGATTGATAATTGAGCACTTGGCAACTGGTATGTATTTACAATGGTTGCAGCATCCTGGGATCATGTGATCACCCTTTCCTAGTTATCTTCTGAGAAGCAAAATAAACGAGGGGAAGCCAGATTCACTTAGTGACATCACTTAACTGTGATGACTCGCTTAACAACAATGGCAAAAATATTGTAAAATTGGGCACAACACACTTATTGACTGCCTTGCTTAGTGAAAAAAGTTCTAGTTCAGTTGTAGTCATAAGTCAAGGACAACCTGTACATACATGAACTGCTTTTCTAAGTGGTAAAAGGGGGGTGCTATTTACTTGCATTTCAGTTTTCTCTGAAGGGTACTAGCATTTTTATAATCCAATGTTTATTACCCCTGCTCATGCCCACCAATGGAATGATCCATGACTTGGGGATCCATTCCTACTTAAACAGCAAGTGAAAACTGTGACAAGAGGAGCATTTGCCCAACTTCAGCTGAGGCACTAGTTATCTTACCAGATCTGGGATGCCCTGACTGATGCCCTCATCACCTCTTCATTGGACTACT
This sequence comes from Vipera berus, assembly GCF_964194415.1. Classification (NCBI taxonomy): domain Eukaryota; kingdom Metazoa; phylum Chordata; class Lepidosauria; order Squamata; family Viperidae; genus Vipera; species Vipera berus. The sequence goes on from NC_138202.1 coordinate 42,105,369, forward strand.
GTGAATTACTCAATGGTGTCTATTCTTTGGACACAATTCAGAAATGGATACAAAATATGGCAGAAATATTACTAGGACCTCTGCCAATACAAATTATACCTCTACTAAAATCACTGTATTGGTTGACAGTAGACTTCTCAGACCAATTCAGAGTGCTAGTCATTATGGTTAAAGCCCTCAGTCTGAACTTGCCAGACTTCTATAATCTGGTCGTCCCTCCCCTTGTGGCAGGCTGTGACAGGTTTTCTCTGTAAAAGCCTGCAACTTGCTGCATTTGCAGAAATAGAAATTGAACCTGTTTTATTTCTACATCTATATCCCTTTCTGCATATATATCTATTTTTTGAATATGAAAAACTATAATTTTCACCTTTTTCCTATTCTCCAAAGCACCTGAAAACAGGACAAGAAGCAACGGATGGAAACTAGTCAAGGAGAGAAGCAACCTAGAACTAAGGAGAAACTTCCTGACAGTTAGAACAATTAACCAGTGGAACAACCTGCCTCCAGAAGTGGTGAATGCTCCAACACTGGAAGTTTTTAAGAAGAGACTGGACAGCCATTTGCCTGAAATGGTATAGGGTTTCCTGCCTGAGCAGGGGGTTGGACTAGATGACCTCCAAGGTCCCTTCCAACTTTATTATTATTATTATTATTATTATTATTATTATTATTATTATTATTATTATTATTATTATCCATTTCAACACTCCTGTTGAAAGGAAAGCCAAGCCAACAAGATGTAAAAAAAGTTTGTTTCTCCAAAATAGTTTTCAGAACAACACCTCTTCAGTGATGAAATAGTCAATAGAATAGAACAGGAACAGGAACAGAACAACAGAACAGAACAGAATAAAATAGAATAGAATTCTTTATTGGCCAAGAATGATTGGATACACAAGGAATTTGTCCCTGGTTCATAAGCTCTCAGCGTACATACAAGCAACAAGTGATAAATCATGAAGATAATGGTAAAATACATTCATCATAAATCATTAGATACAACACTCAGCGATAGTTATAGAATACTAAATAAGCAATCAACATAAATAATACTAGGATACTAAGTAAAACAATTAATATAAATTGTAAGATATAAGCAGCAAAGTTATAATCATAAGAAGATAAGGAAATAGATAATAGGAACTAAGAAGCATTCTTGATTTTAAAAAACAAGGATGTACAATAATTTAATTGCTTTTGAGAGGCTACATTTATACATGGGAAGAAATGCCATCAAGTCAGTGTTAACTCTTAGTGGTCACAAAGATAGAATTTCTCCAGGATGATCTGTCCATAACTTGGCCCTTCACTTCTCCTAACAGTGCGTCCACTGACATTATAATCAAGTCCATCCACCTGGTCATCTCTTTTTTTTCCTCTTTCTTCCCATCTTTCCTACATTATAGACCTCTTAAGGGAGCTGGGCCTATACATAATGTCTCTGAAATAAGATCTTTTGAGTTTGTCCATTTATACTTTAAGGCAAAACTGTGGGTTGATTTGTTCTAGGAGCCATTTGTTTTTTACTTGACTATGATATTCACAGGAACTTTCTCCAAAACCAAACATCAAAAACAGTATTCTTTTTTTTTGTAGAAAGTGTCCACTTTCTAAACCTGCTAATCCCTCTGCCATTACTGACATCTTTTTCATCTGGATTATAGTTGCTAGCCTGTATTCCCCTTTCATATATCCTCTACTATCAATACTTTCCATGGCTACAATTCACTCTTAGTTTGAAAGAAGAGTGTTTAATTAAAGTCCCTTCCAATATTATTTAATAATTCCCTCCTTGCTCTTTTGACTCCTTTTATTGTTTCTTTTATAATGCATCTAAGGGATTAGTGATGAATTGTTCTTTGATTAATTAGTTATTGTGCTATCAAATAATATTGCTTCCCAAAAGCAGACAGAAGTAATTAAATGTGCAAACCAGTAATTAAATCAGTCCTCTAATGGAGAACAGAAACTGACTAATTAGAAGGCAATTTATCATTAATCCCACTTGCTGTACTGACCCAAAATAAATACAGTAGGCAGACATTTACTTTATGTGGTCTTACCCACTAAAATACAACATCGAATTCTAGATACACGATGGCAAAAGGAGAAGTCTGAATCCTGCACATTAGTTTCCCATGACCCTAGTCTTATTTTAGTGGTTCATTGTAGGGAGACTCTACAGTAGAGGAAAAACAAATGCTGATGAAAAATAAAACATAGTTCAGATGTTTTCAGTATAGGAATACAATACAAAAATAGGAAAGGTTCATATCTAATCAGTGGAACATTGAAATGGTTCTGAAAAACAGTGAACCTTCAAGAGTTAAATCTATTCTTTGCCTACCCCATCTGAGATATTTATAATCAGCTAAAAGAAAGGCAGATTGATTCCCCTTGTTCAGTGTTAAATAGGGGAAGTGAGACTAATAATAATGCCACCCAATCTACAAATTTCTGTGTGGAATGCCAAGTTACTAAACATACTTTCTGAGAAGGGAGGGAGAGAGGGAAGGAAGGAAGGAAGGACCTACACCATAATAAAAAGACAAATAAAACGTAGGTAAATGAACAGCACAGCAAAAGTTATGAAATAAATAAAATCTTTAACTTTTATTTGGTAGCTGAAATGCTAGCTAGGAAGTACTAACATTTGATAATATTAGTCCAGAGCTGTACAATCTTCTTTGGCTCTCTGAATGGTGTGGAAGGGTACATATGTCAAAAAATAGGAGTAATCAGGAAAAAAACTAAATTTAATGTATTTGAATGTGATTTTAATTAACAAATGAATTAATTAGCACTTATATGATCACTCCTCTTGTGTTTAGTCCTTTCCCACTTCTGAGTCATGAAAAACTGGCAAATTTAGAGAACCTCTGAAGTCTATAAGTCTATAACTACAGTTTGGGAAATACATAACAGTACATGTAACACAATAGCCTCAAGTTAGCCCATCTAAAAGTCTGGTCATTCAGCCTTTGCAACTACAAGCTTGTGAAGACTAGCCCCAAATCAACTACTATACCCAACAGTTGTCATTGAATTTCCCTGCATCTGCTGGATTAACACTTTACCAAGAGCAAGAAAGAAATATAAATGGCAAGGTCAGTACAATAGGCTCAAAAAGAGGCTTTTGCTAGAAAAAGAAAGATCTGGCACTGAAGTTCCAACACATGGAGGTAAAGTGGACTGCTTGAATAACACTTATCAATTAAGAGTTTCTACTTTGTTATTTGAATGTGCTTTAGAATCTTTCATTTATCATATTGCTGTATCTGACCATAATCACATTACATGGATACTTTAGTTTAAAAAGTTGAAGCCCTTCCCCTCCACAGGTGATTTTGAAATTAATGTTTTTCTCCACTTTGCAAAATGTATTACACTTATATGTGCTGGATTATGTTGCAGCTTCTGTTTCCAAAAACTAGAAATTGGTTAAAGAGATATTGTGTAAAAGAGTCCCCGGAATAAGCCTATAAAGCATCTGTGTTAATTAAGTTATGGTTAGGGGATTTTTAAGCTGATCAAGTAGAATTTTCATTGAGTAGAACTGCTCATTGAACAGGTTGGCATAGTGCTTAAGGCATCAGGCTAGAAACTGGGAGCCCATGAGTTCTAGCCCCACCTTAGGCATGAAACTAATGGGGTAATTTTGAGCCAATCATTTTCTCTCAACCCTGGAACGAGACAAAGGGAGGCCATTTTCAAAGGTCTTTCCAAGAAGACTGCAAGGATATATCTAGATAATCATCAACTCGACACTGACCTGAAGGGGAAAACAAGAAAAAAGGATCAAGAAAAAAAAATATTGGGAACTTGGTAAAAAGGCTGATAAAATGCAGGCACATAATTCGCAGCAATAAAATCAACCAAGCTTAATTTCTGAAATAGTTATGCATTAATAATTACAGGGATTTCTTTCTGTTAGACAGTACTGGTTTAGATGATGGGGAGACCAAAATGAAATTGATCAACTGTTAAGTCATGAGATATTCAGTTTTTACTGTCCCAATATTTGCTGAAAGCTCCTTTAATGTTTTAGGAACCACTACATTCTATGCAGTTGTTTCAAAAGACAAAAGCTCTTGACCCACACAGCTTTTCGCTAGAATGGCACAAGGCACTGTTTCTCAGCCTTGGTCATTTTAAGATGTGTGGACTTCAATTCCCAGAAACCTCTCAGAAAGCTGGCTGGGGGATTCTGGGAGTTGAAGTCCATGCATCTTAAAGTGATCGTGGTTGAGAAACAATGGCACAAGGCCTTTGCAGATTTTCAGGGTGCTATGTGTTTGGATGTGTAAAATAAATATTTTAAGAATTGTAAACTGCCATCACCATTGTCAGGCATTGGACAATTTACAGTTATAATTAACAAATTGGATATAGCCAAGAATATAATGAACTTGATTGTATTAATAATTTTACATAAATGATGGCATGGTGTAATATGTCATGTAGTGTTATTCATCTGAGGTTGCATTTACCTATTTTTAAGAACTGCCAGATTATTTTTACTATGTCATAGAACTCAAAGAGGGTGCACTTTCTTTTTTCACATGACTATATGAGGTTGATTTCATTCATTAATTAGGATACTAAGAATTTAATTACCCTACAGGCTAAATAGTTGCAGGAGGTCTTACTACATATAATTCACTGCTGCTACTCAAGGTTTACAAAAAAAATTGTCAGACATCAGACAATTTACCGTTATAATTGATAAACTGGATATAACCAAGAATATAATGAACTCCATGGTATTAGTAATTTTAAATGAATAAAAAGTCTTTGATTTGATTCAGATTATTTTTTGAAAGCAAGTGATTACTGGATATGGCTTTCCATAGGACTTTGTTCAATGGATTGAAATTTATTATTTCCGAACCTGTGCTAGATTTCTAGTTACAGATCAAATAGTTTCAGAGTTTTCTGCATTACAGTGTGTCTAATTTATAATTTGTTTAAACTGCTTTTTTTCTTAGCAGATCTAGATAATTAACAAGGAAACACAAACCAATGCAAAGAACAAACACATGGAAAAACAGTAAATCTAAAGTACGTTTTGACAGTTCAGATGAAATCTGCTAACAATATTCCAGAAGTCTTCCTTATTTCTTAGATCAATATTATTCCAATTTGACAAGAGCTCCTAAAAACAAAGACACAAAATTAAAAGAAATTTGCTAGAAATATGAATTTACTTACCCATTTTGAAATGCAGATTGGAAAAGATAAAACAAGATATATTCTACAAATTAAAAACCTGCTCCATTTATTTATCCCTTTCTATTTTATTTTTAACATAACATTTTTTCTGCTTTAGAATTGTTTATTATATGATTAGCAGTCTGGGTATCACAACCACATTTCATATCCTGACTGTAGATGGCACTCATTTATCATGTACTGTTCCATCAAATGTGCAACAACCAATTATCTTCAACTGGACTGATGAAATTGGAAAAAGGAGAGAATCAGGGAAATTTAGGATGGAGGCAGTCTTTACTTTTGTCCTATTCAAACCTAAGACTGAATATGGCTATTAAGCAACACAATTCAGATTACTCAGGTAAGTCAGAAAAGAGCTGAAGTAGTTCCCATCTTCAAAAAAGGGGAAAAAATGGATCCAGGAAACTACAGACCTATCAGCCTAACCTCAATACCTGGGAAGGTCTTGGAAAAGATAATCAAGCAACGAATCAGCAAACGCCTAGAGGCAAACAAAGTCATTACCAAAAGTCAACATGGGTTTGTCAAAAACAGATCATGCCAGACAAATCTTATTGCATTCTTTGACCAGGTGACAAAGTTAGTGGACCAGAGGGATGCTGTGGATATAATTTACTTGGACTTCAGTAAGGCATTTGATAAAGTAGACGACAACCTACTACTTGATAAGATAGAAAAATGTGGGTTAGACAGCATCACCACCAGATGGATTCATAGCTGGCTGACCAGCCGTACTCAGTGTGTGGTCCTCAGTGGAACTGCATCTACATGGAGGGAAGTGTGTAGTGGGGTGCCCCAGGGCTCTGTTCTGGGCCCAGTGCTCTTTAACATCTTCATCAATGATTTGGATGAGGGGATAGATAGGGAACTCATCAGATTTGCAGACAACACCAAGCTGGCAGGAATAGCCAACACTCCAAAAGATAGGCTTAAGAAACAGAAGGATTTTGACAGACTTGAACATTGGGCACTATCTAATAAAATGAAATTCAGTGGTGAAAAAAGTAAGGTTCTACATTTGGGCAAGAAAAATCAAATGTACAGGTATAGTATAGGTGGTACGTTGCTCAATAGTAGTAACTGCGAGAGGGATCGTGGAGTCCTAGTGGACAATCACTTAAATATGAGCCAGCAGTGTGCTGCAGCTGCCAAAAAAGCCAACACAATGCTAGGCTGCATTAACAGAGTAATAGAATCAAGATCACGTGAAGTGTTAATATCACTTTATAACACCTTGGTAAGGCCACACTTGGAATACTGAACCCAGTTTTGGTCACCACAATGTAAAAAGGAAGTTGAAACTCTAGAAAGAGTACAGAGAAGAGCAACAAAGATGATTAGGGTACTGGAGGTTAAAAAATATAAGGAACAGCTGCTGGAATTGTTTAATGAAGTTTAATGAAGAGAAGGACGATTTGCACAATCTCAGGGATTTGCACAAAGAAGAGGAAGTCAAGCTATTCTCCAAAGCACCTGAAGGCAGGACAAGAAGCAATGGATGAAAACTAATCAAGGAGAGAAGCAACCTAGAACTAAGGAGAAATGTCCTGCTAGTTAGAAATCAGTGAAGCAACCTGCCTCCAGAAACTGTGAATGATCCAACACTGGAAGTTTTTAAGAAGAGACTGGACAGCCATTTGTCTAAAATGGTATAGGGTTTCCTGCCTGAGCAGGAGGTTGGACTAGATGATCTCCAAGGTCCCTTCCAAGTTTATATAAAACTTTTATTCATAAAACATGAAACTCAGTCAACTGAACACTCAAATTGACTGGCACTAATGGCTGACATGGTTGCTGCCAGCATCCTAGGTATTAACCAGGTATCTTCTTAAAATGTAAGATGTTCTGAGTAGCACAATTTTTTGTAACTTTGCTGTAGTTATTGCAGGAAGCTGCAATTTCTTGATGTATTTTGCAAAGTTTTGGGACATAGTTCCCAGTGCCCTGATGACAATGGGTATCACTGTTACACGTTTCATCCATAATCGTGCAGTTTCGATGGCCAGGTCACGGTATTTCATAATTTTTTCCAGTTCTTTTTCTTCGACTCTGACATCTCCTGGTACAGCGATATCAATCAACTGTACGCTTTGGCTCTCTATGACTGCGATATCTGGCGTGTTGTGTTCCAAATGGTGATCTGTCTGTATTCAAAAGTCCCACAAGATCTTCACCTTCTCATTCTCAACAACTTTTTCCACCCTGTGTTACCATGGCTTTTCAAACACAGGCAAGTTGTATTTTTTACACAATGCGCAGTGGATTAGTTTAGCAACTTGGTCATGTCTAGCTTTGTTATCAGTTTGCGCGATTTTGCTGCACTCACATATTAAATGTGAAACAGTTTCAACTTTGTCATTGCAAAATCGGCAATTTGGATTGTCAGTAGATTTTTGTATCTTTGCTTTCATGGCATTAGTTTGTAGTGCTTGTTCTTGAGCAGCCAGTATTAAGCCTTCCGTTTCTTTCTTGATGGTTCCCATCTTAAGCTATGCCCATGTCAAGTTGTTATCACATTTTCCTTCAATATTTTTCCAAGATGATGATGATGATGATGATGATGATGATGATTAATCATCGCATAGTCAGCCAGATGTTCAGACTGGATTTGGCATTTTTGTCTACCTATCGAGTCCTTACCAAGGACCTGGGATAAGCAGATGTGGATGTTTGATGGTATTACAGATATTGTCGCAGGATGGAAGCAGTTCCTAGTAAGGCCACCTTTTGTAATTAACTAATGGCAAATTTGTCAATGCCAACGGTGTTCAAGTGGTGCTCCAGTTGTTCTGGGATTGCACCCAAGGTGCCTATTACTATTGGTACTAGTCTTGCTTGCCTTTGCCACAGTCTTTCTATTTCTATTTGTAGGTCTTTGTATTTTGTTATCTTCTCCAGTTCTTTCTCGTCTGTTCTGCTGTCTCCAGGCACTGCCACTTCCACTATCCAGTTTTTTGTCTTTCTTATTGACAATTGTTATGTCCATGGTGTTATGTTGCAGGTGCTTGTGTGTTTGAATTCTGAAGTCCCAGAGCAGTTTAACTTTATCATTTTCTATGACTTTCTCTATTTTATGATCCCACCAGTTCTTGCTTACAGGCAAAGGATATTTCTTGCAGATCTTCCAATGCACCATTGTTGCTACTTTGTCATGCCGCTGCTTATAGTCAGTCTGTGTGATCTTCTTGTAGCAGCATACCAGGTGGTCCACTGTTTCTTCAGCTTCTTTGCATAGGCGACACTTACTGTCTGTTGCTGTCTTCTCAATTTTGACTTTGTATGCATTTGTCCTTAAGGCTTGGTCTTGTGCAGCCAGAATTAGTCCCTCGGTCTCTTTCTTCAACTTTCCTGCTCTTAGCCATTGCCAGGTCTTGTTATTATCTGCTTTCCCAGATATTTTTTTTAATGTACTGGCCATGTAGTGCTTTGTCTTCCCATGCCTCTATTCTGTTCTTCATTTGGTCTTTCTTGTAGGCCAGTTTGGTCTCTCCAGGAGTCAGTAAGCCTTCCTGATATACTAATTTCAGTGCATCTTCATCATCGTCATCAACATCATCATCATTATTATTATTGCCTATTGATGGCTGATTTGTCTGAGTGCCATGCTTCCAGGAATTCTTTAGCATTTTTGGATTTAGCTTGGTCTAGGATACTTACGAAGGGACGCGGTGGCTCAGTGGGTTAGGACACTGAGCTTGTTGATCAGAAGGTCGGCAGTTTGGCGGGTCGAATCCCGAGTGCCGCGTAACAGAGTGAGCGCCTGTTACTGGTCCCAGCTTCTGCCAACCTAGCAGTTCGAAAGCACGTAAAAATGCAAGTAGAAAAATAGGGACCACTATGGTGGGAAGGTAACAGTGTTCCATGCGCCTTTGGCATCTAGTCATGCCGGCCACATGACCACGGAGACATCCTCGGACAAGCGCTGGCTCTTCGGCTTTGAAACAGAGATGAGCACCGGCCCCTAGTCTCAGAAACAACTAGCACACATGTGCGGGGGAACCTTTACCTTTACCTTTTAGGATACTTTAGTTTCCCAGTTGAAACTATGGTTGATCTATTTGTGTGTTATGAGTTTGAAGGAGTCCTGTTATGAGAGCTAGTAGGTGCTTGTGGATGTGTGCTGCTAGTCTTCTACTTCTCTGTCTTATGTTGCAGTTCGTGAAATGTAGGCTGTAGATGACCCCCCACACACCTTTTCTTTTCTTGAGCCAATGAGTCTTTGGATTTGTTAAATATGTTCTGGAGGCTATTTTTTGTGTTACAGTGCTACAGTGCTGTTGTGTGGTTGTAGCAATGGTTTCTGAGAGGTTTTTGATGTATAGAAGTATTATTCTTTTCCTCAGTTGTTCTAGTTGTGACATAGTGGTTTATGGGGTTAAGCATCTCTTGGGTATCCATTTTGTTAGAAACATTGTACAGTAGATGCTCTGTTTCTTCCTTCTGGCATAGTGGGTTTGTGTTTGCAGGGTGTTTGTTCTTGTCTGAATACGGTTCTTACACACTCCTCTTGTGGGAGGTTGGGTTATTACTTTGTAGTGGAACACCTAGCTAATGTGGGTTGCTTTCTAATGATTTCTAGATTGTTTTCGTTTCCTCTGCTCATGAAGATATTCAGGAAGGATAGTATGTTGTTATTTTCTTCTTCCCTAATTAATTTTATTCCTTCAGAGGTGTTGTTTTGTTTCACTTGTCTTCTCTAGTTTTTTTCTTTCTTATTATGATGAAAGTACATACTGGATCCATACTTTTGGTTGTATGCATGGATAAGATTTGTTATTGAATAACTATATGAAGGCTTCATTAAGATTGGGTGATTTTTAATAAGCAGGTGTCCTTTGTGATGATTTTCTGGAAAATGTTATTCTGTAAACAAAGCTTTAATAAACCGTATTCAATGAATTTACCAAACCAAAATAGTTTGGAAAAAAGCAAAAGCAATTTGCAGTAAAATTTAAGGAAGCTATTAATAATATTGGCTATGCTGACAAATTTGAAGCTTGGGAAGGTGAAAGATATATCTGCATAATCTTGTTTTTAAGAAAGAGAAATTTTTTTGTAAGTTCCAGAATGGAATAGTGTCCTCTTCATACTTGAAAGGTACTGCTCTATACAGTAAGAAAGCAGGTTAGAACAAAGACTTTGAAAAAAATGAAACTTTAAATTTCTACAAGTGACAAGGCAGGATTCTAGCACCTGGCTTCTTTTTGAGGCCACGGCTCTCAAGCCTTGAAGGAGGAAAAGATGATGGCATAAATAAATAGGTTTGAATAAATGACTTCAAAGTAGCTAACATCATACTTCAAAGTCAAAGTTCTAAGTTCATATTTCAGAATAATAGTCAGGTTTGCTTTTATTTAACATTTACAGAAGTCTCTTACTGGTGTCAATTCTGTGTATCTGTGTGTGTTTGTGTGAGGGGAAAATATTGTGTGTTCTGTATTAAACAACTAATGGCTAGGTTCACAACTAATGGTAAACCATAAAATTATTTGTTTTTGACTTACGGTAGTCCAGTGTATAAATGCACTTATTATAACTTATTATATGAAAATCAAGCCACAATGTGTTGTTTGAAAATTTTAAGGCACAATAAAGGTTCCATTTTAGTATTATTTAGTATTATTTATTCTAAGGGTGGGGGAACTACAACTGCCACAGTTCACAGTCAGCCTGGCCATTGGCTCATTGTAGAAGATGCTAAATTAGGAAAATGCCCCAGGTTTCTTCTGTTCTCTGGTTAGATATGTACAATATGCTGATTTTTAAAAAAGTGCTAGCTATGTTTTAGCATATTACATTCTGTACACTTTCTTCCCATTTTTAAATTATGGAACAGAGTATGGTGTGAACTCAGATGTGCATTAATCATGGGTGTGTTATCCAAACAGACTTAGTCATTTTTATGTATTAGTCTTTAAGATTCAGTTACCATGTTTGAAAGGATCATCACTATTAACCTCTGCTTCTTTGGTTCAGATCTGTCCTTCTGTCTAAACATCTTCAAGTCCAATTATGAAAAACATTAAGCTACATTGTCTTTGACTGGGGTGTGGTTTCATAGACGATGCAAAACTCATTTTCCACACAAAGGCTTTTCTTTGCTATGGTCAGCATTATACAAGACTGATTTATGGAATTGCAGTCACACCCAGACAGAAGATGCCAATTTACTCCCCAATCACATGCAAGTGCCTGAATCCCACCCCTGCTAGCTCTGTCTTCTTTGATGTTCTGCTTTCCTCTCAATCTACAGGTTAGTAGAAATGTAAAACCTGACAGCTTTGGCAATGTAATCTTTAGGCTTCCAATAATAGAAAACTGAATTGTGTTACCTCAACACTTTTTGGATTCTAGCTCCCATCAACTACAGCTATTAAAACAAACTGATTCTGAAAGTTATATTCCAACTATTTGGAAGGTAACAGCTTGCGAAATGCTTTTGTAAGAATTTGTATTCTTGACTGTGGCTGTAATTCAGAGATGTTCATCATGACTGCTTAATCTGACAATTTGTGCCAATAGAAAACAATGTAAAGCTGGCTCACTTTGGAAATTCCTGAAGTAAAATCATTGAAACAGGTAGAAATGTGCCTCTTCTGAGATGCAATCATAATTCAATCTTCTATCAACTAGAATAGTTCAGCAAGATTTCTAAGAATTACTTTGATTGTGTTGAAAGCTTTAGCATTGCTGATGTGCATGACTCAGCTCTGGTTTCATCCTTTGCTAAAAATTCAGGTCAGTAAGCAGTTAGTGGACAGTCTGTTGGTCAATGACAGGATCCTTCCTTTTGCAGTTTCCTACTTTTCTGAATGAACAATTCAGAGGCCTAAAACTTTTTTCAATAATTTTATTAAGAATTGTATTAAACAGACAAAACTAATACTAGAATACACACACACAAAAATAAACACATAAATGTATTCTTGTATTAGGTTTGTTAATTAGGTGTGTGTGTGTGTGTGTGTGTGTGTGTGTTTGAGAGAGAGAAAGAAGGGAAAAAGAAAAACAAACAATCCATTTTCTATTTCACTGCATTTTCTATAAACTCATCTCTAAATCTTCAGCTCTTGTTATTGATCAACAAAGGTTTAGTAAGAGATGAAGGCTCCTTCGTGTTGAATTAATAATAATAATAATAATAATAATAATAATAATAATAATAATAATAATAATAATAATAATAATAATAATAATAATAGCAGCAGCAGCAGAATCAAAGAGGGAAGGAAATATTTAGCCACTGCAACTTGAAGTATTATTTTATTAAAATGCACCATCACCCACTATGTTTTACTACTGAATATAGTGACGTGCTGGAACAATTTTCCTTGCACTAACATGTTCCCTTAAAATGTGAACTTTTAGCTATCCAGTAAAAAAGTACTGGACTTCATCCACCAGATAGTGGCACAGTTCAGGTGACTGAAATAAAATATTAAATTGGTAGAGTTGTTCTGTTTAGCTCAGGGGTCTGCAACCTTGACAACTTTAAGACTTGTGGACTTCAGCTCCCAGAATTCCTTAGCCAGCTATGCTATGCTATGCTGGCTGAGGAATTCTGGGAGCTGAAGTCCACAAGTCTTACAAGTTGTCAAGGTTGCAGACCCCTGGTTTAGGTTTATAGCCTTAAGACAAATTCCAGCTATCATTTTACTCTTCAGAACAAATTCATACTCCTTAATTCTGAAGTTGTGCAGATATTGTGTTGTGTACTGTATCAAAATGGCAGTTTGCATGCTTTTAAGAGTATGAGACACTTTTTTTACTTCTTTAACAGCAGCATTCAACATGAAGGAGCCTTCATCTTTGTTGCAAACCACAGGCATTGCTTAGCTAGAAATTTTTTAGTCATGTATTGCAGATGCACTTTGAGACACTGGCATATAAACCCAATGATGCATTTAAAAGATAGTCTTTCCAGCTAATAAATTGCTAGTGGTCCCAGTGAGGCTTTCAAGCGGTATGTGTTTACAAGGCAATGATTAAAATGTATTTCAGGAGCTACACAACATGATTCAGCATATATTTATTCAGAAGAACTTCCTATACACTCCTGAATAAGGCTTTCCACAGAGTAATAACTACTGCTGAATTTCGGAGTTTTAGTAGGTAGTATTTTTTTTAGCAGTCTGACTCTTTTTTTCTTAAATTTCTGATTCAGGAATCTGTTCATCTGGTGATATATACAAATCCTATCCTTTGCTACTAACTACAGAAAAATATACAGGTATAGGTTTTCACACCAATAACTGTTTAGTGTTGAGCTTTGGGATTTAGCAATCATGGTCCAGACAACAGATTTCCGTAACCACGATTGCCAATGACATTTCAGGAAATCGGTTGTCTAGACCACAGTCACTAAACCCTGAAGCTGAACATTGCCCAAGCCACAGAAAAATCTATTAACACAGAGTAATTGTGTTGCATGAAAATCTGGGCATGGATTCAATTTATGCATATTAGAAGACTGTCTAAAGCATAGACAATCAGGTATTTTTGATCACATCTAGGGCTTCCAATGATACTATTTCTTCTTCATTCAGTTTCAAATACTTGGGAACAAAGTACAATGTTAATTGTTCACTTTCTGAAATAAACTCCATTTGTTTATACATTCATGCACCTGTGCATACCAAATCCAACTTAGTTAGCTGTCCAGGTTAAATCTGTATTCCAGAAGAATTGGGAGTGGGACATTCACTGCATGGTGTTTTATTCTACACAAATTTGGGCTGTCCAACTCTGTCATAGTGACTCTGGATGGCTTACAAAAATAAAACCCCAATACAAAATCCAGTAAACCCTCCCATCCCTTGTAACAACAAACTAATTGCTTGGTGGACTCCATATCACCTGGGGTCTCCAAGATTGTTAGCAGAATCATGTCTTCAGGACTTTTCAAAAGAATGTCAAAGTGGAGGTCAATCTTACTTCCACAGGGATGATGTTCTACAGGGTGGGAGCCACCTTCTTCTTGGTCTCTTTAAGAGAGATGATCTCTCTAAGAGAGACAAGATCACTAGATGATCTACTTAAGAGAGATGACCTGTAATATTCCATTTTCCCACTCTGGTGGATCAGGCAGATATGACTGGGAAAGGACGGTTCCTCAAATAACTTAGGGCCCAGGCTGGGTATATCTTTAAAGGTGACAACCAACACCTTGAACTGGAACCAGAAGCAAACTGGCAGCCAATGCAACTCCTGTAAGAAAAGTGACACATGTGCAAATCTAGAATTGCACAGAATCATGCAGGCTGTCACATTTTGAACCAATTGGCTTCCAGATACTTTTCAAAGGCAGCTTCAAGTAGAGTGCACTGCAATAGTCAGGACTATATCATAATTTTACACTGATTGACATTAATAAAAATATACTGACAAATATTCATATTTCATTATCTAATGTGGCTATAATAGGATTAATAAATTCTAATATCTTTAAGTTGTGATCAAAAATATTTGTACTATCCATAGTTTAACACAGGCATGTCAAACTCACGATGTCACGTGACATCGCACGACGTGTCGCGACTTTTTCCCCATTGCCGGCATTATTTTTTGTAATCCATGATTTCTATTTGATGTGCTGTGTGAACACTGCCTCTCCATGCAAAGCTTTTAAGAATATGATATCAAATAAGACAAATATTATACTGCAGTATTAATTTCTGACAATTCTAACATTCATTCTGTACTTTGGATTAGTAGTGAGGAGACTGTTGCACTGCTTTCAGTAGTGCTTCAAGGAAAAGGATCTCTATAGTCTTCTTGTTCAGCAGAAGTAAAAGACTCCCAAATGCACCAAGACAATTTAAATCAGGGGTGTCAAACTCAATTTCATTGAGGGCCGCATCAGCATTGCGGTTGCCCTCAGGGGGCCGGGTGGGTATGGCCAGGGTGGGCGTGGCCTACTGCGTGGGTGTGGCTAGAGTGCGTATGGCCTACTGGGTGGGCATGGCCAGCTCTACATAGTTCGCATCAAGGGTGCCTATGGGGGCCTGGGCAGGAGTGGGACAGATCTGGGGGTCTCTGGCAGAAGGAGGGCCAAGGCAGTGGGGGCCATTCCCTCACTGTTTCCAGGATGGCTTCGTGGGCCACATGAAACCACTTCGCGGGCCGGATCCGGCCCCTGGGCCTTGTGTTTGACATGTCTGATTTACATCATTGTGATATGATTGAAATTATGTGCAAATCATAAGCTTAAGATTATGTGTCTAAAACTATATATTGGTGCCACTCAGTTTCCAAATGATTTATGAGTCATACACCTAATGTTCAGAAATACTTTAAAGCATTTTTAGATAAAGTCTGCTTCTCCCAATAGAATAAACCAATTTAGTAATAAAATTGGGTTATGCATAAACATTTCTGTCATTTATTTATTCACTTGGTTTCCTATACCACTTCAGTCCAAAAGGATTTTGAACAGATTACATTCTCCTTTCAGTAAGAATATATTTTAAAGTATAGCAAAATAACCACTTACCATTACAACTAAAATTCCCAAAATGCTGAGAAACTCTCAAACATCAAAGCACAACTCATCGAGGGGGCTCACAGCTCATACTAGTTCCATTCCCAGCATTCTCTTAAAAAGCCCAGTTTTAATAGCTTTCCAGAAGCTCAGTGGAGTGAGAGCCAGTATGATCTGTGGTTGCAAAGATTTGTAGTGGGGTGCCTCAGGGCTCTGTTCTAGGCCCAGTGCTCTTCAACATCTTCATCAATGATTTGGATGAGGGGATAGATGGGGCACTCATCAAATTTGCAGACAACACCAAGCTGGCAGGAATAGCCAACACTCCAAAAGATAGGCTTAAGATACAGGAGGATCTGGACAGACTTGAACATTGGGCACTATCTAACAAAATGAAATTCAATGGTGAAAAAAGTAAGGTTCTACATTTAGGCAGAAAAAATCAAATGCACAGGTACAGTACAGGTGGTACCTTGCTCGATAGTAGTAACTGTGAGAGAGATCTCAGAGTCCTAGTGGACAATCACTTAAATATGAGCCAGCAGTGTGCTGCAGCTGCCAAAAAACCCAACACAGTGCTAGGCTCCATTAACAGAAGGAGAGAATCAAGATCACATGAAGTATTAATACTACTTTATAATGCCTTGGTAAGGCCACACTTGAAATACTACATCCAGTTTTGGTCACCTTGATGTAAAAAAAGATGTTGAGACTCTATAAGAGTATAGAGAAGAGCAACAAAGATGATTATGGGACTGGAGGCTAAAACATATAAGGAACGGTTGCTGGAATTGTTTATATCTAGTTTAATGAAGAGAAGGATGAGGGGTGACATGATAGCAGTGTTCCAATATCTCAGGGGCTGCCACAAAGAAGAGGGAGACAAGCTATTCTCCAAAGCGCCTGAAGGGAGGACAAGAAGCAATGGATGGAAACTAATCAAGGAGAGAAGCAACCTAGAACTGAGGAGAAACTTCCTGACAGTTAGAACAATTAACCAGTGGAACAACCTGCCTCTAGAAGCTGTGAATGCTCCAACACTGGAAGTTTTTAAGAAGAAACTGGACAATCATTCCTCAAGCAATTGCATTCTGGAAAAGTTGAGGTTCCTGGGTGGTCTTCCAGGGCAATCCAGTGTATTACTAATGCTGTTGAGTCTTACACATTGCTGGCACTTTAAGAAAATCGAATATCCTTCCAGACATTAATTTGCCACATAATTAATCCGACATTGATTTTTTTACTAGAAGAGCCTTTCACATAAAATATTATAACTCATCCATAAACTAAAAAATACCACAAATTTACAATCTAAACCACTTTTATTTTTTAAAGATCCATTAAATCCACATGATTTACTGCAGGTAAAAAAACCCCAGGTTGGGTGTCTTAACATAAAATACATCTTGCAAAAATGTAACTCATGGGATAACATTTGCCATCCACAAACACAGAGCATTTCATCTATTTCACAAAAAAGTGGGCCTTTTCATCCATATCTTCAGAAGGCTATGTCTTTGCCTCCTGCCCATCTCTTCCCTTTTTAAAGAACCAAGGAATATACTGCAGACCAGAACATGATACAGCAGCCATGAAGACCTTGGAGAAGATTTTCATCCATCCATCAACGCCGTGATGCATCTTTACTAACAAGGACCAGAATCATGCAAGCCATAGTATTCCCTACAACACTCTATCGAAGTGAAAGTTGAGACCTTAAAGAAGCAGAATAGGAAGAGTATTGACAGTTTTGAACTTTGCTGTTGGAGAAGATTCCAGAGTAGGGGTCCCCAACTCCCAGTCTGTGGACTGGTAGCAGGCTGCGGCACGCCAGCAATCGGTCCACACAAATAAGCAAAGCCCTATCCATGGAATGCAGGCAGAACACAAAACCACGCCCTCTACGGTCTGTGGAAAAACCTTTCTCCACAGAACTGGTCCCTGGTGCCCAAAAGGTTGTTGACCTCTGTTCCAGAGTATACTGTGGACAGCCAAGAAAACAAAGCAATGCACCCTTGAACAAATCAACCCAGAGTTCTCATTCAAGGCCTTAATGAGCAGACTCACATTAGCCTACTTAGGACATATTATGTGAAGACTTAGCTCTCTGGAGAAGGCTTTAATGCTGGGAAAGGTAGAACAGAGGATGACCAGCAGCAAGGCAGATGGACTCAATTACAATGACAATGAGTGCACCATTGGGAAACTTGAGGGAACAGGTTAAGTAAAAAGATTATTGGAGAAAATATATCTGGTCTCTAAGAGTCAAACATGACTTGATGGCACATATAGTGGCAAATATCTGTAGCTCAGGTATAGGATGAGGGTGAAGGTTCATTCTCGGAGCTTGAAGGTTGGTTTCCAAACGTTTTGTTACCAGGCTAGGTAACATCTTCAGAGGTGTTTAGTGGATGTCTGTGTCAGTGTTTTACTTATAGAAGGGTTTCAGGTGTGGGAGTGTCCAGTGAGGGTCCTCATCACAAGCCTCTCTCATGACTCACAACTGGTCCATCACAAGACCCTCACTGGACACTCCCACACCTGAAACCCTTCTATAAGTAAACAGTGCTGAAGATGTTACCTAGCCTGGTAACAAAACCTTCGGAAACCAATCCTCAAGTTCCGAGAACGAACCTTCACCCTCACCACCGTAAGATTTTGATAAAATCCAGCAAAGATCTTATAAATTGGCTTCATGCCCTAAGGTGGTTTGTTAGTACAAACCCAACTAAAGGTATTTAATTCTGCAAACCGGGATTAAGCAAATCATTGATCATGGCGCAATGTTACCAATAACACATCCCAAAGTAAACCTGTTCTACAGCCTAAAACAGGTTGAATTTCAATTCTACGTCAAATGACATTGCCACCAGACTTGGCACCTGATTTATCTGCACCAAGGCTGAACCGGCGCCCCAACCGAGCGCAGCAGGCGGAACGGAGGGGCGCCGCAGCCGAAACGGCCGTGGAGAGCAAGGGGAGGTAAGACGGGCGGAGGGATAGCAGCGGAATGAGGACGTTTCCAATAGAGTTGCAATACAAGCCGGTCATTCCGGGTTTTTCATACCTTCGCGGGCACGTTTGAATTCAAGAGTTGGCACAAAACACAGTTGCAAGAAACAAGGTAGGGGAACAACGACAGAGGGCGGGCAAGCCCCGCGCGAGCGAGCGAGCGCTGCAGCCACGAGCAAGGAATCGCAAACTCAATCCGGCGTTGATTTGGAAACAGGTCCCGATGCCTTACTCAAAAGTTCTGGCCCCGAGTAAGGATTACTACACAATTGCAAACAGGACAAACACTCGCAAGGTCGTCTTCCTCGTCTACGTGCAGAGGGTCAGGACGAGTACCCCCAACTAAGCACAACAACATCGAAGAAAGGCGCCGCGGAACGCGCGACGGAATCCCTTCCCCGGATAAACTTGCAACCAGGGAAAAGAGGGAGCCGCCGACGGACTCCGCGACCCACCGAGCAAGTTTTTATTAATTCTCCTCCGCAGCCCCGCGGCGCCGCCCCTCCCGAGCGGACCACGTGTCACAGGGGCTGCCGCGCAGGCTCCGTGATTGCTCCTCCTCTCCGCCCGCCCCCCCCCCGCCCTCCCGAGAAGTCTGGCCGGAGCGGTGGATGAAAATGGCGGCCGCGAAGGCGGCTGGGGCAGACGGCGGAGGAGGCGGTGGTGGTGGGAGCCGCTGAGTCGGGGCCGGGGTCGAGAGCCCAGTCGGGAGTGGCGGAGGCTCCGGGCGGCCGCGAGAGACTCGCGCGGTGAGTGGGAGGGTCGAAAGCACAAGAAGGGCTGGATGGGGAGGGGAGGCATCTGCGGGCTATGGCATTTTTCCCCCCCCTCCTTTGCACCCCACACCGTCCCCGGCCCTTTGGAGTCGCGCGATTGAACTCTTGTTTACCCGCTACCCTCGCCTCCCATCTGTAGTGGTGGCTTCTTGGCCGAGCGCTCTCGTCGCTTGTCGCGTTCGGTTTGCTCGGAGTTGTTCCTTTTCTTCTCCTTCCCGGCTGAAAACCCAAACAAAGCTCTGGGGCCACAGGCGGAGGGGACCCCGCTCTGCGGCTCCGCTGAGCCCCGGGCTGTCTTCTTCGGATGACTTCTCTACTTTAGCCCTTCTTTCACACCCCGATGGTTCACTTTGGGCAGCCTCTTGCATATGCACTTGTAAGAAACGTCCAGCCTTTTATCTCCTTCTTCTTGGTGGGTGACATACACGCGTGTGTCCCAAAGCTCGTCCTTCTCCTTCCTTCTCTCTCTCTCTCTCTCTCTCTCTCTCTCTCTCTCTCTCTCTCTCTCTCTCTCTCTCTCTCTCTCTCTCTCTCTCTCTCTCTCTCTCTCTCTCTCTCTCTCTCTCTCTCTCTCTCTCTCTCTCTCTCTCTCTCTCTCTCTCTCTCTCTCTCTCTCTCTCTCTCTCTCTCTCTCTCTCTCTCTCTCTCTCTCTCTCTCTCTCTCTCTCTCTCTCTCTCTCTCTCTCTCTCTCTCTCTCTCTCTCTCTCTCTCTCTCTCCCCCTTTTTTTTTAGCATTCTTCAGTTTGGCTCCCCTGCCTGGTTCCCATTCTCTACTTTGCAGCAAAAGATACTCCACACTTTGCTACTGTAAGCTGAATTGCTGTGTGCACCGTCTTTCTCTTTTTCTGCTCCTCTTTCTCCCCCCCTCCCCACCCCCCGCTACCTTTTAGGGTACCTTGCTATTTAGAATGTCTGAATGTGAGTCTTGGGGTTTCAGGGCTTTGAAATTTGTGCTTGTGCAAGAACTTTACACATCCTTCGAATTCATACTGAAGTGCTGAACAGAAGCAGAAGAAATCCTCTCGGATAGGTATGATTTATAAAGAGTCTTGAAAAACTGACCCAGCAGTGAGGATCCAGTGATCAGCATTCCTTGGCTTGTTTGACCAGAACCTATCCTGTGAACACTTCTGTGGGACTTGCTTCCAAGTAATTGTCCGGAAAATTGTGTTTTAAATCTGTCTATGCTGCCCCTGCTGGCTAAATAAGCAAAGAGTAACCTCAAGTCCCACAAAGGGTGTATGATTTGTGTATTGAGCAAGTGCATCCATGCTCACTCCAACCCCTATGTAATTTTTTGCATTCTAGTGGACTTGACTCAGATGCCCAGTTTTCTATTTGTAAATTATAGTTTCTGCTGATCTTTGCAGAGATATAAGAATGAAATTGCACACTGTATTTTTCACCTTGGGATGAATCTTGCAAAATTAAGTGTGGTTTTCCTGGTGAATCTGTATATTTTTTTTCTGCCTGTAGTACAATAAAAGCTTTTCTAACCAATCTTTGATATGGCCTGATTATTCTTTTCCTTTGGAGGCCCATTGCTTCTTTGGGGGTTTTGTGTGTGGTGGTTGGGGGGTCCCCCCCTTCAAATCAGTGTTAACTCTTAGTGACTGCCTGAAATAGTCCTGAAGTTTTCCTGGCAAGATTTGTAGATGTATTAGGAAAATGTAAATAATAGAACAGAATGGGTAAAGTAGCTTCAGCATCATTGAAAACTGCTGAAGAATGGGTGTACTGTACTGTCTTTAATATATAAATTGTCAGGCTTAGAATTATTAGCAGTTGTTAGCATCACTGATTAAAAGTTAAGACAGAGGCTGAATCAATAAACTTACTCATTTGAAAGGAACCACTAAACTCCATATCTGGAAATTTATGCCTAGCCACTTACAGTATTGTTTGCAAAGGGAGATTGTTTCTTGCTTTTGTCACATATTGGTTTTCTGAAGTCCCCAACTGAAGATTCTTGCATTTCTGGTTTTGGCCTCAACAGTTCCAGTTTCTTGCCATGGATCAACTAACTTTGTGTAGAAGATGCAATTAAATCTGTCTCCAGTATTCTGCAGGTACTTTCCCATTGACAAATATAGATATCTGTGAACTAGTTCCATATTTGTTTTAAGGATAGCTTTTTCTTTTGCTATTTTTGCACAAACTGTCAGATTCTCCTTGAAAAATAATATAGATAAGTGGACTATTATTCTCTTAGTTTCCAGAGGAGTTGCACACATGCGTGCTGGAGATGATAGATATTTGGAATATAATAGTGATGAGAGAGCTCATTTCTTGAACTAGATTTTTGTTGCAACCTATTTTTTCTGTAATTTGTCCAGTAATGGACACCATAATAAGTAGAATTTTTCATGTACTGTAACCAATTAATAGATTTGTCCTGTATCAAAAACTATTGCATGTGAGTAATTTGTACCAATTTCAAAGCATTTGTTTACTGATAGCAATTTCTTCTGTATTACAAATGTACTTTAAGAGATTTTTATATTAAAACTTGAAATAAAGTTATTATCTGAAGATATTTTTGCAAATATTAATCCTATTGCTTACATGTAAATAGTAATGATCCATTCAAAACAGGGAAGTTTTTATATATCTAGTATTTTTTTCACATTCTAGTTCTTGTTTATTAAAGTATAGTTAATATTTCCTAGAGTAGAATTTGGTGTCATGAAGTTTATAATAGTGGACTTCATATTGAAGAGAAACACTCAGTGCATCTTAAAAGCATTTAAAACCTTCGCTCAGTTCAGAAATGATACCAAACAGCTTCTTCTTAATTCTGCTGTGGTTTTTGGTCTGGGTTTTTTCCCCCCTATATGTTACAATTAGAATTCTTTAGGCTACACTAATAATTTAGTCAATTCAGTTTATGTGGCAACCCATCTCACCATTGTGACCCTGGATGGCTAACAGCAGTTAAAAAGACACAACCAAGAGTAAAAATAATTAAGAGGCATTCCCTTAAAACCCATGATTTTAAAAGAGACAAAACCGTTGATGCAAAACTTGTACTTTTGTACTTGTATCCTGATATCAGGGTTAGGGTTAGGGTATAGTATATGTCATGTTTTTGTGTTGTGATGTTACAATATATTTCATAACTTAACTTAACATTTGGGTGCCAATGGTTGTAACCATGGCTCAGAGTAAAGTAACATATTAATATTTAGAGGTCATAAAAAATCCTAACTGGCAAACTCTAGACTGTGTTTCCACTTATAATAAACTATGCACTAGGAAAGGTAGGAAACTAGAAAAGGAAAGAAGGAAAGGAGAGTAAGAAATTATAACAATTTTGGGAATTGATACATGTCAATTGGCATTCTTACTTCAAAAGTCTTCTGGATTTTCTGAAGCTTAAAATATGAAACTAGTTGTGATAGAATGGGATTGTCAACAGTTCATACTGTTGAAAAATGATGCCATATAATATGTTACTCCATTGCAATATTACATAATGCACCCTGCAATAAGGATAAGCAACTTGTTCAGTTAGTAGATTGCATTAGAAGATTTTGCATGAATAATATATGCCATTCTATATGTAGATTTTGTTTGCAATTCTGTAGATTAGAAATTTATTTTAAATACTTGTTTCCTTTTAGGATTTTAATCTCAGAGTAGGTAAGGCTACAAGTTATCTGTTGTTGGCCCAGCAAGCTCAAGGAATAATAATAAAGCTACACACTTGCCTTGAATAGCAGTTCTGATATCTGAATGAAATGCTGATGTCACTGAGCTGAGTGCAGAGGTGGGGTTCTTCATTTGTCTATATCAGGGGTGTCAAACTGCTGGCCCGCAGGCTGGATGCATCATGCCGAAGCCGCGCCCACCCCATTACCAGCAATGGGGAAAAAGTTGTGATACGTCGCGACATGTCACGTGATATTGTGGGTTTAACACCCCTGATCTTTTTTTTTTTATTGAAAAGTTTTAAAATACAGTTTTCCTTTAAGAATCTTAAACACCCCTGATCTATATAGAGTGCTGTTCCTAACAGTACAACTAATAGGTGATACTTTTCACATCTATAGCTTTCTGTCGTGGAGTAAAGTTCAGTAACAAGCAAGTGTGACAGTGAAAGGTACTTTTTAGTGATTCAAACTTCCTTCTGTAATAACTTTGCAACCTGCCAGAACTGTTCAAGGGAATTTTCATAATGTGACATTTTGAAGAAAGCATGCCTCATGATGTGACAATTTGCAATAGACATGTTGAAGCATAAGTGTGCAGTAAGTGAAAGCCAGGATGGTGAGCTTAGGCCAGTTACTCTCCATGGTTGTTGTGGGGAAAATAGGAGGAAGGTGGATAGGTTTGCTGCTTTGAGTTATTTGTTTTTAAAAAAAGGCAGGATACAAATAATTAAATAGATAAATATCCAGAATGATTCAAAATTATAATATGAGAAGAATTGAACCTGAAGTTTCATTGTTGATGAGAAAATGTGAACAGAACTGTCCCTTATATAAGTTATTACATTGGTTTAAATTATGCTTTAGGTCAATATCTTTTTTAAAAAATATTTTGTTTTTTCTACCATTCTGTTTTAATTGGAACAATCTGGACTTTGATGGGGAATTAATTTTAATTAATTACCTTATATATACATATACCATTGCAGTGTTGCAATTAGGCATGCCATTTGTTGCTAGTTGATTTTAAAGTTGATAGTGACACATGGAATATAAGACTTGTTTTCACAAGTGATCTCAGAATACATGTACCAACATGCTGCATTATTGTGTTGTCAGATCTGGAGCCTGTCTAGTTTTCTTGAAAATCAGTGTGTAGAAGTGAATAAAGTGTTTAGTCAGACAGCAGTTAATAGCCCAAGTTAACTTTATTTATGATTATGCTGCTCAGTAGAATGGTTAAATGCTGTTTGAAGTTACGACAGCCATGACCTGGATGACCGAGAATCTCCATGGACAGGAACTTACTTCTTCAGAAATGGTGATTATGGCCCATAAAATGTCATGCATTCCCCCTTCCTGCAATCAGATGACCACATTTCAGGTGCTTGGCAACTGACTCACACATTAATGACCACTTGCAGCATCCAACAGTCACATGATCAAAATTTGCAGCTTTTTTTTTTTTTTGCTATTTTGGGTCCCCCCCCCCCCGGTTTTCTGGCAAAATTCACCCATTTGGGAGAATGGATTCACTTAACAATCATGTGATTCAGACTTAATGGCCGCAGTAAAAATGGCTGAAAAATCTGGTTCTGTCAGGTGGGCACCTCGACTTGCAACCAGAATGACTTATAATAAAAATTGGGGTCCTAATTGTGGTTGTAAGTTGAGGTTAACTGTAGTGTGCTTTTAATGTATAACCTCTTCTGTAGTGATTATGTCAAATAAACCCCTTCTGCTGAATGTTTGCTGCCAACAGAATAGTAAAGTCGATTCCTCCAGCAATCTTGAGCATCTCAAAATCTTTGCTGTTGGCATGGGTAACATAGGCTTGAAAAAGCAAGGGAGATCCTTTTCCAGTATTCTGTTTTAAAAGAAAAGACAGTCTGATGGAGCATTATGTGATCAAGGAAACCCTTAGTAACCTTGAGTTAGTGAGAAGTTCTGGATTGTTAAAAATCTGCAGGATGATCTCTGATCTTTGTTTTTTTGTCCAGAATTGGAAAGTGGTTGAAAATTGCTATGCTTTTTATGGCAAATGAAAATCTCAGTGCCAATTTTTAAAGTACTTTTGTAAGACAGAGTTTTATAATTATTTTTGTTGCCTTCTGCTTCATTATCAATTTGTTTTCTTTCGGTTAATTGGAATCCCCAAGGTGATTTTTTTTCCTGCCTAAAAATCTGAAACACAAGAACTAATTAAAAAGGATTAAGGCCCTAAGTTCACATCACTTTTCCTGCTTTTCTAGCCGTTTTGTTTGATACCAATTGCCTGCAGCATAAGCTAAAACCCAATACCAATATAATTTAAAAACATTTGAGTTAAAATTTTGCAAATTTATCTGTAGCACATGTAGTATTTGACTTACTACCATTTGTTTAGCAATCATTTAAAGTTACAACAGCACTGAAAAAAGTGACTTACAACTGGTGCTCACACTTGCAACCATTGTGTGATCAAAATTTGGATGCTTGGCAACCAGCAAGTATTTATGACAGTTGCAGTGTCCTGGGGACTGTGAATACCATTTGCAACTAACTTCCCAGTAGGCTTCTGACAAGTAAAGCCAGTGGGGGAAGCTAGATTTTTTTTAACCACCATGTGATTCACTTAACCACCATGGCAAAAAAGGTCATAAAATTGGGCACAACTCATTTAACATCTGCCTTAATAGTGGAAATTCTGGTCAGATTTTGAGGACTACCTGTAAAATATTTAAGTTTAGTTGTATACTTGACATTAACAGTTGCAACTATTGTAAAGCTTTCTACCAAGAATGATCTGGTGTACCTTTACTTTCTCTTAGCTTCCTGGAAATAAACCAACTGTTCAAAAGTCGTCATTAAATTTAATAAAAATGTTCACTTAAGAAGTTGCAATTGCATTGGGTCTTCATTCTTCATATGTCTGTTCTTTCTTAATCACAGAAAATTTAATGCAGATAGTGAATTCTGAACTCCAGTGTTCCAAGTCAGAAGTTAGTTTTGCTGTCATATGGTATGCCACAAATAGTATGTTTAGGTGCAACTTGTACATTGTTTTCTTCTTTCAAATATATTACAGCAACCTGCTTCTCTGTTTCTGATAATAAATTACACTACTCATTTTTAATTATTTACAGTGAATGTGACCTGTAGGCAGCCATCTTGGGCATACCGGTTTTTTAGTTCCTACTCCTTGCTTGTGACAAGTGTTCTGGAGAGTTCTTTGGATCATATTTCTGTTCTTTCTAGTTCTGTGGATTACTGTAAGCCATGCTACCTACTATAGCAAACTTTTCATTAATCCAACCATTATTTATGTTCTGTTTTTAAAAGAGAAAGAATGGGGAGAGGGATAGGAAGGCAGTTGGTATCAATGATTTGATTGCTTCATTTATCAAGATTTCATTTTAAAGCAGCTGGAAACTCTGTCTATTGTAAGCATGAAATCTTATGTCTACTTTGTGTTGGAATGTAAAATGTAAGAAGAGCCCTATTAGATGAGGCCAAAGCCGAATTCTAGCCTGGTATTTTGTGTCACATAGTAGCCAATCTGATGTGTTCAGAACAAGAAGGCAATAGCTTTCTTCCACTTCTGGACCCTAGCAACTGATCTTTAAAACAGTGTTTTTCAACCTTGGCAGCTGTAAGATGTGTGGACTTCAACTCCAATAATTTCCCAGCCAATATGCTGGGGAAAATTGCCAAGATTGAAAAGCATCGTTTTAGAGTGTATTACTCATGATTTAGGAAGTACAATAGAACCGTGAAAATTAGTATCCAATTAAAGGCTAAATTGCCAACAATTTTTGTCATATTGCACTTTGATGTCAAATGGCATACGATTGTTTCGTAACAAACAAGCAAAGTTATCCATGTGTTAGGAAATTATTATCTTTAGAAAAATCCCTGTCCACATTATGGCTGCAAGTATGCTGAACGGATTCTGGTGTCTTTGCTGATTTTTTTTTAATGAATGCTCTCCCTCCAAGCATGTTCTGTTTTTCTTCTGTCAATAGTAATTGGTGCTGGCTGCAGCCCAAAGGACCTTTGCTCTGTAAGAATATTTTAATATATTTTTCCGACCTCCATCTTTAAAATATCTGAGGGCATTTCATCTGAAGCCTGAATAAGCCAAGGGCAATGCACAATTATGGCCGCAGCAGTCAGCACCAAAGCTGCAGGAAGTAGAGGCAAATAAATGCATTGGAGTTTTTCTGCTGTAGCACCTAAGCTTGCTGGGGAAATTTTTGCTGCATGTTGACAGAATGTGAACTGCCATGCCAGTTGCATGAGCTCTGGGATGTCATAGCTGGCAAGAAGCATTTGTAGTTGAGCACGAGTTTCCGAAATATTGAAGCAGAAGTGGTACTTCTACCCAATACTAAAAATCCACACTAGCTATTTTGCAAGATCACTTTCTACCTTTAGAACAGATATCAGAATATATTCTTCATGTCCAAGGGAATTGATGATAATAATAATGATGATGATATTGGAAGGGACCTTGGAGGTCATCTAGTCCAACCCCCTGCTCTGGCAGGAAACCCTATACCATTTCAGACAAATAGCTGTCTAGTCTCTTCTTAACAACTTCCAGGTTTGTGGCATTCACAACTTCTGGAGGCAGGTTGTTCCACTGATTAATTGTTCTAACTGTCAGGAAATTTCTGCTTAGTTCTAGGTTGTTTCTCCCTTTGATTAGTTTCCATCCGTTGCTTCTTGTCCTGCCTTCAGGTGCTTTGGAGAGATATTGGATGGCTCTTTGGTGTTAGGAGAGGAAAAAATATATCTCAAGAGGAAAATATGAAATATGTTTATGTTTTCCTTTCTAAAAGTGCCAGTGACAGCAGCTACAGCAATGTCTGGGATAACAACAGGCAGTCTTAGCAGAAAGAGTGATTCTGGTAATCTCTATCCAGGGTATACATGAAACATGCTGGTATAAGCGATGTGTGCATGTGTCGGGGACCAGTATAATATAAAATAAGGTAATGTCGGCTTTGATAAGTTTGCTGTTTTCCTCTTGCCTCATCATTCTATTCCCATGTATGTTATGTCTGTTAAATTTAATGTGTGAAAGAAGGTAATCTCTTGCCACAGTTTTTTGTAAGCCATTTTTGAGGATGTTCTAATTTAATTTAATTTATTGGATTTGAGTGCTGCCTGACTCCAAATGACTCCGGGTGGTTCACAATATAAGACAAATAAAATGCAACACAACTACAGGTAGTCATTGAATTACAACCATTCATTTAGTGACCATTTGAAGCTACAAGAGCCCTGAAAAAAGTTACTTATGGATGGTTTTCACACTTCCGACCGTTGCAGCATACCCTTGGTCACATAGTCAAAATTCAGGCACTTGGCAACTGTGTTTTTAACAGCTGCACTGTCCCAGGGTCATTTGTAACTTTCCCAGATGGCATCCGGCAAGCAGAGTCAACGGGGGATGCCAAATTTGCTTAACATGTGGATGAATCTCTTAACAACTGCAGTATTCACTTAACAATGTGGCAAAAAGGTCGTCAAATGGGGCGCAACTCACTGAACAACTGTCTTGCTTAGCCACAGAAATTTGGGACTCAGTTGTGGTTGTAAGTTGAAGACTAGATGTAATCCAGAAAAGGATGTCCCAGATAAAGTTGTACAAAGGCCTTCTGGCCGTGCCTGTCACCTGCGCATCAAGCAAGAGGTCTGAGTCTTAAGAAGATTCTCCCCCAGATTGCACCTCACCCTTGAGTGAGAAGTGCAGTCCAATATTAGAATATCCCCAGATCTAGGGGGCCCTAACAGTCGCAGCCTCTCAGTCTTGATAGGATGAGATTTAGTTACAGTAGTTGATTTTGTTATGTTGTTTTTATTCTGTTTTAACGATTACTTAAAATGGGCAGTCGTATAACTTCAGTATGAATAAATAGTGCACAGAACATATATAAGTACTCATCTTTTCTGACTGAATTAGTGTCTTCATCTGTTTCTAGTCTTTAAGAATGGACTCTGGTAAGAAGGAAACAGTTGGTTTTCTTTCTTTAAAATCCTGAAAGAAAATACAGACAGAATGAGACGTGTTTGTCAAAACAATCTAGTCTTGGCTGTGTGCTTTTAAAGCAGTTCTGTCAGATCTTTGCAGAACTGTATGTAGCTTGATCATAATTTGCCAAGCTTAGTTAATAAACTGGAAGTCCTTGATGTCTCTGGAGATCTCATCTGTTAGGTTTCTTCCTTTGTCTGCCCTTTATTTGTCTACAAAGTTGTTAATTTGTACTTAGAACTATTTCTCAAAATGACAGATCTGAATTAATAAACTGCACTCATATTGAGAGAAGTGAGGCAGTACATTAGGCAAAAGCACCATATTTATTCGGTTTTTCTCATCATAACTTTGAATAAATAAATTGCTGTCTGAACTTCAATAAGTTGCCATATTAAGGTGAGAATAGCCTGTCCCTTCTTATTTTCTTGTTGTAGTTGTATGATACAATTTAAAATAAAGAAACAAAAGCAATTTCACTAAGTAAGATATGAACCGGATTGTCTTTTTTTGTATGGAGAAAGGAATAAAACAAGACAATTATGAGCTTTTGGCAGATACATCACTCACTGCCCTAGTTAGAAGCTAACATTTTCCATTTTAATGGGAAGAGCAATAAGAAAAATAATGTTTTTAATCTCTTTCCTCCTTCAGCAGTGTATGTACATCAAGATAATCCATGAGAAATTCCTTTAAAGGAACGTAAGTAACTGTAATCCCAGGGCAACATGTGGCCATTGACAACTCTTGGAGCACCCTTTGGCCATGGCAGTTTCTTTCATTTTAAACTAGGAAACAGAAAAAAACGAAAAAGAAAACAAAATTGGCCGATTCACTGCTTCTGAAGGTCTACAGCAGACATTTCAGACTCGCGACGTCACGTGACGTTGCACAACATATCAGGAGAGTTTTGCCATTGCCGGCAATGGGGTGGGTGCGGCTTCCGGATGACGCGTGCGGCCTGCAGGCCGGCAGTTTGACATCCCTGGTCTACAGTGATTAGAGCCTTGGGTAGAATTAACTATACCACATAAGTCAGTAACCTTTTTTTAAAAAAAACATAGTTAAAGGAAATTGATGAAATTGATGTTAATCATTCAAGCTTTCTGTGGAAAAAATTAACTTGAATATTTTGACAAGGCAAACCAATGCAGGGTCACAAAGATTTTTTCTTTTGTTTGTAAACAAGTGTCATGTAACAACAAAAAAGCTTAATGTATATTGGACATCTCATGGAATGTTTTATAAAAGCTTAATGTATATTGGACATTGCATGGAATGTTTTATAAGGATTGATTGTCTTGTTAATGAAATGTAATTCATTAGACCATTTGGTTGGGGCTTGTCCTCTTGCTGCATGTGAGACTGAAGTAAGTAGGAATTGTAAAGACGGGTAGTGCTCGGTTAACAATCATATTCAGCATCTGTCTGAAGTTGCAACTCTGCTGAACAAGTGTTATTTATGACCAGTCCTTGAAGCTCTGGCCATCTCAGCACCCTTGATCACAATTTGGGTACTTGGCAATCAGCTTGCATTTACAACAGTTACAGTGTTACATGATCACTATTTGAGACCTTCCCTGCCAGCTTCCCACAAGCAAAATCGATGGGGAAGCTCACAGGGAAGGTTGCAAATTACTCCTACCACTTTTTCTCCTAAGGCAGGGGTAGGGAACCTTGGCTCTTTTATGACTCGTGGACTTCAACTTCCTGGCTCAGGAATTCTGGGAGTTGAAGTCCACGAGTCATAAAAGAGCCAAGGTTCCCTACCCCTGTCCTAAGGAGTCCCACTATGGAGTCTGAGATCCCAGCGATGCTTGGGCCACAGCACCCTTTCCCTGACCACCAACAATCCCCTTTCCAGCTTGCAAACACTTGCCATAGCATCCACGCCCACTTCACTCCGTAATACTCACCTGCACATCAATCTCTTTGTGAGCCACCCAGGACTTGTGATTTCCTACCAGCTTCCCTATTGACTTTGGCTGTGGAAGCCAGCGGGAAAATTGCAAGTTGTGATAATCTGAGATCCTTACTTAATGACCTGTGCTCCATACTTAATGATGGCAGTGGGGGCTGCTGGGATAGCTGTCATTCAGTAATGCGATATATATGACATTGCATTTAACGGCCCACTAATTCCAATTACTGTCATTAAGTGAGGACTACCTGTGAGACTCTTTGATATTATGGGATTTTTAGATAATGTGACTTGATGAAATATTCAACACTGAAAAGAAAAATACACATTTGATTTGCAGTAGATTTTCTAGAATAGTTGTATTTATAACCAAAGTCTTTATTTTCCTACCTTTCTACTTTTTTCCCTTTTTCTTTTGATTAGTATCATTACAGGTAGTCCTCAACGTATGACCACAATTGAGCCCAAACTTTATGTTGTTAAATGAGAAATTTGTTAAATGAGTTTTGCCCCATTTTACGACTTTTCTCGCCACATTTGTTAAGTGAATGACAGCAGTTTTTAAATTAGTAACACTGTTGTTAATCTGGTTTCTCCATTGACTTTGCTCATCAGAAGGTCACAAAAGGAGATCATGTGAGTCCAGGTCACTGCATCCGTCATAAATGTGAGTCAGTTATCAAGCATCCGAATGTAAATCTTGTGGCCATGGGGATGCTGCGACGGTCATAAGTGTGAAAAATGGTCATAAGTCATTTTTTTCAGTGTCGTAACTTTGGTCACTAAATGAACTGTTGTAAATCAAGGACTACCTATATTATTAATTTTAAGATGATGTTATGCTATTAATACTGCTAGTGTATAGTTTTCTTTTATTAAATGATTTAATGTATTAAAATGAAGACTAAAGCAGAAACGTGTTTTTGTTGAAATATAACTTTTTCATTCCCTCACATCCACTCTTTTCCCTACGCTGTAGTTTTTCTTATCCATCCCCCAAAAATGTTAAGCATAGCCTCTGGCAATTAAAAAGTTGCTCAGTTCTGTTTTCATGACACAAAGTATGATTGAGAGCAACAACAAACATTTTTGAAGAATGAATTTTGGGTGATCTAGGCTTGATGTTACTGTTATAGTTATGTGTTCTGCTGTACAAAATGTGTTTTGTACACAAAATACATTAGTAATGGTTTGAGAGTTTAAAGGAAATATTCATTCTTTTTGAAAATGACATTTAACTGGCCTTTTGCAGTCCCTTTTGCTGTGAAGGAGAGAGATATGGCATTGGGAAAATGAACTGAATTGAATAAATTGTCCCTGGGTATTTATATTGGGACCTATAGTTTTTAACATCTAAAAATGATTTAGAATTTGGGTGAGCCATTATTTAGGTAAGTTTGCAAATGACATCAAATTATGATGAAACCCCAGGTAGCTGGTAAAATGTTCTTTTCCATGGATTAAGTGTCCTATACCACACACTTAATGATATTTCATACTTGAGGCAGATAATGTTATTAGACATGGAAACTTGATAAAATAAAGCAGTCATGCATGTAATTAGAACAAAGTTATAAAAACAAATTATTTAGCTGGTCTTGCTAACAAGTTGCAACAATATTGGTTGTGTTAACATGAATTTGTAGCACAAGTTTTCAGAATACAATAATAAATATATTTTACCTTTCTCTCCACATCACTCTTAAAAGTAATTTGCATACTACTTTTAACCTTATTGTTCAGAATTAAAAAGTGGATACCAGAACACAATAATATTCCAACTATAGGTGAATAGATGCAGGCAGATTTATTTTGGGGTTTATTGTTTAATCTGTGCAAATGTTATACAGACTGAGATGAGGGAAGGATGAATGCTCTTTAAGATTCAAGAAAGGAACTGGTTATTGAGAAATTATCTAGCTTCCAGAGGAATATCTATGTACCTGATTTATTCTTGAGAGTTCCCCTTCCGTTTTCCCCAAAAGTTAGACTAATGTTTTTTTAAAATCTAGTTTTCATCTGTGGAGTCCTTGATATTCTCTGAGCTCAGTTGTTTGCTTGCAGACATTTCATTAACCATCTGGATAACATTAATGCTGGTGAGTGTGGGATTTGCAGTCTATTTATGTACAGTAGCTTACCCTTCCCGTGTTAGCAGGACTGTGGTTTTCTCCTTGATAGCTCTTTTTTGGTACTATCAATCTTTTTTGGCACTATCAATATTAACTTTTCACTGTTTCTTAAAACCAACCATGTCTTCATTCCTTATCTTCACCCCATTCTCTATAAACCAGTCTTTAAAATCTAATTTGTCCATTTTAATTAACAAAATTTTATTAAAGATTGCCAGTAATAATTATTTGTAAATTATATTTACTAAATCCAATTTGAACCCTTCCCTTTATAGTTATATCTCCCTTTCTATTTAAACGTACCCCCATTTTCTCTCTTCAGATAAGCAAAATCCTTGAATCATCATACAGTTCTAATCAGCAAAAATCCATTAAACATTCCCAAAAATAGCAACCCGTTTGTGTTAATCTTGATCAAACAAACCAATTTTGTATTAATTCTTCTTTCTCCCAACAATCTTTAGTTCTCTCAAACAAACTCCTAACCTCTGCTTTCTCATGGTCTCCCTGTTTCTTTTTTCAGAACCATTGGCATCTTTGTGAAGTCCCCTTTGTAATTCCAGTAGAAGAAAATTATCCACATCACTGTTCATATTCTGAGTCTCTCTTCTCACAAAGCTTCAACAAATTCTTTTTATAAATCCAACATAGAGAAGTTATTCACATCACTCTTGGTTTAATGTTGTATGTAGTTTGTATTAAATCATTGTCCAGTTTCATTTCTAAATCTGCTATTTCTATCTTTCTTATAGGCTATCATTTTAAATTCCACATTAAAATCAATTTCAGTTCGATTTGATAGAACTTGTTCCTCTTCAATAATACCTTTTAATTCTTTAATAGCATATAACTTTATGATTGCATTTTTGGCCCATTCATCATAGAACTCCCATAAAGTAGCCATTGATACATTAATTTCCTTTTGGTGCCCTCTAGTGTTCAACTTTCAAAGTTGTTTTGTCAGTTGTTTCCAGATACAAACATGAGACTTCCCATGGGAAAGATTCTTTTAATTAACTTCAAAGGCCTTTTTTAACTGAAGTCCAAGTCTGGAACTCTTAATCCGTTTAACATTATCTGAAATCAACACTGTAATCACCCTTTTTGTCATTTATTCCCTTCCATTTTGTTTCTTGCAAAATTTTAAACTCACAATTTCCTTATTCACATGATTAAAGCAGGACTCACCTAATGAATATGAGCAACTTGGGGTTCTGAAAATTTTCAATATTTAACAAAAAGTTTTAAACAAAGTAAACTCCAAAGTGATTTAAGAGTGAAGTTTGGTTAAACCTTAAGTCCGTAAAAGACTAGATTAACATCTCTGAGCTCAGTAAAAATCTCATGATTCCTATCTGTTTGCAAGAGACTGCAAAAACATCTGTATCTGCCTTCTATTCACAGTAAAAACAGCTGTCCAGAGTATGTATGGGCAATCTCAAGATCTCTCCTTTCTCCAGAGAGATTTTTGGTGGTCCACATCCAGCATCCAGCTGCCTTTTGGGCTGTAATCTCTCCCACTAACCAGGGAATATCAGTTTACCACTCCTCACTAGAAGCTTCTCTGCTGTGCTCTTAATTTATAGCGTAGGATTTTTTTCCCTTTTGACTCATATTACTAGAGCACATATTAACAATTCCTCTGTAGTTTAGGTTACTTTAGTACTTTGAGAGAATGTGTATGGTTGTAAAAAGAAAGTATAAAATACTTGGCTGTATAATAGGCATTTCTGCACTGTACCTTATCATTTAATCTCTTTGAAATACCATTGGAAAATTATATGAAAATGTTGGTGTTGAGAGAAAACTTGTTTTCAAAGGTGGCTGTTACCCAAGGCCCAGTTTGCACACATAGCTTTTGTTGAATTAAAGAGTTTGCTGTAAGCCTAAATGCCTCATGTTATTGTCAGTTTTTTGGAACTTTCTAAAATTGTCAGAAGTGGTAGGAACTCTCAAATTGAGATACTTGTATTAGGGACACATGTAGGAACTGACCTTACATCATGTTTCAGTTTTGATTTTAATTTGGGAAAAGCCTTTCATGCATTGTATAGTGCAATTATGTGCATTTATCCTGAAGGTGGCATTTATTTAAGAAGAGTTACCATTTCTCAATTCCTTAACTAATAGTATATAATGATGAATGGAAAACCGTAATCTTAAAAAACAGTGGAAAAATATTAGTGATTGGTTTATAGTCCTCTTCCAGAAATCAGAGATTATAAATTTTGAACGTGAACATCAGGACTAGAGAAATATTTTAGATTTTTAGGCTTTGGTTTTATATTTTAAAAAAAACTCATGAAGGTTTTCTGTTGAATTTTATAATGGCTATATATAAAAGGTTCAGAATCTGGATCTTACGTCTGGATAAGTATGCATAGAATTGAAACCTAAGGTCTTTTAAAAGTTGGGCTAGCCCCACCCAGTTTTTAATCAAACTTGGCTCTTGGAAATTTCATGTAGCAATCTCTGCAGTTTTTAAAAGCATTTTCAGTTGCTTTCTTCCAAAGACTGAGACAGAGTGATTGGCCCAAAATTGCCCAACTGGTTTCACGTTTAAGGTAAGACTAGAACTCGTATCTCTTGGTCTCTGGCTCATTGACTTTAACACTACACTATACTGGAAAAATAATTGCTAGAAAGGAAAATAATAAATAAATAATAAAATCTAAACTTTAGTCAGTATGCCTAGTTTCTAAAACAGCCCACCCAACCTCCTTTGTAAGTTGAATTAGGAGGACAGGAGGAGATTTGTTGCTTTCCAGATGTTTGATTTTAATTTCTATAATCTACAGCCAGTACAACCAAATCTGGGGCCCATAAGACAATTTAAAATGATTTCATTGCATCTTCCAAACTGAGCATAACTACAGGTAATCCTCATTTAATGACTGCCCATTTAGCAACCATTCACAGTTAGGACAGTGATTAAAAAGTTTATAACCAACCTTCGCAGGTCTATAAATGAAAGGAAAACTAAAGTAAGATCATAAGCCGTTTATGATCTTATGCCGTTTATGATCTTATGCCGTTTCATATAACAAATGTTTCACTTATCGACTAAATTGCCAGTTCTAATTGTGATTGCTAAATGAGGACTACCTATATGTGAGCAATCCTAAACTAGGTAGGATTGCTCACAACAAGGTTGCAGCAGTTGTTCTATTCATTCTTCATTGTTACATGGTTGACAGTGCTGGTGTGGGGGACACAATCCGCTGATCTAAATATTTTGCATTGTTTACCTTAATTGATGAATAATGTTTGACGTTACCTGAATACTTTTTGTTGTTTTCCTGTTTGACACAAACTACCTATTGAATGTATATTCTTTTCTACCCAGAATGAAAAAAACAACTAATAAGAAGGAAAAAATCCTGCTTGCATATTGTTGGATTTTGATCTTATCCAGCTAGGTCAGGGGTCCTCAAACTATGGCCTGTGGGTCAGATGTGGCCCGCCTTGCCTTTTTATCCAGCCCGCCATGTGAATGTTGGTAGTACAGTGCAGCGCAGGACTTGTGGGAGGAGGGAATGAGCCAAAGCGGCGTGGCGCAGGTCTTGCCTCGAGGGCTGCTGGGGCCAGACAAAGGCCCCAAGATCGGCACTTACGGCACACCCAGAAGAGAAAGGAGGAGGAGGGCGGAAATGGGAGGCTATAAAAGCAGGTGGTTTTGGCGGGAGAGGGAAAGAGAAAAAAGATGCAGCCTTGGGAAGAGTAGTCAGCTGGAGTTGCACCAAAGAGAAAAGAGGAGGGGAAGAGAGCAGAGGAGATTAAACAGGTCAGTGGGTAGCCGATCCATAACTTCATGGCAGCCATGCCCTTGCCCCCTTCTCCTGGCCTATCCTGGTGATCTCCATCCTATCGCTAAGGATGCTTTGGTTATAATCATTTTTTTTTCAAGCTGTGGTCCAGCCCCCCAACAATCTGAGGGACAATGAACTGGCCCCCTGTTTACAAAGTTTGAGGACCCCTGAGCTAGGTGATTATCTGAATCCTGGTGAAGGTCTTATAACAATGGAGATATAACAGTGTAATTATCATCATCTATCACAGAGCTCCCCAACCTTTCCAGCTTGGCAGTCTGGAAGGAAAGGGAGCAGCAGGGAAATGAGCACGTGCGCAGCCACACGCACACATACGTAAAAGGGTGTGCGCACGGTGGCAGTGCTAGCGTGTGCATGCATGCACAAGGAGGCCACGTGCACCCATGGCGCTTGCGCTGGCACCTGCATGCATGCGCAAATGGGCCATGCGCACCCATGATACACATGCTGGCGCACGCGCACAAGTGCATGATGCTGGCAGCAGTGCTAGCCTCATGATGCTGGCAGCAGTGCTAGCCTCCCTACACATGTGCAAATGGAGTCGCTAGTACCCATGTGGTGGTGCTACTGCGAGTGTGTGGGGGGCTGTACCAGACTGCGGACCATAGGTTGGGGACCCCTGATCTGTCAGGTTCTTTCAAAGAATGGCTAAGTGGATTTTATTTTTAAATTTTGGAGTATTTGGGCAATAGCTTTTTGATGAAATTGGCCTTTGCATTATGAGCTACCTCACTTCCAAATTCTCATATAAACGCACACATGTTGAACAAGCTATGACAATCTATCAAATAAATTAGAATCTATGTTGCACTTAATATTAATGTAAAAACACAGACAAAATAGAGATTTTATCCCCTCTTATAAAATGTCTTCTAATTGGTTTCTTAGGGGTTTGTTGTTTCCGGGTTTCTGCTGTTCCCATCCATTATCTAATTTTCCTTTAATTTTTTCCAGTGACTAAACCTCTTGCAATGGAATTTTCCCATATTCACTGGAGAAACTCATTGTGACTTAACTACACAAATGCATGGTATCTCCCTTGATTTTAGGACTTTTAGATAAAAAAATAAAAAGGAAAAAAAAACTTAGTATATTGTCACCTCTATGCTTGAGAACTTACAGCTAAACATGAGGAGAGAGAGAAAAATAGATTATTAACTTGTGTTTTCAGGAATGTGTGTACTCTCAGCCAAGTATAATAGATATAGAAGATTTCTTGATTGTGGAGGGATACTGGAGAACAATACAGTAGAACAAATAAGTAACCTCCAGATTGAGCAATTGTAAAGTCATGATTTGTACAAGAATAAAACATGATTTGGCGATGTATCTGACAGTTTTGTTTGTGAAATTGTATTCCAGCCCATTTGCTAATTTGAAACAATCTTTTATTTTGAAGTATGTTAAAGTGTTTGGATTTGTATAACATTTTTAATTCCTAGAAAGATCATTCGGTTTGTTGCATGCATAAATATAGCAATAGCACTTAAAGACTTCTATACTGCTTCATAGTGCTTTACAGCCATCTCTAAGTAGAGTCAGTATATTGCCCCCAACAATCTGGGTTCTCATTTTATCGGCCTCGGAAGGATGGAAGGCTGAGACAAACTTGAGCTATTCAGAATCGAACTCCTGGCAGTGAGCAGTGAGTTAGCCTGCAATACTACATGGCTTAGGCCCGGGATACTTGCAGGACCATCTGCTACCGGGAACAAATTCCCATCGTCCAGTACGCTCACACAGAGAAGGCCTCCTCAGGGTACCGTCAGCTAGGCAATGTCGGCTGGCGACCCCCAGGGGGAGGGCCTTCTCTGTGGGAGCGCCAGCCCTATGGAATCAGCTCCCCCCTGAGCTTCGGATGGCCCAAAACCTCCAATCCTTTCGCCGTGGCCTCAAAACACTCCTGTTCCACCAGGCTGACCTGGACTGACAGGCATTTTGATTAATTATATTTAGAATTTTAATTTATTTTTTAATCTTTAATTTTAATTTATTGCACAGATGATTTCAATTTTATTTTTATCTTGATTTCTGTACTTATTATATGTTTTGTTGTTAGCCGCCCTGAGTCCTTCGGGAGATAGGGCAGGATATAAATCCCATCAATAAATAAATAAATAAATAAATAAATAAATAAATACTGCATTCTAACAACTGCACCACCATGGTTCATATACATACTTGATAGCGACTAGAACAGGGGTGTCAAACTCGCAACATCATGTGATGTGTCACAATGTATCGCAACTTTTTTTTCCCATTGCCAGCAATGGACTGGGTGCGGTTTTGGCATGACGCATCCGGCCCACGGGCTGGCAGTTTGACACCCCTGGACTAGAATTCACAATTTCTCAGTTTCTGGGGCTGGTGCCTTAACCACTAGACCAAAGTGTCTCTCTTTAAACTTATAATAGCTATTATCCAGCTACTTTGTAGAACTGAACAATAAAACCCTGTCCCCTTTTTCTTTTAATTCTGAGAAATATCAAATCTTCCTCAATTCAAAAAGAAGCTTAACACAAAATTTAATTAGAATTTCTTGTAATAATAGCCAATTAACTATGGCCGTGTAACAGTATCAGCACTAAAAAAAATTGTTTTAATAGTATCTCCAACTTAATGACTGTAAATTAAGTTTTTCTATAGTCAGTAAACATTTGGTACCTCGCACAAATCCATGTTTCATTGCTGGTAAGAGAATGTTAGCTTGCCCATACATAATGTAAATTATATTTAAGTGCACCATACTAAAATCTGCACGTTATATAACTATCTTTTAGCTGTATTACCCATTCAGTCTTTGCTGTAAGCTTTTTGTTTTGGATCTTAATTTTTTGTGTTTTGTTCCTGCCTGCCTTCATAATCTGTTCATACATTTTGAAGGTTACATAATCTAGCTACTATATATTATATTGCAGTCAATGGCTTCTATGTATACTGTTTGTAGAGTATGTGTTTCTAAACCAACCTCTTTTATGTACTCATAAATTCTAGATATTAGGATTTCATATCTCACAAACCTTTATAGGTGAACGTTTAGTTCATTTGACAAAATAGGTGGATGCAAAATTAATTTTCAAAAATGATTAGATTATGCATGTTTACTTTTAGCTGCATTAATAAGAAAACTCACTACAAAT
The DNA here is from genome assembly GCF_964194415.1 of Vipera berus. Lineage (NCBI taxonomy): Eukaryota > Metazoa > Chordata > Lepidosauria > Squamata > Viperidae > Vipera > Vipera berus. The sequence goes on from NC_138202.1 coordinate 42,145,568, forward strand.
AGTATATGGTCACTTAAATCATTACAGTGTTCATGTAACTACTTGGAAAGGTAGTAATATTATGTTTGCAATTTTTCAGAAATGGGGAAAAAGCTCCTACTTGAACTGTGTCTTAAGTTCTATCATGGGTTATGGAATTGTGCGCTGATGAGCCAGGAAGTGGAGTGCTCAAGTGACTAAAGAAGATGGGTGCTAATGCTTCAAACTATCCTCATTCGTGTTCCCCAAGGGTAGGGGGAATTTCTCAGGCGCAACAGACATTCATAGGTAAGTATTTCCGTTTCTCCATTTAAAATGTTTACATTGCTTATCCAGGCCGTATGTTGTCTGTAATCATGGCTAACTCGAAGGCACTTTTGATATAATTTATATTAAGCAGCAGTTCATTTGATAAATCTATCATACTATTACAAATTCTGTTCACTTGCAAAGGATACTTATGAACAGATGAGAGGAAATGGATAATTCTGTCTCATTTGTTAAACCTGAAAGTACCCAAATGCACGCTGGGAAAACCAACTTTTTTATATCAAGAGACAAAGTGAGAAAGGATGCATATTTTAGAAATAGCTAAGTCTTGAAGTTATCTAATGGGCAGCTTTTAAAATATAATTGGCTCAGAATAACGTAACATTAAAGGTGTTCAGAATTTCAGAGCTAATTCTTGCAAGGATCTTTTAAATTTCTGTCTGTTGCCACAAAAAGACAAACCAGAACAGATGGGGTGATATTTAACCACTGGAATTTTTCTTCTGTGGGTTCTAATTTTGATTTCAAATTTAGAATGATAGAATTCTATTTTCTTAGGATATGCTAGCAGTAAAAACTTGATATAAGTACATTTTTAACATAATGAAGTTAGCAGACCTAATGGTAGGTTTGCTAGAGATAAATCTTAAGCATTAATTAACTCTAAGCCCTGTCAGGGGTTCAACTGAAACCTCAATGACTTCAATATTTGCATCTTGTAATAAGTTATGTTCTGTGGTCCTTTTGTTCACTTTTTTTGGAATATTTTAAAATCTTCTGTCTTACTCATGTTAAAAACTGACCACTTGTGGTCAGGGTTTAAAATGTTTAACAAAATGGATCTTTTGGAATGCATAAGTTTATGGGTCTTGCTAAGCTAAACACCAAAAAGGATTTTACCATGTTTTCCCAAAAATAAGACGCGGTCTTATTTTTGGGGTGGGGACCAAAAGACCAAAGATCGGGGGACATCATATATTGTGGCCGCCCACCCACTCTGTCCACCATCTGGATGCTCATGTCCACAATGGGGTAGGAGAACGCACATCACATCAGTGCTGCTGCCACAAGGTGAGGCAAGGCAGGTGTGGGTGGAGCTGCCCCACAAGCCCCGCACCCACTTACCTCATGGCCCCCACAACCAGGCCACTCCCAGGCCATTATAACTTGACTTCACGACTAGATTAGCAAAAAGTTTCAACATTTATGTTGAGAAAGTGTGCCCGAGGTCATATAACACTTAATAGTAGCTTATAGGTTTAGGAGAGAGGAAGTCTTGTGCAACAAATCTTAAAAAAAGTATAGCTATGTCATAGCCTTTGCTAAATATAAATTCTGTGCATGTTTGGCCAGGTCTATAATCCATTTGCAAAATTACAAAAGAGTCAACAAGGAAAACTCAAGCAAAAATCGTCAAATATAAGGAACTGTATGGTGCTCATTTAGGTCAGACATTGCTGTGGTTGAAATAAATACAGTTAAATATACATCAGACTAGATTAAAAATAAGACTAAAAATTAATCTTTAGTTTTGCCACAGGACCAGAAATATTTCAAAATGCTAGATGCACAGCCATATACATTATATGCCAAATTTTCAAGAAGATCAAATAAAAAGAAAGAATAATCAAGATTTGGAAAATAATGACAGATGTGGGCAGAATTCAGTAATTGTGTAAGATGTCTTTTAATATGTTTTTCATGGCAAATCTTACAAGATATGTTAGTGTATTAGCTTTCCCCAACTGGCAAACAAGATTAATCCACAAAAATGGAAGAATGAAAGACATGGGATAGACAAAAATAGTAAAACCACAGGAATGCAACTAGGATTTTTCCAGTCAGTTACATATTCCAGATGAAAGATAAATGACCCCAGCCAATTTTTTTTCATATCTGTAAAAAGAGAAAAATTGTTTATTTTCTTAAAAATCTTTTCATATAACCATTTTGACTTAAAATCAGTTCCTAGAATACTGCCATCACTATTTTGTTTAAGAAAGGTAGAAAGAGAAAGAAGTAGGGTAAATAAATATTTCATTTTTCAAAATGTCCGTGTATTGCAAATTACAGCTAAATAAAAGTTTGGGGTCTTGACAGTTGAAAACTGCCAGGATTGATTCCTTTGTTGGATAGACCTGGGTAGTCAAATAAAAATAATAGCTTTTCCACTAGTTTTTTTTTGTATGCAAAATTTTGTACAACATTTTCTTTATAACTACATTTTGCTAAAGGTAAAGGTTCCCCCGCACATGCGTCCTAGTCGTTTCCGACTCTAGGGGCCGGTGCTCATCTCCGTTTCAAAGCCGAAGAGCCAGCGCTTGTTCGAGGACGTCTCCGTGGTCATGTGGCCGGCATGACTAGACGCCAAAGGCGCACGGAACGCTGTTACCTTCCCACCGGAGTGGTCCCTATTTTTCTACTTGCATTTTTACGTGCTTTCGAACTGCTAGGTGGGCAGAAGCTGGGACGAGTAACAGGCGCTCACTCTGTTACGCGGCACTCGGGATTTGACCCGCCAAACTGCCAACCTTCTGATCGACAAGCTCAGCGTCCTAACCCACTGAGCTAGTTTATTGTAAACTACTCTGAACATTTTCCATATAATAGTTTAAAACTCCTATCAGTGCATTTCACTCATTTTTACACCCTAACTTTGGGCTTCAGGCAGTTGTGTTTTTTTCCCTTTCTTTCAGGAACATCATCCTATTCCCATCAAGGTTATGGCTGTGAATCTAAACTTTATAGCCTTGAGCATGGCCATGAGAAACCTCAAGATAAGAAAAAGAAAAGCTCTGGCCTTGCTACCCTCAAAAAGAAGTTTATTAAGCGCCGAAAGTCCAACCGGTCTGCTGATCATGCCAAACAGATGCGTGAGCTACTCTCAGGCTGGGATGTCAGGGATGTCAATGCATTAGTGGAAGAGTATGAAGGCACGTCAGCCTTAAAAGAACTTTCTCTGCAAGCTAGTTTAGCGAGACCAGAAGCCAGGACGCTGCAGAAAGACATGGCTGAACTGTACGAGTTTAAATACTGCACAGATGTTGATCTGATATTTCAAGAGACTTGCTTCCCTGTGCATCGTGCAATTTTGGCTGCAAGGTGCCCGTTTTTTAAGACCCTACTTTCTTCCTCACCAGAATATGGTGCAGAGATTATAATGGATATCAATACAGCTGGCATTGACCTGCCCATGTTTTCTGCTTTGCTGCACTACCTATACACAGGTGAATTTGGGATGGAAGATTCGAGGTTTCAAAATGTTGACATTCTCATGCAGCTTAGTGAGGAATTTGGAACACCAAATTCTCTAGATGTTGATATGCGAGGGCTGTTGGATTACATGTGCTATTATGATGTGGTTCTCAGTTTTTCATCTGACTCTGAACTTGTTGAAGCTTATGGCGGAAGTCAGAGCTGCTTAGATGAGGAGCTCAGAGCACACAAAGCTATTATTTCATCGCGCTCACCTTTCTTCCGGCATTTACTACAAAGGAGGATAAGAACCGGAGAAGAAATTACAGATCGAACACTAAGGACTCCAACAAGGATTATACTAGATGAATCTATCATACCAAAAAAATACGTGAGGGTAATTTTAAACTGTATGTATACAGATTTGGTGGACCTCTCTATTTTGCACAGCAGTCCATCAGTAGGGAGTTTAAGTGAGGTCCAGGCTCTTGTAGCAGGAAAGCCAAGCATGACAAAGGCTGAAGAAGCTATGGAACTTTACCACATAGCACTTTTCCTGGAGTTCAGTATGCTTGCACAAGGTAAATAATTATTTTATCCTTTAAAAGCACACTGCAATGTTTAAATCTGAATGGATTTTTAAAATTTCTTTCTTTAAAATATATTTCTTGATAGTTCCTGCCCTTCTTTTCTAGGTGAGGTTTCTAAAATTATCCTGCTCTGGAATTATTATTAGTTTCATGTAATTTTAGTCAATTAACTATATGTTTTTCAGAATAAATTAACTGAACAGAGCTATATTTAATGAGGTTTATTTCCGTGTTGTGTGTGCTTGTGCGCGCACATATATGTGTGTGTGTGTGTGTGTGTGTGTGTGTGTGCACCATCTTTAAGTTGTAGAGGGGGAAAAACTTGGTTTTGATGCATGCGTGGCTATAATAGTCAGCGTACTAGAGATATTCCTCTTTTTGTAAGTTATGGTGGACATTATCAGCAATGTACTATTTTACAAACAGTTGGCTCCTAACTTGATCGATCTCTTCAAACAAGCAGAAGATAACTGTATTAGAAGTGATTAATTTATATAGCAGTATCTATATGAAACTGTTCTTTACAGTCAGATTATTGTTTGGTCTTGCAAACCAACCGATAGCAGCTTTCTGGGGTTTCAGGGAAAGGTTTTTCACACTTTTGTTTGGGAGATGTGGAAATTAAATATTGAATGTTTGATGTTCATTTATTACTTAAATAGAGCCTCTCCCAAATAACCAAGCAAGTGATTTAGCAGTTCTATGAAAGTTCACTACCCAATAAAGTATTTTCTTGCTAATTAATAGATTTATTTTAAAAGATTTGCTAGAAATCTGCTTTATTACATAGTTACAAAAAGGCACATTCCATCCTGCAAAATGGCTTTAATTTTGAAAGCCTATTATTGCTTCGCATATGAACCTACATTTCAAAACATATTATATAAATCAAAAGTATTTAGATGTCTCTGCATGGATTGGATACAAAAGTCCCTTCCAGGTGCACAGGAAGGAGATTTATACAAGCTATAGCAGGGGTGTCAAACTCAATTTCATTGAGGGCCGCATCAGCATTGCGGTTGCCCTCAGGGGGCCGGGTGGATATGGCCAGGGTGGGCGTGGCCTACTGGGTGGGCGTGGCTAGAGTGTGTATGGCCTACTGGGTGGGCATGGCCAGCTCTACATCGTTCACATCAAGGGTGCCTATGGGGGCCTGGGCAGGAATGGGACAGATCTGAGGGTCTCTGGCAGAAGGAGGGTCTCTGGGCCAGGGCCAAGGCAGTGGGGGCCGTTCCCTCACTGTTTCCAAGATGGCTTCGTGGGCCACATGAAACCACTTCGTGGGCCAGATCCGGCCCCCAGGCCTTGTGTTTGACATGTCTGAGCTAGAGCATTGCAAAAGAAATTCCAGAAATAAATTTGCATCTCTAGAACATGTATCTGTGAGGAAGCCTGTTTGAACATAATAAAGTTGTGAAAAATTGCAGGATTAATGCACAAGGAGTTCTTGGAATTATGGAAATTCTAGTTCCAATTGTGATTTTAAGTCAATGCAGCCATAAAGCGAGTCGTCCTTTGCTGATTTTACAACCAATTTTACCAGAGCCATTAAGTGAATTATGTAGTCATTGGCTTCCCCCATTGACTTTGCTTGTTTAAAGCCTGCTGGAAAGTCACAATAATGTTACCACAAAATGTTGCAGTTACCATAAATGTGAGCAGGATGCCAAGCTCCCAAATTGGGATCACATGACTGTGGGAGTGGTGCAATACTTGTAACTAGTCGTAAGCCAATATTCTGAGTCTTTTGTAACTTTAAATCACCATTAAATAAACCAGCATAAGGCAAGGACTACCTGCACTTACAGAAGTGAAAATACGTGACATGCAGTATCAGTTATGTTTCTCTATGGACACATTCCTTTCAATACTTTGAATTTCACTCAGATAATTGCTGCACTTTTAACCTGAAATGTGAGTTTGGAAAAACATTAATATCTATATATGATATGCAAATAATATAATTTAACATTTAGCTGGGGGTATAAACCAGGCTGATAGAATTTTGTCAAGAGAATACAATGGTCATAGCAAACACTCTTTTCCAACAACCCAAGAGACGGCTCTACACATGGACATCACCAGACGGTCAACACAGAAATCAGATTGACTATATGCTCTGCAGGCAAAGATGGAGGAGCTCTATACAGTCAGTAAAAACAAGACCAGGAGCTGACTGTGGTTCAGACCATGAGTTTCTCATTGCAAAGTTTAGGCTTAAACTGAAGAAAGTAGGAAAAAGCACTAGGCCACTCAGGTATGAATTAAATCATATCCCTGTTGAATATACAGTACAGGTGACAAATAGATTTAAGGAATTAGATCTGATAGACAGAGTGCCTGAAGAACTATGGACAGAGGTTCGCAACATTGTACAAGAGGTAGAAACCAAAACCATCCCAAAGAAAAAGAAATGCAAGAAAGCAAAATGGCTGTCTGAGGAAGCTTTGCAAATAGCTGAGGAAAGAAGGGAAGTGAAAGGCAAGGGAGAAAAAGGCCCAGTTGAATGCAGAATTCCAGAGAACAGCTAGAAGAGATAAGAATGCCTTCTTAAATGAACGGTGCAAAGAAATAGAAGAAAACAATAGAATAGGGAGGACCAGAGATCTTTTCAAGAAAATTGGAGAGATGAAGGGAACGTTTCATGCAAAAATGGGCATGATAAAAGACCAAAATGGCAGGGACCTAACAGAGGCAGAAGAGATTAAGAAGAGGTGGCAAAATTACACAGAAGAACTATACAAGAATGAGCTTAATGTCCCTGATAATCACAATGAGGTGGTCACTGACCTCGAGCCAGACATCCTAGAATGTGAAGTGAAGTGGGCCTTAGAAAAGCTGAGCAACAACAAAGCTAGTGGAGGTGATAGTATTCCAGCTGAGCTATTCAAAATCTTAAGACGATGCAGTAAAAGTGCTACACTCAATTTGCCAGCAAATTTGGAAAGCTCAACAGTGGCCACAGGATTGGAAAAGATCAGTTTACATTCCAATTCCAAAGAAAGGCAGTGCCAAAGAATGTTCAAACTACCGCACCATTGCATTCATTTCTCATGCTAGTAAAGTTATGCTTAAAATCCTACAAGCTAGACTCCAGCAGTATGTGGACCGAGAACTACCAGAAGTACAGGCAGGATTTCGAAGAGGCAGAGGAACTAGAGATCAAATTGCCAACATACGTTGGATCATGGAGAAAGCTAGGGAGTTCCAGAAAAACATCTACTTCTGCTTCATTGACTATGCTAAAGCCTTTGATTGTGTGGATCATAACAAACTGTGGCAAGTTCTTAAAGAGATGGGCGTACCAGACCATCTTATTTGTCTCTTGAGAAACCTATATGTGGGCCAAGAAGCAACAGTGAGAACTGTACATGGAACCACTGATTGGTTCAAAATTGGGAAAGGAGTCCGGCAAGGCTGTATACTGTCGCCCTGCCTATTTAACTTATATGCAGAGCACATCATGAGAAAGGCAGGGCTAGATGAATCAAAAGTTGGAATTAAGATTGCCGGAAGAAATATCAACAACCTAAGATATGCAGATGATACCACTCTAATGGCAGAAAGTGAAGAAGAACTAAAGAGCCTCTTGTTGCGGGTGAAGAAGGAGAGTGCAAAACTTGGGTTGAAACTTAACATTAAGGAAACCAAGATCATGGCATCCGGCCCTCTCAATTCCTGGCAAATAGATGGGGAAGAAATGGAGGTAGTGACAGATTTTATTTTCCTGGGCTCCAAGATCACTGCAGATGGGGACTGTAGCCAAGAAATTAAAAGACGCTTGCTCCTGGGGAGGAAAGCAATGGCAAATCTAGACAGCACACTAAAAAGCAGAGACATCACCCTGTCAACAAAAGTGCGTATAGTCAACGCTATGGTCTTCCCAGTTGCAATGTATGGCAGTGAAAGCTGGACCATAAAAAAGGCTGAGCACCAAAGAATTGAGGCCTTTGAACTACGGTGCTGGAGAAGACTCCTGCGAGTCCCTTGGACTGCAAGGCGATCAAACCGGTCAGTCCTAGAGGAGATCAACCCTGACTGCTCTTTCGAAGGCCAGATCCTGAAGCTAAAACTCAAATACTTTGGCCACCTAATGAGAAGGAAGGACTCACTGGAGAAGAGCCTAATGCTGGGAAAGATTGAGGGCAATAGAAGAAGGGGACGACATAGAATGAGGTGGCTGGATGGAGTCACTGAAGCAGTAGGCGTGAGCTTAAATGGACTCCAGAAGATGGTAGAGGACAGGAAGGCCTGGAGGAACATTGTCCATAGGGTCGTGATGAGTTGGACACGACTTCGCAGCTAACAACAACATAAACCAGGCAAACCAGGGAAAAACATGAACAATGACATATAGCTAAAAAGTGACAGAAACCAAATACTGTCTTTCACACAGAGTCCTGTATATTTTAGAATATCCAGAAGTATGCCTTATAAACTAGAACAGAGATTCTGATTCAGTTTCAAATTCTGGACTCATAAAATCACAAACACAACCTTTTTTAGGTCTAGCTAGGAAGTATATATCTGCATGAAAGCATGCTATGAAATGAGAGATTATAGCCAAAGGAGAGTTTTAAAGAAAACATTTGTTTTGTGGCCCTGTGAACCACAATATTAATTTTGGTAACTGGAGTATTACCTACTGTATCATGTTGCTGCTGTTCTCAGACATACAGTTCTTTAAAAGTTTCTTCTTGGATCTGTGGTTTTTGTTACTGGGAGAAAGAGGCAGATGTTTGCTGAGATCAGTGTAGTGATGTAACTTGTAAAAAGCCTTCTTTTTACTGTTTATAATTTTACTGGGTGAAATTGGAATATTGTGATACTCAGATATTATGCTTTTTTCCCAGCTGCTCAGCTGTTTTATCATGTGAAAATCTAGATACTCAGATACCACATTAGGAACAGTGTTAACTTCTTGATATAAGTGAATGTTTGTCACAGTTTACTACTGCCTGGGAACTTAAACTAAAATCTACTAGGAATAATAACTCAAATCCAATCCAGTCTAAATAAAAAAGAAATATACTTCAGGACCAGTTGAAAAATGAGGCTGATGAATTGCTTTTGAAATCAATAGATATTCCATATTGGACCTTTCTTTGATTATGGCAGTTTTCCCTTGGGGATGCAGTCATGTTTTTCTTACAACTTTTTTTGATAGCTGTTGGATCCTCTGCATTTCCATAAGGAAGCTTTCTGATTTCTGAAAGAACAGTGTATTTTTGTAAAAAAAAAGCAGATTATGCAAAAACATAACTTGACATAATTTCTTTGACATATTGAGGACATATTTGAGAAACTTAAGATCAGTAAGAAGCTTATAAAAAGGCATTGGATTATTATAATTGAAAATGTAACGCAGGAAGAACAATGCATGCATATTTGTAAACTGGCTGTGCTATTTGCCAAAAGAATGCATGCTCATTCCCTCCAACCTCTGAGAAAATAGGACAATTATACAGATTACAAATGGACACAGATTTTTTTCAATATTTATTTTATTCACAAAGTTAAAATACAACCCCCCCCAAAAGGAAAAAAAATACAAGACATAAAAAGCAAAACGTGACATAAAAATGTGTCAAAAAACCCACATACGTATAGATCCCCCCAATTGAATACTGATAAACATATTTCAAGAAACGGGCCCACAGTTTATGAACTTCTACAGTTCTGTTTACCAACCAGTTTGACCTGGCATTTATTTACTATATAAAAAATAGTTAACAGGTAAAGCCAATAACAAAGTTAAACTCCAGAGCTCCCTATTAACAATCTGTATTGTATTTATCTTATAGAAAGTCCACAACAGCTTCTGATCTATTATAAACCATTGCAGTCATTATCTCTGATCCATCCAGAATCAAATATCCTTAATTGATTCTTTAACAGTAAAACTTCCCCTTAAAGTTTTTATTGGGATTTTTTTCCCAACAATTGTATCTCACTCTCCAAAGTCATAAATCTCCGTTGTAAATATCTCCACAGCATTTGTTGTTCAAAGAATTTTCCTGCAAGTCAAAATGCAACATCTCTTGACAATTATTTTCTAATTGGATATAGTAAGTTCAACCCCCAATCTCCATCAATTTTTTTTAAAGAAAGTTCAGGCCATCATTCATCAATTCTGTCATCTCTTAAGTCTTTTGAATTCATGCCCCTTTTACCCTTCTCCAACAATCCTGCAATTCTCAAACCAGGCTCATTCTCCTTCAGATCTGCAAGCAACAAATCAAGATTCCAATCCATCCAATTTTAAGTCTTATTTAGCTGCTGTTAACCTCTGTAAATTTATCAAAACAAATTCTGAATTTTAAATTTTAAATTGTAAGTTAAAAATATTTTTATTTCAAAAGAGCTTTAACATTAAGATGATCAGATTCTCGACTTTCTTTTATATCTCTTTTTATGGACATTGGCAGGAATATATGATATATATACTGTATATATATTTTAAAAAAGTAAAAAAGGAGTCCCTGCAGATTTTACTCTGCTAGTCATTGCTGACTATAGGGGGCATCATCTCTGCTTCAAGATCACTGAGCCAGTGCTATCCAGAGACATTTCTGTGGTCTTGTGGCCAGCATGATGTCACAGAGTGCTATTACATTCCCACCAAAGTGATGCCTATTTATATACTCACATTTGCTTACTTTCGAATTGCTAGGTTGGCAAGAGCTGGGGCAAGGATGGGAACTCACCCTGTCACATGGAGCTCAGGTCTCAAACTTGGGTTACCGGCTTTCCAGCCGACAAGTTCAGCTGAGCCACCGCACTGCTCTATAATATTCAAAATCCTTAATTTATTGTTGTTTAATTTTCTAATCTAGCCCCTTGTAGCTGAGCTTTCACAACAAAACATAAACGTCTCATGGACAGGAGAAGTAGATGTACCATAACAGAATGACTGCAGAAAAAATTGAGGCAATAAAAAGTGAACAGAAAAGAAAGGGAAGTTCTCAATCAGAGGTTAAAAGAAATAAGACCAGCCAGAATTTTTAAAACTTAATAAAATGAAATAAAATAAATTACCAAACTAGTAAACCACTAAAACAAGGCTTTTCAACCAGTGGTACAGGTACCACCTGTGGTACATTGGCACCTGGCAGGTGGTACGTGACATCCTAGAAAAATGGTAATAGAGGAGGGGAATGAGCTGAACCGGTGGCAACACCGCACAAGCCTGAGCGAGAGATGGCTGGAGCTGCAGGGTAGTCAGGGCTCAGCGGAAGCGCCAGGATCAGCGCTTCTTCAGGGCTGTCAGGGCTCAGCGGAAGCGCCAGGATCAGCGCCAGGCTCCAGCTGGAGCTTGGTGTTGATCCTGGTGCCTTTGCTGATCCCAGAAGAAGCACCAATCAGTTGGAATGTTGCAGCATCTCCAGGGACTTGTGATTTACATTCAGATGCTTGACAACTGATTCATATTTATGACAGTCACAGTGTCCCAGGGTCATGTGAAATGACCAAAACCTGCTGCAACCACCCAGCACACGGGGGGAATAAAAACTAGACACCACCCCACACCACCCCTGCTGCCAATCCTCAACAGAAATGCTCACAACAATGAAAACCTCGGACAGGAGGAAGAGCGCCACCGGGCGGGCAGGCAGGTGACTTGCTCGGCTGTGGCTTGAGGGGCACTTTTTTCAGTGGCATTGTAACTTCGAACAGTCACTAAGCGAACTGTTGTAAGTTGAGGACTACCTGTACTTCATCACTTTTTTCCTTTTTTGGGGGGGTCATCAAGTTTTTGACACTTTGCTAGGCGACTGGTGATACTTGGATGTTGCCATATCCTAAAAGTGGTAGAATGGGTGAAAGAGTTGAAAAGCCCTGCGCTAAAATACTAAATCCCTGTAGTAAAAATCTGGTGTAAATGTAAATGAAATCAGACCACTTTCACTACCCAGGGAACAGTCCTCCCACCATCGACCTCCATATGGTGAAAGTGAAAGTGATTCACAATTCCAAAATAAAACAGTAAAAATGCACAAAAAATTAACATTAAAATCCTGCAAGGGGTTAGAGGAAATCAACATTTAGTCAGTCAATTAACAGTTGAAGATAAAAGTCACAAAGAAAAAGAAAACTAAAGCGTGCAGTCAAAACAGAGGCATATTTTTTAAAAAAAAAATCAACCAAAAGGAAAAGGGGTTAAAAAACATGGTATAACTGCAACTTCTTAATGCTCCTACCAAGAATTGCAGCCATTGAGATTCCAATTCCCAGCTAAAAGATCATCTGAGACGGTTGGTTATTCAAGGGTCATTTTGAGTCATTCCTAGTTGCTCCCATTTCAATCTGGAGAGCATACTGTCAAAGAACCGGCTTTAGCAGGAAAATTAGCTGTTTGTTTATTTATTTATTTATTTATTTATTCATTCATTCATTCATTCATTTATTTATTTAATTTGTATACCGCCCTTCTCCCGAAGGACTCAGGGCGGTGAACAGGGCAATACATAAAAACAAGATACAAAAATTAAAAATTTTTAAAAAGTAATTAAACAGTGCCCGTAATAAATTAATACAGATTAAAAGTTAAAATCCATTTATAAAATCCAACCCCGTCCCATCAGGCCAGGCCAGCTTGTTCAAAGAGATGGGTTTTAAGATCGCGCCGGAAGGAGCGGAGATCGGGCGCCATCCGGAGCTCGACCGGAAGATGGTTCCAAAGATCCGGTGCACCCACAGAGAACGCCCTCCCCCTGGGGGCCACCAGTCGGCATTCTTTGACCGGTGGCACCCTGAGGAGGCCCTCTCTGTGGGAGCGTACTGGGCGGAGGGAAGTTGTTGGCGGGAGGAAAAAGCAGCTGGCCACTCAGCATGCCATTTTTGGAGGACTCTATGGGCACAAAAATTCTGTATGCTGCCTATCTTCCCTGCTTTGTGAGCTTATGCTGTCAGCTTCTCTATTTTCTGAACTATTCCCTGCTTCTCACTGAAACTAATCCTGCCTAATTTTCCTCCAAAGGTATGTATGCATTTGACACAATTATATATGCACTGGCGAGAGGCCACACTGGAAAAAACAGAGCATTAAAAATTAATTTTAATGGAATTTATTAAAATTAATTGCCCCTCCCAAAGATTCCCCATTTGTAAACTAAATTGATTTCCCCCCCCCCCCCATTAACAGAAAATTTTATTTATATTTCACATTTCTAAGCCATCTCCCTCAAAGAGAGACTCTGGACAGTGTACAATAAAACATCAAAATATAAAACAATATATAACAATGTAAATGTTAAGCTTTAAATTTTGAGTTACAATTTTTAAAAGATCATAAAAATTTTTAAGGAGGTAAGAATAATTAACCCTGTTAAAAATTGGTTGACAAAGGCAAAGGGACGAGGGCTCTCATGGCATAAACCTACCCCAGGACTGCGCCTCCTTTGGGTTTTCCACACAAAGCCGCAGAACCATGTTTTTACCCCTTTTCGGAGAGGCATGGATATAAATAGATATGGTTTACTATGTAATAAATCCTGTTGAGTTCAGTGGCTATTATTCCTAGGTAGCCATGCTCTTAAGACGGCTGTCATGCTAGAAAAAGCTCTGCTTATCCCTACATACTTTACCTGATGGGAGAAATAGGAGAAGAGAACCTATGGATGTTTTCATTTTGTTTGCTGTTTTTTTTTTGTAGAATACAAAAATGCAACTTTATGCTGAGTTGCATATACAACAGACATGTCAAACACAAGGCCCGGGGGCCAGATCCGGCCCGTGAAGTGGTTTCATGTGGCCCACGAAGCCATCCTGGAAACAGTGAGGGAACGGCCCCCACTGCCTTGGCCCTGGACCAGAGACCCTCCTTCTGCCAGAGACCCTCAGATCTGTCCCACTCCTGCCCAGGCCTCCATAGGCACCCTTGATGCGAACGATGTAGAGCTGGCCACGCCCACCCAGTAGGCCATACGCACTCTAGCCACGCCCACCCAGGCCACACCCACCCGGCCCCTTTAGGGCAACCGCAATGCTGATGTGGCCCTCAATGAAATTGAGTTTGACACCCCTGATATACAAGGAAACTTTAATATGTAAAGTACTATAATCAATCCCCCCAGTGAGTTCAACATATCTTATACCCAGATAAGTATATTTACAATTTTACTTCTGGTGATTCTGTTTTAGTTGTCTTTTGTGTCTGTCTTTACCTGTCCAGTGTTTTCTTGTTTTAATTTATGACTTAAACCTTACTGCTAACTGTTTGAAGATTGCCCAGAAACTGAGTTGGCAAGAATGTAGAGGTACAGATGGTGCCTCTGAAAGGTGGCACATAGCCCTTACAGATTTAAATGTTGATGGTTGGTTGCTTTCCAAGCATATTCATGGTGCTTACCTTGATTTACAAAGACATACTTGCTCTGGGCTCAACTTACCTGCCCTGCATTATTATAACCTCAAAGGGACAACTTTTATAATCCTGCCACAAATATATACTAACAATGACAATTCTGCTTTACCTTTCATAGAGTTACTACAAAGGAATAAACTGCTGTTGGAAGATGAGGTTTTCCCCTTTGTTCGTTACAGTTAAAAAGACAGTCAAAATTCTTAATTTTTATCAATGCTCTTTAGTGTCAGTTTTAAACCAGGAAGAAATTTTGTTTAATATAGTCCTTAACAGTGTTAGGTTACATCAAGAAAGTAGACATCAAGTATTATGTGGTGATTACATCTTCAGGGGTGGAGAAAGGGGGAGATGTTATGCTGAATTAAGGAACACATTAATATTTGTATTGTTAGGTCTAGCAGGCCTTGTTAGTGGGGTTCTTAAAGGGTCAGCATGAGTCATTGTTCTGCTTCAGGTATTCATTTCATATGCCATTGTACTGAGCAAATGTTTTCTTAACATAGGAGGATGCCCAGAGTTCATACATAATAAAAAAGCAATCTGCAACCAAAATGGTCTATGAAAAGGTATAAATAATGAAATATTTTTTTTAAAAAAAATGCAATTATAGATCTAAAAAGACTAAAATAATCCTGAATATGATTAGTTCATAATGAAAAAGCATGTTCATTCATTTGCCTCTTCCTAGCAATTGGAATCGGGCTACTGAAAAAGTGAGAATTAATTAGCTATGAATGTCTTGGAAGCAAAACTGGAATTTAGTGGAAAATCAAGAGTGCTGATTTAGCTATAGCTGAAGAATTATTTCCCTTCCAATTTAAAGATAGTTAACGAGTTAGCCACCTGTCCCTTTCTGATTATTAGGCTATAATTAAAAATACGATAGCCTTCTGAACTTTTATGCATCGAGTTTATTTGTGTTTCTTGGTGTAGGATAGACAAATTCCACTGAAGCAGAATGTTATCTGATCATATGTGCTGAATGTAGACTGAGTCAGGTCTAGACACATCATACTAAGTTTACTATGGCTTTGGTTTAATGTGTTATACAAACCCATTTCCCAAAAAAAGAGAAGAAAATGTGTGGTTTTAATATTTTTTTAGATATTGGGTTTTATAAATGAAGATTTTAAATTGAAGTTGATATCACCATTATATAGTAACTGAAGTTTTAACAAAATTTGTTCAGATTGGTATACTTTACATGTATTTTGCTATTCAGTTTAAACATAATTTGGGACAGTGGTAGAAGAAATAACTTTAAACCTCTCCTGTCTAGAGATTCTCTTTGGGAAATACCTTATTTTATAACCTACGAGTAACCTTCCTAGATGTTTCAATGGGATGCAACAATGAACACTGAGGTTTTTCTAACCTTAGGGGGAAAAAACTGCATAAGCTTGCAAGTGTAAATTTCTGTGTTTCATTTAAGACTGGAAATCACCTAAAACAGACATGTCAAACTCGCGATGTCACGTGACATCGCACAATGTATCGGGACGATTTTGCCATCGCCGGCAATGGGGTGGGCGTGGCTTCCGGATGACGCATCCGGCCCGTGGGCCGGCAGTTTGACACCCCTGACCTAAAACAAAACACACAAATTTTAAAAAAAAGTAGTTTAAATATTTTGTTGACTTCTCTAGAAAGATAAAATTGGAACCGCTATGGAAACTATGGTAGCAAACAAACTTGAAATACTTGAAATTTGACCTCAGTCTTTGGTGTTCAAATAAATACTGCTGAAAGCTTGTTGTATTTCTTTAGCTCTGTTCTTCATCATCTTTGTTACTTATCCTCTGTCTTGCCTATTCCTTTTCCATTCCATCAACCAGACATCAAAACAGTTTTTGGAAGGCTGTATTTTTGGCATTAAACATGTTTGCCATCTGTTAGTAGTCCTCTTAGACTACTCACTTTATATACTGTTTACCAGTTAGATTCCTGCCTAAGAATCTGTTAAAAGTGATGCCATTTGAGCCAATTGATTTTTAGTTCAGTAATATGTATATTCCTAAATTACTGCAAGGATTTAATCTTTTTTTAAGGTAAGGTTTTGAATAGTTATGCATTATATTTGTATATTGCAATCTCCAAATTCTCTCAGCATTTAACAGAATATTAAAATATCCAAAGAAGTATACAGTCCTTGAAGATCAGGAACAGGCTGTAATAATAAAATAATAACATGGAGTATTAAAAACTTTAGGCAATGTTACCTAAATTATTCTTACCCCAGAAATAAAGGGAAAAGAGAGGAGGCTAATCCAACATTCTGAAGAGTAGATCCCATTAGTAAGAAACAACATCTCTGAATTGCAGTTGACCTTATTTCATGAAAGCAAGGCACTGGAAGCAACTTTTCTATAGAAGCATGTATTGGGTAGATTGATGCCATTTGAAAGTAAAGTCATTTGAAAGTCTACAGTATAGTTACAACCATCATTTTGAATTACAACCAGAAACATATTTATAGCCAAAACAGGGCACAATATCAAAGTAATATGATGATATGCATCTTCAAGTAGGCTGCTACATTTTGCACCAGTTGGAGTTTCCTAATGGTCTTCAGAGGCAGCTCTATGTGGAGCATACAGCAGTAGTACAACGAAGAGGTGATGAGGGCACAAGTTCCTGCTTGCAAGATCCTTCTATTTCGTGTCAGGCCAAAAATAGCACACCGTTTAGAGCTGGAAATACTGTATTCTACTTCATATCGCTTTCTTTAACTAGCAATTGGTGCTTATAGCACATTACAATTAATTCTGGAGATATCAGATAGATGTTAGGACTAGCATAAATTGCCAAACCTTTTTTATTAATTTGTCTGGTCTTGAAACTGTTTAAATTGATGGACATAACCACATCTGGAGGCAGTGAATTCTGAGTAAGAAATTTCAAAGTAACCTTCGATTAGTACAATACTGAGTATAAAGGTGATCTTTTATGAATTTAGTAATTTTAGTTCAAGCGTATGTTTAGTGTTGTCTATTTCTTGTTTCCCTAATAGCAATAAAGGATCACAGATTTTGCTATATATAATCTTTTATTCAGATGGTATACTTCTGGCATTTGAAGAAGCTGCCAATCATAGTTTCCCAGATGACTTAAAGTCAAGAGAACCTGAGAAGCATGTTCAAGTAATGCTAAGGAAAACAGCAATATTGAAAATAATTTAGCTTAGAATGGCATTTCAGTTGAGGTTCTTGGCTCAGAATAACATCTCACTTCCAGTTCTAATTCTGCAGGTGTTCCGAATTTTTCTGTAGTCATCAAATTGCTGCTTTTATGAAAAGCAGTTTCTAAATCAGTAGTACATCAGTAATTTGAAGAAATGCTTCTTATACTAACAACCTTGGAATTTTGAAATTAGTCTACAAATAGTAACAATTGAGATTATTGTAAACACGGCATCTATTCCATTCTTATTTTATTCACCTGCTAGATATTTGTTTAAAAACCCATACCAAGATGATGGGGATGGAAGGATTTTGGTTTCATTTCTATAAAATAGCCAAATAAAATACAAAGTTTTCTGATTTGCTAAAGAAGAAGGGATGTGTTAACTGGAATAGTCAATCTGATATTAAACTGCTTATGTGAATAGACAGTTGATTTCATACAAAGCTAATTTCAGGGTACTGCATTTAGGAGAGGAGGAAGATTGTTCCGTAAAAGTAATCGCAATCGGGGGGAAACTGGATTTGATCCATTGAGAGCTCAGTACGTAGCAGCGGCCACACGTGAGACTGTTTTGGGGCAGTTGTGTGATGGTCTGAGAGTGGAGGCTATTACCTTCAACCTCCAGCATAGTCAGATTACTTGCTGCTTTCTCCCCCCTTAAAGAAATATGACCCACTTGATTGGACTATCCCAGAGACTAATGGACCCTGTGAAGTTTCAGTAGTAGCTCGGTGTTTTTTCTTGAGGATCCAATAGGGATTTAGCTGAGTCACTTGGTGCTGTCTGAAATGGGCATTGACAAAGGCCCTGGATCGCATTGTTTCTATGCAATCTCTTTCTGCATCACACAACTGCACAGTCATTGAACATCATACCTTACAACTGCATCACTTAATGATGGAGTTCCTGGTCCCAATTATCATTGGTAAGTGAGGATTTCCTGTACATTTTTGAAAAGCACAGATGCAGGTGTTTAAGGAGCTCTAACTCATGCTACAACCTTCAGAATCTCTTGGTTTCTTCCTGTGTCAGAATATTTATCAATATATTTCTCAATAGAAAAGATAGGAGGTAGTTTTATATGTATGCAGCATTTGCTTCTGAAGTTGCATTGGAAACTCTTTCTTTTTGAACTAGAAGTTCAGTGAACTGAAAGTAAATTTTCTCATAAGGCCAGTGGTAGCTGCCTGCAGAGATACTGGCCGTGCTTGAGAATACAAGGTAAAATTCTCTCAGATTGTTTTTTTAATGAATTTAACTACCTGAGTAGCAAATTATTTTTGGAAACACTGTCATGGTATCTTTCCTTGCCAGTAATATACCGGACCAATCAGGATTTTGCACATAGCAAAATTAATAGACAGTATTATATATACAAGGGACGTGCTGGCTCAGTGGGTTAGGATGCTGAGCTTGTCAATCAGAAGATCAGCAGTTTGGCAGGTCGAATCCCGAGTGCTGCGTAGCAGAGTGAGCGCCTGTTACTCGTCCCAGCTTTTGCCAACCTAGCAGTTCGAAAGCACGTAAAAATGCAAGTAGAAAAATAGGGACCACTACGGTGGGAAGGTAACAGCATTCTGTGCGCCTTTGGCGTCTAGTCATGCCGGCCACATGACCACGGAGACGTCCTCGGACAAGCGCTGGCTCTTCGGCTTTGAAACGGAGATGAGCACGCATGTGCGGGGGAACCTTTACCTTACCCTTATTATATACACAAGACAACAGTATAGCAAATCAAAGGCAGGCCTGCCTATATCATATGACTTTCTAATCAAAACCTATCATAATATATTTCCTTCATAATATTTTTTATGTAATTGCTTAATATCCATATAGTATGCTTATGGCTTGCAGTGTAGAAATACTGTTTTAATTTCACAATTTAAGGCTGTTTGTCTTTAAAAGCAAAACACCTATAACTGCTTTCCATTTATCTGATTATAGCTCTCAGTTTATGTCTATTTGTTCATTTTGTTTTTCCTTTGTCATTGCTTGGTATCATGGCTTAAGAATCTGGTTCTGCAGAGAGTCTCTGAGTCAGAGGCATTTCCTTACTTGTATTTACACATACAAGTTCATTTATGTGGATGAATGCAGGATACAGGATAACTCAGCTTTTCTTCCATTTTCAGTGAATTTTTTCTGCAGACATTGAGGCTGAGTAATGCAAGACGTTGGATGAGAAATTGATCTAAATTGTGTAATCTTAAGGGTGTTTAGACCGAGTAAGTCCCCTTAATTTCAAGCAGTTCCAGATGAAAGTGCATTTAGTACTGTATCCTTTAGTATTCCTTTGAGAAGGTCATTTGAATGTTTTGTTCTTATACCTAGCATAAGAACTTCAAAATAAGATGGGTAGCAAAGTAATTTAATTAAATAAATAGCATATATTTATTTATATATTCATATATTACTGCTAAGCTTGTAAGCCGCCCTGAGTCTTCGGAGAAGGGCGGGATATAAATGGAATTAAAATAAAATAAATAAATAAATAAATATATAATTCAGTATTTATTTTACTGATACCCCTGTCACAGGCAAATGATTCTTAATCATTAACGTTATATAAAGAAAAATAATTGAAAATCTCAATGGTAAATAGAAAAATTAACAGTAAAATAACAACTCAAATATTAAATACTAAAGAGACAGCTCAATCTGTTTGTTTGTTTAAATATATATGCTGCCCATTTCACTAACAAGCAACTTTACACATTCTTCACAACAGTTCTGTTTTCAGCATCTGTTTTTGCACTCAGTCAGGGAAGAACTGGTTGACCCTGGGGAGCGGGTTTTCAGAAAACGTGCTACTACCAAGAAGCAGAGCCATCTCTCGTCAACTCCTCTTGCCTTCTGAAAATAAACTTTAGTGAAATATTCTTCATGATGACATAATAGGCCAGGTTGATTCTGATCAGAGAATATGGCCCTGTGGATACCTAGGTACCCAGTCAGCTATAACTAGCCTGATCTGTAAAGTATTTGCATTAGGCTATATTTTGACCCTTTTCTGAACATGGCTTGATACTTTTGGTAGAGTCCTGTAACTGTTGCACATTCACACTTGTGCAGAGTAGTACAGCAGAGCAAGGATTTATATACATGAAACAGTGGGTAAGACAGTGGGTCAAAATAATTACAGTGATGATTGTCACAATTACTATATCTTTCTTTGGAAGAAATCCTGAAAATACTGTGTGTTATGAGAAGATTATGCTTTAAAATAGTAGCAAGAGTATATAAATTATGGAAAGTGCCAGTTTCTCGACTATCGACCACAACTTAGTACTTTTGTTTATATTTCCTAGTTCTATTGGGGGATGCAGATAAGAATATTTTTAGCACATTAAGTTAATTTAATTTGTATCCCGAGCATTTATTTCAACATTATTTCATTCTTAAAATCAAAATTCAAATTATCTTGTCACATTCTGACCGAAGAACGCCTGGAACATCTGATCAAGAAAATAAAAAAATGAGAATTTTGGCCTCTTTCTGAACATCAAAAAGACCAAGCTCATAACCACTGCAAGGAATGGAAACATCAAAATAGAAATGGATGGTGAAGAAATAGAATGCGTGCAAAAATTCACTTTCCTAGGATCGCAGATCACTCAAAGTGGTGAATGCAGCCGAGAAATAAAACATTGGATTGCACTGAATTGTACAGCAATGAACATGAGCAGAATATGAAAATGCAAGAACACCAGCCTGGCAACCAAATGTAGATTAGTCTGCTCTATTGTGTTCTCCATAGCTACCTATGGTTGTGAAAGTTGGACAGACAAGAAAGGAAGAAAATCGACTTGTTTGAGCTGTGCTGGAGAAGGCTCCTGCATCTTCCTTGCACAGCAAAGGTGATTAACAAGCAAGTCCTGGAGCGCATAACATCAGATATTTCACTGGAAGGCAAAATCACAAAACTGTGTTTCACTTATTTTGGCCATGTCATGCGGGGGAATTCACTGGAGAAAGCAATTATCTTTGGAAGCATTTGTGGTAAAAGGAAACCAGACCACCAAAGAACACGGTGGCTGTACACCATCAAAGTTGACACCAGTCAGCGCATAGAAAAATTCAGAACAGTAGTGCAAGGTCAGAAGATGTGGAGAAATGAAGAGTCGGACACGGCTGAATGGATCACATCATCATGTCACATTCTATTACATTGCAAGTTTTTTTTTTATTTCACCTATACAAGGAGAACCTTAAAATTATTTCTGTTTTGCAATTCAAGATGCTCTTCTAGTGGCAACTCCACAACTTCTCTAAATTGTCTATGCCTTCTGTATAGAAGTTGGAATCAGGAATAGGGTATTTCTTAAACTAATAATTTGCAGATTATGAAGTCAAATATAGAAGAATAAGTACCTGCAGACAAGCAGTCTTCTCTTATTCTTTTTCCTTATTGATCCTTTCTGCCTCATTCAATCTTGATATCATGTAATTAAAAAAAGAAAAAAGTCTGATACTTATTGGCCAAATTGCAATAGCCTCTTTTCATGGCATGAAAATGAATTGCACATTTGGGTGGGCTATAAATATTAATATTTGAGAAATGATCATTTTAAGCCCTTTCAATTACATAAGACTAAATCTTTCATTTATGGGGTTCACCTACATATAAAATTCAGCAAGTAATAGTAATCAGTTAAAAGTTTAATCTCATTCAGTCTTCATTTCAATTAATGTTAAAAGTAATGTTAACATAACTGGAAATGACACCACTGTTTATAATTAATCCTTTCCAGAAAAAGCCATGTTTTTACCTGTCTTTGGAAGATCGTAAGAGTGGACACCATCCTTGTGTCAGAAAATTGTGTTCAGAAGGAAGGGAAGACTATGTATGTGATTTAATTAAAATCCTGACTTTTTTTCAGTAGAAATCAGTAATCAGACTAAAATAATAGATTCATATTATTATAAGGGCTCAAATTCTTTTTAGTATCCCAAACATTTAGAAATGAAATGAAAAATGAACTTAATCATTATTTAAGCTATTTAAAAGGAGCTTTCCCCCCCTACATATATGCTTCTTTTAAGTTAAGAATTTTATTTGCAGATAATTATATTTATCTACCCATGTGGGGGAAAGGAGGCCGGACACAACAACCCATCGAGACCAGGATAAGGGAACAGGTGAGGAGTGAGTCTGCAATAACTCCCGACAGCCGAACGCGAAAGGGGTGGGGACAGAGCGGATTGCATCCAGTACACTCATGTGAGAACGGAGATCGACTGGAAAGAGTGGAATCGGTCAGACGAAGAGAGGAGAAACAGGAACAACTGGGAGGCGAGGCAGTCATACGGGCATGCCCTACCCGAAGTCCGGAGGGGATATGACAGATCGGTGAGGGTGGAGCAATGCAGGGACCCCTGGAGGAAAAACAATGAGTAGAGGAGGATGGCGCGATCTGCAGAAAGGAGAAGCAAGATAAACAACAGCCGATTAAATGCGGACAGTGGAACAAGATCAGGAATGACCCTGCAAACACTCCAGTCAACCGAACACGGATGAGACAGGGAGGGAGGATGCCACAACACGTGTGCACACCTACGCACGAGGAGCAACCTGCTGAGGGCAGAAAGCACAAGAAGACAGAAAATGATCCAGCAGCCACTCTGATCCACTGCATGCGGACGAGGCAGGGGGGAAGGACATCACAGCATGTGCATATACCCACACGCGATGAATGATCGGAGGGGATGAGATCGACAGGATTGAATGGCAGAGGGCGTAAACAATGGACAGATGCAGTAGAGAAGGAAGGTGGGAATGACAATAGAGGGGCGTATACAGCGCCAGCCCAGGACACGCAACCTATGATGATTGCGGGAGGGGGGCGCTTGGAAGATGGAATAACAATAGCATCACATGGCTGGATGCAGGGAGGGCAGGTTGAGAGGATAAAAAAGGCAGGGGAGGAGATACAACAACAAAGGATAAGATTGACAGGTAGAATGGGCAAAGAAAGGAACAACAGGAAGAACGAAAGCAATAGGACTGGAACACGCACAAGGAGATGCGGAACAGCTAGGATATTTATGGTTAGTTAGGACGGGCGGCCCTATCACACGATCAATGGGCAGGGCACTGAGTCAACAAGGCTTATAAACAAACTCCCCACCCCCTAGCATTTACCCTGATGATGCTGGCAGTACCAGCAAAAGCTAGGTTGTTTTAGGTTTGTAAATAGTTGTTTTTATTGTTTTTACTATTTTAACAACAAACAGCTGTTTTATATTCTTCCCGGAGTTCGAGAACTTCATATTGCTACACATAATTATATTTGTATTTAAATATTATTAGTACCCAAACAATTTATCTCCCAAGGCCAAAAATGCCCCCCCATTTTTTGGTACACGCCCTTTTTCTACTACTACCAGTTTACAATAAATAACCAAAGCTTAGTAAGCTTTGAGACAAATTATGTATCTAGTTTCTGGATTGGCATCATCTGCTATTCTTTCTTCACATACCATCTTCAATCAAAGGACAGTATATGAAGAAAGCATAGTGGACGATGCCAATTTTTATGTATGCATTAAGACATACATAAAAACAAATATGCCTGAATTAAAGTAGTGCTTTTCAAGCAGTTGTGTAATTGAAGACCAGTAGGGCTCGAATATTGAAATAAAAAACAATTCAGGGATTGAAAAACCATTGCTCTTCTCATTGTTGTTCACTCAGGCTCAAGCTGTTGTTTCTGACTTATTTGTGTTACTTTTGATGTTCAGCAGTAAGCATGATGTAGAATAAATATATTTGTGTGCTGGAAACAAGGATTTGTCCTGTTACACCATTAAGCTATAATTGACATTTCAAAGGAATTGAACTCCAGCAGAAAGCCATTTGAAAGCAGTGACCTATTTTTCCCCCTGAAACAGCCTGTTTGTTTTCCAGGAATGCAGCGTTTCAAACAAATACTAATGAATATTGGCAGATTTTGTCCCTGCTTGCAAATTCTGCTGCTGCTTTCTCTACCCACTTTTAACACACATTCTGAATGGTAGCTCTTGCTAGTTTTAATTTGGTTTGATGGTGCTGTGTCTTTTACCCTAGAGCTGTGTCTTAGCATCCTAGAATCATAGAGCTGGAAGGAGCCATTTGGACTTCCATGTCGCCACCCCGCCTCCACCAGTGCAGGAATCAATACTAAAACATGTTTCATAGATGACCATTGAGATTCCTTGTCAACACATCCAGTGAAAGAGAACTCATTATCTTCCTGGATAATTGGTTCTGTTGTTGAATTCTTCTTGGTATTGGGAAGGGTTTTTTTTAACATTCAATCAAAATCTATCTTTCTGTAAATGTGATTTCCGTATTCCATGTCCTGCAGTCTGGAAGGAAAAAAAAATGCTGCATGGCATTACCAATAACTGCCCTGGCCCTATCCAAAAATGTTAATTCTGGCCTCTCAACATCGAAAGATTTCCCACCTTCACAAAAGGTATATTTATACTTGCAAAAATAGGTAAGCCCAACATACTACTTAGTCCAATTGTATTATTACCAGGGACCCTAATTTATAACATAGCCAAATAACTCACAAAACAGCTTGGGCTTCTCATAGAGAGGAGCGAATATTCTGTCAATTTTCTAGTGCCTCCAGAAAATCTAAAGACCTAAGAATAGATTAAATTATAATTTCATTTGATGACATAGCACTCTTCATGTTCATAGATCCAAAACTAGTGAAAGAATTCAGTACAGCTGTACCCGCAAAAAGTGGGGAACAGATGAAAAGGTTAGTGATTTGCTAACTTTTAATAGAAATGATCCATGTGAAAAAGCATTTCTGCAGCTTGACAAGCTTATTTATTAAAGGTCTGTAGGGGCTTGGCATATTTCTGTATTCTGCACTGGCTTAATTTGTGTAGAATGCAATATGTATGACAAGGATGAGACTGAATTTGATTTAAAGCCTACAAGTTTATTATTAGTCTTCATATTTTCTTCCAATATGCTGATAACACATTGGTAAAAGATGAATTAAAAATAATGCACTATATTGATTTTTGGATGATTTGAATTGAAATTTAAATGTTGAAATGTGTTTGTGCTGTATATACAAAATATTTAGTGATTTTCGCTAGCCTTCAGGGACATTTAAGTAATCAGTAGGGATGGTTTTAAAACAAAACATAAGGTTTTGACTGACAAGGCACAAACGATTAACCTAAATTTGTATCTGCTTCTAAATAATTTTGAATGCTGTACATTTACATAGATTTGGTGTAGAATTTTTAAAATATTTATGTTCATCTGTTCCCTGTGTAAAGCTATTGCCTGAAAACATTAGTAAACCTTTTTTGAGGAATCATTACTTTACTCTATAAGGCAGTGATGGCGAACCTTTTAGAGACCGAGTGCCCAAACTGCAACCCAAAACCCACTTATGTATCATCGGGTGCTGGGTGGGTGTGGCCCATTGGGTGGGCGTGGCTGCAATGGTAGCTGCAGACTGGGTGGGACTAAAAAGTTCAATCAATCAATTCCAACTTTGCGAGAACTTTTTTTCCCCCACGAGAAGTTGAAATTGATTAATTGAACCTCTTCTCTTTTTTGGTACATGGCGGAAGCCTAAAGCGAAAAGGTTTTATAAAACCCAGCTGAAGGCCTAGGACTGGGGCGACGGCATGCGTGCCCACAGACAGGGCTCTGTGTGCCACCTGTCGCACACGTGACATAGGTTCGCCACCACAGGTATAAGGAATAATTTCAAGAGCCCAAAGTATTCTATTTCCATATTCAGAAGAAGGGGGCAAAAGGATTCTCTGCTGCCTCTTCTTGTTCTGCCAACTTGACTAAATCTCAAGGCCAAGATGCAATAGAGCGAAAAACAGTCCATATTATTTGTATAGAATAGAAACAAGGACATGATTGTCTTGCTGGTTTGTAGAGGTAAAATCTGAAGATTGTGGAATTATTTTTCCCCCCTAAGCCATGTGTCCACCCTGTGATATACAAAAGAATAGAGCAACATGAGGGAATGAAAGAAGGCACTTTTCATTTAACAATTCTGCATTCATTATATTAAATTGATTTATTAGCATATTTACATAAGTTATGTCAATTGTAATTGAATTCTTTTGAATATATCAATCAACTGCACATTGATTCGTGCCTCACTTTTTTCAGGACCATTGTAACTTTCAATGCTTACAAACAAATAGTTTTAAGTCAAGGACTCCTTATATTGTAAACTATATTAACAGAATCCTGCAGGTCTGAAAGAACAAACTTAATGTAATTATTTTTAATGGCTTGATTTATTAGGATTTCCTACGTTTCTTTCTCTGACTGTTAAGCAACTAAGGGCTCCTACATCTCTTGTCTGATTGTGTGGTAGGTAGCATCTCTTCCTTTTGTTCTCCAAGGTCATCCACTATTTCCATTACAAAAAGAAAGTATGCAAACCCAATGTCCTTTTGAAGGCGCCAACTGTGGTTTGGTTTGTTTCCTTTGTTTCCTCTAAACCCACCAGAGACCTCTCTGCCTTATGTTCTCCTTACAAGAAGCAATTGTATGGGACAATCTCAAATTGGGCAATCTCAAATCCTCCTTATCCAGAGAGGAATTACAAAGAGCTGATCTACTTACCAGCTCTTCATTCTGCTGCAGTCAATAATTCTGCTTCTTGAGTTCACCATGTCTTCCCTGGATGTCTCCCTAGCCAGTTAAATTTCCATAGAGTAATTTTTCCTCCTGTGAAGCAGTGAAAGGGGAGAAGATACTGGGAGGAAAATACAGCCCTTGACTTACAACAATAATGGAGCCTGGAATTTTCATTGTGTGTTATGATGGTTGTAAGTCAAGGCACCCATGTGACTGAACTGATTTTTGTGGCAGTTCTAAGCAAATCCATTGTGTGCAATCAGTGGTTTTTGCCAAAATCAGGCAAAAACATTATAAATCTTGGTCATGTGAACGGGTCTCTACACATGGCTGTAAATGTGAGCCAGTTCCCGAGTGCCCAAAATTCGATCTTGTGACCATGAGGGAAGAATCTCAAATCCAGATTGTAAATACATTTTAGGGGTTCCATTGTAACTTCTAACTGTTGCTAAGTGAACTGTTATAAGCTGAAGACTACCTGTAAGTTTTCAGTTGAATGGGATTATTCAAATCAAATTGAAACATAAGAAATTTGCAAGAGCCTTAGGGCTGGCTTATCATCTAATTCCACACCCAGCCTGTTGTAAACCTTACCAGAACATTCCCTTGGCAACCTATAAATCTATCCTCAAGATGCCAATGAATGAAATCTTCTTGCTAACATTTGGCACCCTAAATTTTGATTTGTTTCTTCTGGCTAAGACAATTGTTTCCTTTGAAGATAGTAGACAGCAGAATGATATTAGGTAACCTGAAATTTATTAGTTTATTACTTATATATATATTTATCCATGCATCATTTCCCCTTTTTCTGAAATATATAAATATCAGTGCATCTCTTTGGTTTAGGGGGCACTCTGAGGTTTAGAGGGGCAGCTCTCATTATCCTTTTAGTGAGGTCTCCTCCAGCACAGTACTATTTATATAGTAAAGCACTGCAGTGAACCTTGACTTTTTTTTGCTTTGTGACCCATGTTTTGATTTCCCCAGAAAAAGTGGTGATTTATTCCATATTGGTATAGCTGAGGATCCAAAATTAGGTTCTTTATGGAGAAATGGACCAATCTGCCTCTTGCAGCTAATGGTGGGAACATATGTGTTGGAGGCAGAGCTCAGCTTGACTGTAGAAGATGCTTCTCCTGGCAATAGAGGCAAATCTGTGGAGGATTACATCTGCCAAATCCTAAAGTCTAGACAGGCAGCATGTGGGAAATGGGGAGGTTAGATTGCTGAATTAAATAGCTAAGAAAACATTAACTTTCTTTGTTCTGTTTCTTATTGATTCTACTGGACATGTTTTCTGCCGTAACAAATCCTAGCTCTACTCAAGCGTTAAGTGGGCATTAAAATGTACTTTTACTATTCAACAGCAAATTGGGTCATTGTTTCAGAGATACTTCCTTAGCTAAACAGAGAAACACAACCTCTGCAGGCAGGCAAAAAAACTCAGTAGCAATGGGAGCAATGTTCAACTTCCTGTTGGCTTCCCCATTGAATTTCCTTGTGGGAAGCGGGCAATGAACATTGGGAATCTTCCTTCCTTCCTTCCTTCCTTCCTTCCTTCCTTCCTTCCTTCCTTCCTTCCTTCCTTCCTTCCTTCCTTCCTTCCTTCCTTCCTTCCTTCCTTCCTTCCTTCCCTCCCATTGAGTCATCGTTTCAAGGGTGCTTCCTTACTGGATTCCTCCGTGTCTTCAACAGTGACACAGCTTCTAATATACAGCCTTCACTGGAAAAGTTGGGATACATTCAGATATATGTCTGCCTTGAAAATAACTCATGCTGAACTGTATATCATAGTCAAACATCAGCACAGGAAATGTTTTATGACATTTTATATTATGTCATAAACTGCTTTATAATACTATTTATATCATAGAATGTTTTATAAAATTTGACAACTTTCATTTCCGGAGGAATCATGGGCTCTGGATTTTGGATACATTTTGGAAGCTAGCCCATTTGAAGTACCTCAGTTGAAAATGTGTTACACTATATAGTGTACCATTTCACCCAGTTCAAGATTACAGGAATCAAGAGTTCAGTAATATATAGATTGTACATAATAATCTACTAAGCACATTTACCCAAAACAACTCTTTAATTATGTTTACTGGTTAATATGGTTTTGTGAAAAACAAACTGTTATGTGGATGATTTGGCTTATTTGGAATCCTGGAAAAATGTGTGTGTGTGTGTGTGTGCACATGTGTGTACACGTGTGGATGGAGATGGATATTTTAAATTGCCCCATAGGAGGCACAGTCATTATATTTACTCCATTTGTGTGGAATCTGGATTTAGTTTTAACTTCCTTGGTTACATGATCTCTGATAGTAATTGGGGGGGGGGGAAATCCTTACAAAGTTACTAAACTGCTGTTTCTAGAATATTATTTTGACTACAGGAAGTCCTCATTAAGCGTAGGGTGACCATTTGTAGTTATAACAGTGATGAAAAAGTAACTCTGCAGTTCTCACATTAACAACCTAGGCAGGCCTTCAAAGCAACAGAAAGCTGAAGTAAAATCATAAGCACAGTCACAGTTTCACTTAATGACCACCTCACTTAAGTGAGTTGCTGGTCCCAATTGTGGTGGAGGACTACCTGTAGTTACTTTTGAGACACTGTGCCTATTGCAGCTATATAAGTAACAGATATTGGCAGGCCAGTTTTTAAAAGAACTTTGCTTAAAAAGACAGTTGTGGTTTTACTTACAACTTCTGCTGAATAATGGCAGTTCTTGAACATGTAAACCTCATTAAACGGCATGTGTTCTTTGTGTAGGCTGTGAGGATATTATTGCCGAGAGCATCTCACTGGAAACCTTAATTGCCATTCTCAAGTGGAGCTCCCAGCCTTATGGCTCCAAGTGGGTACACCGCCAAGCACTGCATTTCCTCTGTGAGGAGTTTTCCCAAGTCATGACTTCAGATGTCTTTTATGAACTTTGCAAAGACCACTTGCAAACTGCTATCCAGTCAGACTACTTACAGGTAATTGTTTCTTCCTATTCGATTGTTTTATTAAGTGCCAAATCATGCTTTCTTACTAGTGGTATGGAACAGAAGCATGCAGATCGCAAAGCTTTTGACCACTGGAGAGAAACAGAAGAAGCAGCAAAACCTTGCTTGAATTATTATGTGCAGAACGGGTTCTTCCTCTTCCCTTCTTCTGGTATTTATACACACAAGTTGCTTGCAGAGGTAGTGATTAAGGAAAGCATTTGCCTTTGCTGGCATATAACCCAGCCCAAACTGACAATATAAACTATTGCTTGAAAGCTTAATAATAGCCTAGAAGCAGTTGCAAATTATTTTAAGTGAAACTCTTTTAGGCTTTAATTTTGGTCTTGCCTTTTCAGAGGTTTATAGAAATTATATAGTAGATTCACAACTAACAACATATATTTGTGGCAAGAGAATGGGAAACCCAGGCTCCTCATTGAAATACACTTTTCTTGTTAGAAAGGTACTAAATCTCCTTAATTTTGACCACTTTTCATTCGACCACACTCCTGTTCTAGTTCAGTAAATTAAGAAAACTCCATTGATAATTGTTACCTAGTTCAAAAAAAGCCTCTCATCTGCATTAAATATTACCTTGAAAAATTCATCTTTGTATGCTTTTTTGCTCTGATTATATAGCATGGAAATTGGAAACTTTGGTTCATATACTTGTCTATGGAGATTCTCAGTCATCCAGGTCATAATTATCCCAAAGGTGCTTTTTCACGAGGCAGCTGTGGAGTTTCTTGTTTTTCTTTGAAGACATTTCACTTCTCATCCAAGAAGCTTCTTTAGCTCTGATTGGATGGTGGGGAATGGAAGGATTTATACTTCTTGTGGACAGCTGGTCTTTTGCATTCTTTTAGAGAGTTGTTGAGGCCGCCTGGAGGTTTATCTGTGTCATCAGAGTCACCTGAGTAGAAAGATGATATCATATCCCTCCCCTTCTGTTGAGAGAGGGCTGTGCAATTTTGACATGGATGGCCTCTTTAACCCCTCTTTCAAACCAGTGGTCTGTCCAAAATGTGGACTTCGCTGTCCTCAAAAGAGTGGCCTTTGTGTTTTAAATGCCTTTGTCTTTTAAATTCCTCAATATTGGAGAAACAAAAGAATCACTTCATAAATATATAGGAGAACAAACCAATCAGGACAAAATTCAGCAGCCCATCTGCATTTAAAGACACACAATTTACACACACATACACGTAATGAAAAGTAGAATACTGTAACAAATTTCCTTTATAGAATTAGCAGTACTAGTAATAAAAACTAGGAATTTGACTGAAATGCAGTGAGCAACATAGAATATTGTGTTATAAATCTTTGAAATTAAGGAGCTTAATTGGCTGTAATTTATTATTAATCTAAACTTCATTAAAATAAGCACTTTTTGGCCTAAAAGTTAATTTGATGGTTCTGTGGATTGGCCTCAGACTATGTGTTTTTATGCTTTTAAATCCCTCTTCAACAGGCAAGTGAACAAGATATCTTGAAATACCTTGTGAAATGGGGTGAACATCAGTTAATAAAAAGAATTGCAGATCGAGGTAGGTGTTTAATAGATACTATGTTTCATTGTTAAGGAAATTCTCATATTTAATTTTTAAATGCTGACTGTAACATGCTTTTTAGTATGAAATGCAGTGCTTAGGAAGCTGACATTCATTCATCATTCATTCATTCATTCATTCATTCATTCATTCATTCATTCATTCTATCCCCTTTGTCTACAATACTACTAATACTTGTATGTCAGAAGCACCGAAGTGCTTTCGTAGTGAAATGATTTGCTGGTGATATCACCATTGCCTAGGGGAGTACCCTGTCTATTAAGAGCAGCAGAACTTAGCCGGGCCTTTTGGCACATTGATATATGTTGCAGTGAAATTCTTTATATTTTCATCTGTTTATGTTTTGTATGTGTGTGTTTTGCTAGCTAGTTTAACTAGCTAATAAGTGTGTGTACAGTAGTGCGCAATTTACAACCACAGTTGGTACTAGAATTTTGGTCATAAGTCACTGCGATCATAAGTTGAGGCACCACCTGACTGGACTCAATTTTGTACTTTTTTATGATCATCGTTAAGCAGGTCACAGCAGCTGTTAAACAAACCATGTGTTCATTAAGTGAACCACAAGTTCATAAGTGTGAATCCATTTTATCTAATTAGTGTTTTTTTGCCAGAAAATAGCAAAAAAGTCAGAAAACATAAGCATCTAGCTGTGGGATGTTGCAAGCTGGTTGCTAAGCACCCAAAATGGGATTACATTATCATGGGTATGGTCCGGCAGTCATAACTTAGAGGACATGTCATAAATAACTTTTTTCCAGTATGTCATAATGTTAAATGACCAGTTTTAAGTCGAGGACTACTTGTACCATGCTTTTTCTTTAAATTAGAATATTGAAGGAAAAATCTCAGTACATACCTGACAGTCCAGTTTACCAAACCACCACATTTAAATGTAGTCCATATATTTGACCGGTGTACTGTACATTGCGATGATGATGATGATGATGATGATATCCATTCAGTCATGTCAGACTCTTGGAAATTCTATGGGCCATGTCTTCCCACATCTTCCAATCTTGCACTGCTTCTTTGAGTTTTTCGATGTTCTGGATGGTGTCAGCTTTGAACGTATATTGCAGTGATGACAAAACAATTCTAAGATGTTATGACATTAAAATCCTAAATAAAGTATAAATCAGCATGGGTCTCCCAGACCTCCTTTTCTGGTCAGCAGAGCTTCCACTCATTCAGAAGTCAGAAAAACTGTACGATGAGCATTAAAATAAGCTTAATAAAGCTTTTCAAACAAAAGAAAAACAATACTGTTCCAAAAATCAAAGGGCAAAAAAGTAGAAAACTCCAGTCCCTATGGTTACCTCAATTTTAGCTTCTAGCATCTCTGTTTTAGGAACATGCTTATATGTAAGTAACGGTAATGTTACTTATATGACAATAGGTCTCAGATCATCTTACAGTAAAAATTAACCCAAATTAAAAAAAAACTAAAGCCATTAAGAAAAACTTTAACAATAGCATTTTTAAAAAATATATAGAAGTTCTTTTATTTGGGTTAATTTTACGATAAGCTAGTCCGAGATCTGAATTTCATATACAGTAGTGGCCAAAATTGTGGAAACCTTTTGGGAAACGTACATTTGAGGTTTGATGGCTAATAACACCACTTTTGGGGGGGGGCAGTAGTACCATAAAATTATATATCAGTGGAAAGATAATTTAATCAAGAATGTAATGCAACAAAGTTTGTTCAGTTATCTGTATTCTATGAAAAGTTATAGCCAAATAATCAGAAAATAGGAAGCACAACTTGCTTAGGTTGATATCAGGTAGCTTTCCTTCATCTGATTGTAGCCAGTGAGCATGAGTGTTTAGAGAGCCAATCAGGTGTCATCTTGTTTTGCAGTGAGCCAATCAGATCACAGTAGGATTCAGTTATTGATGTCATGTATTAAAGCTGAGAGGAGGACATTTGTCAGTGTGTTATGTGATCACTATCAAGTTGGTTGGATTTTTTTGTGTGTTCTTTCATTTGGTGAGCTTGTAAAACATAATAAAATTAAAGTAATGGTGCAAAGAGTTGACTGGTTGCCCAGAAAGCGATATAAAATAGTATTATTAAGTGAACAAGGCTACAGTTATAAAGAAATTAGAAGAAAAATTGGTGGAAACTTAACCAAAGGTGGCATTTCTAAGTTTTGAAGAGGTAAAAGGAGACTCAGTCACTACAAAACCACACTGGTAAAGGCAGGAAAAGGTGCTCAACAGCAAGTGATGATAGAATAATTAAGAGACTGTGCCTACGTGACAGAAGAAAATCATCTGTGTGTATGCAAGATGAAATGGCACAATGCAATGTGAAGTTGAGTGCAAGGACTGTTCGGCGCAGAATGCAGGAATTTGGCCTAAACTCTAGAATTCCATGAAAAAAGCCACTTCTATCTCTCAAACAAAGGTTGAAAAGACTAAACTGGGCTAAAACCCATGTTACCTGGACAGAGGAACAATGGGACAGTGTTATTTGGAGTGATGAGACCAAGATCTCCCTGTTTTGTAGTGATAGCATAAAATACATAAGGAGAAGAATCGGAGAAGATTTGCATCCTGATTGCATTACGTGTACCGTGAAACACCCAGTCAGTGTTATGATCTGGGGTTGTATGACATCAAAAGGTGTGGGCAGAATTTGTGTGATTAATGGGAATATAAGTGGCCAAAATACATTAATGCAATACTTGAGCCCAAACTGAAGCCTTCTGCACATGATATTTTCCAAGACAATGAAGCATTTATATTTCAACAGGATTCAGCTCCATGTCATGTTGCTGCTGTGTGCAAAAAGTGGTTTCAAGATAATAATATTCCACTGCTGGAATGGCCTGGGAATAGCCCAGACCTTAACCCAGTGATGGCGAACCTATGGCACGGGTGGCAACTGTCTCTCTTCAACCAGCCGCCTGTTAATTTGCTGAAATCCCATGTGGCTGAATGCATCCCGGCACGGCTGGTTTCCCTTCTCCCGTCCCGTCCCTCCTGGCCTCGCATGCTCTCCTTTTCCAAGGCACGACCCACTGCATCACCTCCTCAGCTATTGGCCAACCATCCATCTCAGAGGCGGCTTCTTTGAACTGCTGGTGACGGGCTGCGGAGCCCCAGAGTGCACCTGTCAAGGGGCCGGCAGGCTGTGGCTACTGATGGACACCGTTGGCCCCCATGCGGTCGCTGGCCTCTGTGTGCGGGGGCCGATGGTGTCAGGCAGCAGCTGCTCCAGCCCTTGCCTTGCCCCATGGCAATGGCACCCCCACTCTGCCTCGCCTCACCTCCTGATTCTCCTGCCTATCACCCCACCTGCCAGAGACCTCCTGCAGCTCCCCAACCCTGCCCAACCCCACAGGTGTCCCTCCCCACGAGCAACATTGAGGTGACCATACCCACCTTGGCCACACCCACCCAGGCCATACCCACCACAGCCACACCCACCCAGTGGGCCACGCCCACCTGGCACCCAGCAATAAATAAGTGGGTTTTGGATTGCAGTTTGGGCACTCGGTCTCTAAAAGGTTCGCCACCACTTCCTTAACCCAATTGAAAATCTATGGAGCCAACTAAAGAAACTTGTTAATTAGAAGCAACCCAGCAATAAAACACAGTTTAGAAGCAATCATTCAATCTTGGTTTTACATTATAACAGCTGCAGAACTAAAGG
The DNA here is from genome assembly GCF_964194415.1 of Vipera berus. Classification (NCBI taxonomy): domain Eukaryota; kingdom Metazoa; phylum Chordata; class Lepidosauria; order Squamata; family Viperidae; genus Vipera; species Vipera berus. Next base: position 42,181,016 of record NC_138202.1, read on the forward strand.
ACTTGGTTCACTCCATGGGAAGACGTTGTAAGGCCGTAATTCATGCTAAAGGTTACCCAACTAAGTATTAACTGTCATGGTGATTATTTTTGTATATCTCATTTTTTCTATGGTAATAATTTTTGTATATCTTGTTTTTTCTACATGTTTCACTTTTCTTCTTTATAACTGCTATTCTAATAGCAAATCCTTCATAAAAGTTATTGCATTACATTCTTGATTGAATTATCTTTCCATTAATATATAATTTTATGGTACTGCTCCAAAAAAAGTGGTGTTATTAGCCATCAAACTTCAAATGTATACTTTTCCCAAAAGGTTTCCACAATTTTGGCCACTACTGTAAGTAATGTTCATAAGTAAAAAATAACAAAAATTTAGAATAAATATGCCTTTAATCATTCTTTTAAAAAATATTAGAACACATAAGTAAAACAATTTATTCAATTTGTCAGAACCCAATTTATTGAGTGGCACGGCTCATAGTGTGAACAAGCGTGGTGTAAAGAGGCGAGATCTTGATATTGAGGAATTAAAAGAAATCCTTTCCCCTCTCTTACCGTTCGTCCGCACTGAGCACATCCTGCCTATGAGTAGCGAAGTACTGACAGATTCAGTAAGTATATTTTAAAGTTTCCTTTGAATCCTGCTGCAGCTTTTTATGCTGCTGTCCATGAGAAAAGTACAGAAAAAAATGGGCTGGGAAGAGTTCAATCAGGTTCAGGGGGCTTGTTCATTTGGTGATATCTAACAGATCACCAGATCACCACCAAAGAACAGATCTCTCACCCCTGATTTAGATCATTATATAAAATTTATTGTGGTTTTGGAAGCTTTGGGCTACATGCTGTGATTCTCGGGTTTTTTTAAATTTGTATAGGTACAGTTCAATTCTTTACTGGTGACTATCATCAAGCCCTACATGGTTTGTTCTTTTATACTTAAAAATAATTGTTACCTTTCTGATGTGATGTTTCCTTTTAAAGATGAAGAGAGGTCTCATTAGTACACCTCCTTCGGACATGCTGCCAACAGCAGAAGGTGGGAAGTCAAATGTGTGGCTGCGACAAAAAAATGCCGGAATTTATGTGAGGCCAAGGCTGTTCTCACCGTATGTGGAGGAGGCTAAGGTAAAATGATGTATTAATGCTGCCATCCATCTCATAGCTTGCGGTTTACCTAGCCTGCCGTGTAACTCATCTTGCAGTTTACCCAGCCTGCCATGTAACTCATCTGTTTTATATTCAGAATGGTATTTAAAATTTATTATGAGTTGGAAGTGCAAAAGTACCTAGGTTAATATGACTTTGAAAGCTTTAACAGACATCTGCAGGCAGACGTCAATATTGCTGAATACTAAGTCTTCCTTTTTCCAGGTTCTCATCCTGGATTCACTAAGGATTCTTTACAGTATATGACTATCTGATAAATTAGAGCAGAGGTCCCCAAACCTTTGGGCACCAGGGACCGGTTCCGTGGAGAAACGTTTTTCCACGGACCGGAGTGTGTGTGGGTTTGTGTGCTGCCTGCATCTCACGGATGGGGCTTTGCTTTTTTTGTACAGACTGGTTGCTGGCATGCAGTCCACGGTACCAGTCCACGGAACAGGGATTGGGGACCTCTGAATTAGAGGGTAGACAAGCTTCCATCTCTTTATTGCTGGTATCTCCAAAACAACAACAACAGGATTTCAGATTTTTTCTTCCACTCTACCCGCTGAACACATTTGAAAGATTGATTTAATCTCTTCTCATCTCTTTGAGTTTTCCCTGAGCATGCTCCATCCCCTTCACCCCCATACACATATACACATTTGCAGAGACTTTCCAGCTTGTCTGGACAGAGGAAGACATCCTCTTCCTAAACAGAACTGAGCCGTGACTCTCAGCCTCCTTCTGCGTGTACAGGAAGCGACTGCGTACTTTTATTTACAAGAGAAAGAACTGCACACTCCTTGTGAACGTCTTCTTCTACAGACAGCTTTGAAGGAGAAAGGCTTCCCAGCCGCTTTCTGCTCACCAGAGGTGCAAGGGAAGATAGTCCAGATCTTTGATGCAATTCAGTTTCCCAGAATGGTCGTACAATCTGAAATTTGATGCCGTTTTCTGTTTGTGTGTTACTTATTCAAGACAGTTTGTACTGTAATGCAAATTTTGTATGAAGAGTTGTTGTTTTTTTGCAACCTTTGTTCTTTGTACAGTGAAATCCTTTGATATTTTTGGTTATCAGCAGTATTTCAGGTAATGTGCAGGTGGTTTGTGTTTGTAAGATTGATGAATTAAGACCCACGTTAGCAAAGTAGCTTCTTTGAATATTAGTGAGCCCATTCAAAGTCATCTGAATGATGTGCATGAAACAGAAAGGATTGGTGAGTCATAACAGTAGAAGCTGCCCATGTTTAATGTCAAGAATATATAAAATTATATGTAAAGGAAATAAAACTATACTTCCTGAAATGTAACATTTTATTATCTATTCTTATCTACCATTATAGGGTCACTTTTTAAAAAAAAGAAGGCTATATCTAGTATTTATATCAGTACATTAGAGCAAAACATTTCTTTTACCTTTGTTGTTTCAGTCACTTCTGGATGAGATGATGGTAGAACAAACTGACCTTGTCCGTTTACGGATGGTTAGAATGTCCAATGTACCAGATACCCTCTACATGGTGAACAATGCTGTTCCACAGTGTTGTCATATGATAAATCACCAGCAGATGACCAGTAATCAGTCCAGTCCTCCTTCAGTTGTAGCCAATGAAATTCCAGGTATGTTTATAAACCCAATTCATAAATACATTGTTACTGGTTGCAAAATTCTTTAACACTGAAATACCAGAGTCGACATGATTAGAGTTTCATGAAAAAATAAAAACAGGAGGACAAGTGTATGATAATGAATATAAGGTCATAATACCCTGATAATTTTTAACGAGGCATTTCTAGATCTCTTCATTGCAAAGAAAAAAAAATGCATGTGGGAATTTTGTCCTGTGCAAGCTGGTCCAACGTAAATATGTTGATAGAAAAAATATTTCTCCCTTTTCCCATTTCTGTAAGTTTAGACAGAAGTAAAATGTATTAGTTCATCCATAATGCATGCTTGCATAATTCATAAATTCATATTAGTTTGTTATTTTTGATGAATGTAAGACTCACTTTAAAAATACATTTCTGCATAATCAAAAAAGAAAGTCGTGGATGTTTATGTTTGACACAATATATTCGTATTAAGAAGTACAACAGAGATTGTTGATATAAAACAAGATGTAGCCATGGTTGCTTCAAGTTTGGGGTACAGCATGTGTATTAGAACATGCATAAATGGTGGATGGTGTTCAAAGGTTCTTGTGATGCCAGATATTTTTATGGGCATTCTTCATTTAAAGTTTATATATAAGAGAAAGACTTTTATAAAGCAGTCGTCCAAGTGCTGACCTTCATTGAAGCTAATCCAAGAACTAAGCTTAAATGAACTGCCAAAAGTGAATTTCAGGAGAACAAGTGTGGTGCCAGCACTCAAGAATTAGCTTTTTTGCCAGCTGCCAATATGGTGTTGGAGGTACAGGTATTTGATCCTGTCCCATGCTTTGCTACTCACAGCAATCCACCAGTGGTAAGAGAGAAGAAAACGGGATGCCCAGATTTGGCTAGAAAACTGCTTTTTATTACATGCATTCCTCCGCATGCAAAAAAAATCCTTGGGAGTTGTGAGCAGCATAATAAAAACTGAGCTGCATAGCTACTACAGTTATCTTGCGGTTACGATCAAGAAAATTGTTGTTGGAACACAAACTGTCAACCCTTGAAATTAATTCCAGTCACTAGATTGATATAGGATTATCAGCTGGTGATGATCAGCCTTGATCAGTGACCAGAATATTTGAAGACACTGGGCCAAGTTGGATAGCACTTGTAAGGACAAATAAATTTGTGATGGGTCGGGTGACTTTGAAAGCTTTGGGGGGGGAAAGGCCACAGTGGGCAACATTGATTCATAAAGATAAATGAAGCTGGAATATTTCAGGAGGATTTTTTTTCTGCTTTGGGAGGTAGTTGGATCCTTTAAAAAAAACCTATAGAAAGCTTGTCTTACATAGCAGTTTTCATTTATTTCCCCAATTCAAAATAACAAAAAAAAATGCAATCGAAGAGGGAACTTCTGGAAATTAAATCAGACCGATTTGGAAGCTGCAACAAAACTCTATTAAAAATTATCTTACAATGTATTTAAGGGACAGAGGACAGTACAGCTGAATTTCCTTCATTTCCATATTATAGTAAACCCAACTGAAAACTTTACCATTTCAGACCACCTGAATTCAGTATAAGCACCAGAGGGCAGGACCAAGAAACATCGAATGGAAACTAATCAAGGAGAGAACCAATCTAGAACTAAGGAGAAACTTCCTGACAGTTAGAACAATTAATCAGTGAAACGATTTGCCTCCAGAAATTGTAAGTGGTCCAACACTGGAAGTGTTTAAGAAGAGGTTGGACAATTTGTTTCTTGCCTGTGCCGGGGGTTGGACTAGAAGACCTCCAAGGTCCATTCCAATTCTGTTATTCTGTTACTCATATTGGCTAAACTAATGGAAAGAGGTAGAAGAGATTTACTGGAAAATATTAGTGGGGAAATACTGTAAAAGGAGTTAGACCTTAGTTGTACCGGCAGCTCGACTGCATAGCATTAGATAGGATTCCCACATGTGTCTGCAGAGTGCCTCTCAACCCATAGAGCAAATTTGGAAATACTTAGGAGGATGGGTAGTGTTGATGGTCCATTTTGCATAAGGAACATCCGGGAAAGATAACAGAATTGGAAGGGATCTTGGAGGTCTTTCTTCTGGTCCAATCCCCTGCTCAAGCAGGAAACTATACCATTTCAGACAAATTGTTGTCTGATTTCTTCTTAAAAATCACCCACAATTTCTGGAGGCAAGCCGTTCCACTGGTTAATTTTGCTGTCAAGAAATTTCTCCTTAGTTCTAGGTTTTTTATTTTTATTTTTTTATTTTAATTCCATTTATATCCCGCCCTTCTCCGAAGACTCAGGGCGGCTTACAAGTTTAGCAGTAGCCTTCATTCTATGTATATGCCTGCTTATTAGGGCTTTCACACACCCCCCAAGCGGCATTATTACAAAGTCAGCTTAATTGCCCCCAACAATCTGGGTCCTCATTTTACCTACCTCGGAAGGATGGAAGGCTGAGTCAACCTTGAGCCTGGTGGGACGCGAACCTGCACTAATTGCAGGCAGCTGGTGTTACTTAAGGAGGCATTAGCCCACTGCTCCACCAAGGCTCAATAGGTTGCTTCTCTCCTTGATTAATTTCCATCCATTGCTTCTTGCCCTGCCTTCAGGTGCTTATACTGAATTCAGGTGGGAAAACTGATCGGAATGGTAAAGTTTTCAGTGGGTTTCACTATAAGATGGAAATGCAGGAAATTCATCTGTACTGTTCTCTGCCCAACTTTGTAGCCTGAGTCAGTGTTGCTGACACATGTCTTTCTGAACAGTTGCTTTTGGATAAGTTCTTTCTTAGCGTAGATATCTGCCTTAAATAAACCTGGGCTCTGTTGAAGCTCATTACAAGGATGAGGAACAAATTTCAATTCGGATTGTTTTCGGTTTGTTTTTTCCTCAGTTCCTCATCTCTCTGTTGTTAAAGAAATGGTCAGACGGCTGCAAGAGCTCCGCCATACTGAGCAAGTCCAGCGAGCTTATGCTCTGAACTGTGGAGAAGGAGCCACGGTCAGTTATGAGATTCAGATCCGTGTATTGAGGGAATTTGGACTTTCTGATTCTGCTGCTGAGTTACTGCAGGTATGAAGCGATGAAGGCAGCATGCAAGTAAGCTGGTGGAACCTGCATGCATTCAATGCCAGAAGTAACCAGCATGTGCAAAAGTGTTGAAGAGTGCGTTCATTCACGGAGGAAAGCTTAAAGGGAACATTGCAGTTACATATTGTAATGTCAAAAAAGAATGGGTCAGATTACCTGGTTTCTAACTGATGAGCAAGAAAGTATTCCCATTGCTTTTTTCTACTGCTCTGTTCTAAATATGAGTTATCTACCATGCAAAACAATGAGAATGCTTAATAAAAATTATAGCCATCTAAAGCTTTAGATTCAAATATGCTGATAAAACCATGTTAAGAACCCTAGACTAGAGCCCATACAGTACAGAGCCACCCTATGGTGATTTACAGGATGAGAATTTATGTAGTTTTATGCTTAAGGTGGAATAGGAAGAGTTACTGTATTTTGCCCATTTGTCCACTCTGTAATTAGATATATATATTGATCCCATTGTGCTGGCATGTTATGTTTGTTTTGCCCAGGCAAAGTAATTGTAATGCAAACATATCATGTTTCCATATTGTTGGCATGGAGGAAAAAGTACGACCATACGTTTATCTGTATTAGTAGAAGGGTTGAAATGCAGAAGTTTGTGTGATCTCTCCCTGCATTTCTTGTTCTGTCTTTCTGCTGCAGAATCCTCACAAGTTCTTCCCTGACGAGCACTTTGGAGACGAAAGCCCACTTCTGAGCTTGAGACAGTCAGGCCGATGTCGTGTGAACAGCACGCCCACTGCAGAAACAATGTTTACAGACCTAGACTCTTTTGTGGCCTTCCATCCACCACTCCCTCCCCCTCCCCCTCCTTACCATCCACCAGCAACTCCAGTTCACACTCAGTTCAAAGTTGGATGGAAGCAAAGAGCCCAGAGTCAGCATCCCTCACGTTCTTTTTCTTACCCTTGTAACCATTCACTCTTCCATGCCAGAACAGCTCCCAAAGCTGCCCTGCCCAATTATTTCTCCAGTGTGAAAGGCACACCTCCAGATTGCACTAACACTACAGGCCTGGGAAGACAGACAGTTGCAGCTGCAGCAGCTGTGGTGGCTGCTGAAAAGCAAGTGGTAAGAGCGTCTTTTTATTTTATGCACACAATACATTTTTAAATTTAACAGATTTTTTTTAAAGTTGTATATATTTTGTTAGGACGCTGAGCTTGTCGATCAGAAGGTCGGCGGTTTGGCAGGTCGAATCCCGAGTGCCGCGTAGCAGAGTGAGCGCCTGTTACTTGTCCCAGCTTCTGCCAACCTAGCAGTTCGAAAGCACGTAAAAATGCAAGTAGAAAAATAGGGACCACTACGGTGGGAAGGTAACAGCGTTCTGTGCGCCTTTGCCGGCCACATGACCATGGAGACGTCCTCGGACAAGCACTGGCTCTTCGGCTTTGAAACGGAGATGAGCACCGGCCCCTAGAGTTGGAAACAACTAGCACGCATGTGCGGGGGAATCTTTACCTTTACCTTTAAGTTACCCAGAGTCATAAATATGAGATGGGTGGTATATATAAAGTAGATAAATAAATATATCAGTATTAATTTACTACTGCAGGGTGCTGCCAATAAGACTTGGCATTTTAAGTTTACCATTATAACTGTTGGAAATGGAGCAGGCTTCATTTTGACACCGTTGATTGTGATCAAGCACTGTGGCATTGAATTGTTCTACAGAAGATGGTACAAGCTGTTATATAATTTCCCTGTGGTCTAGGTTGATAACCAATGACTCTAACAAGCCCTCCAGATAGATTTATGTGACAAAGCAGATTGGTTTAATAAATTGACAATGAAGATGCCAAGATTGCTATGTAGCATTAGCGTACAAAAAATAAAGCAAATGTTTGTATGGTGTGAAGAAGAGGTAATCCAGTGAAGGTTGAAATGAAGCAGGAGGAGAAGCTAACACAATGGGCAGCAAACCAAGTTCTTGTTCAAGGATTCATTTTGCTCCAAAGGCCATCAAAGGAACATATCGAGAGGTTAAAAATGGTAAACCAGAATAAGCGAATGTAGTAGCTGGGAATTTTACTCACTTATTAAATCATTTCCTATAGATTGCATCCAAATTTTCTGTGAAGAGTTTTCCCTTACACTTTTGTTAGTTTATGCATAAGATACTAATTTTGGTTCTTCTGTGTTTTTATCAAAGAAGAAAATGAAGAAAGTGTATACTTTATTTTTTAAATCCCATTGCCCATTTTCAGCCAACAGCTGATGAAAAAACTTTATAAGGTAGCCATTCAATGTATAAATATTTATTTATTTATTTTTCACATATTTATACTGCCCATTTTTTCACTTAAGTGACTACAGGTAGTTTACAATAAAAACATATCACAAGATATAAAAGCATAAATAAGAACAGTTAAAAACAGAATTATGCACACAATACATTTTTAAATTTAACAGCCTAGCAAGGTAATCTAAATAGTTAACAAACATTTAACACATATCTCCCTTGCTTCTCAGCTAACAAAGTGAGATAGAGCTTGAGGTTAAAACAACTGCCTAATGTGCAATCAGCCCAGGTTCGAATCTCAGAAGGGTATGGCTGACTGATGAAAACAAATAAGTTTGAAATGCATATCAGTCTCACTTTAATTCTTTGTTAGCAATCTAAAATTTACACACACACACACACACACACACACACACACACACACACACACACATATTCAAGATTGTTTAAATTATTTACAATGGATTTACTTTTAAATGAAAAAGTGCTATCAGAGTGTCATAGAATCATAGGATTGGAAGGGATCTTAAGAGGTCTTTTAATCCAACCTCCTGATCAGGGAAGGAATCCTAGTAGACTTTGTTCAGTAATTGTAATAAAAAAAACAGGTACAGGAGTCCCTGCGTATTTTACTCCTCTAGTCCTTGTCAACTCTGTGCTCATCTCCGTTTCAAGGCCATTGAGTCAGCGCTGTGCGAAGACATTTCCATCATCATGTAGCCAGCATGATGTCACAGAGTGCTGTTATCTTCCAACCAAAGTAGTACCTATTTATCTACTAATAATTGTAATAATTGGGTTACAAATAATTAACGATAGTAAAAATATACTAGCATAATGTCATTATTTGAACATGAATAATAATAAAGATATAGTCACAAGCACAAGTAACTATGATAGAAAAAAAACACCTATTGGAATAGGTGCTTAGAACACCTATTCCAATCTGTGATAGATTTGTTGCTGACCAGTGTTACCTCTATTATCAACAAATCATAAAGCATTCTATGTACAGTTATTACTTCTTAGAATCTGCCTATTGAATTAATGAATTCAGTAGGAGCTTCCCATTAATAAGCAATCCAAAATGCATCTCTACAGGAAACACACAAAATTGACAGGCCTGCACATAGGACTATACAAAAGTTCTGCTTTTGGTAAGATTTTGGGCTATTTCACTTTTTCTACATTAATACAACTATGTTTGTGTCATGTGTGAATTTTTAACTAGTTTGCTTAGAAAGCCTCAATTCTTTGTGCTCAAATCAGAGCCTTTGATTTCAAAAGCTAACGTCTTATATAAACATTAGTATAAAGTACTATATAGTTTATGAATAATTATTTCTTATTAGCTTTGAAAAAGCAAATACAATATGATGTATAAAACAGGGCAAGTTGAATGTCAGACTTTAAACTGTGTAATGTTGGATTTTTGTAGGGCAATGCAGTCCTGGCACAGCAAGATGACAGCACAAGTTGAAATTGATTTTCTCTTTTTCAGGGTATTCAGCCTGTTCTCAATGAGCTAATGCCGGATATTGCAATGGGTGTGTCAACTATGTCTCTGAAGGACAGGAGGCTGCCAGAGCTTACAGTGGACACAGAGCCTGTTCCGGAAGTTACACCAGGACCACCTCAGCACATTTCATGCATTCAGACAAGGCACATACATAGTTCACGGAAGAAACATTCAGCTGAGCAAAAACTGGATCCTAGAGAGAATCAACAGGAATATCCTGATTTCTATGATTTCTCAAATGCTGCATGCAGGCCTTCTACTCCTTCCCTTGCCAGGCACATCCCTTCACCTTCCCAAGGTATCTATTTTGGCCCAGATTTATATAGCCACAATAAAGCATCACCCAACGGCTTAAAAACCACTCAGTTACCTAATCACATCTCTCCTAAAAACCTAGAAGATCCTAGGAGAGACTATGCACTTTCTCAAGAAGGGCATTCACACAGACAAAAAAATGAAACGATACACCTCAATGTCTTAGAACAACCTCCCCAGCGGTTGGACTTGGCTTTGGCTGCCCAGGAGAACCCTGGGAATATATCCGTTCATGCAAGGGGACGAACAAAAATGGAAACGGATTTAACGTACGGCCTAACCTCTAGCAGACCTTCCCTGCCTTTGTACAGGGAAGAAATCCATAATGAACCATCGAGCAGGAGATTGGCCAACACGGAGCCTCTGGAGAGTGAAGTCCAGAGAAATGCAGATCTGGAAAGAGAAGAGGCTGCGAGTAGAGGAAGAAAGTCTCCGGACTTCCTATACAAAAAATCTGCCCTCTGAAAACCTTCCACCTCCACTTCTTCTCCGTGCCTAAGACTTGTGAAAGATCAGTCTTTGAAGTCCTTGGCCTGAAATTTTCTCCGGCCAGTTGTTTTTTTTCCAATGCCAGCCCCTATATCATTTTTTTAATTATTATTTTTGTATATACATGGCTTCATTAAGAAATGGCATGCTCCCAGTTTTTTTGGAATGCTGCTTCAGGGTTTATGTTTTCAACAGATTTTGCTAAAATTCTCAAAAATATATTTTAACTGGCACCTTTAAAAAGGAAAATAAAAGGTAGCCTTTTGCACCTGTACATTAATTTTATTAATTTTTATATTGGTATGTTAAACTTCTACTGTCATATTTTATAGGACTGTATGTTCATACTATTTTGAGTGTCTTTTTTTTTTAAAGAAATCATTTCCCAGTATTCAGTGTGCATTAGGCTGCATACTTGCATACTTAAGATGTATTTTCTTACAAGATGATGAAAATATCTGTCTTTATTTTTTAATGACAATAGGAATTCCAAAGAACAGCACACTTACAAAACTGCTCTGGTTAGGTTTGTAACCTTTCTGCTTTACCACTAATACAAGAAATCCAGTCTAATGTGTAAGCTCTGTTTACCAAGTTTCAGGCTGTTGATGTAGCAAGTGCTCAATAATATCTGTGGCCAGGATTTTCTTTAAAAGTGAGGAGTACAAGTCCCTTCACAATTTCTGAAAATATTCTTTTCCTTTTGGAACGGGAACACTTTGAAGACTTTGCCCCTTGGTGATAGTGCAACTAGTGCTTCAAATTTGTGAGTTCTGTAGATGTGCTTTTCTGATTCTTCATTTTAGAAAGACACATAGAGGGTAAGTATAAGAAGGCGAGAAAATAATTGTTTTACCATTTGACATGGATGTTAATGCTACATTTTGGTAGAACAGCCCTCCTCAGCGGAGAAGTCAAGAGGAATGCTTACTGCCTTTTTTCTGCCTCTGAAGAAATCAAGGGCTGCGGTTTTAGTAAGGTTATATATACTTCGTTTTGTGGACAGAAAGCTTATTGAAGAGTAATGTCTACAACTTAATGAGCTATAAACAGTTTAGCACTTAATTTCTTCATTCCTCTCTTGAATAGTTTGGAGTTGAAGTTGGTTAAAAGGTATTGAAATAGAGGTTCTTTGGGGTTTTACGAATACAAAGTAGATATGCTGGGCTGATAGATTATTGCCACTAAGAATGGCCATTTCAGCAGTCCATTGTTTCAGGTACTTGCCACGTATTTCTCTTTCATGGACTGGAAAAATTTCAGTACCACTGTGTGGTAATACCTAGCAAAGGCTTGACTTGATATGGTGGTTGATTCTAAAATACAGCTCTTCCATCACTTGAACCTTAGCAACGTTGAATCTTTTTTAACATTGTAAGCTAACCTTAAATCTATTTTTAAATACCATACTTGAGACTGTTGAAATGTACATTTTGTTTAAGTGTTTTTAATTTTTTCTGAGCTCCTTTTTAAAAGTCTCCACTAATCTTTTATTTCCCAGTCTTGACCCTTTAAGGGGAAACACTATTTAAAGAGGAATGAGAATGAATACCCTGTCCAGATAGTTTACATTACATTAATTTCAACATTGTGTTACATCTTTGTGAACTGAAAAAAATACATTCTGTGAGAAGTTAAATAATAAGACAGCACTCCGAGGATAAAATAATCATTTATTGTCACTTGTCAAGCATCTTGTTAATAATCTGGAATTTAAACATGTTTTCTGTCAAACTTGTTTCAAGAATGATACTTTGCTTCAGTTTGGGCACTGTTAAAAATAAGAGTCCATTATTTTGTCATCTCCAGTAGCAGCACTCTCTCTCTCTCTCTCTCTCTCTCTCTCTCTCTCTCACACACACACACACACACACACACACACACACAGACACACACCAATCTTATGATTTCTGAAAAACTTTCCTTTTTCAAAAATGAAATTCAATCTATGTACAGTATATTGGCTTTGCTTGTAGAGATCATGGATAGGGCTGCTTTGATAGTTTCCTGGATTTGGGTACACTCCCAAATCAAACTATAGAAAAGTCTATTTAAGAAGAGACTGGACAGCCATTTGTCTGAAATGGTATAGGGTTTGCTGCCTGAGCAGGGGGTTGGAGTAGATGACCTCCAAGGTCCCTTCCAACTTGACTATTATGATTATGATTATATTAACATTCTATTTCAAATAGCTTTTTTTCCAACTCTACACCAAGCCAATTTACTAGTAAAATGTGATGTAGCAATAGCACTTAGACTTATATACCGCTTCACAGTGCATTACAGCCCTCTTTAAGTGGTTTACAGAGTCAGCATATTGTCCCCAACAATCTGGGTCCTCATGTATGTATGAGAAACTCGCACAAATTTTCACTCTCAAGAGTAGCTATTGAATTGATTCATATAATTCATTTGGATTGTTTACTTTTTCTTACTATGGAATAGCTTATGAGCATAAAAACATACACTCCATAAATGAAGTAAGCTATCATTTGTAAGAAATGTTTAAGATAAAGGTAATTCTGTAGTAGACTGTTGTACTACTTTAACAACCTAAGCTTAAATATTCCCATTTGAGCAGAAGACCTAGAGTTTGGAGAGGCTGCAGAATTCGGGCTTATTGTCTTTTCCTCGGGGCCACATATAAATGGAATATTAATCTCTATCAACATTTGAGCTTTGTTAATTACTAGTGTGTTTTAATTACATCTAATTATCTGTGGTCCTCCAGGTAACTCTTCTGACTTTGCATAAAGAATTTCATCCTACCTACCCCTCCCTTTTTTAAAGTCATCTTGATTTTATCCTGTGTTTGCAAAAAGCAAAAAAACATTTTTTAAAAATATCTGACCCAATAAATCACAGGAACGCAAGTTTCCTCCCCCCTCAATTTTGCCTAATAACAAATTAGTAAAAGAAATTGTGTCATAATTGAAATTATTTTTACATTCTGGTGAACAGGTAATTTACCATGAGATGTATTTAAAGCTTTTGTCTTCAAAATGCAGGAGGCACAATCAACAAAATCTCAGCTCTTCCATGTTACTGTAATAAATGATTCTGTACCATTTTTCAAAGCACAGTACATTTTTTGAAAAAATCTTAATGAAGTATTGGAATAAATCCATCTGGAGTCATTTCGATATGAGATGGGTGGCAAATAAATTTAATAACTAGATAAATTTGTTAGAAGTCCCAACTATTCTGTAATCACATATGTATGGCAGAGATAGTAGCTGAACTAACATAAAGTAGCTTCAGATAATTGTTAATATTGTTTTGAATGCATCCTGCAAATGAAAAATGGGTTTTAAACTGTAGCTGGGATCCATTTCCATGCATGTACAATATTTGAGAATGTTTAAATCTTTCATAGGTACAAGGAGCTGATGCTGCGTTACCAGTATGTGGTCAGCTGCATTTTTCAGAAGACAAAGGGCTGCTATTGTAAAGTGCCACACAAGGCATTTTGACATTAACCCAATGTGTTTTACAATTTTTGTTTTTTGCAATACTACAAAGCTACTTCTTGTAGTAGTCCTGCAAGCTTAAAGTAAAATTGCCCTGCTAGCCGTTTAGTATATCTTGTATTTAAGCTTGTCTTCAGTCTTTTTCTGCCTGTTAAGGAATGGAAAAGGGCTAATATCTTCTCTTTCAATACTTTTTTTTTAACCTTTAAATATAAACCATTTCCAGCTGTTAGGTAAGTTATTTTGAAAAGTTCCGGAGATACCACTTTTACTCTAGTTACTTCCAATGACTGTGTGTTTGTTTATATGGTGGATGGATATTTGTGGAATGTTGGGGAGGCTGAAGGATTAAAACTGATGTTTCTATACTTGTATGTATTTCTGAAAGATGTTAAGTGTCCATGATAAAATTCTCGTGCTGTTACTGGTATAAAAAGTGCCTTCAATGCTAAAGGCTCAGAAATTTTCTTAAACCCACTTCATGTCCTATGCAAGTGTTTTTTCTACAACCTGCATAACCAGTACTTTGTAAAATTTGTTTACGCTTCAATTGTACATAATTATTTTTAAGAAAAATAGAATTTTTATTTAGGTACCGCCTAGAATTGAATTCTAGTCTTGTGTGATGCATTGTAAAACAATACATTTCTCTTTTGAGTACCATTATAATTGTAAAAAGGTTTTCACCTATTTTTCTACTGTTGCTGAGAAGCATGTTAACACTGACTTTATCCTACATATAGTTGGTATTTCGAATAAATGGCTTGTCTAGAAAAATGCAAGTGTAACATACTTTTCATTACCAAGTTCTGCTTCTGTGAAACTAAGTTTTCGAAACTTTTTGAGTATGACACATATTAATTTGAATGGGCCAAACATATTGCGATAATATTCATGACCTGCATGCTTTAAAAGTACCAATAAAACACTGAATTACAGTAGGCAATATCTTTATTTGAAACAATTCAAGTGCCATATAATGAGCATTAAAGGTAGAAGCAGGGAAAAGAAAAAGCAGACGTGTTCTGAAATAATTGGGAAGGTTATGGAGGTAGGTGTGCCACAGAATATAGATAAAGAAACAACCTAAGCTTTTCAGTATATTCATAAAACTCTCATCTGAAATTTCAGGATTTTTCTTTAAAGTCCACTTTTCATCTTTTGCACTAGTCGTTTAACTTTCAGGTTGAGTTCTGAAGAAAACTTAACTCAGTGCCCCGTATTTTTGTTGGTTCTAATTCTATATGCTGGCTGACAGATTTGTTTTCTAGCCTGAGACCATTCATTTCACTTTTAAGCAAGATGATTAAAAGGGGTTTCTCTTTGTGAGTCATTACTTACTGCATGACACGAAGCTAACTATTCTACACTCCAGCAATTAATGGCTACTCTGCCTTTTAGTGACTTTACAATATTCAAACTAATTGAATTGCCTTAAGAATCATGGACTATCAAAGCTGCCTTAATGAAATGTATTCTTTATCCTGTTCAAGTGTTTATTATGGAGCTCGCTTGATTTCTGGCCAGTCATTAAGTCAAGCCACTTACAGGATTGTAGTAATATAGATGCATATTTTTTTTTCAAGTAATCCATATCCAAACTGAAGCACGCTTTGGCCCATATGTGAAACAAAATGGATGGTTTTGTTCTGAGATGAAGTGATACAGGGCGGGGAAAAAGAGCTAAGGATATTGGAAGCAGTAATTGAAGGGAAAGCACTGGGAAGATTTGGAGAAGTAGGTGGGATATGCCATACTGGGAACTGCTGGAAACGATGCACACCAGCCTTACCCTACTTTCCTTGTAGAATCATTCTGTATATTTGAATTTTGTTTTAGCCCAAACTCATACATTATTCAGTCTTTTGTCCCTGGTCAACTGCAGCTGATCTCAAAGGCTTGGCAGAATTAATGGAATGTGATGGTTTGTTCCTGATCTGAAACAAAGCATTTTCCTTTCCATGAATGATCCTACTATTATGCCATTACTGGTTATACTTCACCTCAAGAAAGGATGACATAACAAATTAGCATATCCAGGATTTAAACAGTCTCACAGACAGTAGTAAATTTTGCAAAGGATGTCATGGTAGGCATTCCAGCCTGCATTGCTTGCATTTGAGATGACTCTAGAGTACCAAACATTCCCCTCATTACTGCATTCTACTCAAAGCTTATAATCAAAACAGTAACATGAGGAGTGTCCAAATACAAAAATAGGAAAGAAGAACCTGTAACGATAAATCTTTTGAGACAACTAAGAAAAGACATATTTGTTCATGAAAATTTTGTATGTGCTGGTGCAGGTTATTCTGTAGAAAAGTGATTACCTATTTGTAACATCAAACGGTTACAAATCTGTAATTGATGAATTTAATTGAATTATATTACAGTTTGCTTAGATCTAATGGTTGATTTATGTGTGGACTTTAGATTTCTTACTGGATAGAGTAGAAAAAATAATCATTTGGCACTTTAATATCCTAAACCAGTCATAATTCAGGTTTATTGGGGTAATTTCTGTTTGGTATTGCTCTCCAGCAAGGATAGATTTTTATTTCCTTCTGTCCTATTATGTTTGTCAGGAGTAAAAAAAAATGCAATAAATTGCAGTTTGGCAATACTTGGAGGGCTCTCCTTATGTCAACAAAGACTGCTGAAATTGAAACATTCTGTCCGCTAGCGCTTCTTCAATGCATACTTACCATACTGGGTCACTTACTCTTAAAAAATTCTCTGTAATTATGTAAGACAATTGCTTATTAATTCTAATCTGGCATGTACAGTAGCATTCATGAAAATCATGTTTCTTATTTTTCATACCATTCTAAGAGCAATATAAAACCACCCTGCACTCAAGAGGCTATCTTATGGCTATGGCAGTGACTCTTAAATTTAAAATATGAGAAAAATCATAACCAATGAGCTTTCTGTGATGATAGGAATTGGATTGAAATATCCTACTAGATGAGCAAATGCATAATGTGCTTTCAAGTTTTAATGTTTAGAACTAGCCTTTGCTATTACAACACTCACCAACTTAAAACATTAAAATACCATTTTATTGAGGTACTGGTATACAGCATGTGATTGCTGTGAATTTCTAGTAGTTAGGTGATAAATTTAACCAAGAGAAAACAGACGCACTTAAATGATGTTTTAAACATTCTCTGCAGTATTAAGGGCTTGTGTTCTCTGACATAATTACAAAAGATCATGGCCATATTTTAAAATTTGGTAAATAGTTTTGTGGGCTGCTCTTCCTAAACATTTACAATTACATTATGTCAGTTTCAGATACTCCTTTCATTCTTAAAAAGTCAGTACGTAACCTGATAATTGTGACCTACCCAAAAGCAATTTACACATTCTGTGTTGGCAGTCAAAACATATTGGTGATAATATCACTAAGCCTCTGCACTACCATTGCCTACCAGTTAACCGCTGTTTATAATACATACTCTGGCCTCAGTCATATTCATTCAACAGTCATGAATGTCTAATTATAGCTAAAAGTTGTACTTCAACTATTTCAGCAAGCCATAAATGATCCAAATTGGCCTTTTAATAGCAACAGCTAGCAGAATATATCATAATGAATGCCCTAAAACCAAGCAGAAATCTTGCAT
Organism: Vipera berus; assembly: GCF_964194415.1. Lineage (NCBI taxonomy): Eukaryota > Metazoa > Chordata > Lepidosauria > Squamata > Viperidae > Vipera > Vipera berus. The sequence goes on from NC_138202.1 coordinate 42,198,539, forward strand.
TGAAATAAGTCTTTGAGAAAGGAATACCGTGACCCTGAATGCTAATCCATTAAGACCTCTATCTAGATTTTTCCTTTAAGTCATAAAAATATTGTTACCTATACTGTCTCAAAAGGTGATCAGTATAGTTTCTAAATAAGTATCTTCTGAAAACTAACCAGCTCTTTCTTTGACACAAGTGACATTCTGTGAATCCATAATTTCACTTCTCAGTATAGTTACTAGGAATTGATGTACGCATGTGGCTACAAATAATAAATGCTGCCTTCTAGGAGACAAATCAAGATGAACAAGAAGTTAGATTTAAATTGGGAGAGAAAACCCAGAATTTAGCAGAGACAGCCATATATGTAGTCTTTTAAGACTTTCAATCTAGTCTAGCTACAGTAGTACTGCATTTGATCTACCCTCCTCCTCTTTCGCGATTGAAATTCCTCGAAAAATTGCTGAATGTCCTCTCGTTTAACAACCTGTTGACAAAAAATAAATAAATAAAACAGGACAGTAGTATGAATGTTAAACTATAAAACATTTCACTGATGTTTCAATAGTTATATTTAGATGTTTAAGAATACAAACTCAAATGCACCAATCTAACCAAAACAAGAAATGTTCAAAATTTATCAATATCAAAATTCAAAAATTTTCAAAGAATCATAGGGGTGGGGAAACTTGTCAAATTTCCAGTGCATTATGTGATATTTAAAGTGGCTATAGTTTAGTCAAATACCTTCAATAGGATGCTGCAATATAGAATTTTTGAACTTGAATCATTAAAAACTCAATTCTACTGTGTCACTTAGAACAGGATACAGGATTTTTTCTAAGCATCCTTCAGATTTTAATTTATCAATGTCGGTTGATTCAACTTTATTCAAAATTCTGTTGGTGCAATACACTTAAAATCATCTTACTACCTTTTATATATAGTCATTTCATTTATATTAATTTTCAAATTTATTTCAAATCTACTACAACAGAAGCAGGAAGAGGAAACTAAGCAGCAAACTAAAGTAATGAGAATGGATACCTTTTTACTATTTATATTTCCACCATTCCCTTTCTTGGAGTTCCAAGAAAATTTGGAAGCTCTGAGATTTTACAAGACTTCTGCACCTCAGATACTTGAGGTATTTTATCAAAAAGACAAACAGCAGGTCTCTCCATTTCAACTGCTAGATTTAAAAACAGTAAGCCTCAATGTTCCAATTCTGCTATCCTCATGAACACAGAACTAGCAACTCAAATAACAAATTTTGAATATCTTCTATAATCATAAGTTTACTTATCAAATAGTACTTAATTGCTACAAAGTCTGTTACATTTGTTTCTAATTTGCAAATAAGTCTTCTGATTTTAATTTAAATCTGTATACTTTCATAATCATCTATGGCTAATTGAGAGAAGTTCAAGCTTCTCTTCCCCATTTTCAGACCACTGCTCTAACAAAGGACACAGCTAGGCATATTCAGACCAAACTACCATGAATCTGATATTGATTAGCAACAGCATTATACCAAACAGAATTGTAGAATATTTCTAAAACTGGGCAGATTGACAAAAGGTCATCCAAAATACTGATTGGTCAGCTTAATGTTCCCTCTTTGGAAGCTACTCCAAGGTCTTGGAACATTTGCTCAATGATCCTGCTTTGGCTTCAAGCAGTTAACAGAGAGCGAAGACCAGAAGATGCTGTGGAATTATGGAATCACCCTGTAAGAATGCCTAAATATGTTTGATAGACCTCAAGTAATAAAAACAATGTTTCTGTGTTATTTTATTTAGTAACTGACCATTTCTTACTCTTCCCTATAGAATTCTTTATTGAAGTGTATTGAGGTGAAAATCTAATCTTTTTGCCTAGCTTGGAATACATTTTATCCACGCTCTAGAGATACTGGTAGTACATTCCTGCTTGGCTCTTAAGGGGGAAAAGAGGGGAAAGCACTGGAAATACAGTTTATCTAAAGAGCGTAAGATGTGCATTTTCCAGATGATTATTATTAATCCAAATTATATGGGTAACAGCAGCATATTTATTTCTCAAATATGAAAAAGGGCCCTAACAGTCTCACTTATCTTATACAGCTGGAGATCCATATATGCAGTTTGTCAAAGTGTCACAGATAACGACGGCTATATTTTTAAACCATTCAAAGAATATCTTAATAGTATTAAATGATATTGTATACTTACTGTTCCTTCATCTGCAAATCTTCTCAAATAGTCTGTCAATTCTGTTTTCAAATCATTGTACTCTGAACCAAATAAAAATGATTTTATTGTAGCTGTGTATTTATATTAGACTTTTTTTTCCTCCTTTGTGGCATGTCAATCAGCTTTAAAAATGTCCCCCCCCCCACAAAGTATTGCTTTAGTTATACTACAATTATACTGCCCCTCTACTTCCCTGTACGTTTGTGGGGTATTTATTATTTATAAATAAAAAATTCTCCATACTCCTTATTGCTGAAGGACACTTAGCTTATCTAAGTTAAGCATTTCTGATAGATTGCTGCTGACAGTATACTACAAGGACAATCTTATAAATTCTTACTCAAGAGTAAGACTTGGTAAAGTCAGCAGAATTTTCTTCTGACTCAATAGCCCTAAACCAATATTCTTAGTCAACTACCATGAACAATATTGTATTAGGTTTTTGTGGGCTGATTTTTTTAAATTAACAAAAATGTGGCTGGAGATTCATTCTCTGAGCTTATGGGTTGGTTTTCGAATGTTTCGTTACCAGGCTGGGTAACATCTTCAGTGGAACTTATGGAATGTCTGAGTTGGTATTCTTCTGCTTATAAGGGCTTTGTATGGTCAGTAGATCTTGTGATGGGAGGGTCACATCAAGTGAGGGTCTTGTGATGGGTCTAGTGATGGGTCAGGTGTGGAACACATCAGGTGAGTGTTTTGTAATGGATTTTGTAAGGGTTCAGATGTGGGTCATATCAGTTGAGGTGATGGGGAGGTCACTTCAGGTGAGGGTCATTGGCAGGTGAAGTGCTGGTGATGGGCGTTGCGTGAGTTGGTTGAAGGACATTGATGTTGCTGGTTAGCTGTACGGTTGATTTGAATTCTCAGGGATTCAGAGGTTGGTTGTAGGTTTATCGATGAAATTGCTTGTAGAGTGCCAGGCTTCGATAAACTCACACGCGTGGCGGGTGGTAATGTGGCTAATGATTCTTGTATTGCTCCAATATAATTGATACTGCTTGGTGTCAGTGTGGGTAACAATTAGGGATTGGGGATTGTGGCAAATGATTGCCAGCCAATGTTAATGGATTCTGGTTCACAAAACCCTCACTTGAAATGACCCACACCTGACCCATCACAAGATCCTCACCTGACATGATCCTTCCATCACAAGACCTACTGACCACACAAAGCCTTTATAAGCAAAAGAACACCAACTCTCACATTCCCTAAATTCTGATGAAGATGTTATTAGCCTGGTAACAAAACATTAGGAAACCAACCCACAAGGTCAGAGAACAAACCTCCAACCTCATCCTATATCCAAGCTACAGATATTCACCACTATCACTAACAAAAATGTTTTAGAGCATCAACCTCTTTCCCAATTCTATTTTCCTACAAAAAGTGAAAGCCTATCCAGACTATTTCTCATTTAATTACTTACCACAGATGAGCTCTACCTGCTGTACTCTGTTCATGCTGTTAAGTGTGTCCATTAGAGGATCTCTTCTATCTGCTTCTTGGTCATTTGTCCCTTTATTCTCATAAGCCAAGACAGTATCACATTCATCCGTTAGGAATGGGACTTCCATATCAGAATACATTTTCTGAAGAATAAGAAATTACTCTCACTGTACATGTTAATTTATAAAATATTTTATGAATCCAAAATAGAAGCAAATTCATTTTTTCAAATTCATTTTTTTAAAAAAAGTAGCAATAGATATAGGAATATAGCCAGCCGTACCAACAGGCTGAAAAATACTTTTTATCCGTGGGCTATTAGGCTTTTAAATGAGACATAATCTTATGCAGAATTGATTTGGGAGGCCGGTGTGTGGTGTAGTTGGTTCACATAGTGTGGTGGGATGGAGGGTTTGTTGTCACTGTGTGTTGGGGGGAGAGAGCACGGGGGGGGGGAGGCTCAATGTACACATGTTGTACTTTGACAATAAAGGTTTATTTATTATTATTATTATTAATAGCACATATGAGAGCATATAAATAGCTTTAAAATAGTGTAAAAGGAAGTGAGATGGGGGAAAAATAACTTTGTGATAAGCAAACATACGGTAAGCAGTTCAAAACAACTCTAGCAAGCTTATGAATGGAGAAACAAACAACTGTGGCTCTACAATAAATGTATAAATTCTAACAGCAAAGTCAAAAATCCCTACACACAATACTTCTTTACCCCCACCTTTTCATAAAATTTTACATGAGACAAATCTCTAAAAGTGATTGGTTATGTAGATTTTCAAATGACAGAACAAAACATAAACACTCATATGTTTCTAATGTACTATGTTTTAAAGACATATTTCTACCATGTGAAATCTTTTACAAGGTTTCAGTTTTTACTGCCAGGTGTTTTTTTTATCTTCCAAAAAGGAAGACAATGAATTTAAGATGAACTGAGAGAACCAGCTGGGTCTAGTGTTAAGGTGCTGACCTAGAAACCAGGAGATGGTGAGTTCTAGTTCCTCCTTAGGCATGAAAGTCAGCTGGGTGACTTGGAACAGTCACTCTCTCTCAGCCCAGTCCATCTCACAAGGTTGTTCTTGTGGAGAAAATATTTTTATTTATAAAAATAATAAAGGTGGCATTTAAAAATCTTTTTAAAATGGTAGACATAAAATTACAAACATATACTAGCCTCTCCTCCTCAAGCAGAAACAGCCCCCCCCTGGAAAAAAAATGAAAAAGCAGTCCCATTTAGGTGTTGAAAAAAGAATAAATTCAACCAGATCAGCACAGATCATACACTTATTTCCCAGGCAATTGTTTCAGAAAAGAACTATATATTCTTCAACAGCTCATATAAGATACGGCAATTTAAAAATTCATACCACACATTCTTTGCAGGTGCACAATTTGCTTCGCCAGTTGTGTGGCCAGAAGGTGGCTGTATTTTGTTTCAGATTCTGCTTGGCTTGAAGTTCTTGCAGCTTGCACACCAATATTTTCTTAATTGGCTGCAGTAAAATAAAAGTTACCAGTGCTATTTAATTTCCTTATCCTTTGCTCATTCCAGTCTGTTTAGCACTCCAAATTTATTGTTTATAGTATAATACTATGCAGTTCTTCACCTGCACATTGATATAGCTAATTTTAGAAAGGCATATTCCATATCAGAAGAGTTTGGTAAATGTATTCAACTAATTAACAGAAACCTTCTCATAGTTTTAAGTTAAATGCATGAAAACAAAAAAAGACAGATAATGTATGGGGTGGGATTTATGAACTCAAATGCTATAGTTCTATCCACTTCCAGGCAGCATTAGGTATTTGTGTGAATTAGATTTTTTTGGGAGGGGGGGGTGCCTTCAAGTCAGTCTTGCCTCCTAACGACATTGAACTATCCTTGCAGTTTCCTTGGCAAGATTTTCAACAATCATTTGCCACTGCCTGCTTCCTAGGGCTCAGAGACTTACCCAAGATCACTCAGCTGGCTTTATGCCCAAGGCAGGATTAGATCTCATGATCTTCCAGTTTCTACTCCCGTGCCTTAACTACTACACCAAACTCTCATAAATTAGATTAGGCTACATGACTCTACTTAATATATATCATGGCAACGACGCAGCCAGGAATATCATGAGGTCAGAATTACAGCTTTTAATAATATGGTGCAAAACAAGAAATACAGGACCTACCATTGAACATTCATTGCCAGAACTGGTAGATGGTTCATTAATTTGTATTGTTTTATCTTCAGTCTTCATTTGATCTACACTGTTTTCATTTTTGATTATTTCAGTTTCTTCAACATTCAGCACAGTTCCATTATCAGCTGCAGCAATAACTTTGGTCACAGTTGGAACTACAAGAAATAGACACCTTGACCTATTAGAATAACTATAGTAAGTGCTATTTCTACCTCAATTAGCTAAAATAACTTTGCATAATTAAATATCAGTGTAAACAATGAAACTAACATTGCTAAAAAGGAAACAATGTCACATGATAACACGATCATTTATTTATATTCTATCTCCAAAAAGACATTTTTAATGAAAGTATTGCAATTACAAATAATAATCCACATCTTTTAATGAAGTGTAGACTACTGCTCTTATAGAGTGATGTTTAAAAGTTTGCAAAACCTTTTGAATTTTCAGTATCGTATATCCAAATATTTGAGTATCCAATATATAGTTTTTGATCATTTTTCTCAATAACAAACTTAGTTATATAAATTTATATTCCATTAGTTTAATGCTATGTCCTCAAGACCCTGTATCATCTTCACTGACATTATGAAAAATAATGAAACAGGTGCTTCTTTGAATTATATCTGATTATTTTCATGCTTTATTTTAACAATAGTGTCCAATTTCTCAATACAATTTTCCCTCAGAATAACATATAACTAAACTATTGTATTGGATAACTACCTCACCTCTTCACCTTCTCATGTTTTTATGCAGTAATAATATTTAAGCTACGTTTTCAAGTCTTTCTCTTGCAACATTCTAATGACATAAAAATTGTCAAAATACAGCTAATTAACTTGAAATGTAATTTTTTAATAAAAAATTAAATGTTGTCATTTAATAAGCCTGTACCTAATATTTTACAACATGGTACTAGGCACCTATATTCAGAACCATCAGAAAGCAGTAAAACCTGTCATAGCTGTTGTGATTCAGGGTCAGCCTGTGGGTTCGGCAGTTGGGTCGGACGACTCAGAGGAGGAGGAGGAGGGGGGTGTTGAAGAGCTTGCTGAGGGGGTTGGACAGCTTGATGAGAGCCCTCAGCCAGGCCCCTCTCACCTGGTCACAACACAGACCCAGCCGTGTGAGCCTGACAGCGTGGATGAAGATGACCCACAGCTGGCCCTGTTCAAGGACGCCCGACGCAGGAAGCAGTCAATCAGGAGTAAACAGAGGAAGGCAATGGGGCTCCTCGGAAGGAGGCAGAGAGAAGCCACGCCCTGAACTGTATTTAAGGGGGAATGCGTGGGAGGGCTGGTTTGCTGAAGGCATCCGCTTGAAAAGCTCCTGTTTCTTGGTTCGTGTCTTGTTCTATTTGTTTTTGTAGCAATAAATTTGGCAGGCATAATTCCAGCCTCTTGCCTTCTTGTAAAAGGGGTTGTCCCTGCCTTTTCTGCAGGGCCGGTAGCAGGCTGGTACAGAACAATAGCTGTGATCTAATATCACAGGGCCTTAGAAAAAAATATTTCTTCAGTAATATATATTTTGCTGAATTATAAAGACTAAGGACTATCTGCTGGACCATAGTAGAGAAGCCCAAATGCTTATCTTTATTTTCTTCCAACAAACCAATCCTTATTACGCCAAAGTTACTCGAGTAAGTGACGTACTCACATAGAGTCATGTGAAAAAGAAAGTACATATACAGAAAGCAATAATTATTTCAGATTATTGCTGCTACAGACGGTTCTACAAGCTATTCATCATAAGCAATACTTAGCTTTTTTACACATGGCTTCTCCATTTTGGCTTTCTTTTTGTAAAATAAATGATGACACGGTATAATGTGTCATGTGTTGCTGTACCTTTGAGGCTGTATTTATCTACTTTTGAGAACGGCTAAGGACGAGATTTTTTTATTATGTTCTGAACTCGGAGGGTGTACTTTCTTTTTCACATGACTGCAGATACCATTAGGTGAGAATACAATCTCTTACAAGATTGTTTCTCCCTAACCATAAACTGAAAATTTTCAAAACAAAATTACAAAAGATAAAATAGAAGTTTGAGCAAAATATTTGCCAGCTAAATAGTTTCTTGGTCTCTGCCCCATTTCAACTCCCAGTAAGCAGCTGACTAATTGGTCAGATTTAACTTTCAGGGCAGAATTCTTTTCCATGCAGGCATGTTTAGTATTAAAATTTTAGTTTGAATATCATAAAAACTTTGATATTTAACCCCAAACAATGCATTAAATTAATAAACTACAACAAGATGAATGCATATTTCACTCATGCCAATTAAATTAAAGCATCTAATCAAAAATCTTCCACTTCACTGAGTTGTGATACTTGGTCAGGATTAAACATTAACTCAACAACAACTGTTATTTTTCCTCACCTGCTAACCGCGAGGCATATGCCCACAAGAAAGGGCAATGATCCATGCAAGACTGACATATCATTTCATGAAAATCCCCACTATCTGGAGGGACAACACCAAGATGCTGAGGAGAAGCAAATGGAAATGCAGAACAATTGTGTATTACTGACAAACAGTAGGACTCTTCATTAAAATTAGAACAAGGGATCTAATATCACAGAATTAGGGCTCTTGTTTTTCGTCTTAAGTTTTTATAATCCATGCAGTGTATATGGCATAAACTATAGACACTTGCTGGAATATTAGCTTTATTTTCAAAGCTATCACTCCCTGAAAAGGCTGTAATTCATACATATTATTAAATGTTTCTCAAACTAAAAGATTTCAGTGCCCAAATTGTTTTTAATGCAGATATTAAGGACACCTTGTATGGCTTTGAAATTCTGAATTCACTTATTTAAGGATCTATGCAACTATTTTCTGAAACATTCAAGACTGCAAGAAAAATCTGGTTTTTACAAGTTACATATTTCCAATCCTTTTCATTTATGATACAATTTTGTTACATTTGCTTACCCTTCCATGAAACCAATCTTCACAAACTATGCACTGGATCATTTCATCTGGAATCTAAAGATAGAGTCATAGTACTATATTATAAAATATACTATTACTTTTACTTGAGAAACGGGTCTTTGAAATTACAGAGAACATGTAATAATTATCTATATTGTCAACACACTTCAGTTCACACTTCACTCCAGTTCAAAGGGCTTATTTTATATCATTAAAGCTCCATGTCACTGAAGAATATTCATTCCACTTTTAACTTTCAACACTGAAAAAGTGAATGTGGAGCAAACCCAACTCACCACAAAAAAAATCTAATTACTGTTTCTTTCTAACCTTGTAAATACTTGCATTTATATTAATTTGAAATGTATTTATAACAGCTCTAAATTTTTAAAATAACTTTTGATGGTTACACAGATTGGGAAAAAGACATACATTTCTATGTCACATGCAGCTTATTCAATATTTCTGGGACAAAGTACACGTAACAGATATTCAAACCACCGGGTGATTAATTTAATGAAAATAAAATTCCTGAGAGATAGTATCTGTCTTATCTTATTACAGCCTCAGAACAGGAATATAAGCTAGGCTCCTGGATCTAATTTCTCTAAGAATGGCTTATTTCTAATATCCAAAACATAAAACTACAGTGGTCTTTTATTTTTCAATTGTACATGTAAAAATCCTGTTTTTCACTTGAAAAGGAATAATAAAAAAAAAATTCATTACATCTTATGATCTGCATTTGCACAAAATGTATTTCCATCTTTTACATATCATTGCAATACAATTTACCTCATCATCAGGGTCTGGGTAAGGTCTTTTACAAACACAATATAATCCATAAAAATTATCATTGTATTTATTTGCTGGATTCACTGTTGCCTTTTCCTAAAAAAAAATGTAAGACAGGTACCTTAAATAGAAGATAAATCAAAAAGAAATTGTATAGAAAGCATTTTATTTACTCTGTGCATCCTACCTCAATCATCTCAGAGAAAGACAATAACCCTTATCAATTGTCCTTGATGAAGGCAGATTCAAATATTGTATAAAATAAAATTAGGTCTTCTTACTAAATGAGTCAAGGTGGCAAACATATACAACATACCTTCCTCTTCCTATTTTCTCCATAATAACAACTCTGTGATGTGGATTGGGCTGAGAAGGATGACTGGCCCAAAGTCAACTGTAGTACCGGTATGTATTAAGAAAAACATACAGCAACTTTTTGAATTAGCTTTCGTTTACTCTTTTACTAGGCTGATATGGTACTCTAATTATCATTTGACTGAGTGGCTTACAATTCTGCCACACATAAACATGTTTAAACAGTAAAGCAAGGGGCCAAACAATAAATATTACACAATGTATTATTCCTATACAATTGACTCATAAATCCACATAATTTATACTCTTACATAGGAAGAATTCTGAAACCAACTCCCTCTAAAAGGCCTGTTGAAATAACCATGGTTTTATTGAGTTCCAGTAATTTAAGGCAAGGCAATTCTCTGGGGGATCTATCTATTAGAGAGAGAGGGGGGGGGAGGGAGGGAGGGAGGGGGAGAGAGAGAGAGAGAGAGAGAGAGAGAGAGAGAGAGAGAGAGAGAGAGAGAGAGAGAGAGAGAGAGAGAGAGAGAGAGAGAGAGAGAGAGAGAGAAGGGCTGCCTCTGAGAATCCTATAGATGATACTTTTTGAAAGAGGGAATCTGGAAGGAGCCCATTTTTTCCTGTTTTAACTGGGCCAGCATAAATTATTGGGGGTAGGAGATCCCAAGCCCCAGAAATCAAGTGATAACCTGTGCAGAGCTTGAAGTAGCTGTTACCTGAATGAACCAAGGCATGCCCATAATTACTCAACTGCTGCATTCCAAAGTAACTACAGCTTCAAGGGCTGTAGTTTATAGTCACTGCTACAGTTTATTTGGGAAGTGAAAAGGACATCTCTATGTTCTTGCTTTGGCAGTAATTCCAGCTGCTCGGATTCCTCTTGCAGCCTCCGACTTCTCTTACATTAGGGTTAAGATTTTATAATTTAAATCAGATAAATAATAAGTTTCGCCACCATTTTTTTCTCAAATGTAAACCTAACATTTATACTTACAGGATGTAGTTTGCATTTCAGATTTTTGAACTTGCTGTTTCCACAATCACAACAGAAGTTTCTGGGGGGGGGGAGAAAGGGCAAATTCTGAAAGACGGTGTCATAATCTCCATATACTTAAGCAAGCTATTTACAAACTATGTTCATAATACATGGAAAACATCTTCAAAAATTATTAATTATAATTATTAAATTGTATTTACCATCCATTTTTTTCAAACCAAAATAAATGTCTCTTTAAGTATTTACACAGCTAATTTCAGTTATAATCCTAAAGATGTCATGAAGCTTTCAAAACAACTTTTTAACTCATAGAACTATAGATTGTGATTATATTTTGTAGTGAAGTAGCACTCTTCTCTAGCTGGAAATTAGGAACTTGAAAATTATATCTATTTACTTAAGCATTTCACTTTTAAAATACAGATGTAATAATGCCCTGAGTCCAATAAATCTCTAATAAAAAGTGTCACAAAATTATGTTTTTCCTTCTGTTAAAAAACGCAATTGTATTCTATAGGCAATCCTCAACTAACAATCATTCACCAAACATTTGTTGCAGCATCCCCAAGGTCACATGATCAAAATTCAGGCCTAACTGCACTTCAACTCCCCCTCCCACCTGTTTTCCCTCCATCTCTGCCCTTTTGGGTGCCTTGCGTTCCACCACGTATTCCTGCACTCTGTGTTTTGCATCCTTCCCCTCTTTCCTCTTAGAAAAATTGTCTTTTCTTCACAAATACCTACAAGGAAAAATGAAGAAATCCCCCTGTGTGTATGGCAGAGCCTGCAAGGAAGATGGAGCACAGCTGCAGGCTTTTAAGCCTTGATTGAGGTATATAAGAAGAGACCATCTGTCTAGGAATCCCAGCACCCAAGTGCATGTGGCAGCATGTGGGCATCTTTGTGGGCACTAAGATATCTAAGTTGCAAGGGGCCTCTTGCATGATGCCTAGGAACAGAAGCTATTCAGAATCCTGGTGGAAGCAGATGGGCAAGGAAGCAGGTCTCCCACCCCCAATCAAGATTTAAAAACATAGGTCCATGCCCTTCTCATCTCATGGCCACTAGCACTTCCCCTGCCATCTGTGCTGAGGATTGCTCCAGTAGAACCCATCCATACATGCTGGCTTAGAGCATAAGCTATACTGTCTTGGCTGGCAATACTTGTGGTCAGTGACCAATCCACCACCACTAGGCCTACTGAAGGGCAGCTGGCTCCAGAGGCCACACAAGAGGAACTGAGTTGCTTAGAAATCCCAGGCCTACTGCATGTGGCAGTGTGAGTATTTTTCAGGGTGCTTGGACACCAAACCGCTAGGCTCCTCTTGTATGCCTCAGTCATGGCTTAAAAAGCCTCCACTTGTGCACCATCTTCCTTGTGGCTCCTAGCACACACGGGGGGGGGGGGATTCATTTTTCCTAGTCAGTATTTTCAAATAAAAGACTAAATATTTATAAGCAAGAACAAGGAAAGATACAAAATGCAACATAGAATGCAGGGCTGATGCAGAAATTCTGCATTGGGGGAATATATTGTTTTCTTCTCTGCAATGCCTAACTCAAATGCTTATCCACTGGTTGCTCTCATATAGATAAACAAGCAGTGAAGTTGGGGAGAGTTCTCAAGCACCTCTCCTTAAATGGCTACATCATGTGCTATTCGCCTTCTGATTGGCTGAATCATTCATATATATATGATTGATTTTATATATATAAATATATATATATATATATATATATATATATATATATATAAATCCTTCTCCACCCAGGGAACTGCCATCACCTCTTCCTTCTCTCCCTGTGTGCATCCCCGGCTGCACTTTCACCCAGCACTTGGCCATCCACAGAAGATAGCAAAGGCCATTTGCGGGCAGTGGGTGACCACGGTGGCACCAGGGATATGAAACAGAGTGTGAGGCACCCAAAGGGATAGAATGAGGGGGCAAGATTAGCTGGTGGGACGAACTGAAGTGAAGGCAAGTGTGGCAGGGCAGAAGTATGAGATCCTCACCTAACAGTACTACTGTCCTAGCCTAACAAGTGTTAATGGAACTGCCATTGCTAAACATGCAGTCATCTAACATTTCACATAATGACTATAGTGATCAAAGTTCCAGTCCCAACTATTGTTATAAGTTGAGGACTAATTTAAATAGCTGAAGACTGATAAATTGGCCTAAAAATGATGAATTTATTTTCTCTTGGCTTACCTTTTCGTATATAATTCAAATAACTTGTGAGAGCCATGGCATTCATAGCTGCATGCTAAACAAATCCCTGCTGGTTCTTCACCTGGTGGTGTACATGTACTGCAGGCATATAACGCCTGCCTCTTTACAGCACCCTAAAGACAACAGCATAATAATGAAAACAATCAGGAAAAGTACCATGTTAAGATTTTGCTTTTACAGAGAAATCCTAAGACAACAAACCTGAATCCTAGAAGTTAAATAGTTTTATTCTTACTGGAAATTTAAAAGAATTCTTCAGTAACCATGTCCTAAAACGTAGGTCACTATACTTATATTACACCTAATTCAACCAGGAGTAAGTGATTATAACTAATTTTCATTTAGACAAGTAGATGAACAGCAAGTAACAATACTCTGTTAGATAATCATGGAAATTGGTTATCTGACAGAGATAACTCAGCTTTTACTCCTACTGTTAAGGAAGGAGCTATGCAAAAAACCTCCCAATATGCAATACTTAATTACCTGTCAACTCTTTGTGAGGCACATCATTAAAATATACTCTATTGTCCACTTGTTATATATTATATAAACAGTTTACAATTAATATTTAATTTCCCCATTCTCAGTACCAAGCTATTGATGTAAAAACACAGGAAATATTAGTGTTGTATATACTGAGTGTTTGTTAGGACAGATGTGACTTTATTATTTGGCTTTTTCCTTTTTTTATACCAAAAAGTTTTTGTATGGTAGAATCCATCTGTTTATATAGCCCATTATACATTGGTAATTTTAACTTATAACTTCTTTTGTTGAAAATAATTTAAAAAGATTGGCATTTACTTTTTTTAAAAAAAGTCTGAAAACTGTAATTAAAAGTACAAATACAGAAATTTAGCATATTTCAGTTATTGTTGGAGCGAATAATAATTGGTTGATTATATTAACAAAACAAAACCCACAGATCAAAAAGGTGACAATATCTTCTTGGCTGATCTGAGCTTTAAAGAGCCAATTTTGTGCAATGTTAAGACACAAGGTTAGAAATTGGAAGGCTATGAACTCTAGTCTTGCCTTAAGCACCAGCCAGCTGGGTGACCTTGGGTTAGTCATTCCTTCTCAGCCCTAAAAAAGAGGCAATGGTATCTTACTTCCCAAATTTTACAAAAAAACCTGAAGAGACTAGTACAGCAGTTTGCATGTCAACAATGACTCAAAGGCATGCCCCTGCACACACGCACACACACAAATATATGGTTATCTTCCCTTTTTCATTAGACTGCTGTTTATTACTAATAGCTTGCGAACTTATCTTTTAAATTTACCACAATACTCACCATCGCCAATAAGCCAAAAATAAATTATAGTACTGTCAGCAGCAGCAGCAGCTAGTCAAGTTTTTTTTAAAAATCCCATTTATATGGGATCGAATTTAATTATTTTTAATTGGTTTTTAATTTTTGTATTGTATTGATGTTTTAAACACCTTGTAAACCGCCCTGAGTCCTACGGGAAAAGGGCGGTATATAAATCTAATAAAATCTAAATATCCTGCCCTTCTCGGAAGACTCAGGGCGGCTTACAATCTAAGAAGCACAAATCAATGTGCTTAGCAATAGCCTTCATTCTTTTTTTTTTAATCCCATTTATATCCCGCCCTTCTCCGAAGACTCAGGGCGGCTTACAATTTAAAGCACAAATCAACGTGCTTAGCAGTAGCCTTCATTCTATGTATATGCCTGCTTATTAGGGCTTTGGCCCCCCCCAAGCGGCATTATTACAAAGTCAGCTTATTGCCCCCAACAATCTGGGTCCTCATTTTACCTACCTCGGAAGGATGGAAGGCTGAGTCAACCTTGAGCCTGGTGGGATGCGAACCTGCACTAATTGCAGGCAGCTGGTGTTACTTAAGGAGGCATTAGCCCACTGCTCCACCAAGGCTCTTCTATGTATATGCCTGCTTATTAGGGCTTTGGGACACACACACACACACACTGGCATTTTTACAAAGTCAGCTTATTGCCCCCAACAATCTGGACCTCTTACTTCCATGGCCCCTAAAATTGTTAATGTTAATGTTAATTTTATTTGTATACCGCCCTTCTCCCGAAGGACTCAGGGCAGTGAACAGGGCACATATAAAAATACAGGATACAAAAGTTAAAAAGAATTAAATACAAGGCCCAAGCTAAAACAATAAATAATAAGATATAAGAACAACAATAAAATCCCAACCCATCCCCCATCAGGCCAGGCCGGCTTGTTCGAATAAATAGGTCTTCAGATCCTACCCTGAGCTCCCCAGATCTTATGGTCTGCAGTTCCCATCCTCCACTGTCAACAAACACTGACTTTAAGGGCTAAGAATAAGAGAGTGGTAGTCCACCAGTAGTCCGTGTTGCTGTAGCGATCAAGAAGACCTCAGGCTACAAAGCCGGAGACAGCGAGTTCCAGCCCCACCTTAGACACAAAGCCACCTGGGTGACCTTGGGCCAGTCACGCTCTTTCAGCCCTAGGAAGGCGCAATGGCAAGCCAAACCCTGCCATTCTCCCCATGAATTTCCCCGCTCTCAGTTACCAAGCTACGGTAATACGTGCAGGGAGCTGTCCGGACAGTCTTCGAAAATCTGACAGGGCTAAAAATGGGAGGGGAAAAAAAAGTTTTTTAAGTCCGACATAACTGAAGGCAAGAGGTTAAAGGCAGCTTTCTCAAGCGCCTTGGACAGGGGTAGGCAACCTCGGCTCTTTTATGACTCATGGACTTCAACTCCCAGAATTCCTGAGCCAGCTTGGCTGGCTCAGGAATTCTGGGAGTTGAAGTCCATGAGTCATAAAAGAGCCGAGGTTGCCTACCCCTGGCCTTGGAGAAGCGAGCCTTCCACCAGGCCGGCCTTAGCCAGCCCCGCCCTCCTCTCACCTGAGAGTAACTGCAGCGCTCGTGATCGCTCCCGCCTAGCACGGCGCGCGCTTCGTTCTCCAACTCCTCGTTTTCGGCCAGCACCTCGGCTAGCGACACGACGGGCTCCTCGGCGTTCCTGTCCCCGTCTTCGCCGCCGCCGTCCTCTTCTGACGAGCTAGAAGCAACCGTCGCCCTTTCCATCCCCCTGACGTAGCCGCTTCTCTGGCTCCGTCGTCAAAAGCCCGAGGCGGAGGAGGAAAAGGCGGGAAAACGCCAAGCCCGCCGCCAGGCGACGGTTCCGCGCATACCGGAAGCGGAAAAAACCAGTCGCGACGAAGAAACAAACGGGGAGGGAGGGAGGGGCGGGGCCCTCCGCGCGTCAGCGGCGACAGCCAATCACGAAGGGGAAACGGAGGCGGAGGCCAAGGCACGCCGAGACGCGCTCCTCCTCTGACGGTCGGATCAACAACAAAAGCCCGCGGGATGGGTGACGCGCATGCGCTGAATTAAGAGAGGAGAACTGGAAGAGCGACCTCTCCTCCCCCCTCCCGTTTCCTGACGTGTGTCTGCGGGGGGGGCGTTTTTTTTTTCTTCCCCCTGACAGTTTCGTCAGAGGCGATACGCTGAAAGCCGATTGGTTCCTCGTTGGCGCCGGGAGCCGAGGGATGGAGTTGCGGGCGGAGCTGAGCGGCCGCGATGGCTTGAAACGAGCGTGGCGAGTCCGGTGTGACCCTCCGGGAGAGCTGCGGGGGCTGCTGGCGGGCTTGTCTCAGCTGCGGGAGGAAGTCGCCGCTCGGCTTGGCCCTCTGGTGCAACAGGAGAGCCTCGCTGCCACCGGGGACCGAGATGAGCGTGGAGGTGAGGGCCGGATGTTTGGAACCGGGTTTTTGTCCTTGATATTATGATGGTCGTTCGTACTCTGTGCCAGAGGTCTTCAAACTTGGCCCTTTTATGACTTGTGGACTTCAACTCCCAGAATTCCTCAGCCAGCGTGCCTGGCTGAGGAATTGTGGGAATTGAAGTCCACAAGTCATAAAAGGGCCGAGTTTGAAGACCCCTGCTCTGTGCGGTAACCTGTGAGGACAGATTCGATTGCTCTATTTCAGCTCCCAAATGAAGGAGGACGCTTTGGGAATACTGCGTCCTCTGAGTGAGGATAAAATTGGACTTGGATGGTGGTTGGGGCATACTAATCCAAACTGACCGGTGTAATCCTTATTGTTAGCAGGGGAGGTTGCGTTTGGCACGGATGGGATTAAGGCTTGGTAACCTATACCCCATCTTTCTATCTTACCAAAGAGAATCATCTGAAAGCCTTGTCTAACATGGATACGTAGACTTCAGTAAGGCATTTGATAAAGTAGACCACAACCTACTCCTTGGTATGCTAGAAAAAGGTGGAATAATAATAATAATAATAATAATAATAATAATAATAATAATAATAATAATAATAATAATAATAATTTTATTTATATACCGCCCTTCTCCCGAAGGACTCAGGGCGGTGAACAGGGCAAACATATAAAAAATACAAAAGTTAAAAAAGAATTAAACATATGCCCAAACTAAAACAGTAAATACATATATTAAAAACAACAGTAAAAACCCAACCCATCCCCCATCAGGCCAAGCCGGCTTGTTTTTTTTTTTGCCGGCTCCGAAGATGGCGGACGCGCTGGGGAGAGCTCCGTAGCCCCCAACAGTAAGGCGTCCCCCCAGGAGCCCCCCAGGGACGTCAATGGACCCCTGGGGTGGGGCAAGAATTTCGGGCAAAACAGCTGGGTAACTATGCCGCCCGCTGCCTCCCGGAACAACTGCAGGGGTGCCAGGACACCCCTGCCCCGCCGCCTGGGCCGCTGGCGACCGTTATAACGGAGCCAGCACCCTCCGCCCTGCCTCTGCCGCTGTCAACTGCTGAGCAAGGGCGGCGCCTCCGCCGATCAGCTGTGCGGCGGAGGCCCCGGCGGGAAGGATGGCAGCGGCTGCGGCAACGATTTTTTTTTTCAAGCCCCCAGGCTGGTCGTGGATCCAGGGACGCTGGCAACGGCGATGGCGGTGGCGGCGGGGCGCCTCCAGGCCCCCCCCCCTGGCCATCGAGGAGGGGCCGGAGGCTCTGCTCTGCCCCGGCCCCCCCACAGGCTCCCGGGCGACGGCGGCGTCTCCAGGTTATCAGCGGAGACGCCGCGGACCAGCTGGACCAGCTGGGTGGCGGAGGCGAAGGCATCGGCGGCGCCGGAGGTGAGAGACCCGCCCCTGGACCACGGCAGCCGTCGCAGCCATCCAGGAGGGGCCGGAGGCTCTGCTCTGCCCCGGCCCCCCCCCCCACCGGCTCCCGGGCGACGGCGGCACCAGCTGGACCAGCTGGGTGGCGGAGGCGAAGGCATCGGCGGCGCCGGAGGTGAGAGACCCGCCCCTGGACCACGGCAGCCGTCGCAGCCATCCAGGAGGGGCCGGAGGCTCTGCTCTGCCCCGGCCCCCCCCCACCGGCTCCCGGGCGACGGCGGCACCAGCTGGACCAGCTGGGTGGCGGAGGCGAAGGCATCGGCGGCGCCGGAGGTGAGAGACCCGCCCCTGGACCACGGCAGCCGTCGCAGCCATCCAGGAGGGGCCGGAGGCGGTGCCTCCGAAAGATGCGCACCAAAGGAGACGCTGGACAATGGAGGCGACGGCCCGACCCACCTCCTCGAAACATCTTGATCGGAGACGGCAACACCAGGGGCATGACACCAGGGACTCCCGTACCTCTGAGATGCCACGCTCTGGACGGTCCCCAACCAATAGGGGCCATGGAACTGCGGCCGGGAACAACGCCCAGAGGATCAGGGAGGGAACTGTTTGGGGCGGCTGAACCACCGGAGCTGACGCCAGTTAATGGATCCCTCCATCCTGCCTTCTGCCCATTCTCACCCATCTTTGCCCATTCTCTCCCCACAGGACATAACGGGCCTGGGTGCTAGCCACGGTGGCAGAGTGGCTGGGCCATACACCTGCTACCCCATAGTGGTGAGAGCTCTATGGGGTATGCCTCACCCAGAGTACGTTCTGGACCACCTCCGGAAGCAGAGACACAACCCATCGTGAGAGGATGAGGAGTGGCCTGCTTCTGGGGGTTCGCCCGGCCAAGTGGCAGTGGCAGGGCGACGATCCAGATACGCACCTACCCGGCTCGACCCTCCTGCAAATTCACCATCCAGGGGACAGCCTTCCCGGAACCACCTGTGACTATGCCCGTTCAATACTCTAGCATAGCACTGCACGCCCTCAGGGGTTCCCCACTCTCCTGGGTGCGACCCGCCTTCATCACATCCAATCTTGATGACGGGCCCAACCACTGGGCCTCTGAGAGATGGCCGGGCAGGGTCAGGGGCCTCCAGCACATTCCCATCAAGAGGCCCCTGATTAAGTTCTTAGCTAAGTTTTTTGTGGGGTTAGGGAGGGGGGAGGGAGGAGACTATGGTTGCGCGGGAAAGGCACACCTTCCAGCCACCATAACGCATGCCAGGCCCACGGCCGTTCGCGACGGCGTACAACGAGGGCCAGTCGCCGATACCCAGTGGCGTACTGACGAACGTCCCATCCCTAGGATGGTGGGGAATGGCAGAAGGTGCACAGACAGAGGGCCGTATCGTCACCGGGAGTGTCATCTCCGCTCTGTAAAGGCGGTGAGACGCTCCGACCCTCTGTTCTCCCCCGGAGGACCCGGGAGCAAAGGTGCGCACCCTCCCATGCTGAGGCTGGTCTACCTGAATGCAAGGTCCGCAGCCAACAAAGCTCACCTCATTCGTGACCTATTGGAGAGTGAGCATGCGGACCTGGCCTGCATCACGGAAACCTGGCTGGGCCCAGAGGGGGGTGTTCCTCTGGTTGACCTCTGCCCGCCAGGTTTCCAGGTACTGCACCAGCCCCGGGCTCATGGGAGGGGCGGGGGAGTGGCAGTTATCATCAGGGAATCCCTTAGCCCGCGAGAGACCACCGTCCCTCAGATGGTCGGGTGTGAGTCTCTCCTACTGAGATTCGGCCCAGGGGCGCAGCTGGGTCTGCTGCTGGCGTACCTACCACCTAATCGTGCAGCGGCGGCCCTACCCGAGCTACTCGATGTCCTCTCAGAGTTGGTGGTTGAATTCCCAAGACTCATGGTCTTGGGCGACTTTAATCTACCGTCCCTGGGAGGATCGTCCGAACTGGCTCGGGAGTTCATGGCTTCCATGACGGCCATGGACCTGTTGCAAATAATTTCTGGGCCGACTCATGAGAGAGGCCACAACCCAGACTTGGTGTTCTTGTCTGGACGGTGGCGTGATGATGTCGGTGGGGGTGCCACAACTGTTACGCCCCTGTCATGGACCGATCACCACCTCCTGCGGCTAGACTTCCCCCTTGCCACCCCCCACCGTGGGTGCACGGTGCCAGTCAGATGGTACCGCCCTAGGCGCCTAATGGACCCTGATAAGTTCCAGGCAGCGCTTAGGGACTCGCATGCACCCCCTGCTCACAGCTCGGCGGAAGCCTTAGTGGAAGCCTGGGAAAAGGCAGCCACGGAGGCTCTGGACCGAGTTGTACCCTTGCGGCCTCTGACCCGGCGCAGATCCCAGCGAGCCCCATGGTTCACCGAGGAGCTCCGGGAGATGAAGCGTCGGAGACGGGGCCTAGAGAGCCGTTGGAGGTCCAGTCGATCCGAATCCGACCGATTGCGACTAAGAATCCTCACCAGGTCTTATCTCGCTGCGATAAGGGTGGCAAAATCCAACTACTTTTCCACCCTCATCGCGTCCGCAGATAATCGCCCAGCTGCCTTGTTCAGGGTGACTCGCTCCCTATTAAACCAAGAGGTGAGGGAGGAACCCTTGCAGGGTCGAGCCGAGGAATTTGGTCAATATCTGCTGGATAAAATCGCTCGGATTCGAACTGGTCTGGACTCCAACTGGGCTGAGATGGAAGAACAAGACATGGACAGTCTTGTCGACGTCATCTGGGAAGAATTTGATCCTGTAACTCCTAAGGAAGTGGACAGGATTATGAGAAGGTTAAGCTCCTCCACATGCTTACTGGACCCGTGCCCTTCCTGGCTGGCCTATGCAGCTCGAGAGGCGACACGAGGCTGGTTCCTAGCGGTCATCTCTGCTTCTCTGAGTGAGGGTCACTTCCCCACCGCCTTGAAGGAGGCGGTGGTGAGACCTCTCCTCAAGAAGCCCACCTTGGACCCATCCTCTTTGAATAACTTTCGTCCAGTCTCCAATCTTCGCTTCCTTGCGAAGGTTGTTGAGAGCGTGGTGGCGCACCAACTTCCTCAGATCCTGGATGAAGCGGTTTATCTAGACCCGTACCAATCGGGTTTCAGGCCGGGCTACAGCACGGAGACGGCATTGGTCGCTCTGATGAATGATCTCTGGAGAGCCCGGGACAGGGGCCATTCCTCTGTCCTAGTCTTATTAGACCTCTCGGCGGCTTTCGATACCATCGACCATGGTATCTTGCTGCGACGCCTCAGGGGACTGGGAGTGGGAGGCACGGTTCTGCGTTGGTTCTCCTCCTTTCTCCAGGGTCGCTCGCAGTCGGTGCTGACAGGGGGACAGAGGTCGACCCCGAGGCCTCTCGCTTGCGGAGTCCCTCAGGGGTCGGTCCTCTCGCCTCTCCTGTTCAACATCTACATGAAACCGCTGGGTGAGATCATTCGCAGTTTTGGAGTAGGGTACCATCAGTATGCTGATGACACCCAGCTTTTTATCTCAACTCCAAACAATATCAGTGATGCCCTAGACGTGATGTCCCGCTGCCTGAAAGCGGTCCGGGAATGGATGGGGAGAAACAGGCTTCAACTGAACCCGGACAAGACTGAATGGCTGTACGTACCGGGAAACCAGGAGATTCAGAACGTCCCACTGCTTAACATTGGGGACAAGTTACTTCCCCCTGTTGATAGGGCCCGCAACCTGGGTGTCCTCCTAGACTCGCAGCTCTCCCTGGAAGACCACATTGGAGCTGTGACCAAGGGGGCCTTCTCCCGGGTTCGACTAATTCGCCAACTACGGCCTTATCTGGACCTGGATTCCTTACGTACAGTCACCCATGCCCTTGTGACATCTCGCCTAGACTATTGTAACGCTCTCTACATGGGGCTGCCCTTGAGATCCACTCGGAAGCTTCAACTGGTGCAAAGTGCGGCGGCACGGACACTCTTGGGAGCCTCCCGATACTCCCATATCACACCTCTCCTCCGTGCGCTGCACTGGCTTCCGGCTGCCTTCCGTGTGAAGTTCAAGGTGCTAACGATGACTTACAAAGCCCTACATGGCATGGGTCCGGACTACCTTCGGGAGCACCTTCTGCCGATGTCAGCACCCCACCGTCCTGTGCGCTCCCACAGAGAGGGCCTCCTCAGGGTGCCACCGCTCAAGGAATGTCGGCTGGTGGCCCCCAGGGGGAGGGCATTCTCAGTGGGTGCGCCAGCCCTCTGGAACACCTTACCAACAGAAATCCGGATGGCCCCTGACCTCCGTACCTTCCGTCGCGACTTAAAAACTTTCCTGTTTCAGCAGGCTGGCCTGGCATGATAGCGTTAATTGGGGTCCCAGTTTGTGTTCATTAGTGTTTCTTATTATTTTTATTGTTCGATCTGTATACCTTCCTTCCTCTGTACACCGCCCCGAGTCCCTCGGGAGAAGGGCGGTTTATAAAAACTAATAAATAAATAAATAAATAAATATAGACAACATCACCTCCAGATGGATCTGTAGCTGGCTGGCAAACTGTATTCAGCGGCACTACATGGAGAGAAGTAAGCAGTGGGGTACCACAAGGTTCTGTCTTAGCCCCAGTACTCTTCAATATCTTCATCAATGACTTAGATTAGGGAATTGAAGGGGAACTCATCAAATTTGCAGATGACACCAAACTGGCAGGAGTAACCAACACACTGTAGAAGACAAACCCGGGACCCAAAAAAACCTTTACAAACTTGAACAATGTGGAGAAAAGCAAAGTCTTACATTTAGGCAGGAAAAAACCAAAGACACAAATACAGATTGGGCAAGACCTGGCTTAAAAACAGTAACTGCGAGAGGGACCTTTGAATCCTAGTGGATGGTCACTTAACCATGAACCAGCAGTGTGCAGCAGCAGCCAAGAAAGCTAATACAATCCTGGGTTGTATAAACAGGCATAGAATCAAGATCACGCAAGGTATTAATACCACTATATAAAACCCTAGTAAAACCTGGAATACTGCAGCCAATTTTGGTCACCATATCACAAAAAAGATGTTGATAGTTTGGAAAAATTCAGAGAAGAGCAACTAAGATGATCGATGGCCTGGAGACTAAAATATACGAAGAACAGCTGCAGGACTTGCGTTTGGCCAGTCTAAAGAAAAGAAGAAATAGGGGAGACATGATAGTATTCCAGTACTTGAGGGACTGCCCCAAAGAAGATGGGGTCATGTTATTCACCAAAGCACCAAAGAGCAGGACAAGAAACAATGGTTGGAAACTGATCAAAGAGAGAAGCAACCTGGAATTAAGGAGAAACTTGCTGACAGTTAGGACAATCAACCAGTGGAACAGCTTGCCTCCAGAAATCATGGACACTCCATCACTGGATATTTTAAAGAAGAGACTAGACAATCACCTGTCTGAGATGGTATAGGTTCTCCTGCTTGAGCAGTGGGCTGGACTGGAAGACCTCCAAGGTCCCTTCCAGCTCTATTCTATTCAATATCTGGCGGCCCAAAAGGTCATCCGAATGACCTATGTAAGAAACTGCAACTTGGAATGTAAAAGGAGTAAAAAGTAAAGGCCATAAATTAAAAACATAATAAAAAGAAAATGTCTGTCAGTGATTCTAAGAGAAAGAGGAAGGGTGTAACAGAGCTGAATGAAATTGCCTGATCTTACGGAATAGAACTGCTGAATACATGCAGAAAAATTAACTTGTAGATTTAATTATGAATGAAAGGGCTAAAGTGTATGTCAGAAAATATAAATTGGTGTCATCTAATTGTGAGTATATGAAAGTAGGAATCCATAGGTTAGTGACAGACCCATTCATTAAACCAAGAATGAATGATATCTGATTGTTTTATTGAATTGAATTGAGATCCTCAGAAGGAGAGATGAGAGAATCATGTATCTTTGGGACAGGTTGTGATGCCACCTGTTTTGAAGACAGGAGTAATGCACCCTCACTAAAGCCCTCCCTGGAGCAATTCATTTTTTAACACTTTCACTCAGTTTCCAACCTGCCCTTTTTAGAGAGTTTTGTTGAGCATGGGTGACTTAGAGCCAATCACTCTCAGCCCAACTTGCCTCACAGGATGGTGGTGGTGGTTGAGAAAATAGGAAGAAGGTGTGTTGGATATGTTCGCTATCTTGACGTATTTGTAAAAATAAAGGTGGGATACAGATAAATAATAAAATGATTTATCTAGGTCACTATCATACTTAATTTTTCAGCTGTTTTTCCTTTTACAAAGACATTACTATTAATTGGTAAAAGCTGACTGAGCACTACCAATTTATCCAACATCAGTGAATCTGGCTACTGTTGATGCAAAATCAGATAACTAGGTTTTTGAACTCATGCACTTGTTCATTTCGCTCATTTCTAAAGGCCATGTTAATTTCTGAGTCATGAGGTGACATAGTCATGTTTTGTTTAGTCCAAACCTCTCTGCTCCTTTATGACACCTAATAGTTCCTGTGCCTTCTGTTCTGATTCCTCTGTGAAAACAGTCATCGGTTTATGTTGCATCTGTGAAATTCAGTTTATCTGCCTTACATTGAGTTCTTGTATTTCTGACTTTTCTCCATTATCCAATCTATCACCTCATTGAACAACAATGGTTACAATTTACTTGCCTGATGGTGAAAGTCTGGCATACACAGCCACGGTTTTGTTCTTTCTTGGTGGAAATTCTCTTATCCGCTATATGTGTCAGGACCCACCACAATCCACAATCCACATCTTAGGAATTCTGACAATATGTATTTTTTGATAACTTGCACAAGGGCCTTTCCAACTATGGTCAGGGGTCTAATTCAGCAATAGCTTTCACATCATGGCTTTTCAGCCTTTTTATACACAAGCACAATATCATCATGTGTAAATATCCTTATGAAAAACCATTCAAAACTGTCAAGAGAAAATCATAACTAGTTTTTAAGGCTCAACAGGAACACAAGCCCATGGCATAATTAACAGCAGCAGAGGAGCGTCAGAAAAGTCAGCATCAATTCTTAACCGACATTGAGGACTACAGTAATGTCTCTGGTTATGTTGTTCAAACAAGAACAGGGGAGTTAACAGATGATTAATTTTTACATGTTACAGAAATCTAGATGGGCCCTTCAAAAGTAAGTCTGCTCTGGGAAAACTGGCTCTGTGATTTTCATAGTTCATCCCCACTAGCCCAACTGTAAAAGGGAGTTAGAAAAGCATTGGGAAGGCTGAATTTCTATCTGTGGTGATGCTGACTGCAGATTAGTAGAGTTTTTATTCTGAATTTTCTGAAAGATTTTATAAAAAAAAATTCAAAATGATGACTTCCTGGTCATCTGTAAGTAACTAGGCGGACACTGATCATTCAAACTCACAATTCAGTCAGGAGAATGGTTACCCTGCATTGCTAGTGTATATTGGTATGGATGTATTCTGGGGAAGTAGCTGAGTGCATCAGTTGTCATTCAAACACAGTGTAAAAGTACAACTAATCAACTATACCTAACGATATATCTAATTATTTCTAAAGTATAAAAGCACATAATCTTTTGCTCACATGTATTTTGAACTTGAACTAGCAGAGAAAAATTGAATTCTATTATGGAAATAAGTTTATCACAAGTAGAATGATACTTTAGGAGACACTTGTTAATAGAAAAAATAGTTCTATGTGATGATTAATATTTTTGTAGGTGATAGTGGAGATGAAGATGAGGAGGAAGAGGAAAATGAAGAAGGGAAGCATATCAACACCAAAGGATATTCAGATGAACCACCATTAAAACGGACAAAACCACACTCCTGATGGAAACTATAAAACTTTTTTAATTAAAGTTCCTATATACTATGAAAATTTATCTTTAAAACAAATCAAAGGCTGTTTTGATTGGATGTTGATTTAAAATTGTTCATAAAGTTTTGTATCTGTTATTTGAAATTATTCAACAAGAAGATTGTCTGTATGAGCAAGTAAAAGAGAAGCAAAGTTGAAAGTGCCCTTTGTGATTGGGAAAGGCAGCACTGAAAAACGCTTGACTGGAGCAACTACTGCCAGGCAGAAATACCCTCACTTCCCAACAAGGCTAGGCTCAGCTAATTCCCCCCAAGTTTTATAGCCCAGATATCAAAAAACCTCATGGGGAAGCACTGGGTTGCTCTCCAATCTGCTGAAAAAGAGGGAAACTGACCAGCACATCATCCATCAATTCACAGTTGGCCAACCCTAGGTTTTGACGTGCATTACATCTACAGCTGGCAAGTTTAGCCAGTTTTTTTTCAAGGTCCTTAGAAAGCCAGGTTAACATACTTCACCCCACCAAGCTTTCGAACTAGAAAAACGAAAGCCAAACTAGAGGGGGTGTGTGAGCTGGAGAACTAGAAGAGAGGGCAAGCAGATGGAAGAAGAGGGTAAACATACTGAGACTGCCAAGACTGTTATAGCCCTTCAAGGTAGACCACAGGCTTGGAAACCAAGAATCTGCATGCTAATACTCCTTTTGCTATAAGATTATAGTAGCAGAATCTTAAAAGTCTGAATGTACTTCCCCCTTTGTCTTCATGAGAACTAGAGTGGATTTTTTCTGAGATACTTATTCAGTTTGCGGTTCTGGCCTCTGTTTTTTTTTACTTGCCTTATTTCTTTTTTGTTCATACCTGGAGGTGGGTGGTCTTTTTTGTTTATTGATGTATTTTTCTTGTTTTTAATATTTTATTTGTAACCTCTCAAGAGTTGGGAGTCAGGAAGCACACGTATTTTAGTAGTAGTAATTTTGAATAGTATAAATGTATGTTGTTATTTGCAAGGATTAAAAACTGATAATGGGGAACTTTCTGTTGTTGCACTCCAATTTCTATTTATCCAAGTTATTAGAAATAGAATTTGTAGATATTATCTGAAGATCCATTGTTTCCCCATTTCTGCACCCAAATAACCTTCCCAATGGTGCGTCTGTGAGTTTACAGTTCTCAGAAATAGTCAGTATTCAGAATATTGCCACTGAGACCTGTAGACTGGATTTTAGTTTGGTTCCAGTTATTTTGTATAAAATGCATTTTATTATCTTTGTAATGATTCAGGTACTTGATTAGAGAATGGAATATTAACTTGTTTTTGAAACATGAGTAGCGTTACATTTTAAAGAAATTATGCAGAAGTAAAATATATGATCAAAAAGATAATTTTCTTTTAAACACGTGTGCAAAAGGAATCTCGTTTTATTTAGTGCAACATCATCAAAGAAGAAAGGACAATGTCTCAATGCCACTTTTATAATAATTCCAAAGTTTACACATAAACATAGGCCAAGTCAATTTTCAGCAATTCCCTTATAGGAAATTTGACGTTTTGAAGGATGCACAGTGAATTAGGGTTTCAAATATATATTTACTCTAAAATCTTCAGATGGAGTGTAGAAATTCTGCTTTGTAAGGCAAATATGAAGAATGTTACCCTCTGTTCTCAAAGAACTTTTCACCAAATAGAATACCCCCTCAGTTAAAAATCATCTTGTTAAAAAAAAAATAGAAGGTTGGTAGGTGCTCTGTCCAGAGGTTAATGCTGAGAGGGAAAAAATTCAAGTTCCTTTCAGATATTCAATAGATCTTCAACTTATCAAAAACTAGCCACTGGGGAAGGGGAGAGAGCAAGCCACATTGATTTCCTTACGTGTCAATAAGCTGCAGTCTGCTGATTTGATTGGAGGCCTTTGCAAATGTTTGATGACGATTGCAAACCACAGCCAAGCAGATAGGAATTATGCAGTAGCCCACTGTTTTAGGATCAGCCCTTGTACACGAGTAAAGAAATAAGAACATTTGTAAATAAGGTATTAAAAAGACAATGGTCCATAGCCAAAAGGGTACAGAGAGAAGACGTGTTTTTAAGGAATGCATCCAACTGATTTCTTGTTTAAATTTCTCTGGGGGTTGCTGAATGTGTTCCAGTGCTAGTCGATTGTAAGTCTCATTGATTTCGAAGACATAGTAAAATGCTGCAGCACTTGCTATTAGATACAGTCCCACACCAATCCATCCCATCCTCTGACGGAAATTCATCATTCTCCATGCTCTGCACCTTAAAAACAAAAAATAATAATTAGCCACTGTGAGGAAAAGTAACATACAATAGTACACAATAATAAGAGTTGCTCAGTATAAGGCAGTGTTTTGCAACCTTAGCAATTTTAAGAACCCTGGAACAATTCCCCAAATTCCCCAGCCAGCCAGGAAATTCTGGGAATTAAAAGTCATAGTATTAAAGTTGAAAAATATAGGCATAATAAGCAATTTTTGGCTTTTTGATTTTAAGATCTGTTGACAGTAACAAGGTATCTGATCTTAGGATTGCCTGCAATATGCTAACTATAAAATGTTTTAATAAACCCCAGGAGAGTGTTAGGCTTCAGGGTTTAGTGACCATGGACTAAAGAAGGGGTTCCCAATCTTGGCAACTTATAAGATGTGTGGACTTCCAACTCTGTTTCCCAGCCAGCCCATGCTAGCCACCTCCCCTAACTTCTAATTGCCCTTTAGCTGAGCTGATTTCTCAGTGGGGCAGATTGATGAGAGTTTTTTTCTTTTTTGTCTGAAATTCGTTCAGTTTTTCCTACTTGCCCTTACTATTTTCTAGTAATTTTTTCCTATGGAATATTTTTATTCTATATGCATAAAGGTAAAGGGTTCCCTTGTCCAGTTCTAATCCAACTCTATAGGGCAGTGCTGATCTCCGTTTCTTAGTCAAGGGAACCAGCCTTGTCCGGAGATACTTTCATGATTATGTGGCCAGTATGACTATATTGCCAAGTCACACGGAATCCTATTACCTTCCCACTGAAATGGTACCTAATCTCTACTCGCATTTGCATGTTTTTGTACCGCTAGATTGGCGGGAGCTAGAGCCAGTAACTGGAGTTCACCCTGTTGCACAGTGTTTGGCTCTCGAAACCAGCCTCTCCATTTTCCAGCTGACAAGCCCAGCAAGTTTAATTGCTGAACCACTGTGCCCTCTTTCTATATGCATATGTGGTTCTTATGTAAGTGTGTGGTGGCTTTAAGGTAACTAGGCCTGGTTCTGGCAAACTCGAATGTCATGGTTCCGACAGACAGACAGACAAATAAAGCAGATCTCCAAGGCTTGCAAATTCCTCCAAGAACATGTTTATTGATACAAAGTATTGGCACTTCAAAAGTGAAACCAAGTCTGAAGAGATGCATAACAATTCCCCAATACAAAGTTAAGAAATCCCACCCCTATGTCAATGCAAGCAACTATGTTTCCCCACTCAGCTTGTTGGCAGGCTTTTCATGAAACGCCCAGCCCGCAGTCTCAGGAGCAGCCAATGACCTTGGTTCCCATGAGAGAAAGTCCTAGAGATAAAGTCTGTTTTGTCCAGTGCAACATATGACAACCCCCCTCCCTGCTATGTGTCAACCCCCCTCCCTGCTATGTGTCAACTAGAAATGAGAAGGAAAAAATGGCTGCAGCCATGCTCATTCTAAAGTTGACATCAATTTCATTCAACTATAGAGCTGACTGGACGATTTTGGACTTGTCCTTCACTCTCAGCCCAACCAACCTCACACGTAATGGTGAAAAGTTTATATAAGTAGGTAGATAGCAGTATAAACACAGAGATACATAAAACCTCTTTCAATATGAAGAGAGTGTATGTGTAGGAATTGAGTAATTCACTAGGAATTCACATTTATTTTCGGCCTTTGTTTAAAGATCCCTTAGATCTTTAAGACAACAATGGTAAACTTTGTTTAAAGATCCTTTAGCAAATTAGCAGATAACCTCAAGTTTCAACTACACTCCTACACATTATTTGATAGCAATGCCCCCATCACAGCACATAGATAACATGTTCAGAGCTGGCAACTATAAGACTAATGCCTTCAATGAATTTTATTATGATACATACTCCTGTTTCATTACAACAGGATTACAGGACTGAATTATCTCTATTTTATGCAAGATATTGATCACTTTCCAACATAGACTAGTATCAGAATTATGTCTGATTATTATAAGCATTTAAAAGGGTCCCCAAGCAATGAATGGATGCTTATGGCATTCATTACTTGATTATTAAAGTTCCATTTGT
This sequence comes from Vipera berus, assembly GCF_964194415.1. Classification (NCBI taxonomy): domain Eukaryota; kingdom Metazoa; phylum Chordata; class Lepidosauria; order Squamata; family Viperidae; genus Vipera; species Vipera berus. The sequence continues at coordinate 42,228,883 of NC_138202.1, forward strand.
TTTGTATGGAGGGTGGGATATGAGACATCTTCCATCTAGTATGAAAAGCAAGGAATTGTGTGTAAAAAAAATTTCCACAGAAATGGCTGCCTTTTTCTGAAGTTAGCAAAAACTGAAGAACTGGGATGCAATGATTAAAGCAAAACTAACAAAAAACAACTAGGGACATCAGAGTCCCTTCTTTGAAGAAAACCACTCTATAATTCTGATCATTTATCAAACACATACCAATATTGAAGTATATTTAAGTTCTATAAGCAATGACATTTGATTAAAATTATAACCTTCTCTACTTTCAACACACAAAGAGGCATGTTATTCCCAACTAGGAACTGTATAACTATCAGTACCACTCATCCCAGTATGATTATGAGAGCTCTAGGCACATATTGCTCAGAAGAGGAAGATGTCAAACCAACTTTTATTCCTGCCATGAATCATCTCAACATCCTAAATTAATTGCAGAACTTTAGGCATTAGCAATACATGATTTTGTAGCTGTTAAAAAACCCTTTTCTTTTGGTTTCAATACATAAAGGCATAGGGGCCTTAGTTAATGATCAAAGAAAGTTTGAACTTTTCTCCAAACTAGGAACATACTGAATTTAGAATGGTGAAAATGAATGAATGAAATACACACACACACACACACACACTTGTTTTCATCTTTCAGAAAAAAGCCACAATTACACAATATATCAAAGGAAATATCAATAATTTAAAGCAAATCTGTTTTAAAACACTATTTAAATACAGACGTGGATATAGCACTAATTGCTACATAGACTCCTTCCTTTAATTTAGTATTATTTTTGTGAACATACTTTAATGATCCTAATTCTGAATTTCCAGAAAAATAGACCAATGTTTTTTTAGCAATAATAGCTATGAAAAATAACAGGAAATACCATGTTCCACTTCTGAGCTCCCTGAAGTATTTGATTAGTTACTTGAAATAATTTGAGTGTGGTCTAAACATACATTGGCCTGTTTCAAAATACAGTACTGACATTTTCATGTTTGCAATAAACATTATTTATAACAGGTTTATAATAAATTGCTGTATATAGTTCACTGTTCTCAAACTTGGACATTGTTTTTCAAAATGGCTACATGAGATTTCAGGTTAACCATCTTTGCTTTACAGTCATTATCTCAAGATACTAAGTAGCCAAGAAACCAATCCATCAGATTTACCTGATTTTGCTTACATAGGAGAAAGGGCTACTTATATTTTAAAACAATTTAAAAATGTTTGAAGGACAATTCTGAAGTCCAAACAGTACCTTCAGGCCAACTGATCTGTATTGCAACTTATCTGCACTGCAGTTCTAGGCAATCATTTCACTATGAAGTTTATGTACTTATGAACAACTTAATATAAACTGTGGATACGTTTTAAAGTCACAGAACTGAGTTGTAATACCACAGTAATTAACTTAGAAAATCCCTACTTCAATATTTACTGCAGTCACACACCCTATAGCATAGAGAGTCTCTTGTACATGACACTGTAGTTTCTGTTTACTGCTATAATTGAGACTGAGGGGCAAACTGAGCATTAAAATTACCCTAAACGTTGAACTATTTCATCAGCACAAACACCAAATAATCATCTCAAGGCAACACTACAGGAACTTTATTCCAGTTCTACAACATACTTTTACTTGAAGCATGTAGCAATTAGAACAATCTGTCCAGAGCTTGATTTACAGATTATTTTGCTGCCAATGTAATGACAATATTGTTTTAAAAAGTGTAATACTGTATCAGGATTCACTAGAAGGTTCTGACTATAGAAAGCAAAGAAAGTACAGAATATAATAGCTTTCTGACTAAATTTGGATTAATTCTCTTCACTTCTCTACTGATCCCCCTGAATCTATCACCTCTATTCACACTAAGGAAGAGATGCATACTTTGAAATTTTGGTGTTCTCTTATTACATATATATTAATCCCAATTTTCTTCCAAATAATTGGAGACTTAATTAATATGAAGATAACAGTCTTGTAAAAGCTTCACTGCATGCTTTTCATTTTACCTATAGCAAATGGATACCATAAAAGTATCACTTTCTATACAATATCTATAGTTCATGGATAGCTTTTATATTCTGTAAGAGTGACACAGAGCCAGTTCGGTGAACTGGCTAGGGCATCACACTAGAACAGGCATATTCAACCTTTTGGTTTGCCTGAGCCACGTTGAGTAAAGAAGAATTGTCTTGGTTTATATAAAATATATATTTAATTTGTTTTGATAATTTACATAGCCACCCACTCACTTTCAGTGACTCTAGGCAGCTTACAAAAAATAAAAATCCAATATACAATTACTGTGTGTGTGTGTGTGTGTGTGTGTGTGTGTGTGTGTCTTGCCAAGAAAACTCAGAAACTTGTTCAGGCAGTCCCAGGGATCAATGTTGACTCAAAGGCATACACAGACACAGACACAGACACACACACACACACACACACACACAAACGAACGACATGGTAGCTATAATTTTCCAAACTATTTTAAAACGACATTATTTCCAAAGTTAATAATGTAGATAGTATTGGAAAACTTATGATGAAAAGTTAAGTTATATTTCCACTGTTTATCATTTGCATCTTTTGTAACAACTGGTTTTCATTTGTCTTATCTGCCATATGGTTATTCGGTTAAACCACATTAATGGATCTTTCTCCGACATATTGATCTTTATCTACCCTGCTTGTCTGATTTTCTAAACATAGCACACTTTGACAGAACTATTCAAAGATCAAATCTATTTTAAATATACTGCTTGAGAGAGATGTACTGTATTCATTCAATACAAAAGGACACACATTTCCACTGAAAGTGGTGGCAAGGAAGTCAGTTATTAAAATCATTAATACCAGGGAACTACAAACAAAATTCAGTCTAAAAGACAACTTTTTTCTCACCCTTCCATAAACTGTAGACAATTTTCTCTCTTTACAGCAAACCTCTTCAAAGTAAGTGGATTATCAAGTCTCCTTGAGATTGAACTCCCTTCCCTCTGGTGATTTTATGGATGTAACTTACATGTTTTCTTGGCAGCAGTACAGAAATAATTGGCCATGCCTTCTGGGATTTTCTTTAAAAAAAAATTCCCACGCAAGTTTATAATCTGAAGGCTTCTTGGTGGTCTCCAATCCCAATAGTAACTTTCAACGGATCCTTGATTTTTATTTTAAAGATTAGCCAAGCTCAGATCCCTGTCTATCTTCCCTAAGTTTATAATCTGAAGGCTTCTTGGTGGTCTCCAATCCCAATAGTAACTTTCAACGGATCCTTGATTTTTATTTTAAAGATTAGCCAAGCTCAGATCCCTGTCTATCTTCCCCGTCTACCATGTTTTAACTACCTCTCCAAAAACAGAGGTCTACATTGAACAATCAAACTCCTTCCAAGGGCTGGGCAAAGAGATCCCACCTCCGGGAGAAAAAATGCGAGAGATCCCACCTTCCAGGATGAAACTTTCAAGAGCAGAAGCCCAAGACTCCAGGATTTCCAGCGCCTTGGTTGCTTCCCTCGCGGTCCCTCTCCCACCCACCCACCCACCCAAATTCAACCAGACCAAGGGCTGGCCTCTGGCACTTCCTCTCCGAGAAGCCACGCAGCAGGCATCGAGCGTGCCCCGAAGCGAGCGCAGACCACCAGCTTCCCCCCCCCCCAACACACACACACACACACACACACACACACACACACACACACACTGGGGTTTCAAGGGGAGACAAAAGTTGCCAGATGCCAAGGGGAGGGGAGGGACTCCTAGGCAACGCGGAGCATCAATCCCGAGAAATGAAACCCCAGCCCCTTACTCGGGGAGAGGCTCCGCCATCGGACTTTCCCTCCCGACCCTCGGCGGCGAGGCTGCCGCATTCCGACTCCGCTCCCTCCCACCGGCGTTACCTTCCTCCGCTAGGAAACCCGGGAGCAAACAAGCCGGAGGCGGAGGGCAGGCGAGGGAATCCGTGGAAGGGACCGCCCGCCCGCCCAATCACGTCGCGCTCTCTGCGCCAGGTCCAGCGGAGGAAGCGCGACGCTCGGCCACCCAAGCCACGCTCCGAATCCCTCCGGAGCCGGGCCCCCCCCCTCCATCCGTTTTGTCTCCGGCCGAAGACCCGCCCTCGACTCCCTCTGCTTCCGGGTAGTGCACGAGGACTGTCTGCTGCCTCGGCTCGCAGCTCTGGAGTCACGAGCGTCAGCCCGGCGGGGGGGGCTCCTTTTTTTTTTTTGTAGAGAGACGAGAGAGCGAGCCAGGCTTCCTTCTTACGTAGGGGCAGGGGAGATGGTTGATATCTCTCCCACCTCTTTGTGTTAGAGGAGTGGGCGAAAGATCAGTAGAGAAGCGCAGGGTTTAGATCAGGGGTAGTCAACCTCGGCTCTTTTATGACTCATGGACTTCAACTCCCAGAATTCCTGAGCCAGCTTGGCTGGCTCAGGAATTCTGGGAGTTGAAGTCCATGAGTCATAAAAGAGCCGAGGTTGCCTACCCCTGGTTTAGATGCTGCAGCAGGAGAAGAAGAAAAAAACATTTCGCTCTTTAGACCAAGAAGATTTGATTTTGTAAAAAAAAAAAGGTTGATTGCTCTGCGAATGGCTAATGTGAGTTTTATAGGTAAAGAATTTTTTTTTTGGCATTTTCCCCAAGGATTGGACAAAAAAGGGAGCCTCTTATCTAGAGATAGTTTCCACCCAGTGATACAGCAATGTGATGTAGTGTCAGGTAGTCCTCAACTTACGACCACAATTGAACCCCAAAATTTCTGTTGCTAAGTGAGAAATTTGTTAAGTGAGTTTTCGGCCCATTTTGTGATTTCTTGGCACATTTGTTAAGTGAATCACTTGCAAGTTGCTATATTAGTTAAGTAACCCGGTGGTTCAAAGAATCTGGTTTCCCCATTGACTTCCCTTGTGAGAAGGTTGCAAAAGGTGATCACATGACCCTGGGAGACTGAGTGACTGGAGTTGTCAAGCATCAGAATGTAAATCATGTTATTATGACTACGTCAATTGAAGGCTATAGCAGAGGTCCCCAATCTTTTGGGCACCAGGGACTGGTTCTATGGAGAGAGGTTTTTCCGTGGACCGGAAGGGATGTGGTTTTGTGTGCTGCTTGCTGGGGCTTGTTTGTTTGTGCAGACCAGTTGCTGGCATGCTGCGGCCCAGTACTAGTCCACGGACCTGAGATTGGGGACCCCTGGGCTATAGTATTCATACTGGGGTTTCTGGACCACTTCGTGTTATATGACTTAACAACTCCTGATCACTATATAGGGCCTGCCCACTTCCCAGGCGCTGATGAACCTGTGTTAAACTTGTCATGTTGAACTAGTTCTGTCATGCTCAGAGAAACTTGCCGTGGTGAGAGTGTCAGCATGCTGATTGCAAATGCAGTTGACATGTCACATGACACTGCCACAGTGGGATACATGAACAGGAAATACAAGGCAAAGAACCCAAGCAGCAGCAGCAGCTTCATTAACATTTAGACAGAGACATACCCCAATCAAGGGATATACCATATGTATTATGTATAGATACAACGAAGCGTAAACCAACACGTCAGGCTTGAGAATACTGAAAGACTAGACGACAACAGTGTTAGCACTGTCATCTGAGGAAATGATATGAAAATGACAATAGAGGTGGCACTTTTAAAATAATTTTGCTACCAGAATTGATTGGGTGTATTAAAGATCAGTAAGAGCAATAAGAATGTCAAATCTTTAGTTGTTGTAAGTTTATAAACTCATTAACACCTAAGAAATATTTGGGACCAAGAAAAAACTATCTTTGAACTCTCATGTCCAGCCAGTTAAAATCACAATAGGACTAGGAGACCTTGTCTTGGATATCTTTGTTGCCCTGGATTATTTGTGTAAACAATAGAAATAATAAATAATATGATAAAAATATAGCCTGGAGCACCCACACTTCACAGGCTCAACTCATGAAGAGAATTTGATAAATAAGTCCAAAAGCTTTCACACAAGCCAGTCTACTGTTTCAGACAAAAATATCTATATTTTAAAAACTAGTTAGGATTGCCAACTTTGCAGCCTGTCAAATCAACAAGACTCATCACTTAAGTAGATCTGGGGGTGGTCTTGATGAGAGGAACTGCTTTGGGAAATGCATTCTTGTCATCTATTTCAGGCAAAAAGTATTTTGAAAAAGCCATTTTCCAAAGCCAGCTAATCAGATCACACAGCAATAGAATATATAAAGTAATCATGTTACAAAATTTTTCCTTAAAACAAGTGGAATTCTATGAACATGGCAGAATATAATGTACCACGAAAAGGATATTAACTATACTGAATGCTTGTAAAAAAAATCCCTGGGTCATTGCTCCATGTCTACGGATAAATCACCTTTGCTAGGATTGTTGTAGTAAAAACCTCTTGGAATAATTTGCACAGCTGGGGCTTTTGAGGAGTTAATAAAAGTGTTATTTAAACGTTATTCCTAAGATAATGGAGGTCCTTTACTCAACTTTATGTTGTATACCAGTTACACACTTTCCTGGATAGGAAGGCTCTCTCTTGGCCACTGACATCCTGATCATCTCCCATTTGGACTATTGCAATGCATTGGGGCTATCTTTGAAAAATATCCGGAAACTTCAGCTGATACAAAATGTGGTCACACAGGCAATCTTGGGCACCCAAAGAATGGCACATATAACACTTGTGCTGAGTGAACTCCACTGATGCCAGTTTGCTTCTGGGTCCAATTAAGGTGTTTATGGTGATCTTTAAAGCCCTACATGGCAGCATGGGGCCAGGTTACCTATAGAACTAGCTTTGGTTTGCCCCATCAAATTAGCCCATCCCACTCAGTCATGCAGAGAAGGTATGTTGTGGACTGTGTCAGTTAACGAATTCCAATTGGAACAGTCTCTCCACCTCTACCCCGCTACCCTGCCTCCCTGCCCACCCCACAGTGAGGCAGGCCCCAAGTCTCCTGGCCTTTCAATAATATCTAAAGGCCTGGCTCTGGCACTTGGGGTTCAGAAGGGGGGCCATGCAGCCCTGAGGCTGGTTTGCAACCTGAAGCCCCTCACCCACCTTTTAATTAATATTTATTATTTAGTTTTAAATCCTTGGCTCAATTTTAAAATTTTTATATTCAGTTTTTAAGTTTTTAAACTTTTATTTGTAGAGCTCCCAGAGACCCTTTGAAGGAGATGGGCAATTTCTAAAGGGAATGAATGAATGAATGTATATTCTCATTTGTTTCTAATATTATGCTGGTTTCAGAGACTCAGCTGAACAATTTTTAATTGTATGAACCCAGCATAGTCTAGTCTGTTTGGACAGATTCTAATTAAATTGTGGCCTATGTATATAAAAGTCATTGGTTTTATTCATACAGGACATCATTACAGTGTGGTTTGATTGTGCTTAACGTGTTATTAAAATCCAGCCTTGCGATTGAGTTAATAAGTGGAGAGTAAACAAACCATGACATTATGTTAGGTGAATCAAACCAGATTCTTTATTCATGTCAGAAGCACCTTCACATTATAAACATATAACATTCAACATTGACCAAATAAAATAGTTATAAAATAGGTCATAAAATATAACACATGTTAAAAGTATGTAAAATAAGTAGGATTAAAACTAAATGATATTCGCCCAAGATCGGGCCATGTCAGCACCATTTTCTCTCACCAGTATGAGATCTTCTTCCATATATGTGGAAGGAATTGTACACAATGTAGCATATGTGACATGGATTGTTTTTTCTCACAGTCACACAGAGAATCTTCTTTTTTAAAAAAAAAGTTTTATTGGTTTCCAGTTTAACACCTATATTTTTAGAAAGCATCATGGTGACTGGGTAATCAAAAATTCAGTAACAGAGTTTTTAATACATGATTCAGGTTGCATTATCAAAACATCCTTCTCTATTCCCCTTAACATTTAAACATGTTTAAACTAATAAATTTTCAAGAATAACGTGGTCAGTTAAAAAAATTGTCAGTCCAATTTTAGTTAAACATATCCATGTCCTGTTTTCAAATTTTACCTAATTTTTGATTTTGGTTATAGTATTCAAGTTTAGCCTTTAACATCCAAAATGATATTCACAACCCAAATTTCCCTTATTTCACTACACCAAAAATTGTAACATCTAACATACACACAATAGCTGAATAACTAAACTCTAGGTAATAAACATTTTCTATTTCTCATCCTGATACATCACGTTACCAATAGAGCAACTTATATTTAGCAATCTACTTCTTATACATAACCAAATTCTGTTTTAATTTTTATCTAATTCTTAGTTCTTAGTTAAAATATTCAAACATCTTTTAACATCAACCGTAGGATCCATAAGCCAAATTTCCATTATTTCAGTACACAAATTATAATATCTAAAATAAGCCTGGTAAATACAACACAGAGAATCTTCTGTTGGGAAGCCCAGGATGGTTGAAAGTGACTATCATTTTTTCCTGTGTTTGAAATTCTGTTGAAGCCCACTAGATGGAGCACAATAGCTTAAAGAAAACCAATTTTGATGAATAAATCCCTAAAGTGCTGCAGTAATTCTAAAATAAGTTTGATAAATTTGATTGTGGAGATTTTAGAAAAAAAACAGCTTGTTCCATAGACTTAACAGAATAACCTTTCAAATTGCAAAAGTACCGATTACTGTGCCAGAGATTCTTAATAATCAGTATTCACATTTTAGGATAAATATGCTTGTTTGGTTATCATATGAAGATGTTGCTTTTCCATGCATTTTTGCTAAACCAACAATAATTGTATTCTCCACGATTTCTTCTGTGTAGAAGGGAGCAGTGACAATGAACCTTTGACCCAGTTTCTGAGAGGTGTTAGGATGTTGTGAGAAAGAAGCATAAATTCATGTGGAGTTGGAGTTCCTGCCCAAAAAGTAATACAGGTAGTCCCCAATTTACAACCACAACTGAGCCCAAAAGGTCTGTTGTTACGTGAGACATTTGTTAAGTGAGTTTTGCTCCATTTTACGACTTTTCTTGCCTCAGTTGTTAAGTGAAGCACTGCAGTTGATCAGTTAGTAGCCCTGTTAAGTGATTCAGGCTTCCCCGTTGACTTTGCTTGTTAGAAGGTTGCAAAAGGGGATCACAGGATCCTGGGACACCGCAACTTGTCATAACTATGAGTCAGTTTCCAAAGGTCTGTTTTTTGATCACATGACTATGGGGATGCTGCAATGGTCGTAAGTGTGAAAAAAGGTCATAAGTCACATTTTTCTGTGCCATTATAACATTGAATGGTCACTAAACGAACTGTTGTAAGTTGAGGACTACCTATATTGCAAAATCATTCAGGAAAGATAAAATCAGAAAGACTTTTGTATTGCACTTGCCTGGTACCCTTTCCTTCTTCTCTTCAGATTCTAATGACAGTGTAATAAATAATTACTACTAAGTATAAGTATGGCTATACATTTTAATTTAGCCTGACTTGCTTGTGCACCAGAGGATAAGAATCAGATGGATTCAGGACATAATCATATACAACAGCCACAACAATCCACTTTTTAAAATACAAGCCACAGAGTTCCTATGAAAAAGAGCGACTGGAAAAGGCAAGGATAATCTCAAAATTAAAGTAAAGCACAAATTATACAGAATTTTTGTGCAAAACCTTCTTGGAAGGCTTTTCTCCTTATGTGGATTTTTATTTCCGGTCAGAAATCTCCTTTACCCAGAAGAAAAAAATGCCAGGAAAAACAATTCATTTCAGTAGAATAGAGGGCCATTGATAGACTTTAAAATGTCATTTTCCACCTAATATTTTGATTGATCATTTTGGAGATATATCATAGAAATCTTTTGCTGTGAAATACAGTTAGAACTACATGGTAAAACAAATGACTTTCAGAGATCTTGTGTATGTTTCAGAACATTATGTGGAATAGAATTGAATGAAAGTCTGATCTAGTAGAGTGGAATTGATAAGTAGTGTTGTGCAGATTTATTAGATCTGTATTAGATCTGATGCAAGAAATGAATATTTACTGAATATTTACACTGGCACATAAGCGTGAGCATTTATCCACCATATATTATGGAGGTGAAAGTTGGAGTAAGGAGAAATATAAATGTAAATTGTATGCAAGGGGAATAGACTACTTGAGAACTATGAGTTGTACAACAGCACTAACACTTAGACTCGTATACCACTTCATCGTGCTTTACAGCCCTCTCTAAGCAGTTTACAGAGTCAGCATATTGCCCCCAACAATCTGGGTCCTCATTTTACCAACCTCTGAAGGATGGAAGGCTGAGTCAACCTTGAGCCCCATCAGGATTGAATGAGTTGTACAAGAAGTGATAGCAAAAATGAATCAGTACTAAATATGAATATGAATTGAATAAAAAAGTAACTGAGCAGTACAAAATACATTGAAGTAGTTTGATCAGAAATGTGGATCAAATTGTAGATCAGCTACATGAAGGAAGGATGAATGGATTGAGAGCGGAAGGTTGAGAAGATCCTTGCTGAATGGATTTTGTGAGATTTTTGAAATGAGAAAGACGATAAATACCGTAGTATTGGGGTAAACTAGATGTAGCTATGTTTCCTTCCTTTCTTATATCATAACTTTAATTGTTTGCCTTTCCCTTTCTTACTCTCTTTCTATGCTTTCTATAATCTTGCTTACCTCTAAAGGAAATAGGTGATGGATATGCATTTAGGTCCTTTTACTGTATGAGCTAATCAAGATTACATGAGGTAGTTGTAGCAAATATTGAAATTGCTGTATGAACTAATTGTCTTTTTTCATTGACTAAATCTGGTTTGTTTTCATTTGTGTTGTTTATGGAAAAAGGACCCAGAAACACTATACAGCTATGCTAACCACTTTTGCAGACGAGATTTGTTGGTCCCAGTATTTTTATATAAATTTAACATCATGAATGTAACAAAGCATTGCTGGTGCTGTTTGTCTCTAAGACCATATTAAAATGGTGTACTAGTTCTCATTACTTACTAAGAGTGCAGCAAAGTTCCTCATTTCCTGAACCTAAATTTATTTTAGCTAAGGCCCTAGTCTATCTTGTTGTGTAAACCTAAAAGTGGATTGTGTTTGCATAAGATAACCCAAAGTGTGGATTGTTGGGTTGTCCAGATCAGAACTGACATATATTTTTAGGCATGTCATCTGAACCAGACTACATCTAACCACCCATTACACCTTCTGGGAAGTGGCACATACACTAGTACAGAAGCAACAGCAAGGAAAGCTAGCGCTGCAGCTGCACATTTCCTTCATCGTTGTTCTTCCTTTCAGAAAGCAAAGGGACTAGGAGAAGGATTCAACTTTCCCTTCCTCTCCATTTATGGTTCTGATCCTCAGCAGGTCACTAGGGGTGTTTTTGCAAGAATAGTTTTTTAAAAGAAGGACTAATCAATACAACAATTGCTGGAATATCTACCTTGGGGAACAAAGGAAATGGAGGCTGCTGCCAGCATAGTACACTCAATTGTCTGTAGAACAGTGAGCAGGTGCGCTCATTGATTATGGCATATTAAGTGTAGTTTAGCTTATTGTATAAAAACACCCATAGCAACAACAAGGCAGACTTCTGGTAGAATTTAATCCTGGTTTGGAATTCATCAAGCAGTTCTATTTCTTCCAGCTTTTCTGGCAGAGAAGCCAGCACCTTAAATCAAGGAAGCTTGCAGTTCTATAGTGGTGCCATGACATTTTCACAGGCATCAATAGGAAAATCATATACTGTACTGTAAACATCCCTTGACAGATCAAGCTCCTTATAAGATTTAGGACCAAGTGCAGGGTTTTTTTTTTTTAAAAAATGCTTTATAAATAAATGTTATAAGATAGGAATAGGTCATCCTTTGTGGGCCGGTGGATGCTTTTGTAATTTTAAGAGCATGTCATGGTTGCTCGAACAAAATTACTTCCATGGGGAGAGACTCTTACCCATTGATGAGATGATGAGTATGTCCAGTTTATTCTGCCATCTTTTCCTGCACACAGAATTTGCTCTATGTTTTATTGCTCAGAAGAGCTTACTTCCAACCAAACACTCTGAAGTCATATACAGTAAGCATTTTCTGAAAATGAAGAATGATGTTTGTTTTAACTTTTGCATTCTAGGCTTCACTGTTTCCATTTGTTTATTCATAAGATCTGGTCTTTTAATGTAGAGGAATTGGTTAAGATCCAAAGGACCACTCAATTACTCCTACACATTCAAAATCCCTTTGGTATTAATTGAATACCAGCTCTACTGGGTTTCAGCCATAAACATTATTAAGCTGCTCATTGTTGACACTTACTCATTTCCTCTTCATTTTTGCTTTTTTCTCGCACTTCAAAGAGCACTAGATTTATTACAGCTTCCTACCTATCTTTTTAATTTTTCCTAATTCCCATACCTACAATCACTCAGAGGCATTGTGAAAGATCAAAAGAATGGCTTGGCACACCTAAATAAACAATGCTATTTATTGGTCGTGTTATGCCACACTTTTTATTTTTCTAAAAAATCAACTAAGTTTGTCATGATCCACATACAATATAGAAATGGGAGTTACAGGACTCTCTGAAATGGAAATTCTGTGTCATCCAGATTGTGTCAAGTCTTAGATATAAATTTTTCAATGAAATTTGTTCCCAACCTAGTCTTTCTTCCTCCACCCGTTGCCAGTCTTATTGAGTCCATCTGCCTTGCTGCCGGTCATCCTCTTTTTCTTCCATCTTTCTCAACAATATAGACTTCTCACAGATGCTGGCTTTGCATAATGTGTCCAAAGTATGATTACAGCCTGGTCATTTGTGTCTTGAGTGAGAACTCTGCATTGATAAAGTTCAATGATCCATTTGTTTGGGGTTTTTTTTTGTTTTCTCGGGTCTTCTCCAACACCAAAGTTTGAAAACATCAACAGTAAAGTTTTTGAAAGCATACTTTTTCTATCATGCTTTTTCAAATCAAAAGTTGATTTGATTTTTCAAATCAAGTGTTTTTCTTCTATGGGGTATTGTAGGGAAAACCATTGCTACATAATTTTGATTTTTGTAGGCATATACGTATCTCAACATCCAAATACCTTTTCCAAGACCATCATAGCTGCTTTACCAAATGCTAGTATGTGGCATATTTCTTGAATGTTAGTTTCTTGGTCTTCTTTATATTTTAATCATAGTCCCCTTAATCTTAGTGAAGGTTATTAACATAGAATAATAGAGTTGGAAGGGACGTTGGTGTCTGTTTCCATCTTCAGTGTCTTTACAGATGTCATCATAATCTTGCTTCTTGTTTCTTCTAACAGTTCTTTTGAGATTGTTTAACTTTCTTCCTGAGACCTTTGTTTTCTTGGCTTTGGCTTCTTTTCTTTCTTTCTTTCTTTCTTTCTTTCTTTCTTTCTTTCTTTCTTTCTTTCTTTCTTTCTTTCTTTCTTTCTTTCTTGCTTGCTTGCTTGCTTGCTTGCTTGCTTTCCTTCCTTTTTCACAATTTGTTTTTACCTCAAATTTTTTCCTTTTTCTGTTTCTTGGTTTTTTGACAGTCTCTTTTTAATTCATCCTTAACAGCTTCTTTAATTCAATTCCAGTTTGTCTCTAATTCCCTGTCAATGAAGTTCAAGACTAAAAAGCAATTTCTGATCATCTCCTTGAAAATGGTGGGTATATAGTCAAGATTCCCTCTAGTTTAAGCTGACACTTATGCGCAGTATATGATCTGTTTCACAGTAGCCCCTAGCCTCATCTTTACTATTATAATTACATTCTTCCATCTCCTTGTACCAATAATATAGTCACTTTGATTTTTGTGTATTCTTTTGCTTCATTTTGATTTCCTTTCCTATGCAACTTGAAACTGTGGATAAGAAGCATATCTCCATGAATTTTGCCTAGAAAAGGCCTGGAATCCAGTGAACCTTTTTCTTAAAAAAAGAATCATATGTCCCATTTAACTAGCCCACGTAAATAATATCAGTTCAGCCTTTTAGCCCAGCTTAAATTTCCAAGTATTTACAGTACATGGCAGTTTTAAGTAGAGCAGATTATTATCACAACCAATGAAGATATGACATTGATACTATCAGATTGGGTAGCCTTAGCACCACTGCTAAGCTTGTAAGCCGCCCTGAGTCTTCGGAGAAGGGCGGGATATAAATGGAATTAAAATAAAAAATAAATAAATAAATCTCTCAGGATATAAAATCTGACCTTGAAAAATGCATATAGGCCTACCTCGTTTTTTCAGAAGGTAAATTTGTAGCCCAGGGAATACATAGCCATCAGGGGGGAAAGGATCAGTGTAATCCTAATTGAATGCATATTAATTTAAAGCAGGTTGAATTCCCATTTTTGACCAGACGCATTTTTATTTCATCTGGATAGCTTTTTGTTTTATGTAGGAATTACTAGTATTTGGACATAGTTTCAAAACTTGATTAGCTTCACAAGAGTCCAATAATAACTGAGTTTCAGGCAAAAAGATACTGTTATAAAGTCTACATTTTTCACTTTATATGTATTTTATATTGTGCATGTTTTAATATTATGTGGTTCTTTGGGTTTGTTGTTGGTTTTTCTACTCAAAATCACATTGTTTGAGTTAGGCAACTTTATAAAATTCAGTAAATGAAAAAATAAATAAAAATGAAATAAATGCTGAGCTAGAAAGACGTATGGTCTGACTTGTTATAAAGAAACTTCCCATATTCCAATGGTGGAGCATGGAATCCTTTTCCTGACCAATTATGAATCATCGTAAGATTCACATTAATTGGTTTCTTCTCTCCTGCCTCAACAAATCCATTAAGAATACTGTGTACAATTATCATGTTTCTTGTGTGGAATTTCACATTAAGCAACAAGAAGAATGGACATAATAAGCAACTGTGTTATATTGCATCTTTGCTTCCCCTTTTCCACCACTTCAAATATTTAATTCATTTAATTAATGTATTCAATTGAAGCACCACTGACTCTACCCGACTGAGCCGTGTACAGGAAAACCAAAGCAAAATAGAAAATGAATACTATGTAATTGTACAAAGGAATTCCTCAGGTTCCTCCAAGGTACAGAGGTACTTTCTGAACAACACTGAGAGGGGATGTAGAGAGACTGCTAGAGAGGAGGGAATTATCCATAAATGGCCTTAGGACCTAAAGTAAGCGAACTTAAAGAAATTCACAAGAATAAAGTTTTTTGCCTTTTCTTCTTTGCAACAGCCCCTCACATTGAAAGTAAATTGGGGGGAAGGGAGAGTGCATTTATTTATTGGTGATATTTATGTATGAAAGCAGACTCTAGATCAGGGCTTTTCAACCTTTTCACCCATTGTACCACTTTTAGGATATGGCAACTTCCGATTACCACCAGTCGCCTAGCTCCAGCCATCTCTTACTTAGGCTTGTACGGTGCTGCCACCAGTTCAGCTCATTCCCCTCCCCCACTACCAATTTTCTAGGATGGTCGCGTACCACCTGCCAGGTGCCAATGTACCACAGGTGGTACCCGTACCACTAGTTGAAAAGCCCTGCTCTAGATGAACTTACTTAATGAAATCCTGGTACAGATACAGAATAATTTCTTAAAATAGCAGTTCCAATTCAGTTTTCAGTTGATACTAAAAGTAAAAAAAAGCTGAAATTATGGACTGGGGCCACTACAAAGCTCCAGAAGAGCCGTGTTTTCACCTGCTTCCAGAAGGCCATCAGGGAATGGGCCATCCATGCCTCAGTGTCAGCCCTTCAAGGCAAATCAGACTTCGAATACTAGTCATCGATACTAAAACTACTTCTATTATTGGATTACAGTAACAGAATCTTGCAACTCTGAATGTGCCTCTTCTTTCCTTGTCTTTATAGATAGAGAACCAGGGAGGGTCATCTGGGAGAGTTTCTCAAATTCCATTTCTCCTTTGAGCTGAGATTTCCCTTATCTGATGATCCTCACCTAGGCTGCAGCTCTTCCTCTTCTTTCACTGGTTATTCTCAGAAGTGAAGCTATTCCAGAAGAAGAGAGCTGCTGAAGGAAATGCCAGCTGTCAGGTCCCTCCTGCCATAGCCAAGGCCCCTTATTAGGTACTCCCTAGTTGTCTGGATAAAGTGGGCAGAAACTATTGAGGAAAGATGGTCCCTAAAATATCCAGGACCCAGGTCATACAGAGCTTTATAGATTTGTTATGGCTACCAGGTTATATAGGACTAGAAAATGGAAGAGGATTCAGCATATTCTCCATCTCTTACATAATTTTTTATTTTATTTCATTTTTATCTACTGTCTCTCAGTCATTGTGACAAAAGTCTGTTGTACTGATAAAAATGAAAGGGTATCTTTCATCACTGCTCTCTTATGTTTTTTTTAAAATCATCTTTGAAATTATTTTAAAAATAAAGTTTCATTTTATGTCATTTTATTTTATAAGTTGCATTAAAAATAATCAATTTACAAGTAAGCTTTTAGTTTAAATCGGTTTTCTAAGCCTTTTACCCCTGACAAAGTTCTTGAAACAATTTTCAAGTCTCAGGGAATCCCTGCATAAAAAATTATTGAATCTAGAGTTGACAGAATGTTAGTATAATTAGTATCCACTCATCCCACTGCTGCAAACATTAGCACTGCACAGTGTGCAAAGTTCAAAAAAACAATGTTTTTTTCATCATAATATTTTGTGGAATCCCAGTTGAGAAAGGCTGTTTTATAGGCTCAGCATAAATCATAATCTAAAAAAATTAAAAAGATTTGCAGCATTGCGTATTCAAGGGGACCTCCTGACTTTACTTCATTTCCTCTGCTGGATTTACAGGAACCTCAGGAAGGAATCATTTTGGATACTGTCCTTGTGTGAAGTTCCTTAAGTTAGTATTTCAGATCCAAACCAAGAGAAATATTATAAAGCCAGAGCACCAATTGTCATCCCATATGTCTGTGGAGATTCTCAGTCATCCAGGTCATGGTTGTTCCAAAGATGCTTTTTCAAAAGGCAGTTGGACGTTCTTTGTTTTTCCTTGATGACATTTTGCTTCTCATCCAAGAAGTTCCTTCAGTTGTCATCTCATGGTTACTCAATGATAATGACTCAATTAGTCAGTGACTTGCGGTTGAATTAAAAGAGTAAAACTAGTTTAGTGCTGATAGATGCAAAAGACAAATATTGGCACCCCACTGTTTATTTTCCTTATATTGACACAAATACTAATACCTCAGAGGCCAAGGAAGTTGCATCTTAGAAAAAGAAGAAACACAGTATGCACACTCTTAAATAAAAGCAGAACTGTTGGGAAAGGTGCATGAAGTACCATAGTGGAGAACAAACATGCAAATTTTCCCTCTTAACAAAATGAAAAGGTACATGAACAGCATGTCTGTACACATTCTCTTTGCCACTTTCTGCTAGTAGAATTTTGTGAGATTTTACACATCTTTGAGGGACCAGGAAATCAAGGTTAAGGAAAAAAAGGATTTGCTAAAAATAAGATAGGATGTTATTAAACATGTTGAGCTTCAGAGGGCACTGTGGGTTAAACTATGCATCACTTAAAAAATATAGCAGGCAGCTACCCACCTTGGCAGTTTTTTTTTCTTTCTCAAAAGTAAATATGGAGGCCTTCCAAATCAGGGAATATAATGAGGGGAACAAGCCTTAATTCTTCCCTCTCCAGCTGAGACTGTTCTCCAGGATCAGTACTCTGTACTGCAAAAGACTGGGATAAGAAAAGAACTGAAGAAGTCAATTCTCTTTCCAGAGAACTTGTTATGCAAAAAGAGAAGTTTGCTTTACCCTATGAGGCAAAGGAAGTTGACAGATTCAAGCAATAAATTTTGGATTCTGTTAAAAGGCAACAAACTATGCATTGTTTATTCGCAGCTTCCACCAATCTGGATGATTTATGACAATAATTCCCAGAATTTCCTAGCCAGCATGTTTCTTTGTTTTAATTGTGTTTAAGAAACCTTTGGATTTGGCACCTGCTCTGAAGTGTATCTATCAAGGAACTATCTGTTGGCATGTTCTAATTGCCTTTGACGTGGATAATCTGTATTAAGCCACATTTGCTTAAGATTTTTTTTTTGGAATGGATACCCATAATATGCTAAGACAAACCAGTGTCTATAAGCCACAATGGCTAAGTGTACACAAGAAGTCAAAACCCAGCTAACCATATTATTTCTTAACATTATTTTATTGCCAAATTTACATGGCTGCACATCTTACCCAAAGAATAAAACCAAGAGTTAAAATATGTTGCAAATCCATTAAAAGAACAATCATGTATACAATAAGAATATGAGAGTAAAGATGTTTATCTACAGTATGTGTGTAGGTTCCCTATTACCAAGGGATCCTCTGGGTTGCTGAAACCCACTCACCCCATTTTGAGAGGTTTCCTGAAGGCTATAAGGGGTTTGGCCTAACTTCATTTCAGGAGGGACGATATTCCAGATGGTGGATACTCGGTAGAAAAGGCATGCTTCCTAGGTCCTATCAGATGGATTTTCTTTGCAGGTGGGACCCACAGCATGCCTCTCCTGCCAGACCTGACAGGATGGGTAGACATAATTAGGAAGATGTTAGTCCCCCAAATAACCTGGCCCCATGCTGCGTAGGTGAACAACATCTTCTGTTTCCAACAATTGGTTCTAGGCTGTAATTTTCCTAATTGCAAAATCCAGTGTGCTAATTTAATCAGGATAAGAAAGGAGCGCAGCTGCTTCCTTCCTTGCTTGCTAGTAAGTGTCATCTAGAGCAGTAACTAGGGCCTGCATTTCGCACTCCCATTTTCGGGAATTTATGTATAAATACCATAACTAAGTGTCAAGCTTTGCATAAGAGCAAAACTACCCCTTAGGCTTTGATTTCCCAGTTATTGCAAACAATTGCAGAATCATTGCTTACTATACTTGGAGCAAATATATTACAACATTTCTCCATTAAGCTTTCCTGTTCATGCTCTCAAGTTTCCCCTATAAGCCGACCTTTGCTACCTTTTTTAAAATAGCAGGGAAGACTTAGTAAGTCACACCCATTCTGGTGAGTCACCAGGATAAAAAAAATATATTTCCTGCTCCTTGAGGTGCAGAAAGAACCTGCAGTTACATGAAGGGGGAAGAGATGGAAGGGCAACCCTGTGGGTTAACAGAAAGTGAGAAATATTTAATTTTGTTATCCACATAAACTGAAAACTGGGAGACCAAGCTTTCCAAGGTTTCCATCAAGAAGGCCATAAAATAGCCACAACATATTCTGTCTGTTTTGTTTTGTTTTGTCCCTTATAAACCTTGGATTCACCACTTTCCTCCACTTGTCTGCTTGCAGAAAAAACACTCACACTCCAGGCAGAGGGGAAAGTTAGACAAAGGGGGCTGGGCAGGTCCAACGGAAACCAATTGTAAGGGCTTGCTTCCTACTTTATTGGCATATATTTTAATTCTCCAAGTCCCAACTGAGCAATCTTCCAATAAAAAAGTCAATTATCTATGCTTATTAAAAAGATCTTGGCTCTCTCAAAGTCAAAGTGGAGGTGAATTTCAAACAGCTTCATTCTAGCAGCATGACCATTGAAAGAGGTGGAAATAAGGATAGGTGAAACTGGGCACACCTACGCCACTATCCTGTATCTCTTGGGCATCTTCTTTGGACCTGATTGATGTCACAATTTCATTTTGGGGAGGGGGGGAGAGAGCTGCTTTTGTTTTCACTTTTGTTTACAGTAACTATTGTGATGGCAGATGTGAGGGTGAGCAGGAACTTTTGCCTCACTCCTCCTCCTCCTCCAAAATCCAGTCATCATTGCTGTTCCTTTCCCTCCACCCTGCCCAGCCCCATCATCCAGATACTCCATATCTGATTCCTGGAGCTTCCAGTGACTACCGCTTATCTTTCTCAAACACCAATCCAACCATTATGACAACATACAATTTTCATAACATTATGAGAAGCGCCTAACTTAAAATATATCGATATGCTATAATTTCATTTTTACAAATCCAAAGACCTTTAAGTATAAAAAAAGATATGGTTCCAAAATAACTAGGATGCTTTAAAGGGGCTTTCAAACAATTGTTTTACAATTAATCTTCTTGTGGATGATTCCATCCCCCCCCCCCCCCCCGGCTTGCAGCATCTGAGATTTTGAGGGCAAATGCTATGATAAATTTCATAAATCATTGCAATTATACCCTTTGTGTGTGGAAAGAACGGAGTTTTTTATTTCATGGTCGTGACAGCTCAGGGGACATGATACCAATTGAATGATGTGTTTTTCGTCTGTTTCTGAAGGGGAAGGCTGAGCACTGATTGGTTCGTGGTGTTCTCTGTATGTTGAGATTGACAGAAGTGAAGATGAAAGCAGATCAGTTTTAGTAAGGTATTAGAAGGAGAAGAAACACTAATGGTACAGAAATACACATTTTGTAGTTTGATTTCACCCAGTTTCTAATTTCCCTGACTTCAGAGCTGTTTGTTTGTTCTTTTTGCTCTATCAGATTGTGAATTGTTTTGCATCAAAATGTGCAAACATTTCCAAACTGGCACATTTTTATTATACTCTGCACATTTTTTTTACATTTTCTCCCCAATAGAATTGTATTTTATTTTCACCAACATGATGATGATGATGTTATCCATTCAGCTGCGTCCAACTCTTGGCGATTCTATGAGCCGGGTCTCTCCACATCTTCTGATCTTGCATTACTTCTTTGAATTTTTCTATGCGCTGACTGGTGTCAGCTTTGATGGTATCCAGCCATCATGTTCTTTGGTGATCTGATTTCCTTTTTCCTTTTATCACTAACTCTTCCTCTCTCCAGTGAATTTCCCCGCATGACATGGCCAAAATAAGTGAGACACAGTTTTGTGATTTTGCCTTCCAGTTACATGTCTGATGTTATGCACTCCACTACTTGCTAGTTAGTCACCTTTGCTGTCTAAGGAATACACAGGAGCCTTCTCCAGCCCCTCAGTTCAAACAAGTTCATTTTCTTCCTGTCTTACTTTTTTAAGGTCCAACTTTCACAACCACAGGTGGCTATGGGGAACACATTACATTTGGTTTCCACGCTGATGTCCTTGCTTTTCCACATTCAGCTCATGTTCATCATGCAGTGCAATCCGACATTTTATTTCTGGACTGCATTCACCACTTTGAGCAATCTGCCATCCTAGGAAAATGATTTTTTCCACGCATTCTCTCTCTTCATCACTAGTTTCTGTTTTGATGTTTCCATTCCTTGCAGTGATCTTAAGCTTGGTCTTTTTGATGTTCAGAAAGAAGCCAAAATTCTCACTTTCTTCTTTGATTTCCTTGATCAGATGTTCCAGGGGCCATCTTTGGTTTCTGAGAGTTGTACCATCAAAGTACGGTATATCAAAGATTATTGATGTTTCTTCCTCCAATCCTTATCTCAATTTTTGATCCTTTAAAATCTAGCTTTCTCATTTTTTTTCTTTGCAAAATGCATCTCACAATTGGGAAAATTAGATGGCTGATTTCAGTTTGTGCATATGTTCAGAAAACAAGAATTATAGAGTACGCTAATATTTGTCCACTAACCCTAATAAGAAGCTACGTTTATCTCCCTATTGAACCAGTATTATCTATTATGATTGGCAATATTTCTTTGATTGGAAAGGCCTTTGTCATTATGTAAATGTTTCAGTCATTTCAATTTAATGAGATTGAAACCCAAGTACATGTTCCACCACTGACTAGCATTTGCAAGTGTTTTGAAAACTGCATATGACTGTCTAAAAAGGCTTTGCATATTTTTGCACTCTCTTATTCTATCATGTGAGTGTGGTCTGTATTTATTACCCTCTTATACATTTTGCCCAAGAAACATGAAGAGAGAATATGTTTAGATAGGCTTGGCTGAAAAATGTATGTCCACAAACGAAAACTATGGTTAAGCAAAAATTGTTAGTTCATCATACTAACTACTGTTTGATAATTGTGGCTTCAAAAAAATCCCAACAATTCATTCTGAATTAACTTTGAGCATATGCTTATTTTTGGCTTTGGGCCTACTCCAAGCATATATTTTCAAATAAATAAAAGAATGGTGTAATAGAAAGGCTTTGCAAAATTATATGCTTTTACAATAGCTGCCTTCTGCTTACATTATATAATACAGCAGATAATAACTATTATAGGATTGTTCCCTCCACCCAGCAAATGTGGCTAGAAAGTCCAAGGTCCTAGATACACGTGGCCTGGCCAAATGACATAAGAACAGCATTCTGTGTTATATGATACCTTAAATGATAATGCTGGGAGTCTGTTGGCTACACAGTCACCATTTTATCCCGCTGGGTACTTGCATTTGAGGCAAGTTTTCTTTTGTTATAGTGTTTCACCTCAAAATAACCATTGTTTTGGAGATCTGGAATTGGGATTTATACCAAATTCATCAGCTCTGGCATAATTGTGTGTTCTAATTTCCTTCTGGTTGGAGTCACACATCAAATTTAGTCATAATATGATGAGTTTACTTTTGACATACTCAATTGTGTGCAGCCAGCTACTGTAATTACTTAGCTTGTTGTAGGAAATCAGCCAATTATTATCTATTAAGCCATATTTAAGCAAATGACGATTTGTAATGATATCTAAAGTCAGTTGTAATCTGACTTGTCCATCATAGTGCCCTTCAAGTGTCTTGGACTACAGACCTCCAACCAGGATGTGAAGATTTATATAGTCTACTCCAGCGTTTTCCAACCTTAGGAACTTGAAGATGCGTGGACTTCAACTCCCAGAATTCCCCAGCCAGCATAGCTGGCTGGGGAATTCTGGGAGTTGAAGTCCACGCATCTTCAAGTTCCTAAGGTTGGAAAACGCTGGTCTACTCTACTCCAAAGCTACTGAATGACATTCATTTTCAGAGAAGATTGTTTTATGTAATGCCCAAAACTTTAAAAAGTGTGTGCACGGAATGGAAGGAGGAAAGACAAGAAGCAAAGACAAAGCACAACCATATTTGCATATTTTTCTCTTCTCCTTGTTTTTGCTCTTCCCTAGGGCCAAAAGGCAATAAATGGTCAGATCCTTAGCCTATAGCCATATGCCTGACAATGCTACCCACTTGTGGTGTCCCTGCATAGTTTTAGAAGGAAAGGGAATTCAAGGTTGAGTTCTCTGCCGCTTTACCTCGTTTTCAGAAAATGATGGAAGGATGACTTTTCTGGATTTTATTAGAAAGCTCTTACTTGCAATGGTATCAACACAAACAGATCTCTTACAGTACACAAAAAGGGAGTAGGGAACCTGAATCTCCAGTCCAATCTAAAAAAGGGGGGGGAATTAGAGAAGGCACCCCATTTTTTCCCCTTCCATACCAGGTTTTTGTTTGCCCAATTGACCCAGCTGGTCCAAGGGTCCAGATGAGTCCATCCTTCTTGGGGAGACTTTCCGTCTTTTCTCCCCGGTTTTCCTCCACCTCCTTTCCTTTTTTTTTTGTTTTTCCAAATAAAACGTCTTAATGGAAGATTTCGTGGAACAGCTGCCTCACGCCTTTAGCTTGGTAGCACTCCAAGCGGACGCCCAGGGAGCAGCGCGGGTGTTTTTTTTTTTTTAATAAAGGCCGTTTATTGACACGGGAGTAAGCCGCGTTATCCCGCGGGGCTTGCTTCCGAGGAAGCGGAGCAGCACGCCAAGGGATCAGCTCGCCGAAATCCACAACCTCGCTCCCCTGCAGCCTCCAAAACCTGGCAGGCAACTTCGATTTCCCCCCTCCCCACCACACACACACACATACACACACACAGCTTCCTCACGGAGATTACAATAAGGCAGCGTTTCCCAACCTTAGGAACTTGAAGATGCGTGGACTTCAACTCCCAGAATTCCCCAGCCAGCTGGGAGTTGAAGTCCACGCATCTTCAAGTTCCTAAGGTTGGAAAACAACCTCGCTCCCTGCAGCCTCCAAAACCTGGCAGGCAACTTCGATCTCCCCCACCACACACACACACACACACACACACACACACACACACACACACACACAGCTTCCTCACGGGAGATTACAACAAGGGACGAGTCGCCGCTCCTGCGCAGGAGAGGCGGCGGTGCCTTTCGCGGGCAAGCGCCTCCGCACGCGGCTGCCATAGCAGCGGCAGCGAGGAGGGTGTGTTCTCCAGCCCCCTCCCCTCGGTGTCGGAGGTGGAGACCGGCGGCAGCGGCGGAGGCGGGAGGAGGAGGAGGAGGAGGAGGAAGTCGAGGCGGCAGAGAATAGCGGGCAAATGGAGCTGTGAAAGGCGGCGAGAGCTCCGGAGGAAGGAGTTGAGCGGGCGAGCCACTTCGATTCGCCCCTTTCATCGCCCAACCCAGCCCAACCCAACCCAGCCGGGGCTCCGGGTTATAAACTCTCAAGTGCCGCCGCCGCCGCCGCCGCCTTCGCTTCAGTCTCGACGGTTCTCCCAAGGAAAAGCCTAAGCGGCCGTGCCGTCGCTACCTCCTATCTATTCCCTCGCCCGGGCAGAGGAAGGGAAAGCTTCCCCACCCCCAGCTCCGCCGGTGCTCGGAACCTTTCCGGATTCGCCGTGTCTCTCGGAGGGCCTGCAGAAAAAGGTTGCACCGAACTCGCTGCTGCTGCTATCCCGCCCGCCCTCCCTCCCTCCGCTCGCTCCTTCGCCTCGGCCATGCCGGTCGGTGGCGCGAGGAAGTTTCCGGATGGCTGCTGAGAGGTTCCTCTTCTCTTCTTCCATCCTTACCTCTCCGCTTCGGCCGAGGCTCGCCGTTGCTTTCCGCCGCAGCCGCCTCTGGGTGAAATGCTGAAGAGCTGGGGCCCCTCTTGGCTTTTTTCCTAGTTCGAGGCTTTTTTCTTTCTTTTTTTTTTTTGGAAACTTGAAAGGGTGCCCTCTTTAACGGCCGTAATAATTACTTCGGAGTAGGTGTCGGCATCCTTGGCCAGCGGCGGGGAGGAGGGTGTCCTTCCTGATTCTTCTCTTTTCCGAAGAACGGCATGCTCTGCTGAAGTGGCAACACGATGCAGACCTTCTTGAAAGGGAAAAGGGTTGGGTATTGGCTGAGCGAGAAGAAGATCAAGAAGCTCAATTTCCAAGCCTTTGCAGATCTTTGCAGGTAAGGATTGGAATCTTAGATTAGCTGCTGGCGGGTGTATTTCTCACTGCCCTTTTTTCCAGGGCTCGGAAAGTTGGAATTTCAACTTCTGCTTCTGTCTTGGACAAATATTTAACACATTTCAATGCCACCCAGCTGTGAGACTCGGGGTGCTGTAAAAAAAAACATGGCTAAGGTATCAAAGTGTGCATAAATTCCACCTGGGTTAATGTTTTGGACTACCATAATCGCCAGCCAGCATAGTTTTGAAGTAGGTTGCCTGGAAAACTTAAATGATTTGTCACTTGGGGCATTCAGCAGTGTGAAAAATGCCAGATTATTAAGGAAAAGATCCAGGGAGAGTGTGAAAAGCTTTCAGTTTCATTGGTTTCACTTGATGGACCTATCAGGTAGTCAGTCCACTTATGTCCACGATTGAGCCCAAAATTTCTGTTGCCAAGTGAAACGTTTGTTAAGTGAATTTTGCCCCATTTTATGACCTTTCTTGCCGCAATTGTTAAGTGAATCACCACAATTGTTAAGTTAGTAATATGGGTATTAAGTGAACCTGGCTTCCCCATTGACTTTGCTTGGCAGAAGGTTGCAAAAGGGGACCATGTTGCCCTGGGACACTGCAACTGTCATAAATATGAGTCATTTGCAACTGAATTTTGATCACATGACTGTGGAAATGCTGCAACAGTCATGTGAAAAACAGTCACACGACTTTTTTCAGCACTGTTGTAACTTTGAACAGTCACTAGATGAACTGTTGTAAGTCGAGGACTACCTGTATAATGTGAAGCTTTAGGAGTAATGTAAAGTGCATTGCAGGCAGTGCGTGTTTGAAATAATATACTGAGGAAATTTATAGCCACCTTTTTTTTCTTTGCTATTTTTTAATTTTCCTTGCCAGGCTAAAATACTATATCATAAATTGATCCATAAAAGCAGGTTCCTTCACTTTGAAAGAATCAGTAAACAAATTGGAAAGTTAGGCTTTCCATAGAACTGTTTTTGAAGAAACATTGTACAATTGTTTACACATATCTCTCCCCCCCTCAGTTTTGCTTCTTTTTTAAAAGATACCATGCATCCTTTTAATGATATTTTTCTTTTCCTTCTAAGTGCAGTACTAAAATCATATGCCTGAATTATAAGATAGGTCTAAAGATCAGCATTTTTTTCAATTAAATACTACAAAACTCAAAATCCATGTTCAATCCATGCTCTTTCCCATCCTCCCTCTGGCTCTGTTAGGCTATTTTGAGTTCAAGCTTTCAGACCTTGTTACGGTAATTATAAAACTAAGAAAGATTTTTGTTTCTGGTTGGGACTTATTGGGGTTGGATGAATGAGCTAGTTGTTTTGCTATATAGCAAAAGCTCTTGAGATTTTTCATAGAATCATCCTCTTACAGATAGTAGTGTTAATAGGATATTTGGGAAATTTCTGACTGTCTCCATGTGTAAGTTTTTTTTATTATATTTCTGTACCTCCCATGTCATCTAAGTGACAAAGTGCCAAACAGTTATTAAACAAAGCTGGTATTATTTATGATAACCCATCATTGGTAGTTGTTGCTTTTTTCTGAAATTGTTATCTTTTTTGATCAGCTAAATTCTGCAAATCAAAATTGTTTGTTTAAAACCAGCAGCAAATGTACATTTACTACAGATAATAACTGAAGCTGTATGGATTTTATCCAGACATAATTTTGATTGTTAGTACTTCCAGATATGTTTATTTGTATTAACAAAATTAAAACCCATTCAGTATATCTAAATCTAACAAATATTTTTTACTATAAATTATGAATACATCTGTATGTGTTAAGCAGGAGATGAATGTATTTGAATTTATAAATGTTTGTTTTATGAGGGAAAGTAAAAGAAGAGACAAACATCCTTCCAGCTTGTTAGTCTCCCTAAAATATTGGCATTCAAAAAGTGCTTATGTCTGATTCATGTTTCAAACTGGAGGACACAACAAGAACAGGCTTGGATTTGGGGCCTATTTCTGTATATTAATGACATGGAAGAGAAACTGAAATGTATGCTTATAACATTTGCAGATTACTAGAAATGGGATAGTATAACTACCCTAGAAAATATCAAACTTAAAAACAATTTGAAGAAATTAACTGAAAATAGCACTTGCCTCTCTTAAACCTTAGAATTTTTTTGTTTTGGTGGGAGGGAAATCTAATACACAATTAGATTACTTATCAGCAACAGAACGTTTATTAAAGAGCTTGAAATTTTAAGCTGAATGCTGTGATAAAAGGTGTACTTGACATTAGACTGCAAAATGTACTTTCCAATTAATAGAAAATATTTTACTCTATACTTGTTGATATAACCTAGAATACTGTGTTCAGTTTTGGGCAAAACACTTTAAGAAGATTCAAATTAATCTGAATAGATTAAGGTCAGTAGGAAGGTTTGCGGAAACTGTGTGTGTGTAACTTTAAGAAAAGAAGTTTGAGGGAGGTTGTTACAGGAATAGTCTAGCTCACAGGTCTGCAACCTGCGGCTCCGGAGCCACATGCGGCTCCCAGTCCTCTGCCATGTGCAGTCCCCCCAAAAAAAAGTGGGAGTAAAAAAGTTCAACCAATCAATTCAAATATGCAGAGTAGGTGCATATCTCGCCTTGGCTCCACTCTTCAGTCAAACCCTGTTCTGCGCATGTGCGTATGTACGCGCATGTGCACACATTTTTTGCGGCTCCCAGTTTTTCCTTTTGTGAGGGAACCGGTTCCGAGTGGCTCTTTCACTGTTTCAGGTTGCTGACCCCTGGTCTAGCTGAAGAAAAATTACATGAAAGGTCCAAACTCCTCCTCTGTCTTCCCAGCAGATGGTGGACTAATGATCCTAAATTGTAGGAAGGCAGATTTTTTTAATTTTAGAAAATGTTTCTTAATAAAGGATTTGAATAGTGGGATCAATTATTTTAAGAAATTATGAGCTTTTATTCATAGGAGATATTGAAACAGAATCTTTGTGTGCTTTAATTTGAACTCCAATTTTTTGTAAGTATTTGGTTTATATAGCCTCAGTGCCCTCTCAATGGTACTATTCCTGAGACTCATCTCAAAAAGTATATATTACAGCACGGATTAAAAATGAAAACAAAATGAAATTTAGTTTCCCTACATCTTTATTTTCCCTTAGTATTCCTTTGCCAACCAGTTATCCTACAAGATTTTCTGATTTTGATTTATTAAATAATATTAGTGTGATATTTCACAACATCTTATTTTTTTCTTTAGTTCTGTAGATCAGCGTTTCTCAGTCTTGACAACTTTAAGATGTGTGAACTTCAACTCTGACAGTTCCAATAGTCAACATGCTAGCTAGAGAATTCTGGGAGTTGAAGTTCATGCATTTTAAAGTTGTGAAGATTGAAAAATAGTTTTTTTTTATTATATTTCTGTACCTCCCATGTCATCTAAGTGACAAAGTGCCAAACAGTTATTAAACAAAGCTGGTATTATTTATGATAACCCATCATTGGTAGTTGTTGCTTTTTTCTAAAATTGTTATCTTTCTTGATCAGCTAAATTCTGCAAATCAAAATTGTTTGTTTAAAACCAGCAGCAAATGTACATTTACTACAGATAATAACTGAAGCTGTATGGATTTTATCCAGACATAATTTTGATTGTTAGTACTTCCAGATATGTTTATTTGTATTAACAAAATTAAAACCCATTCAGTATATCTAAATCTAACAAATATTTTTTACTATAAATTATGAATACATCTGTATGTATTAAGCAGGAGATGAATGATTTCGAGAATAGCTATATAGCCAAAAATAGTCGAGAATAATAGAACTTAAAATGTATAAAAGAAAAAGGAAAGGGTTTTTCTATCTTTTTTATAGTTGAGCAATGGGAAGTCAATAATGCATTATAATTTGAAAGAATCCCTTTTTTAAAATCAAGTATTTGAATGAATTGTAACTATAAAGATGATTAGGGACGCGGTGGCTCAGTGGGTTAGGACGCTGAGCTTGTCGATCAGAAGGTCAGCAGTTTGGCGGGTCGAATCCCGAGTGCCGCGTAACAGAGTGAGCGCCTGTTACTCCCAGTTTCTGCCAACATAGCAGAAAGCACGTAAAAATGCAAGTAGAAAAATAGGGACCACTACGGTGGGAAGGTAACAGCGTTCCGTGCGCCTTTGGCATCTAGTCATGCTGGCCACATGACCACGGAGACGTCCTTGGACAAGCGCTGGCTCTTCTGCTTTGAAACGGAGATGAGCAGCGGCCCCTAGAGTTGGAAACGACTAGCACGCATGTGTGGGGGAACCTTTACCTTTACCTTTATGATGATAGTGCAGAAAATCTAGTAAGTGCAAATAAAAATACTATTTCTCACAATAGGAAAAATAGATGGAGGAAAAATGAATCTGGTTGAAATGGCAATGTAAATTGTTTTAAAGAAAGATTTTATTTGGTCCTGTTTCCATTGGAAAATTATTTCTAGTTTTTATGCTTGAAATAATAAAAAAGAAACAAGACTTTATATTGAAGGTTGAATAATTGTGTAGCTATTGAAATGGCATCTTAATAAAATCAGAATAGTTGTTGGGTGTTGGTGAATGCTGGTATGTCACTCAAAGTATTATTGTGTGTCATCTTTGACACATTGCCCTAGATTTAATGAACATTGGTTTAGCAGACTTCAGATGTAATAGACAAATTTGTATACTACTATGCATGGATAAAATCCCATTTGTTGTAATTTTATCTTACTCAACAGTCTTGAAGTTTTCATGGTAGTTATAATATTCTTATAAATGTGATATAAGAAAACCATTTTTAAAGTTACTTTGTGCCCAAATTTTTTGCTAAATCGCACAACTCATTTTATAGGAACAAGCAGGCCAAAAACTATAGAGATAAAAATGATAAAATTTTAATATTGAAAAGTGCCATTGAAATGATAAAACAAGGAGGGAACACTATTTCTAATAGTTTTAATAGTTCTTTGTTAGATCTTTGCCTAGTGCCAACTAAGAGTTTACTTTAGATTCCAAAGTTAATATTAAGCACATTTAAGGGCATACTGCTTTGTTAATCAGATATTTTCAGTAGAAGGGATAAACAACTATGTTCTAATGAAGTTTTTAAATCCTGAGAAATCTTATTCTAGATGTTGATTTGGTTTGTTCAATTTTTGTATTAAAGCCAGGAATGAATTCTAATAAATGTGTTGGTATCTTGATTAGCTAAGCTTCATAGAAAGCACTAAGATCATAATTCTAAAATTTGCAATGTTTTCTAGTCAGGAAAAATTTACTGGGGTTCTTTTCAATGTCTTAGACGATCTTCTTACATGGTAGTCTCTTCATTTAATTCATGACAATGGTGATTTTCTTTCCATTCATGTTTCCATTTTTTCGCCAAGCTAGTTTATGCATTCTGTGATTCCTGTATGCGTGTGTGTAGTTCCAATTGACCTGATTATTTAAATAGATAAACAGAACTGGGGAAGGGAGATTGTAGCTTGAGTTACCTCTAGAATATAGTCTTTGCCATATTCATTCATTATTGCATATTTTCTAAATAGAAGCAACAACATAATTGGAATGCAAGATGGCATTACAAAAGAGAATCTGTATATGTAGGGAAGCTAATTGTTTTGTTATCTGTAAATCATCTCCTAAAATGCTTACCTAAGCTGTTCTTTTTTTCCCCATTGAACGTCACCTATTTCTGCCTGTCTCTTCACACAGAAACATGCTTTCTGAGTAGGCAAATTCATAGATGATTATTTGGATTACTATTAGATAGACAGAAGCACAAAGAAAACTGGTCAAGAAATAGGTTTTTGGAGTTTTTGTCACTGGGAAAAAGGCAAGACAGTTAAATGAAGGTGTGAGTAGGGGTGTCATTATATGCAAAGGAGTATGGAGATGGTCTTGAAGACGTTCAACATCCATTTCCTAAAACCTAGCTTAAATTAACCTGAAGGGAGGAGTGAGCAAGAAAAAAACCCTCAAGATTGCCTTGCCTTGATTTTCTTTGATATAAGACAGGAGAAAGAATCTCTAATTATACTTTTAAGATTCTATTATTATTCCTTGTAATATTCTAATAGCCCTTGTGGAGGCCTTGAGAGGCCGAGAGCAGGCAGGCCTGGGCCTACGCTAGGTCTCCCAGGACCTTCCCCACCTTGAGGCACCCTGTGCTCAGCTTAATGACTTGTGTGTTTAGCGGCCTCATCGAACAGCAGCGGGTGTGCATTGTCAAAGCAAGGCCATCCCACTTAACAGCTGTCATGACCCATAATGAACAGGCTCCAATACAGTCCTGTGAAGAGGACTACCTATACACATGTGATTCGTACATTATACTAGGCCTTGAAAGACTTTTTTTTAAAGTTTTGGTATAATATGGCGCATGACCCCAATCTGTTCTCATTTATTCATTAAATATTTCAACAAGCAGTGGCCTCATAGGATTTGTTTCTTACATATTTAGTACCTTTTAAGCTAATACAAATACTGAATTATTATTAAGATAGCGGGGCTTTGCATTTTGAAATTCTTAGAAAGATTTCATGTAAGAAGGAAAATACAAATGTGCTATAGGGGGTGTTGATTCTTGTAGCCCTTGTTTTATTTATCAAACAGACATTTTATGGTATATAGAGCGCTCGGACTGTGAGAAAATAAATTTGCCCTAACAAAACATTACTTAAAATGTTACTATGTTTTAGTCTTATTAAGGACAATAAAAAAATTAAGTGAGAGACAGCTATCTATTCTTGTAAGAACAGTTTTTGAAAAGGAAAACTATTTTTTGTTTTTTGTGTAATTTTGGGGTACTATTAGTAGGAAATATTTTGCAGAAATAGTGTACATTTTAAGGATAGTCTCTGGGGTACTAAAGTATGTCACTTATAAAATGACAGAATAGCTCCTGCTGCAGAGAAAGAGGATCATAGATTTTGTCTTTGATTGCCACAGTTTTTTACAAGTACACATGGAAGATGACCTGCAGTTATGATTTGACTGACTTGCATATTTTATGCAGTGTTTGATAAATAAATTGAATACAATTGTCCTTGATTTTTTTCCTACTATTAACAACTCAACATGAAAAAGCCTACATTGAATGTAATGCCTGTACATGCAACCAATACTTTTGAAAGAAAGCTTATATTCTACCAGTTTCTCCTGAAATTAGTGATTGATCAGTGGAAACTAAATATTTCTTACTTGTCATTATGTCAGCTAATTAGTTTACATGGACATCAGGTTGATGAGTGTTCTGTTAGCAGAAACATATGCCAGGACTATGTGGTAAAACATATATTTAAAAACCCAAGGTCAACTTGTGTCATTGGTTAGGAATGGGTCCTGTCTGAAAATTTAGGAAACCATTGCTGATCTGTGCATAAGCAGTTTTTCAATCAGATGTCCCCAAGATACAGTAGACCATGCCCATACATCCAGCATTAGTGAAAGGAGATGGGAATGGTAGTCCAGCAGACCTGGAAATCAGCAAATCAGACAGATTGGCAGGACCAATAATGAACTTCTGGACCTGTGGTCTGATTCAGTAGACATTGTTTCCTATGTGACTTCAGAACAGCTAGAAATCATTAATAGTTTGTAAAAATAAAAGACATTGGCTGGAATGTTCTACTGTTATATTTAAAGTTAAAGCCCACAGACAACTTTTGAAAGCCATTATTGTATCATTCTTTAATATTTTTAGCTAATAAGAGAACATATGGCATTTTATTGACAAAAGTGAGAAAGTGAGATGTTGGCATTATGCATTGTCCAGAACTTAGTGTTTTTGTGTTAAACTTGATTTTCTAAAAATCTCAGACAGGTGACTCGAATGCTAACAGTGTATCAGTATTCCCCAAGTTGGTGCCCTAAATGACTTGGGAATTATGGGAAATGAAATTTTATGCTAGGATAGGGTATGGTATATATCAGTCTTCTAAACTAAATTAAAAATACTACTGTATGATTTCTTGTTTAATATTTTTCAAGGCATTATTTCTTTACCAAATTGTCAGAGCTAATATCATTTTGGGGAACCTAAAATTCTATGAATTAATTTTTTAACATCCAGCAATTGCTGTAGCTAAGGGTGGACATGTGCCTCATTTCCACCTTTCCTAGTACAATATTTATGCAATATGCAAAACAGATTGTCCTCGACCTACAACCACAATTGGGACCAGATTTTCCATTGCTAAACAAAACAGTTACTAAGTGAGTTGCGTGTGATTTTATGACCTTTTTTGCAACAGTTGTTATGCGAATTGCTACAATTTTTATGTGAATCACGCAATTGTTAAGCCAATCTGACTTTTCCCATTGACTTTGCTTGTCGGAAGCTGACTGGGAAAGTTGCAAATTGTGATCATATGACTCCAGGATACTACGACCATTATAAATGCATGCCAGTAGCCAAGCAACCAAGTTTTGATCATGACTATGAATGCCGCAATGGTCATAAGTGTGAGGATTTATCATGTCACTTTTTCAATGTAACTGCAAATTGTTGCTAGTTGAATGGTTGTAAATTGAGGACTGCCTGTATATAACTTTCTGAAAAGAATTGAGCACATGCTGTAACTTTTATGTCCCATTAAGTCTTTAACTTGGTTCATACACACGCTAAGTCAAAGCATGATTTGTTTATGGTTTAGTGTATTGCTTGTCAGTGTGGCTGATAGTAGTTTATGGTTTAGCGTGCTATGCACACACATTAGGTTGTGGTATATTCTATAGAGCATGGATAAACAGCGGCTAAAGTGACGCATATCAGTTTTATGTCTCTATGAAACCTCAGAAGTTATCTGCTGCTTGTGAAGTTGACAAGCAGGTGCCCTTTGGGATAGCTCCACTATGCATGAAAAAAATTAGGTGAGACTGTAATTATTTAGCTAATCCAGCAGCTGTCGAACAGGAGTTCATTAATCAAATTGACAGCTAGATATACTTGGATATTCTGTTTTTGAAATAATATGACTGATTTTTTTTATCCACATCGTGGGGCAGGGAAAACAAGTTGCTAGATCTGTTTCGGAATAAAGTAGCTGAAGATTGATTGGTCTATTGCTTTAAATATTTT
This sequence comes from Vipera berus, assembly GCF_964194415.1. Classification (NCBI taxonomy): domain Eukaryota; kingdom Metazoa; phylum Chordata; class Lepidosauria; order Squamata; family Viperidae; genus Vipera; species Vipera berus. The sequence continues at coordinate 42,263,068 of NC_138202.1, forward strand.
AATTTTTCTGCATAAATGAAAGGCAAATTTTATTCTTTTCAAAAGTGGGAATGACAGTGCAGTTCTTCATGGTTAATGACATTCTTATGTTTGAGGAGTATCCAAGATTGACCCTGTCATGTCTAATCTTGTCATTTATCAACATGCTAGTAAATGATTAGTCCAATTATAAAATTATAAGACAAAATATATTATGAAATATTTATTATGTGCCATATGACTGAGTCAAAGTAATAATTTAGTTCCCAAAACTTATTTTTGTGCTTAGTTGATTTTTCAGAGCACATCATCTTCAACGCACCCAGAATAACTGGAGTTTCATGAGATGTATTTTGGGACTGTGTATCATACACTGTTTAAGGGACGCGGTGGCTCAGTGGGTTAGGATGCTGAGCTTGTCGATCAGAAGGTTGGCAGTTTGGTGGGTCAAATCCCGAGTGCCGCGTGACAGAGTGAGCGCCTGTTACTCGTCCCAGTTTCTGCCAACCTAGCCGTTCAAAAGCACGTAAAAATGCAAGTAGAAAAATAGGGACCACTACGGTGGGAAGGTAACAGCGTTCCGTGTGCCTTTGGCGTCTAGTCATGCCGGCCACATGACCACGGAGACGTCCTCGGACAAGCGGTGGCTCTTCGGCTTTGAAACGGAGATGAGTACTGGCCCCTAGAGTTGGAAACGACTAGCACGCATGTGCAGGGGAACCTTTACCTTTACCTATCATACACTGTTTAGTATTCAGTGGCCAAAATTCCCAAAGCAAGGAAAGGTAGCACCAGCAGCTCAATTTGGAGATATTGCTTGTATTGAGTTGTATGCCAGCTTGGTAGGATGAGTCATAGCTTTCATCTTTATCAAAGCAAAAAAGAAAAGAGAGGGAGAAAGTTTAATGTAGAGGAATATACCACTTCATAGTGCTTTACAGCCCTCTCTAAGCAGTTTACAGAGTCAGCCCATTTCGCCCTGGGTCCTAATTTTAGCGACCTCGCAAGGATGGAAGGCTGAGTCAACCTTGAGCTGGTGAGAATTGAACTGCCGAACTGCTGGCAGTCAGCTGTCAGCAGAATTAGCCTGCAGTAATATATTAGCTACAATTCAAGTTCTCTAAATTTCCATTGCTGGACTATTGGCCACTATTAGCTCTTGTTTTTCTCTTGCATCTTATGTCCATTGATCTGTATAGATAGGTCAAAATAAATGTGTGCTTGTTACTATTATATGGATACTATTGTACCCTGAGAATCTTTGCATTTATAAGGATAGGATCTTTATTTAATAAATTAAAAATATTAGATCATAGCAGTTTCATATTTATCTTAAACCTTGTCTCAGTTCTATAGGTAAAACAATAGTGCTTCCAGCAAGTGAAACAAATTTGGCAACACCCAAATCAATAGTTTCCATTCATTGAAGAAAATAAATAGTATTGTTATTCAGTGGCACTAAATAAATTGGTACATAGTTCTCTGTTTCCTATTAAGGAAAAATTGACTACAATTTTAATGACTCCATTCAGTCTTCCAACGTTACTACTGCATTGTAGTAACAGGAAACTATGGCGCAAGCAAAACTTAGTAACTTTGCTCTCATCATGCTCATTGCTCTTTTCTGCTTACTCTGAAGCAGTTATTTCCTTATTAGTCTGTTGCCCTCAATGTACACAGTTGCACAAAGGGCATTGTTTCATGGGAGATCTGGCACATAACCCTTTTCCTGTCATATATTTTCTTCCTTAAAGTTAAAAAGTAACAGTCTAATATTATTTTATTGACTAACTCTCCCAATAATACTTGTTATCGACAAAGAGACAGTTGCCTTGGTTTTCCTTACCTCTGATAGATATAGAACATTCAGAGCATTTAATTTCATTTGTGCCAAGTTTAAAACTTGATAGCATTAGGATACAAGAATAATCCAAATTGAAAAAAAGAGATCAACAAGCAAGGGTGTATATTTCAGGCTCTTGATTGCTTTCTTCTGTTAATTTTCTGTTAAGTATCTAGACTCATTGGGGGGGAAGTACAGAAACTGTTCAGGTTTATCAGCTAATTACCGTATTTTCTGGCGTATAAAGACGACTTTTTAACCCATGAAAATCTTCTCAAAAGTCAGGGGACGTCTTATACGCCGGGTGCTGAAACTTTAGGGACAGGGCTGGCTGGAAAACCTGGAGCGGATCTCCCATTTGGTCTGCGCAGGGAAAGCGGGACCAATTGGAGAAGAAGCTGCAGTCTGTGATTTTTTACAGGCTGGGGTCTGGGCGTCTTTCCTTCTAAAGTTGAAGAGCAGCTGCAGTCTATCCCAACTTGAAAGGCAGGTGGGGAATGCAGCATTTGACTCAGGAACTGGGCGGGCTGGCTGAAAAACCTGGAGCGGATCTCCCATTTGGTCTGCGCAGGGAAAGCTTTAGAGTGAATTAGGAAAAGTTTAATCCACTTGCACTGTTTTATGTTTACATGTTTGATGACAAACAGCCTTATGTTTATAAGTGACAGTTTTCCTACTAAGTACCTGCATGTCATAAGCATTTGAATTAAAATTACCATATTAAAATCAAATCTGATGTTTTTTAATTTTTATTTGGTGTGCGTTGGAAGAGGGGTAGTCTTATATGGCGAGTATAGCCCAAACCCTATAATTTAACAGGAAATGTAGGGGGTCGTCTTATACGCCCAGTCGTCTTATATGCCCAGTCGTCTTATACGCCGGAAAATATGGTATTGTGTTTTCCTAACTCCTTAGATTAGAGAATATTGTAGGATCCAGCTCATTTTGTGCATTGTACAGAACGGTGTCTGAATAAGAGTTTGTCATTTTGGTATGTTGATTGTAGCGCATGAGATGAAGGAAGAACCAAGGAAAGGTAATACTGTATAAGATGCTATAATGTAAGTTCATGTAAAAATTGTGCCCTACTCTTCATTCAAATACTTAGACAGAACTTTTATGTATGTATATTTATTTATTTATGCATGCCTTGTATGTTTTTGTTTATCTGGATCCTTCCTTCCTTTGTATTTTTTTTAATAAAAACAAAAATTAAAAAGAAATAAGTTTTCCTACTTTCTTTGTCACACCTCTCCAGTATACAGAAAATAAGCTGTACAATAACTTCAATAATCATACAGAAGACATATGTTGCTGAATCTGTTTCTTATTTTCTCAGTTATCCAAACCTGCTGGAGTGTTTGGCAGATGGAAATGAAAGTCATTTTACTTATTTGCTTTGCTACAATCAGCATGTCTACTGTTTGCCTCTATGCTTTGTACATTCTAAGTTTGGAGGCCTCTAATTGACTCATAAGAATGCAACCAGGGCATTTATAGAACTCTTAAGGAGTAATTAAATTAAAGTTATGGAGACAGGACATGGTTCATTTTCTCCCACTATAATAATGAGAGAATTTAATTCCCCTACCATATGTTAGAAGACAAACTCTACTAAGGATGAACCTTCCAGGAAATTACTGACTTTTCTTGTATACAATTTTCTCCTTCAGAAAGTGAAGGGGGACTAAAAGAATCAGCTACACTTGTCTTGATGCTAATCAATAGGGAAGAGTTATTTTTAGAATTGGAAGTAGCAACAACATCGAGGGAAAGTGACCATGTAATGTTGAAGTTCTTGATTTTAAAGGAAACTAAACTAAGTCATATATATTTTGACTTCAAAAAAGTGGATTTTAATAAACTCAGATCAGTGTTAAGATCCTATGGCTGAAAAAAGTAATGGGAGCAGGAAAAGTTAGGTGCAAATTCCAAAAATAGGAGATACAGGTAGTCCTTGATTTATAACAGTTCATTTAGTGATTGTTCAAAGTTACCACAGCACTGAAAAAAGTGACTTATGACAGTTTTTCACACTTACATCCATTGCAGAATTCCTGTTATCACATGATCAAAATTCAGATGCTTGATAACTGTCATGCATTTATGAAGGTTGTAGTGTCATGTGATTGCCTTTTGTGACCTTCTGACAAGCAGAGTCAATGGAGAATCTAGGTTCTCTTAACCACATTACTAACTTAACCACAGTGATTCACGTAATATGGCAAGAAAGGTCATAAAATGGGTCAAAACTCACTTAACAAATTTCTCACAGTAACAGAAATTTTGGGCTCAGGTGTGGTCATAAGATGAGGACTACCTGTACTAGATAGACAATTGTAGACAATTCCAATGAGGAGAAAAAAATGGAGGACAGACAGAGTGATTCTCACAATTTTAATAAAGTTCTAAAAACTATAAAGGATCCATAGAAGAAGTAGCTAGGCTATAAAACTAACCCCACAGTTTGGAGCTGATACGTGGAAGATAAGCATACATAGCTAGTTAAGATTAATGAATATATGCTAAGAAAACCAAAAGGGCTTCTTGAGTTATTTTCAAAATAAAACTAAAAGTTCAATATATCAACTGTTCAGGGAACATGACAAATTCCCAACTATTAATGAGGAAAATCATACTAATTATGCTCTCGTCATGCTTTACTCTTCAGAAAAATAATAACATGACAGTAGTGTGTAACTACTGGATGAATGGAGTATCCCGTTCTTTTACTAAAGGCATTTTTCTTTTGCACTGACACTGGAATAGTTCTGTGAAGTTTAGAAATAAACAAAGGAATGTCATCTGCGCCTTGTGCATGCTCACTCCATGCCCTAGTCATTTCTCAGTTGGATAACTGCAATGCACTCTACATGGGACAACCTTTGAGGAGCATTTGGAAACTATAGCCAGTGCAGAATGCATTGTGGCACACATGGAAACCTCCAGCCTAGCACATATAACACCACTGGCAGTTGAGTCATGACAACTGGATTTCTTTTCTTTTGGTTTGACTCTGCTGCTTATCCAAGTAGCTTCTTCAGTCTGAGCAAGTTGGTTAGGGAGACACTGTATATGTTCTCCAGACTGATTGCATTTCTCATCTCACCTAATTTGAATAGGCTCATTAGGTGGTGAGTAGGCAGAGAGTTGTTGTCTTCTAGGTGGGTCATTAAGTGTGGCCTCCCTGGTGACCCTATGAAATGGTCTTCATCTTCCTGGGGACTGATGCAAGAACAGCATAAAAAACGGGGGACAGGTTGTGTCTGAGGCCTCCATCTCTACCGTGGGAAGAATTTTCCATTCTTCCAGAAGGGTATTAAAGTTTGATTTTGCTGGTTGGCTTGGGGGAGGCACTCACTACTAGATGTGGTTGACAGGGTAAGAAGACCTTACCCCCACACTCTCCATCTTGTTGGTTCTGGGTGTGGTTTGGGTTGCATTGCTTTAAAATTTTAATGTGCGTAGTTTTGAAAATGTAATTGCTTTTTTATTTATCTTTTTAGATTCTGTAAGCTGCCCAGAGTCACTCAATTGGGGAGATGAATGGCATGTAAATTTAATAAACCTGCAAATGAAAACAATTTGTATTCAACTAAGTTATGTACTACTTCATAAATCTCCCTGGGTTGTCTAATAGCATGAGCCAAGAGTTCCACAGAGATATTAAAAACCAAGGACTAAAGTAGACATCCTTGTCTAGTTCCTCTAAATAATGGGAGAGTAGGAGAAAACAGTTAACATACCATTAACTTTCACTTTAGAGTGAAAGACTCATTATATGGTATTATATGATTTTATTGTAATAATTTTATGAATTTCTAAGGAAATACAAAACTCTAGTATACTGTATTGGTCCAAATTGAAATTGTTGCCTGTATGAAAATGTGGTTATCCACCCATTTAAGGAATATCAATTCTATACTTGTGAGGAATCCATTAAATATTTAGGTATTTGTATAGTAAACTATATAACTCAGCAAAATATATAGAAGTTTCAACAAATAAATTCTTTGTTTACAGATTTTATGGGTTTTTTTGATTCTGAATATATTTACAGAAAATTCAGTAACTTATTATTGAGGGAGGATTCAGTGTTTTGAATCAGAAGCTAGATCATCACGCTTACCTATTGTCAAATATTAAGTACTGGAAACCAACAATCTGTTAATTTTCCGATTTGGGTAACTTTGGAATACATTTAGTATCTTTGGTTGGATGGCTATTATTAGGATCTAATTATACTGAAAGTAGTATTTCTGGAAACAATTACATCAGTTAAAAATCTGTGGAATATAATATCTAATAAAAAAGTTTGTATCCTTTTTTCCCATGCTAAATTGACATTATGGGGAAGCCTAACCTTAAAAATTGAAGAAATGGTGGCATGGAAAAATTAGATGAAAGTGAGGATATTGACTTCGGATCAATTAATAGATGATGAAGATAGATTTTTTTAACATATTCTCTCTTAAAGAGACAATTATGATTTACCAGATGTAATCTAATGGCAATATTTATCATTAGATTTGTTAACAATTTTGCTTGGATCAGCAGCTTTTTTTCAAATACTAGAACAACTTGTTAAATCTTTTAAAACTAGAAACCTAACTTACTTTTTATAGATATTTATTATTTATTTATTTATTATTTAAACTTGTATACCGCCCTATTCCCGTAGGACTCAGGGCGGTTTACAGGGAAAAATTAAAAATACATACATACAAAGTTAAAATTGATTAAAACTAAAATTAAATTAAGTCCCTGAATTTAAACTAAAACCCCATTAATAAATAATTAAAACCCCTCAGTCTTGCCCAGACAGCTCAAAAAGCCAAGTTTTCAAATCCCTGCGAAATGAGCGAAGGTCGGGGGCAGTCCTAAGCTCCGTGGGAAGATGGTTCCAAAGGGCTATCAATAGGGTTCCAAAGGGTTATCAATAGATTAATTTGATATGGAAATTTTCAGAAATGAATAAAGTTCCTATGTTGCCTAGAAAAATAGAGTGTCAACTTCTTTAGCAAGAGTGTCAGTGGACCTCAAATTATGACTTACACATCAAAAAAAATAACATTTAGAATTTATTGAACTCCATTACATTTATATAGAAAAGAACTGTCCAAAACAGTATTTTGGTAGAAATATAAGGATAATGCTTCTTTAAAATTCAGTATATTATAGTTACTAAATTTGGGGAGAAAATTTTGAATTATATAAATATAATTGGGCCAGAAAAGTAAAATTTTCAGATGATAATCTTATGAACTATGATTGATTTGGATGAAGAAACTTGTGAATTATAAAAAAAAATCTGATATGTAAGAAGACAAAATTCAAAATGAATTTGATAAAGAAAATGGCTGAAAGTAACACATTGAAGAGACCTGCAGAGTTTGTCAATTAGGAAGTCAAAATTAAACGCACCATTATAGGGTGGGAATATTACCTAGCCCAGCATAGCTGACTCAGGAATTCTGGGAGTTGAAGTCCATGAGTCATAAAAGAGCCGAGGTTGCCTACCCCTGACCTAGCCTGATAATATTTGCAAGAAACATTATTACAGTAATAGCTAATTGTAACTAGCAGTATGATGTGACTACAAAGAAGCAAAAGCAATTTTAGCCTACATAATCGGAAGTATAATTTCTAAATCACAGGAAGTGATTGCTCTATTACATTCTATTTTTAATACACATTCACACACTTGAGTATTGTCCCGATTCTGGGCATGACAATTTAAGTTGGATTTAAATAAATTAGAACAGTTCAGAGAAGGGCATCCAAGATGATCAGGAGAGTAAGTACAAAGACCTATGAAAAGAAATGGAAAGAGCCTAGCTTGCTTATGCTTGATGGAATATGACAGCATTTTTCAAATATCTGAAAGGATGTTACATAGAAGAAGGTCAAGGCTTTCTCTCTTGTTCCAGAGTGCAGGATGTAGAACAATGGGTTTAAATTGCAAGAAAGCAAATCTGTCAAATTTTTGAAAAAGCTTCCCGTAATTTGGTTCGTTTAAGAGGAGGAAGTCAATTTGTGTCTTGGATGCTTTAATATGGATTCCTGCGTTGAGGAGGAGGTTGCATTTGATGGCCAAAATGACTCCTTTTTAAAATTATTCCTCAGGGCAGTTTGATTTTAACATAGAGCTGAAGATTTAACTACTGCAAATTAAAGACAGTCTGGAGTATACAAAGTCAGCTGAATGGTTATGAGAAACTGAGAATCTAAGGTAGTATTAGCTACTAAAAAGGAACCTGGTAGCTCATGTGCAGGAGCAACAAAATTCCCACACGTGTTTAGTCAACATGAGATGATTTTAGTTGAGTAATTTTCAGTCTAGGAGCAACTGAGGTGGCCGTGAAAGCTTTTTGCACTCAAAATTAATGAGGCTATTGCTTTTTATTGTTGCTAAAGCTAATTTATCTATTTTTCCAATGTTTTTTCAGTGTTGGTAACGTGTAGTCATTTTTCTTATTTGCCCAGCTTAAATGTGAATGGTGTGTAAAAGGAGGAGAATGGTTTGGTAGTATGTAAGCACCATTGTGATGCAAAATTTTAACAGCTTGTATATTTATAGGTGTTCCAGCTGAACAGCAATGAAGGTAAAATGGAACATAAATATTGTTTAAAATTCCCAAAAGTGTTTTGTAACCTTGCCTGGGATTGAGAAAGGTGCAATATTGCTACCCTTAAATCCTATGTCTGCTAAATAGAAATTATAACAGCTTTTTTCCCCTATTCTATGGAGAAAGAAATCCTCAAGTTATATCTCTTAATTATTTATTTGGTAGTGTTTTTTTTTCATTTTTCTGCTTTGAGCTAAAAAGAGACATTGTCTACACATACAGGCATTAGCCAACAGATAAGAGAAAATATGGTTAAACTCTTGCCACAACTTGCAGCTTTGAGCCCCAGGAAGTTCACAAAATTAACCCCAAAATCTGTGGGAGGTTTCTTCACTGAAAGTAGTCTGTGGTGAGAGGTTGCCAAGTTTCTTCAGTTTGCAACTGGCATGCTGAAAACTTTGTAGCCATCAAGTACCCATTTGAGTACCATCCTGTTTTTCCGTGATAGGCTTCATCAGTTGGTCTATGGAAATTCTTTTCTTGCTTCTACCAGGCAGTGCATTCACTACATATTAAGACTTTAAGTTGAGATTTAATTGCTTTCCATTATCATCTAATGTGCTAATAAAAAGGAGACTAGAAGTTTCCACTTTGGTTAAAAATTATGGCACAATGTGATATTTAGATTGAAACTTTGATGAATTTTAACTACAATTAACTGAAATAATTTTCTAAACTTTGATCTGAATTTGACTTTGGGCAAAAGTGATATTTAAGTTTATTTACTCTGTAGTGTTAACTTTGCAGATGCTTTATAGGGGGGAGAGATATGTAAAATACGTGATGATGCAGATAATTCTTATGAAAAGAACATTATGATTTAGCATTGTGCCTAAATGGGGTTAATCTGATGGATGGTAACACTTTGGTTTGTGATTTTCCCCCTCCCCATGTGTGTTCTTCATTGGATTTCCAAAAATGTTTTCTTTCCCTCCCCCCTTTCTCCCGGTCTATTAAGGTTAAAAATATTGCTATAATGAATTTAGTTATCTAGCAGTTGAATTGATATATTGTTTGCAACAAAACATCATTGCTGAACAATAATATTAGCAGTAAGCTAAGTTGAGGTGTTATAGTACCCCTAATGCTAAAGGGTACTGTTTCTTAAAATCAACAACCTTGGACCACAAATGAGAATTTAGAAAAAAGAGAGTCTGCCCAGAACTGGGTCAAGGCCAAGTAATGCCCTCAACCAGGGGTAGGCAACCTTGGCTCTTTGATGACTCATGGACTTCAACTCCCAGAATTCCTGAGCCAGCATGGCTGGCTCAGGAATTTTAGGAGTTGAAGTCCATGAGTCATCAAAGAGCCAAGGTTGCCTAACCCTGCCCTAAACACAGGCCAATAGAGGTGCCACTTGACAGAATCAAAATGCTCACACCAGGGGACAGAAATACAAAATTCAATGACATTTTCAAATCAAACTTTTAAACTGTCGTTGCTTAACAGGTTCCCCCTTTAAAAAAAACCTCTTCTTTAAACAGCAGTTAAGGTCAATTATAAAAAAAACAACTAAAGTTGAGTGTGGCAGTGAAAGAGTTAGGGACATGAGGAAATAGGGGGAAATACTTAGTAGTACCTTTCTTCCTTTGGTGCTCTAAGCACGTGATTATTTCACTTAATGGTTAATCTAGGACTGAGACTACCCAATGAAACAAACAATCCTCTCTACGTTTTCATCTTTAAGAACACAAGAATTCATATATTTGGCAAATTAGAAAATGACATTGCATTTATGTATGCCTTACCACATTTTCTATTTTTAAAGGACTTTAAAAATTATTTTAGTCATATCAGAATAGGAACATCTCTTAACACAAACCTATTGGGCAAGAATTATATTCAGTAGAAACCCCATAAATACTAAGGGGCTAAGAATGGATGGACTTCAGTCTGGTAAAAACCTATATTAGTCATCATTGTATTTGTAATTTGTACTTTTCTTCTGAGTGGTTTGTACAAGATTACAGTTACATTTAGTATAGCAGTGTACATGTAGATTGAGAATCAGATCTGTGCTGAAGGCCTGTTGAAAATTCAAATTGCTGAAACATTGTACTCACGATGCTGCTTGTATTATCACTTTCTTGCTTTTAGTGAAACAGTTTTTAGTAACTGATCCATTCTTGCAAACTAGCTGACCGTGAGGCTATGTGGGAAGGCAGGGTGTATGAGGAAGATATGGCAGACCATCTTGGATCTCTGTAGACAACACCTTAAGAATCACTGAAAAAATCTACATAGTCTCAAAATGTACCTGTTCTAAAAGGAAAAAGAAACCAAAACTTGAGTACCGTATATTGTTTTGGTTTTAAAAGTAATTTGATAGATAAGCCACAAGCACCAAATTCATACAAAACGTGAAATCAAAACCAAACAAATCATAATTTGACTTGATGATATGAATAAACCCAGTAATAGTTCTGTCTCAGATGTGAAATAAAGCAAAATCAGACAGAATAAAGGCTTTCTGGATTTGACTAACAGAATTGTAGGTAATAGCTCTACTATTTTTCTAGAGTCCAAATACTATTGTGACATTTCTTTCTGTAATTTTCATTTGGTAGGAATGCTTAGGTTGCTTATACAAATGATAGCTAATTTGTCGTAAATGACATTTAAAACTTTTAAAGAGAGGCAAACACATTTCTGCTAATTTGCCCTATTTGTGGCAAAGATAATGACTCTTAAGTTACGCACTGCTCTTATTTGCTATTTTTACAGAGTACCTTGAACCATATTAAACTAATTGCTGTGTAACTCCTTACAATTAATGGAAATTTTCCACTGAGGCACACTGTCATCTTTATAGCTATACAGTGGCCCCAATCATTTTCATTCTGATTTTTTTTAGTTTACCATACTCACTTGATCTATTAACACATCAGCATGTGGTATTTGTACTATAATGAATCATCTACTTTGGAAACTCTGTGGCTGCTTTTATACAATTCTGCCCATACTTAAGTTTGGCTTGTATCCTACTGAGTAATATCCTTGGATAATCACTTATTCCTAACCTTGTGTTGCCGTATATAAAAGAATAATGATTTTGATGCAGATCCTTACTGATTTTTATGCAAGTGCATAGCGAAATTATAAATTACAGGACTAACCAACATGTTATATTGACCAGAGTGATAATAGTTGTAATCCAGCACATTTGGAGGAAGATAGTAATAGTGATAGTAATAAAGTTGGAAGGGACCTTGGAGGTCATCTAGACCAACTCATTGCTTAGGCAGGAAACCCGGCCTTTACCATTTCAGACAAATGGTTGTCCAGTCTCTTCTTAAAAACCTCCAGTGATCTAGTAGTAGTGCTTTTACCATTATTTATATCACAATACATAAACCTATCATTAGAAAAAAGCTGCATAAATTATATGTACATGGGTCACAGAAATGAATGACATATGTTAATTCTTTGTTGAATAAATCACTGCAAGCTCAATTTTTCATTTTTTTCAGTTATATCACTTTTCAGTTATATCACTTTTCAGTTATATCTTTATGTTTGAATGAAAATAAAATATTAAAATATATTGGCCGTATATCTTAAAAAAGAAAAAACTTTACATTGTGTGAAGCTGTTCTTTCAAATGTTTGTATGCTGATTATGTTAAGTTCTGGAATGTTCTTAAGAAAATAGGAATCTCAACACTTCATACTGTCCTCATGTTAAATGTAAACAAGTATAGGAGACCACAATCTAAACATGGGGAAAGCGACTGGCTGCAGGTTGGCAATAGAGTGAGACAACCTTGTATATTTTATCCTTATGTTGGAAGGAGCAGAATTGAAAGAAGATTCCAAGTTTGAAAAATGCTGTGCATTTCTATAACAAATTTCATGGCTGAAATTAATGCCTGGCATTCATATTTGAAGTTCAGTATTCTGATCCTAGAGGAGATCAACCCTGACTGCTCTTTAGAAGGCCAGATCCTGAAGCTAAAACTCAAATACTTTGGCCACCTAATGAGAAGGAAGGACTCACTGGAGAAGAGCCTAATGCTGGGAAAGATTGAGGGCAAGAGAAGAAGGGGACGACAGAGAATGAGGTGGCTGGATGGAGTCACTGAAGCAGTAGGCGTGAGCTTAAATGGACTCCAGAAGATGGTTGAGGACAGGAAGGCCTGAAGGAACGTTGTCCATAGGGTTGCAATGGGTCGGACATGAATTCGCAGCTAACAACAACAACAACATTCTGATTAATATGATCCAGATCTGTGCAGTGACTTAATTCTTATTGTTTCCTAAGAAATTCTCATTGTTACCTGTTTACACGCTTTTCATTTCTTTCATTTTATTGGTGTAATCCTTTTTATTATTGTAAGCCTCCTAGAATAGCCCCAGGGCAAGATAGGTAGCAAATAAATTTAACAAATAAAGCAATAAGAATAAAACCTATAGGTTTAGGAAGCAATAAATTATTTAGCCTCTAAATGTATTGTATCATAGTATTGTTGTGAACTTCCCAGTGTTATTTTTTACAGGTTGGGTGATTAGATAAACTTTATAAAGAAATAAACAAGTAAATAATTTCCCAAAGTTCATGACTTCTTATTTCTTCTAAGAGATTTCTTAGATTTCTATGCCTTGCTGACTTTATATTGTCAAAGCCCTTTTAATCTAATATGTTGATTAAATGAATTTGGAGCCAGTAAGTAGAAGAATGACCATTTTAGGTCTAGGTTTCTAAAAAAAATAACATTTTAATTTCATTTACTGAAGAACACTGGGATGTTTCAGTGTATTAATAAAATTTCAGAATACTGCCATGTAGATTATGTATAAACCTCTTAAAGATATTATGGGTCTGTGCCTGTGGGTATTAGTATTGCTACCTTAAGTATTTTTAACTGTTAACTTTGTTTGTTGACAGAGAAGGAAAAATGAAAGAAACTAAACATCTAGTTCAAAACATCCCCCTACCAAAAGCAATGGATGATTAGTTTCCTCTTTTTTCATATCTCATTTATCACAAATCTGAGCTCTTTTTTTGGCATTGTTTAGGTAACAAGCTCTAATAGTCAGAGAAAAATGGACTTTCCTTTTTAAATAGCCAGGGTTTCCATCAGTGAGATTATGGTTTAGACTTTATATCAAAATATTCCTTCATTGTGAGACTTTTACCTAATCTCATTCCGTTATAAAACTTGAAAGTACAACAAATTGAGTTCTGGTTCTCTAAATTTGTTGTCTTTATTATAATCTCCCTTAACTTGCTCCCTGCATGATGAAAAACTTCGACATTAAATACTGGTGGGTGGCGGTTTTTTATCCAGCTTACACTGAGTCTTCAACGGGGTTTCTGCCTTGCTGAAAAAAGCCCTGTCAAAGCCCTTTTAATCTAATCCAAGACAGAAAGACTGCAAGTGTCACAAGTTCAAGAGGAAAAGGATTTAGAATGCTATTATGCGTTAAGGAATCCTGATTAGTGAAGGTCAGATCATCTTTCGCTATCAATCTTGGGGAAAAATTACTACTCGTGATGTGTTCTTGTATATTAGAAATGCTTTGAGTAAATATTTGGTCTAGTGGTTGGTTAAAGGGACCAAACTTGAAAGTGGGAGATCATAAATTCTAGTCATGCCTGAGCCATGAAAGTCAGCTGGGACTTGGACCAGTCCATACTCTCTCAGCCTGACTCACGTCATAGGGCTGAGGTGGGGAAAATAGGAGGATGAAGGAGTTTCTCGCCTTGAGTTATTTATTAAAAAAAAAAATAAAGATGGCATGCAAGTAAATAAACCACTCTTTGTAAAATAAGTTATTAAAATATAACCAGTGTATTTTAATAAAACTTTGTTTCTGATTAAATCTTAATATCAATATTTCTAGAAAAAGGGCCGTAGAAAAGATATGAAACTGCTTTATACAAAATGTGACATTTAGAGTTGTCACGTCCCTGAATAATTTGGTCACTTGCTTCTTGATGCTTCTTTAAGGAAATATGCTGAGGGTCAGTGCAGTGCAAGATTACTTTTTGCAATAGAAACATCATTAAACTATGGTCCCTAGTAATATGATATAATGGTCCATCTCTTCAGTCCAAAAGTCAATTTAAAAAGAAAAACAACACTCACGTGCTTGATTAACACTCAGTGAAGCATAAAATATGCCATAGGTTAAAATATGCAATTTTAAAAAATCAGATAGACTTTCCCTTAGTTGGTCTCTTTCTGTTCCCCAGAGCACATTCTTTGGCTGTTATGCTTCTGTTTCCCTTTGGTCATTTCATATTTCTAACATGGAATATTTACTCCTCTTATAGTTTAAAGATTTATCCTGCAAATTCCTTCTTAGTTGCTTTTGAGCTGGTTTTGGGAAAAGTATATGGATTTCTGGAATTGATTGCATTTTGATTTTTAGGAATATCAAATATAAGCTTGAGATAATGTATGGAGGAATCTATGAAAATATAACTTCTTAAAGTAATTATAACTAGATGATGCCTCAGATATTATTTGTTGGGTTTAATTGGTTTGGATATAGGGCTATGCAGTGCTTTAAATTTGCTTTGGAAGAGGTGCTTTAGAACCTCCACTAATAAATGTATCACCTGACTCCAACTCATTAAAGCAATGTTGTATGTTTCCAGGATCATGTGGCCACACAGCAGGGAGACTTCATGTGTGTGAAGGTTTCTGTTACAGCCTTGGAAATATATGTATCTGCTATAATGAGTTGCAACAAGCTAATGAAGTAACTTACCGTATATACTTGAGTATAAGCCGAATTTTTCAGCCCACTTTTTGGGCTGAAAAATTCCACTTCGGCTTATACTCCAGTCAACAAAAAAACTTACCGAGGACTTGTGCGCGGCCGAGGCTTTGGTGCTTCCGGGATCGCCCGCACCTCTCCCAAGCCACCGCCGTCCGAGACCTGCCGAAGTTTGGGGAGGTTTGGGGAGGTGCGCGCGCACCTCCCCAAACTCCGCGCCTTGCCTGCCTGCTTCTTTCCGCAGCGGAAAGAAGCAGGCAGGCAGGGCGCGGAGGAACGGAGACTTGCCGACGTTTGGGGAGGTTTGGGCGCCTCCCCAAACCTCGGCAGGTCTCCGTTCCTCCGCGCAGACCTGCCGACGTTTGGGGAGGTTTGGGCGCCTCCCCAAACCTCGGCAGGTCTCCGTTCCTCCTGCCGACCTTTGGGGAGGTTTGGGCGCCTCCCCAAACCTCCCCAAACCTCGGCAGGTCTCCGTTCCTCCTGCCGACCTTTGGGGAGGTTTGGGCGCCTCCCCAAACGTCCCCAAACCTCGGCAGGTCTCCGTTCCTGTTTGGGGAGGTTTGGGCGCCTCCCCAAACCTCCCCAAACCTCGGCAGGTCTCCGTTCCTCCGCGCAGACCTGCCGACCTTTGGGGAGGTTTGGGCGCCTCCCCAAACGTCCCCAAACCTCGGCAGGTCTCCGTTCCTGTTTGGGGAGGTTTGGGCGCCTCCCCAAACCTCCCCAAACCTCGGCAGGTCTCCGTTCCTCCGCGCAGACCTGCCGACGTTTGGGGAGGTTTGGGCGCCTCCCCAAACCTCCCCAAACCTCGGCAGGTCTCCGTTCTTCCTGCCGACCTTTGGGGAGGTTTGGGCGCCTCCCCAAACCTCCCCAAACCTCGGCAGCTCTCCGTTCCTCCGCGCAGACCTGCCGACCTTTGGGGAGGTTTGGGCGCCTCCCCAAACGTCCCCAAACCTCGGCAGGTCTCCGTTCCTGTTTGGGGAGGTTTGGGCGCCTCCCCAAACCTCCCCAAACCTCGGCAGGTCTCCGTTCCTCCGCGCAGACCTGCCGACCTTTGGGGAGGTTTGGGCGCCTCCCCAAACGTCCCCAAACCTCGGCAGGTCTCCGTTCCTCCGCGCAGACCTGCCGACCTTTGGGGAGGTTTGGGCGCCTCCCCAAACGTCCCCAAACCTCGGCAGGTCTCCGTTCCTGTTTGGGGAGGTTTGGGCGCCTCCCCAAACCTCCCCAAACCTCGGCAGGTCTCCGTTCCTCCGCGCAGACCTGCCGACCTTTGGGGAGGTTTGGGCGCCTCCCCAAACGTCCCCAAACCTCGGCAGGTCTCCGTTCCTGTTTGGGGAGGTTTGGGCGCCTCCCCAAACCTCCCCAAACCTCGGCAGGTCTCCGTTCCTCCGCGCAGACCTGCCGACCTTTGGGGAGGTTTGGGCGCCTCCCCAAACGTCCCCAAACCTCGGCAGGTCTCCGTTCCTGTTTGGGGAGGTTTGGGCGCCTCCCCAAACCTCCCCAAACCTCGGCAGGTCTCCGTTCCTCCGCGCAGACCTGCCGACCTTTGGGGAGGTTTGGGCGCCTCCCCAAACGTCCCCAAACCTCGGCAGGTCTCCGTTCCTCCGCGCAGACCTGCCGACCTTTGGGGAGGTTTGGGCGCCTCCCCAAACGTCCCCAAACCTCGGCAGGTCTCCGTTCCTGTTTGGGGAGGTTTGGGCGCCTCCCCAAACCTCCCCAAACCTCGGCAGGTCTCCGTTCCTCCGCGCAGACCTGCCGACCTTTGGGGAGGTTTGGGCGCCTCCCCAAACGTCCCCAAACCTCGGCAGGTCTCCGTTCCTGTTTGGGGAGGTTTGGGCGCCTCCCCAAACCTCCCCAAACCTCGGCAGGTCTCCGTTCCTCCGCGCAGACCTGCCGACCTTTGGGGAGGTTTGGGCGCCTCCCCAAACGTCCCCAAACCTCGGCAGGTCTCCGTTCCTGTTTGGGGAGGTTTGGGCGCCTCCCCAAACCTCCCCAAACCTCGGCAGGTCTCCGTTCCTCCGCGCAGACCTGCCGACGTTTGGGGAGGTTTGGGCGCCTCCCCAAACCTCCCCAAACCTCGGCAGGTCTCCGTTCCTGTTTGGGGAGGTTTGGGCGCCTCCCCAAACCTCCCCAAACCTCGGCAGGTCTCCGTTCCTCCGCGCAGACCTGCCGACCTTTGGGGAGGTTTGGGCGCCTCCCCAAACCTCCCCAAACCTCGGCAGGTCTCCGTTCTTCCTGCCGACCTTTGGGGAGGTTTGGGCGCCTCCCCAAACCTCCCCAAACGTCGGCAGGTCTGCGCGGAGGAACGGAGACCTGCCGAGGTTTGGGGAGGTTTGGGGAGGCGCCCAAACCTCCCCAAACAGGAACGGAGACCTGCCGAGGTTTGGGGAGGTTTGGGGAGGCGCCCAAACCTCCCCAAAGGTCGGCAGGAGGAACGGAGACCTGCCGAGGTTTGGGGAGGTTTGGGGAGGCGCCCAAACCTCCCCAAAGGTCGGCAGGAGGAACGGAGACCTGCCGAGGTTTGGGGAGGTTTGGGGAGGCGCCCAAACCTCCCCAAACAGGAACGGAGACCTGGGGAGGTTTGGGGAGGCGCCCAAACCTCCCCAAAGGTCG
This sequence comes from Vipera berus, assembly GCF_964194415.1. Lineage (NCBI taxonomy): Eukaryota > Metazoa > Chordata > Lepidosauria > Squamata > Viperidae > Vipera > Vipera berus. The sequence continues at coordinate 42,280,854 of NC_138202.1, forward strand.
GCAGGTCTGCGCGGAGGAACGGAGACCTGCCGAGGTTTGGGGAGGTTTGGGGAGGCGCCCAAACCTCCCCAAACAGGAACGGAGACCTGCCGAGGTTTGGGGAGGTTTGGGGAGGCGCCCAAACCTCCCCAAACGTCGGCAGGTCTGCGCGGAGGAACGGAGACCTGCCGAGGTTTGGGGAGGTTTGGGGAGGCGCCCAAACCTCCCCAAACAGGAACGGAGACCTGCCGAGGTTTGGGGACGTTTGGGGAGGCGCCCAAACCTCCCCAAAGGTCGGCAGGTCTGCGCGGAGGAACGGAGACCTGCCGAGGTTTGGGGAGGTTTGGGGAGGCGCCCAAACCTCCCCAAACAGGAACGGAGACCTGCCGAGGTTTGGGGACGTTTGGGGAGGCGCCCAAACCTCCCCAAAGGTCGGCAGGTCTGCGCGGAGGAACGGAGACCTGCCGAGGTTTGGGGAGGTTTGGGGAGGCGCCCAAACCTCCCCAAACAGGAACGGAGACCTGCCGAGGTTTGGGGACGTTTGGGGAGGCGCCCAAACCTCCCCAAAGGTCGGCAGGTCTGCGCGGAGGAACGGAGACCTGCCGAGGTTTGGGGACGTTTGGGGAGGCGCCCAAACCTCCCCAAAGGTCGGCAGGTCTGCGCGGAGGAACGGAGACCTGCCGAGGTTTGGGGAGGTTTGGGGAGGCGCCCAAACCTCCCCAAACAGGAACGGAGACCTGCCGAGGTTTGGGGACGTTTGGGGAGGCGCCCAAACCTCCCCAAAGGTCGGCAGGTCTGCGCGGAGGAACGGAGACCTGCCGAGGTTTGGGGAGGTTTGGGGAGGCGCCCAAACCTCCACAAACAGGAACGGAGACCTGCCGAGGTTTGGGGAGGTTTGGGGAGGCGCCCAAACCTCCCCAAACGTTGGCAGGTCTGCGCGGAGGAACGGAGACCTGCCGAGGTTTGGGGAGGTTTGGGGAGGCGCCCAAACCTCCCCAAACAGGAACGGAGACCTGCCGAGGTTTGGGGACGTTTGGGGAGGCGCCCAAACCTCCCCAAAGGTCGGCAGGTCTGCGCGGAGGAACGGAGACCTGCCGAGGTTTGGGGAGGTTTGGGGAGGCGCCCAAACCTCCCCAAACAGGAACGGAGACCTGCCGAGGTTTGGGGAGGTTTGGGGAGGCGCCCAAACCTCCCCAAAGGTCGGCAGGAGGAACGGAGACCTGCCGACGAGCCTTGGCCACACAGGGTATTCCTGTGTATTCAGGCTTGCAAAATGGCGGATCGAGCCTCTGCTGGCGGCAGAGGCTTGCAGAACGGCGGATCGGCTTATACTCGAGTCAATAACTTTTTCCAGTTTTTGGGGGTGAAATTGGGGGTCTCGGCTTATACTCGAGTCGGCTTATACTCAAGTATATACGGTATTTTAAAATTTTGTTCATTCTTACCAACCATTTTTTTCAGAATCATATATTTTCTCCTTTAGATTTTATGTGTGAAAACAGAAAGAGAGACTGAAAGGATTCTGTCAAATTTTCATATTGTCACAAGTATGTTTTCCAAAAAACTAGGGGTTTTTTTCCATACAGGAGATGTATTTTTTTATTTTTCACACTGAACTCTTTTGCAGTTGATGTCTGTTTTTTAAGAAAAAAGAATTTGTGGTTTGATGGTTACAATGGATACTCAGTGAGCTATATTTTTATAGAGTTTTTAAAAAGTACAGCCTACTTATTTTGTAGATTTATATATCACTTATTTTCTCAATTCACAAAATATCATACTTTGTATGATCCAATTTCAAGTTTTTGTTCATAACATTGTAGTAATAGGTAAGGCATAGATTGTGGTAGTGTAGTATAGTGTAGCGTAATATATAGTATAGTATAGTATAGTATAGTATAGTATAGTATAGTATAGTATAGTATAGTATAGTATAGTATAGTATAGTATTAAATATACTGTGCCAGTTGTACTACCAAATTGTAGTTTAAACAGACCTTGAAGTTGAAAAATATTGTTTTTATGCTGTTATATTAATTATATTTTGGTTTGGAAATTGAGATTATAAAATGCTTGAATTGTAACTTCTGAGTATAAAATCTTCTAATTAAATATTTACTTTGCTCAAAACTAAATGACATTAACTTTAATAGAACTTGGTCACAAATCAGTAAATAGTATACAAATTTATCACAAAAGTTTTAAATTACCGGTATCAAAGGAGTTCTTCTACTGAATTAAAAGTTTAAATATTCAGGTGTAAAATTATTTCAAATACTATTTTACTGATGTTAAACTTATAACTGGTTGTGCATTTCCCTAATATATTTTTTTCTTTTTTTCCCCTTTTTGTTTCCTCAGAAAAAGAGGGATAGAGGTTATACAGGTGAGTGCATTACGTTTGATTTCTATTTTAATAGTTATGTTTATGCTTGTATGGCATCAGTCTCTTCTGATCTTTCTTTCTAATATATATATATATATATATAATCATTTATATAAAATGATATCTAGCTCTAAAAGTTGAATAAAGGGAATCCTTGACTTATGATCAGGCGTTTAACAATTGTTCATAGTTTTACTGTGGCCTTGAAAGGGGTGCTTAATGGCCTGTAAAGCACTTCTGTAAAACGTTGCTCCCCTGCCCTCAGCCACCTGACTGCATTTTGGGCACTTGGCAATTGGCTCATGTTTATGACCGGTTGTAGCATGCCACATTCATGTGACCACAATTTCCAACTTTCATGCCGGTTACAACCACATGATACACCTAATGGCCACCATAAAAATCATGTTTGGTTATGTGGGTGCTTCAACATATGACTGTTGTGAGTTACAAGCAACATTCTGGTCCCAAATGTGATTGTAAGTTGAGGATTATCTGTAGTTTATGAATTTTTATGAATAATAATTGCATATATGGATAACCCCAAATATTATTGTATTTAAAATTTTCCTTGGTTTCCTTGGTAGATTTGTTATTTGTGTTACAAAAGAACAACAATTCCAATTTGTACAATGTGGCAAATGGAAGCCACTTGGTTTTCGCTGAATCTAGCAATGTTTCATATAGAGAAGGAGAAGTATGAGGGCTTTAATTTAATTGACCTTGTATATTTTCACTTCCTTCAATTTTTATGCAAATCAAATCCGTGCTGTAGCTTTGCAAATGAAGATAGACCATTTCAAATCCCTGTAATTCTCCTGGTATGTTATGTCTGTTTCCTTCTTTTCCTGCTTCCCTCTATAATTTAGTAATGAAATCTGCAGTGTGATTAACTTCAACTTATATTTATCAGTATTGCACAAATTGGAGACCAGAAGGGGGCTTTGTATACTGTGTAGTAATGCTTGCATTTCTAATACAGGTAGTCCTTGAGCTAAAACCATTTGAAATTATGATAGTGCTGAACAGTAGTAGTTAGAATCGGTCCTCAGAGTTCCAGCCTCTGCAGTCACATGATCATGATCTGGACACTTGGCAATCAATTTATACTTACAACTGTTTGCAACACCACATGATCACTTCCCTGCTAGCTTTCCCAGAAAGTCAATGGGAAGCTGGCAGGAAAAGTAGCAAGTCACTGCAATAAATCGCCCACATCCATTCACCCTCCCCCAGCCTTTCTGAGCTCATGCCATGCCAGCCACTCATTCATTTCATTTTCATTTTATTAACTTTATATGCCGCCCTTCTCCCTGAGGACTCAGGGCAGCTCACAACAATAAAAATTAAAAAACATAGAGTAAAAAATTTAAAAGAGAATTAAACAATAAATACAAAATTACAAAACAATTTAACCCAGTAAAAGCCTAATTAAAAATTGTAGTCAGTCCAGGCCCGCTTGTTGGAACAACCAGGTCTTCAGGTCACGGCGGAAGGACCGAAGGTCAGGGGCTGTGCGCAGCTCCGGGGGTAGATCATTCCAGAGGGTTGGCGCGCCCACAGAGAAGGCTTTCCCCCTGGGGGTCGCCAGCCGGCATTGCCTGGCCGACGGAACCCTGAGGAGGCCGACTGTGGGAGCGAACTGGGCAATGGGAGGTTGACAATGGCAGCAGGTGGTCTCACAAGTACCCCGGGCCTAAGCCATGCAGGGCTTTAAAGGTTATTACCAGCACCTTGAATCGCACTTGGAGGGTAACCGGAAGCCAATGCAGCTCGCGCAGGAGTGGTGTAACATGGGAGTACCGAGATACTCCCATAAGCACCCGCGTGGCCGCATTTTGCACCAGTTGAAGCCTCCGGGTGCTCTTCAAGGGCAGCCCCATGTAAAGAGCATTGCAGTAATCCAGGCGAGAAGTGACGAGGGTGTGGGTAACCGTGCATAGGGCATCTCGGTCCAAAAAGGGGCGCAACTGGCGCAGTAGGCGAACCTGTGCGAAGGCCCCCATGGTCACGGCTGTTAGATGATCTTCCAAATTAAGCCGTGAATCCAGGAGGACACCCAAGTTGTGAGCCCTTTCTGTGGGGGGCAATACCTCCCCCCATCAAAAGAGATGGAACTTGTTGGACAATACGAGATGCCGGTATCCACTCATGTACCCTTACCATGGCTGCCTCATACTCTGCACACCCTTTCCAACTCAGGCTTCACCCTTATGCACCATCTGTCGGGCACCCTCCCTGAATCATGCTTCTCATGCAACCCCATGCATTCTTTCTGACCCCACCATGCCTCTCACACACCATCTTACACTCGCCTAGAGTCATGCAATGCATCTCAGGCACCCTCACACAACTTCTCCAACCTGCCCCTTACATATCATGCTGCACCCTCCAGGCCTTCATTGTGGCTCCCATATATTCCTTGACTTCCTCGCACACCCATCCTGACTTATGTTTCTCACACATTCTCCGTGTCCGTCCCCTTCAACCCCGCTTACACTTTCCCTATCTCTCTGCGCTCATGACATGCTAGCCATTTGCATACCCTCCTCACCCTCACTGCGCCTCCCTTGCTTTATAATCACATCACTTAGCGATGAAAATTCCAGTCCCAATTGCCATCATAATCAAGGACTACCTATAACTGCCCAAATCCATTCTTTAAGGAGACACTCCTAGCAAAAAATAGTACAAAGTGAAATAGCGACCAAGGATTTCATTCTAATATAAATACCTTCAAACATATAAATATTTGGTGCCTCATAGATCATTGTTCTTAGTAAGAATTATCTTGTGACATATGCATTAATTGAAAACTTTGATATTTATCTGAAGTTGAGCAATGGTGAGATAGTGTCTCTATGATGAAAATTTCTAGATACAAAGCAACAGAGTTAGAAGAGACCTTGGAGATCTTCTAGTCCAACCCCCTGCTCAAGGACAAATCCCTATTCCATTCTGGACAAATGGCCATCCAAACACTTCTTAAAATCCTCCAGTGAGGAAGCACCCACAATTTCTAGAGCAAGCCATTCCACTGATTTAATTGTTCTCACTGTCAGGAAATTTCACCTTAGTTCTAGGTGGGATCTCTTGATAAGTATCCATCTGTCACTTCTTGTCCTGCCCTCAGATACTTTGGAGAACCGCCCCTCCTCTTCTCTGTGACAACCCTTCAGATATTGGAAGATTGCTATCATGTCACCCCTAGTCCTTCTCTTCGTTAGACTAGACCAGGGGTCGGCAACCTGAAACAGTGAAAGAGCCACTCGGAACCGGTTCCCTCACAAAAGGAAAAACTGCATGCGGCTCCGGAGCCGCGGGTTGCAGACCTGTGGACTAGACATACCTAGTTCCTGCAACTATTCATCATATGTTTTAGCCATCAGCCCTCTAATCATCTTTGTTCCTGTTCTCTGCACTCTTTGATTTCTCTGATTGGCAGTGCCTCAAAGTTTTTAATTTCAGTGACACTAATAGTGATAAGTGTCATAGTTCCGACAGACAGAGACAAATAAAGCAGAACTCCGAGGCTTGCAAATTCCTCCAAGAACATGTTTATTGATACAAAGTATTGGCACTTCAAAAGTGAAACCAAGTCTGAAGAGATGCATAACAATTCCCCAGTACAAAGTTAAGAAATCCCACCCCTAAGGCTATGCAAGCAACTACGTTTCCCCACTCAGTTTCTTGGTGGGCTTTTCATGAAACGCCCAGCCCGCAGTCTCGGGAGCAGCCGATGACCTTGGTTCCCATGAGAGAAAGTCCTAGAGAGAAAGTCTGTTTTGTCTAGACTCTAGCGCATCACCTGGCAGCCCCCCTCCCTCTGTGCTATGTGCAACTAGAAATGAGAAGGAAAAAATGGCTGCAGCCATGCTCATTCTAAAGTTGAAAGATAGCTTTTACTATAAGAATTAAGTAGCTTGCCTTTTGTAATTTTCAAATTCGAAGCACTGCTGATACTTATTCTTCAAAACAGAACATTTAATGTTTCAAAATATATCTTAATAGTTACAAAGGCATATGGAAGAGAAATTTATGTTTATATCTGAAATCAGAGAAACTGCTTTAGGAATCCCCCAAATTCTTGGGGCTTGATTTGCTGTAGGAAATAAAATGTGGCTGATCTGCATAGTGAGTTAGTCCATTGAAATGGCTTGCAGGTAGAGTAATGCATACTTTTTAAAATTGATTTTGCTTAGAGCAATCTCCTGCCTCCCCATATGTGTTAGGCTGCTGGATGGAAAGGACAGGAATTGTAGTCCACTATATCTTGGGGGTACCACACTGAGGAAGATTGAATTAAAGAATTCAAAACGGTGTTCATATAATGAGGATTCAGGAGTACCTCAGCTTAAAATGCTTGCACTAGCCTAGATTACACTGTAAGCAAATCAACCTTTGTGATTGTTATGTGTGAATCAGGAGTTGGGTGTTGAAGAATCTGTAACTTGTATTCTATGTCTGTGGAAATGCAATCCACTTTAATTTTTATTTATTTATTTAAATAAATATTATTTATTTAAAATATTGGTATAGTCATTCTTGATCTAAACAAGGGCTAGTTCCACACTGGAGGCAGCTGCTGAATTGATGGCAGACTCCATCACTATCTGCTGTCCACCCAACCATCTTTGTTATGATATTGATGTATTCTTGTTGTTTTCTTTTTCATTGTTTATTTCATTGTTCTATTATTTTACTTCTGTTTTGTTTACATTCTTTTCATTTCTTCTTTTTTATTGTTGTAGTAAGTCGCCTATGGTAGCCCCACAGTGAAAAATGTGGCAAATAAATGTAACAGATAAATACATAAAGTATATGAATGATGCAATTCTAGAACGTTTATGGTCAGAACAATATTAGGATTTTTTTTCTTCAGTTGTTGCCCTGATGACCTTGATGCATGTAAATAATAGTTATAATCAGATTAGAAGTATGCAATCCCCTAGAGACCATTAAAAAGGTAGAAAACCTACTGTAAAAAATAATCAAAATGTGGTACACAGTACACATTCCAAGAAATGAAAATGTGGTAAAACATCTTGAAAGCAAATTTTGTTTTTAGACAAAATAATTTAGTGTGATTTTACATCTATAACTTCAATAACTCAACATTAAGAAAACCAAGATCATGGCATCCGGCCCTCTCAATTCCTGGCAAATAGATGGGGAAGAAATGGAAGTAGTGACAGATTTTATTTTCCTGTGCTCCAACATCACCACAGATGGTGACTGCAGCCAAGAAATTAAAAGACACTTGCTCCTGGGGAGGAAAGCTATGGCAAATCTAGACAGCATACTAAAAAGCAGAGACATCACCCTGTCAACAAAAGTGCGTATAGTCAAGGCCATGGTCTTCCCAGTTGCAATGTTTGGCTGTGAAAGTTGGACCATAAGAAAGGCTGAGCACCAAAGAATTGAGGCCTTTGAACTATGGTGCTGGAGAAGACTCCTGCGAGTCCCTTGGACTGCAAGGCGATCAAACCGGTCAGTCCTAGAGGAGATCAACCCTAACTGCTCTTTAGAAGGCCAGATCCTGAAGTTGAAACTCAAATACTTTAGCCACCTAATGAGAAGGAAGGACTCACTGGAGAAGAACCTAATGCTGGGAAAGATTGAGGGCAATAGAAGAAGGGGACGACAGAAAATGAGGTGGCTGGATGGAGTCACTGAAGCAGTAGGTGTGAGCTTAAATGGACTCCAGAAGATGGTAGAAGACAGGAAGCCTGGAGGAACATTGTCCATGGGGTCATGATGGGTCGGACACGACTTCACAACTAACAACAACAAACTTCAATTCTGGATGGGTAGTTGATCACTTAATATTGTTATAATATTAATGTCATAATAGATCAAAATGTATTAATGGTAATTATTCATATAACAAGAATTGCCAATTACTGCCTTAAACTCTTTCAGACATTGTTTTCTTTTTTCTTAATTAGTGTGATGTCTGAACCTATCCCAAGGAACAAAGCATGGTTTACAAACTAGAGGATGGATGAATACATATTGGTGCCCAAGCAAACATTGCTTAATCTGACATGATCGTGTACTCTTAATTTAGAATATTAACTTAGAAAATTATCTGTATAGATTAGTTAAAATTATTGTATTGTATATGAAACACTCAAGATAGGGGATATATTTGTCAAAAAAATACTTTGGTCCTTTCATAATAAACACAAATGTACATTAATACATGAACTTATATCAAGCTTGAAAGTTGAAGTTTGAGTAAATAGAAGTTATAATATGTTTATTGAGTCTGAAATAGCTGGTAGAATAGATCTTTTAAAATATTCTATTTAATATTTAGTTGTCCTTTGGAAAGTGAGATTTGAAATACATTTGCAGATGGAAGGTGCTAATTTGTCTCCCCTTCTCACTGAATCAGTGTTGTGGTTAATAGGTTCTTCTGAATCTGTACTCTGCCAGAAGTAATCTGAAGATTTGGTTTAAATGGCAATTCACAAATAATAGAAAAATACCCTTGCAACATTCTATATTTTAGTAATTTATCCAAGTATTATTAAATCAAGTCCTGTTAGGATTAGGTATAACATCAATCTGAAACTTTTCTTGGATAGTTTTTTTTAAATTTTAATTCCATTTATATCCTGCCCTTCTCTGAAGACTCAGGGCGGCTTACAAGCTTAGCAGTAGCCTTCATTCTATGTATATACCTGCTTATTAGGGCTTTCACACACACCCCCAAGTGGCATTATTACAAAGTCAGCTTAATTGCCCCCAACAATCTGGGTCCTCATTTTACCTACCTCGGAAGGATGGAAGGCTGAGTCAACCTTGAGCCTGGTGGGATGCGAACCTGCACTAATTGCAGGCACCTGGTGTTACTTAAGGAGGCATTAGCCCACTGCTCCACCAAGGCTCTTTTAAGGTCTTAGATTAGCATATATGAAAAGAAATGCATTGCTTTGTCCTTTGCTATATTTTTATTTCCTTTGCATACCCAAAAATATTTTTCCTTATCCTTGTTATTCTCTAGAACAGGGGTCCCCAACCTTGGCCACTTTATGACTTGTGGACTTCAACTCCCAGAATTCCTCAGCCAGGAATTGAAGGGAGTTGAAGTCCACAAATCATAAAGTGGCCAGGATTGGGGACCCCTGCTCTAGAATACACTAAACCCAATGCTATTTCATTAGTGGACTTTGAATTGGTTTTTATAGAAGTGCTTATGTACAGCAAGAATAGCTAAGGGGTGTAGGTGACCCTCCAAGTGTTGTGAGCCAGCGCGATGCCTGTTATCTCTCACCAGTTACTTTTGTTAGCTAAAGCTCATGGAGTCCAACAACATTTCATAATCATAATAGTAAAGTTGGAAGGGACCTTGGAGGTCATCTAGTCTATTCCAACCCCCTGCTCAGGCAGGAAACCCTATACCATTTCAGACAAATGGCTGTTCAGTCTCTTCTTAAAAACTTCCAGTGTTGGAGCATTTACTGCTTCTGGTGGCAGGTTGTTCCACTGGTTAATTGTTCTAACTGTCAGGAAGTTTCTCCTTAGTCCTAGGTTGCTTCTCTCCTTGACTAGTTTCCATCCGTTGCTTCTTGTCCTGCCTTCGGGCGCTTTGGAGAATAGCTTGGCTCCCTCTTCTTTGTGGCAGCCCCTGAGATATTGGAACACTTTTGAAGTAACACAAGTTGCCAATCTTGTTTTAAAAACAAATTGATTATGCTGAGACATCAAAGCACACTAAATTTCAAATCAAATCTTAAATTCTGTGATGCTGATGGATTCTGAGAGTATGGCATGCACTAAAACAGCGTGGATAGATCCCATATAAAACCATTAAAAAATAGCTTTCCTTTATAACTGAGGGGAAAAAACACCTGTTGTTTCATTCCTTCTGCACAGAGGAAGAGCCCTTACATTTACTGATAACTTTTGTTATTCAAAGTTGTCGTTGCGATTTAGTCTGAACTAGCAGATTAAGTCCAAGAGAACATTGTACTTTCTCAAACGTATTTTGTTTTTAACCTTGACTTGATACCGTCCTCTCTCATGTGCTTGCTATGGCAACCTTTCTGAACTGTCCTCCATTTTTGTGTATAATTTTACTAATTAAGCATTCTGTTACTTAATAGCAAAAAGATTACACATTCATGTTAGAGGTTTGAAATAGGGAACTAACTGCCCACTATCAAAGCTCTGTTGGTTATATATTTGCTTATTTCTGCAAAAGTTTTTTTTTTGGGGGGGGGGGGGAAACATAGCAAAGTCTGATAAATCTTTAATAAATGCATAGCATTAAATCACTAGGTTGTAATTGAAGGTGTCAGTTCTCTGCTGCTGAACTATTCTGATTGCTATGAAAAAATGTGAAGGTAAAAATATATAGCCTAAAGGCAGGGGTGTCAAACTCGCAATGTCATGTGACATGTCGCGATGTATTGCGACTTTTTTTTGCCAATGCCGGCAATGGGGTGGGCGCAGCTTCGCTATGATGCATCAGGCCCGTGCACCAGCAGTTTGACACCCCTGCCTAAAGGGATTTAACTGAAACGCTTATTTCTGAAAATGGACAAATACTTAGCGAGGTGACGTTTACATATTCTTATCTTTTTTCCTTATACTAATAAGGAAAATAGCAATCCTAACTATCCTAAACATTTAATGAACTGATTGGAGGAACATTTGTATTAACCAGCAGAGTTGCTTTTAATTTTTCTTTCCAGTGTTACATACTGTTTAGCTAAGCTTGATATGGCTGGCATGAGTCACTCTCCCTGAGTGGTTAACAAAATAAAGATTAAATCATAAAACATATAATGTACAGAAACAAATTAAAAATAACTGTAGCAAGTAGAAAAGTATGGGACCTATTCGTTTTCTAATTCTTGACTAATTGCAGTTTGTATTTGAGCAAATGGGCGCAAGGGCTTAGTCTTTAAAGATGCTGAGCTTGTCAGCTGAAAAACAACAGTCCAGGTTTGAGAGCCGAGATTGTGCGATGGGGTGAGCTCCTGTTACCCAGCTCAGCTCTTGCCAATCTAGAATAGGTAGACATTTTCAATTATTTTTGCTTGTCACATACAAAAAAGCCCTCGCATGGGTATTTCTATATCATATTTTGAAATTGGCTTAAAAGACAGCCTTATCATTATACAGAGTAGTATTCATGCTAATGAACAAGTCTAGCAAGACTTTGCTTGGATCTCAACAGGAAGAAGAACCAAAGATAAAAGAGTGAATAGGGAAGGTGCAATTAAACTTATGGGGCTAGAAAATGGGAGACTGAAAGTTCTAGTCTTAGGCACAAAACCCTCCGGGTGACCTCAGGCCAGCCATAGGAAGAGGGCAGTGGCAAACCAATTCTAAAAAACCTTGCCAAGAAAACCGCAGGCTTATCCAGGCAGTTTCTGAGAAATTAGACACGACTGAATGGAAGAAAAAATAGTTCTGAGGAAGTATTTGTTCAGCTGTGAATAGTTGCTGATTGCAAGAAGCGTATCCCGAGAACTGTTAATTGCCTGTTGCATGTGTTTGAATGAGTCCTGATAATTAAGCAGAGATATAGAAGGAATATAAAGCAGCTGGATTAAGCACTATAAGTAAGGATTTGCTTGTAGAATTAAGTGAGATCTGGTGGGAAGGCAGGATTTGGGGAAATTATTAAGAGGCTGTGCTTTACTACAAGGAGTGGAAAACTCCTCTTCTGAGAACTGCTAATTGCAAGGAATGTGTTCTCAGAGCATTTTCTGGTTTTTATTGATTAGAGAAATGAATAGAAAAATTATACAATTCAAGAAAGACACACACAAACATTTTTGGTTAAGAAACAGTAATCACATGCTTGGATATAAGATGAGGGATACAGGTAGTTTTTGCCTTATGGCTATAGTTGAGACTGAAACTTCTGTTGCTAAGTGAATTGGTTGTTAAGTGCATTTTGTCTTATTCTGTGACTTTTTTGACAACAGTTGTTAAGTAAATCACTTTTGTAAGTTAATTACAGACTTCCCCCATTGACTTTGCTTACTCAAAGACAGCTGGGAAAGTTGCAGATGGTGATCACATGGCCCTAGGATGCTATAACCATCATGAACTACATGCTGGTTGCCAAGTGTTCAAATTTTGATCACATGACCATGGATATGCTGAAGTGGTCATAACTCTGAGAACTGGCTGTAAAATACTTTTCATTGCATCTTCAAATTGATGCTAACCAAATGGTTGTAAGTCGAGGACTACTGGTATGTGACTTGGAGATAATACTTGTGAAAAATACCTTAGAACGATAGTTGAATATAAGTCAGCAATGTGTCAAGGCTACAAAAAAAGGCAAGTGCAATGTTAGGCTGCATCAGCAAAAATATAATTTCTAAATTATGGAAATAATTTTATTTTACTCTGTTAATCTGGCCTCGTGTCAAGTATTGTGTTCAGTTCCGAACATTACAGATTCAGACAAGATGGAATAGGTTCAGAGAAGGGCAAGAAGAATGTGAAGTTTTGTGAAGAGAAGTTAGAAAGGAACTGGCCATGTTTAGCTTTAAAAAGTTGAAGGGAGATAAGATAGAACTCTTCAGGCACCTGAAAGGAAGTCTTTTTTTAATTTTTATTAAAGAGTTTTTTTAAAAAAATTACAATACATATCCCCAAAACCCACCCACGCCAAACCACCCCCCTTTCCCCCCCACTTCCCAGAGCTGAATACAGGGTTATAGATATAATAATCATATTCTAACTAAAATTATCCGTTATAAAATTAACCAAATTCATAATTTATTTATTTATTTATTAATGGGATTTATATCCCGCCCTATCTCCTGAGGGACTCAGGGCGGCTAACAACAACAAAACTTAAAAGTCTCTGTACAGTAAATTAAAAATAAAAATTTGAAATAAATTAAAATAAATTAAAGAATAGAGTTAGAATTGTAAATATAATTAAAATCCCTGTCAGTCGGACTTCCGGTGGCGACGCGGCGCCGAAGACAGCCGTCTCCGGGCTGTCCGCTCCGCAGCTGTGTTTATCCATCGTAAACAGCGCCGATCAGCTGTTTAGATGGATTTGAAGCCCCCTCCTCGGGAGAAGAGGAGGGGGTGAGGCCCCAGGTAGGGGTTGAGCTCTCCGGGGCCGCCTGAGCTGTGAGTTTGGGCGGCTAAAGGATTGAGCCCCCCCGAAGCCTGGGTTGCTCCGAGCTGCGCAGCGTCTTTGCTCCGTGATTTTTGGAGCAGAGCCAGGCGTTAGCAACCACCCCTGCCAGAAGGAAATACCTTTGAGTATCAACATGCAGGCAGAGCGGTACAGGAGGTCATGGTGATGTGGACTTTTATTTTTACTCTCTAGCTCAATGGATTTTATAGCTTTAAAGTGAAAGTGCGCAACAAGTGAAAGTGGGGAAAGATGGCGGCCAAAACTTCTAAAGCTCTTTGGAGTGCGGGGTCTTCCCCGGTGCAGCAGACCTCGTTGCAAGCTTTGCTTCCTCCTGCACCTCCTCCAGCATTGACGCTTAAGGATTTACAAGATGCCTTTGAAAAGCATTCACAATTAATGTCTGATATGATGGATGAAAAGTTGAAAAAGCTGGAGGAGGAATTGGAGAAGAAGATGGAAGAGAAGTTTAGAGCAATGAGGGTAGACATGTTGTCTATAATTGAAAGTGTAGCTGAATGTGTGCAACAGCTGGGGGAAAAAGTGGAGGATCTCAGTCAGACCTTCCTTCCTCTGTACACCGCCCCGAGTCCCTCGGGAGAAGGGCGGTTTATAAAAACTAATAAATAAATAAATAAATAAATAAAAGAACTCTATATTAGAAGTAAAGGTATTAGAGAATGAAAATATAAGGGACAAAATGGACGGAGAATTGAGCCTTGTTCAGTACCATCAGATGCAGTATGCTATTAGAATCAGGGGCTTAAAAGAGAATCCTAAAGAAGATTTAAAGCAGCTGATCTCTGAGGCTTTGGAAGTGGTATTGGGCCAGCCAGCATCTGAAATTGAGGGAAGCATGGATAAAATTTTTCGTGTAAATTCATGGATTGCAAGACAGAGGAAGTTACCCAGAGATGTGGTGGTCTATTTTACAAAGAGAGTAATTAGAGATGAAGTCATTCAAGCTGCTTATGATACTAAATTGGTAGTTGCTGAGCAAGAAGTTCTGGTTTTAAAAGAGATTCCTCCAAAGATTTTAAGGAGAAGGAAAGATTTTGCATTTCTTACACAGGAACTTAAGAAATGTGATATCAAGTTTAGATGGGAGATTCCAGGTAAAAGACATCGTCTGGTTACTGTGGCCCAGGCACGTGATTTTTATAGCAACGTGTTAAAAGCAACCCCCCTATCACTTCTGGAAGCTGCAAAGGGGTATGGTGAGGGAAAGCCTCAAGATGTTGCAGATAGACAGACAGAGGAGAATGGTGTTGGAGGGGATCAAGTTACAGTCTCATCGGATGCTGCTGGAGAGCAGAGGATGTCGCGTGCCGCCCTAAGACGAGTGGGACGAGAGCAGGAGCGAGACCAGCAGAAAGTTATGGAACCTCCAAAGCGTACTTACAGTGAAGCTGTGGGAGGGGCGCGGTCCAAAGAAGTTACAGGGGCCATTTCAGATGTGCTCCAAAAGCTTTGGGGCGTCAAGATTGGTGACTAAATTTCTAATTTAGAATGTCAGTGGATTAAATTCATCATAGAGGAGAAAGTAAGTCTTTCAATATTTAAAACAATTTAAGACTGATGTTATTTGGTTGCAAGAAACGCATATTAGGGTTATGGACCAAAAGTATTTATTGAATTTAAGATTTGGTACGCAAGCTCCTAATTAACAACAAGTTGACTTTACTTAACTTACTACATATAAAGGGTACTTAATTGGATTATAAATTTTTTTATTTTTTTATTTTTTTTTTCATCGGAGATTGGAATGGTGTCCTAGACGTATAGATGGATAAAGTGGGTTTTTTTTTAAGCGTGTCATGAATCATGCTAGATTGCCTAAATTTCTTTTTTATTTGAACTCAAGGATGATCTGGAATTGTGAGACATTTGGCGTGATATACGCAAGAACTATTTTTGATCATAGTTCAGTTTGGTTGAGATTAATAAGGTTAATAGAGATAGGCGCTTTTGGCGCGTAATTGAGAATTTGTTTAGAAATTAGAGGTAAATAGTAGATGAAAGTTTTTGTGTTTTTTTTTGAAATTAATATGAATAAGGATTGGGACTAAGAAATTTCATTTAGCATTTGAGTAAAGCTCCTTTTCTGTTTTTCTTCTTTTTTTATCTGTAATATTAATATTGTTTGTAATCATTTTACATGAGCTAGAGGGTGATAGAATTAATAGTTTATTGTAGATAGCATATGGATGCTTATGTTTGTTTTTTGTTTCTATACCCTGTATTTAGCTCTGGGAAGTCGGGGGGGAGGGGGGAATGGGGGAGAGGGATAGGGAGGGTTAGATAGGGGTGGGGGAGGGGGGGATTGATAAAGTTAAAATGTACTGTAAAACTTTTTAAATAAAAATCCCTGTCAGTCTAGGTCAGCCAGGTGGAAAAGGAGTGTTTTGAGGCCGCGGCAAAAGGACTGGAGATCTTGGGCCATCCGAAGCTCAGGGGGGAGCTGGTTCCACAGGGCTGGTGCTCCCACAGAGAAGGCTCTTCCCCTGGGGGTCGCAAGCCGACATTGTCTAGCCGACGGTACCCTGAGGAGGCCTTCTCTGTGTGAGCGTACTGGGCGATGGGAATTCGTTCCCAGCAGCAGATGGTCCTGCAAGTATCCCGGGCCTAAGCCATATAGGGCTTTAAAGGTAAGAACCAGCACCTTAAATCTCACCTGGAGGGCAACCGGTAGCCAATGCAGCTCACGCAGGAGGGGTGTAATATGGGAGTATCGGGGTGCTCCCATCACTACCCGTACAGCTGCACTCTGCACTAGTTGAAGCCTCCGGGTGGTCTTCAAGGGCAGCCCCATGTAGAGAGCATTACAGTAGTCTATACGGGAGGTAACGAGTGCGTGGGTGACTGTACGTAGGGCATCTCGGTCTAGAAAGGGGCGCAACTGGTGTACCAGGCGAATCTGGGCAAATGCCCCCCTAGCCACGACTCCAATATGATCTTCAAAACTGAGTCGTGAATCCAGGAGGACGCCCAGGTTGCGTGCTCTATCAACGGGAGGTAATATCTCTCCTCCTATAATCAAAGATGGAACCTCTTGGACTAAACGAGATGTCGGTACGTAAAGCCACTCAGTTTTGCTTTAACTCCCCTTTAACATAGATACATTCAAATTATTAAAAACATAATAATAACTTAAAAATATAATCAATACTAATACTAAAATTAATAACAATATCCCTCTAAAATCTACTCATAAGCTAAGTGGAACTTTTTAGTCCCATATTTGTTCTGAATATAATCTATCCATCTTCTCCAAACTGAAATATATCTTTCTTGTGAATGATCCTTCAAATAAGCAGAAATCTTAGACATTTCTGCAAGATTCGATACTTTAAGTACCCATTCTTCTATAGTATAGGCAAACTATCCTTCTTCCAGTATTGTCCCACCAGTAACCGTGCTGCTGTTATCAAATTCAACATCAGATTGGTTTCTTTAGTATCACAATCTACAACAATACCCAATAAAAACAATTGTGGAGAAAACTTTTATCTTTCTCTTAAAAATCTCTGAAAGGAAGTCTTATAAGAGAAGTTCAAATCTGTTCTAAGGACAGGACATGTTCTAATTAAGTTAAGCTAAAAAGGCCAGATTTTGATTGAACATTAGAAATAACCTTCCAAAGTAATAAAGCAGCAGTTCAAAAATGAAACCAGTTACCTAGAGATCAGTGAGTTCTTCTTTCCTGGATGTTTTCAAATGGAAGAAAGACCCCCACCTGTATGGGGTCCTTTAATTTATGTTCCTGCAATGACAGAGGATTAAACTGAATTGCCTGTTGCTTTGTAGTTCTTTGTAATGTATTTATATAATGTCATGTGTGGTGCAGAGAACGCTTAATAGAAAATGGGAATGGAAATGTTTTTAAATATACAGTTTTCTGTGGCAGTACAGTCATGAGAAATTACAAGTTTTATAGGTAGGTTCTTAAATTACCACTTTGAAATGGGAACAGAGGGAAAAGTTCCTTTCATTTTTGAAACAGCTGGATTCATCGTAATGCTACAAAGAAGTACATTTGTCTTCAGCCTAAGTAAAATACTGCTGAAAATAGTTTGCAGTAATTGTTGCTAGGCAACACTTGTTTTTGTGAAATATTGAAGGAGTTGTTTTCATGTGAAACATTAGTAGGTTAAGGAATATAACCCAAGGAAAGTGAGCTTATAAAATAAATACTCAGTAACATATACATGAAAGCTAAACTGGAATCCCTCCAAGCAGAGCATGGCTTAAATGATGTTGGAGATCTGATTCTGTAGAATCAGGAAAAGGGTGGCATTTGTGTTCTTTCACTTTAGCAGCTCCATACAAAGGCACATTTTGTTTGTGCATTGTGACTCAAGTCTCATTACACAAAAGGGGAAATGATTGTATATATAATAATAAGCATATAATAGTGTTGCAGTATTTCTTATAGAGCTATCAAACCTAGTGCTTCAGGATATGGAACAAAAGAAAGAGTTCATAGATTTTGTTGTTAAGTTTATATAAAGCAGTACAAGCCTCAGTACAAATGTTAAACATTATTATTAGTCTGACTCAATCACCTACAGAATGAATTTTGCCTCATTAAATGTTATATAAGTTATTCTACCACAATGTCCAGTGCAGGTTGGTAAACAGATGCTTTTCAGTTTTCTGATCTAAAGATGAGTAAGAGGAACTGACCCAAAGTCACCCAAACAGCTTATTTGTCTAAAAGAGGGCTAGAACCTGATTTTTCCACTCCTAGTCCATCACTTTAACCATTACACTATGTTGATTCTTTAGCATACATACGTGTGTGTATGTGTGTGTCTGTGTATGTGTGTGTGTGTGTGTGTGTGTGTAAATATGCCTACATACAGATATATATGAAAATATAAACAGCTGCAGTCTGCTAAATTCCCTCATTTGCTTATTTATCTTAATTTAAAAACTACTATTTCAGATAAATGGAGCAAGCAAATTATAAATTTAGACTGTATAGAGTCTCTACACAAAAATATTTTGTTTTAAAATAATAATTCTTGCAAATGTAATATGGAAATGTTAATGATAGTCTCTTCTGTATTACATTCTGAAATCTCAGAACACAAAATGCCAGATGACATTTCCATTGGTTAACTTGAAAAAAAAATAATGTAAACAATCTATTTTCTGTACTGCTTTTCCTCCCAAAGGAGCCCAAAATAAATTAAAAAGAAGGGTAAAGTTTTAAAACCATTGCAGTGAAACCAAAACAATAAATTAAAAAAATGAGGTTAAAGCCAGAAAAAAGTATATATACACAAAACATGTACTGTACATGTGTGGAGCAAGGATAAACGGTATGGTGCTCCTCAGGTAGTTGGCCCTTTTAATTTTTGGCAATTAGTATGCCATAGATAGAGCCGAAGTGCCATCTCAATATTTATGTACATTTATTTACACAATGCCCTTGTGTTATGCAAAAGTTCCATTGAGATCCTAAAAATCAACCTCAAGGAATTTGTTTTCTGGCAATTTTTTCTTTACATTTTCTTCTATTTTAATGCCTGTGGTTATCTTGACAATAGTTTTATGAATAGGCCAATCTCTTATAACTCTCATTTTATAAATGTGCCCATCACAAATTTTTAGAATCACTCTATTCCCCAAAGCCTGGAAAACTGGCATACAACTTTCATGATTCAACTGTGCTTGCAAGGAGACCAAGATATTTGGAGGATGCCAGTTTGGAGAAGGCTTTTAAAGCAAAGTACTGGTGGTCTTTTATACATGACCATTCAAAGTTAGACAAACTTTAAAATCTGTTCAAAGTTTTTAAATCACCCCATCGCGCTCTTGAATCTGGGCTGTCAGCTTTCTAGCTGACAAGCTCAGCACCTTTAATGATCCATTCACTATCTAAAGTTCAAGTTTCATGAAACTCCAGAATTATCAGTTCAAACTCAGATGCTTTACTTATCCTATGCAAAAAAATCCTAGACCTTTGGTAAAAAGTCACTATTTCAGTTATTAATAGAAAGGTTAACAACTCCCCTTTGCTTCCTAATGTTCTCTTGCTAAATATTAGCTAATTATTTAGAATGCTTGGACAGAATCAGCTGAGGAAGGGATAGAAAAGAGATTGTTGGGATTGAGTAAACAGAAAGAAATCTAATTATTAGGAACAAGAATGAAGATGGTAAATGGTGCAAAATAAAAAAAAATCTAAGTTTTATTCGCTAAAGAATTTAGCCGTGGGGTCTAGATGTATTAGATGCCTCACTGTTGTTTCACTCCAGATGGAGCCTACTTGATCGTGCTCAGTTGTCTGTGTGTGTATTAAGTGTTTAGAATAAATTTTAGAATAAAATTTCAGGAAATCCTGAGAGCTATATTACTGATAAGAAAAAAAACAACTGAGCATTCTATGAGTTTATTTAAAAAAAGTTGTTGGAAGCCTTACAGAAAAAGATGGTCTTGGATAAATTTGTGTAAACTATCATTTTGTGTATCACTATCATTAGGATAGTAATCCAGTGGTATGATTAGGGATGGAGGCAATTTTGATGATATTGGGACTATAAAATTGAACCTGATCCTGAAGAAATTAAGAACTAAGAACTAATTTGCAATTTAAGTAATTATCATTTTTTATTATATGAAAAGAACATAAATTCTGAAAGATGATAGCCCGAAATCTTGCCTCAGTACTTTCTACTTTCTAATATAATAATGATTTTACTAAATGCAAGGACTGTAATCCAATTGTCTTTTCACAGAATTAATTAAACCTTTTAAAATTCATTACAACAAATGCTAACAAAGTTGGCTGTGAAATATAAAAACAGCGTTTTTACATTCATATCTTCTAGTATGGCTGTGTATCTATTTTCAAACTGCAAGATAAGTTGCAGTAATAAATGCTGTAAATATTAATTAACTTACGTTAATAGAAATTAAATTAATTAAATATTTTTATTAAATGTTCTCTACATATTCTCACATACCGTATATACTTGAGTATAAGCCGAATTTTTCAGCCCACTTTTTGGGCTGAAAAATTCCACTTCAGCTTATACTCCAGTCAACAAAAAAACTTACCGAGGACTTGTGCGCGGCCGAGGCTTTGGTGCTTCCGGGATCGCGCGCACCTCTCCCAAGCCACCGCCGTCCGGAGACCTGCCGAAGTTTGGGGAGGTTTGGGGAGGTGCGCGCCTCCCCAAATCTCCCCAAACGTCAGCAGGTCTCCGGACCTCCGCGCCCTGCCTGCCTGCTTCTTTCCGCAGCGGAAAGAAGCAGGCAGGCAGGGCGCGGAGGTCCGGAGACCTGCCGACGTTTGGGGAGGTTTGCGGAGGTTTGCGCCTCCCCAAACCTCCCCAAACGTCGGCAGGTCTTCGGACCTCCGCGCCCTGCCTGCCTGCTTCTTTCTGCAGCGGAAAGAAGCAGGCAGGCAGGGCGCGGAGGTCCGGAGACCTGCCGATGTTTGGGGAGGTTTGGGGAGGTGCGCGCGCACCTCCCCAAACCTCCCCAAACTTCGGCAGGTCTCCGGACGGCGGCGGCTTGGGAGAGGTGCGCGCGATCCTGGAAGCACCGAAGCCTCGGCCGCGCGCAAGTCCTCGGTAAGCTCCGGGCGGTCACTTGCTTCGCGTCTCCTGAGGGAAGGGGGGGCGACTGGAGCGGGCGTGTTTCCTCGCCTGCTGGGCGCCGCGATTTGCCCGGGGAACGCGCGGGCCCCGAATGGCAGCGTGGAGCGAGGAAGCGGACAGCCAGGGCTTCCCCGAGAGCCGCGGCCACACAGGGTATTCCTGTGTATTCAGGCTTGCAAAATGGCGGATCGAGCCTCTGCTGGCGGCAGAGGCTTGCAGAGCGCGGATCCAGCCTCCGCCGGCGGCGGAGGCTTGCAGAACGGCGGATCGGCTTATACTCGAGTCAATAACTTTTTCCAGTTTTTGGGGGTGAAATTGGGGGTCTCGGCTTATACTCGAGTCGGCTTATACTCAAGTATATACGGTAAGTTATGTATATTAAATTATGCTTATTTGTCCTTACATTCATCAATATACATTGTAAAAAGAAAATAAAGAAATAAGATTATTTGTATTAATTTATAGAAATATACTAATATTGATGTCAGTTAAAAGAAAACACAATATTGTACGTCTTGCTGCTAAAGAAGGGTGATTATCTACATGCTTACTCATTGCTAACTTCAAGTATTCAAAAAAAATAGTTCCAGGCAGTTTTTCAAAAGAAGGTCTGTCCTCAGTAAAGGAAGGCACACAGGAATTTCACCATTTCTAGTTCAGTTCATACATCAAGCTAATCTGGTTAATTTCTTCTAGGTTATTGCTTTATGCAGACCCATCCATTGTGGTTTATTAATAATAACTTACGGTGTAGCAGAGTATGACTTGTTAGAAAACTTGATAAAGCAAACACTGAGTTAGCATAATACATTACCCAGTTATTATTGCAACTTGTAAATATAAGACAGTAATACACAGAGCTATAGAAAATTTCACTGAGATTGGATTCCCAGTCATGATTTGCTTGAACCAGCACACATGATTTTTATTAAGCTATACTTGGTTGACTTATGCAAAATATTAAGCTAAATACTATGATTCATGAATCAGTGTAACTGCATTTTTACCATACACCACACAAACATTCACCAAATTATCTTACAAGTTTATATAATGTAATAATTCTTTGCCAACCAGAATTTTAACAAAACTTGACAAATTGTCTGAGTTCACAATATTTCTCTAAGCCATACTGTCGTTTGTTTAAGGCGTCATGTGATTCAAGTCAGTTTTAGAATTCCTCAAGGTATTAATGTTGGGTTTTCCTTTTTTGTAAGTGAATGTCTAAATACTTTTTCTAAAACCCTGAACATTATAAGAAGTACAATCCTTTACTTGCTTCCCTCACAGTAGATCTCTTTGAGCTCACTTTTGAATAGGTACAGGATTAATTTTTTGTGTAGGTATAAGATTACACTGAGAGAAGCCTTTTGCAACATTCAGGTCATGGCTCTCCAGTAATAAGAGAAGAAGCAATATGCTAAGTAAAAAGCTGTAAAAAAAATTACTGGTGCTCTGTGTAGTTATAAACTATTCAAGAATAAAAGCTTTGTAATCCTTTATATGTGCACATGTTAACAAAGGAATAAAAGAAAGACCACCTAAATTGAAGAAATAATCAAAGTTACCACCCAGTCCTCAAATTGAAGAAAAGTAATACAAATAAATGCAGAAATAGATGAATTCTGGTGAGGGAGGTGTTTGGATATGTTCCAAAGGTGCGTTTTCGAAAATCAACTGGACTATTTTTTTTTCTTTGAAGACATTTCACTTTTCATCCAAGAAGCTTCTTCATCTCTGACTAGATGGTTTGGATATGTTCTTAACATTTTGCTTCTGTTTGCTTTTATTTATGTTTGCCTATGTTTTGACATAACAGGCCTGATTTAAACAAAATATAAATACATTTGATCTCTATGGATTTCAAGAGGAATTTGAAGCACTCAGATCTCTCTCTCTCTCTCTCTCTCTCTCTCTCTCTCTCTCTCTCTCTCTCTCTCTCCCTCTCTCTCTCTCTCTCTCTCTCTCTCTCTCTCTCTCTCTCTCTCTCTCTCTCTCCCTCCCTCCCTCCCTCCCCCCCCCTCTCTCTCTCTCCCTGAAATAAACATAAAGTGTTTAACTTTAATTCCAGTGACATTTTTTGCAATTAATAAAAGTCTAAAGGGCACCTAGGGCAAGATGTCCCATTTTCTCCATTACATTTTAAAAAAAAAATAATTTTTTTTGTTAGGAAAACCCAGGAAGAGATCTTTTTGTGAGCCCTCTACCAACATTCATATTCAGCCACACTGTTATTAAGATCTAACTGTTAAGATTTCTGGTTTTGCTGATACTGTTTTTAAAAGGATTTTGAATTTATGCATGCAATGCTATTTGTATTGATACTTTTTGCCCTAAGAGTTGACCCCATCAGAATTTCATTTTTTAATGTGCCAGTGTGTTCACAGAAAAAAGTGACAATAAAGCTTATATTATCTTATCTTATTCGATGCAGGAATTCTCTCATAAAAGCTTTGCTAGAATACTGTAGATCAGGGACCCCCAACTTCTGGGCCACAACCCACTACCGGGCATAGTCTATTTGAACTGGGCTGTGTGAGTAGTGCGCCAGTGCGTACATGTGCGCAGCTCAACTCATGCAAGCAGATGGCCAGTCTGCATGTGCACACATGTGCAGCTCAAGTCGAGCTGAGCATGCATGCATGAGTGTGCCAGCCCGCCACTCGAGTGAGTTGAGTCCCATGTTCTCATGTACTGCCCCGTTGCTCACGCGACCCGGTTCCCTTCTCCTCCCCCCCCCAAGCCTCCAAGCCACAGAGTTTGGAGATTGCTGCTGTACATAAAGAAATATCTGGAATTAAAGTGATTTGGAAAAACTTTTCAATTACTGGTGGCAATTGAGTTTGATGGCTTCTTGCAGTAGTATTAGTTAAATCACCTCTGATATACAGGTTTCTCTGTTTAATCTTAATATTATTGGGTAATGATCTGCATATGTGGGGACTATAATTTCCACATCAATCAGTTTAGCTAACCATGAGTTTGAAATCTAGCATATACCTGTTCTTGAGTAAATTTTATGAATTGAAGAACATTAATATCATACAATATAATACATTGGGGGGGAGGGAAGTTTACTAGAACTCATTTTAAATTTACCCATTATTGGGGGTTGGAATGCTTCATATATTCAACAAAATATTTTTCTCTCCAATTAAAGAAATGATTGAAAAAAGTCTTCCATGGAACCATCATTTATTTTAGTTTCTGGGATATGAGAAAATAGTTATTTTCCAAATTTAGTCCAAAATTGTAATATTGTAAAATTCTATTGTTCATCTTGAGTTTGTTTTCCAAATTCCATAGTACATTTTTCAGAGAGAATTTTTTTTCCCTGGCTGACAGAGGCTGCAGATTTTTTCTAAAATATCGATATTCTGAGAAGTTTATGTTATCGCTTTTATTATGAGTGTCTATATCTGCATTTTCTTTTTTCTTTTCAGTATGTTTTCTTTTCGGTGGCCTATCCTGCCCAGTGATACCACTTGGTCTTATGTCTGTCTTGTATTTCTCTGTTCTGCCACTGACTTCAGCATTCTTTTGGCATTATCAGTGAAATGGGTATATGTTTGGCATCCATAAAGATATCTAGATATTTATTTTATTTTATTTTATTTTAATTCCATTTATATCCCGCCCTTCTCCGAAGAACAGCTGTCAAGAATCCTATTTCTTTCTTCTAAGTATGCGTAGTCCTCAACTTACAACAGTTCATTTAGCGACTTATGACCATTTTTCACACTTAAAACCGTTGCAGCATCCCCATGGTCGTGTGATTTACATTCGGATGCTTGACAACAGGCTCAGATTTATGATGGTTGCAGTGCCCCAGAGTCATGTGATCATCTTTTGTGAACGTCTGGCAAGCAAAGTCAGTGGGGAAGGAAGATTCACTTAACAAATGTGTTACTAATTTAACAACTGCATGTTTCACTTAACATATATGGCAAGAAAAGTTGTAAAATGGAGTAAAACTCACTTAACAAATTTGTCCCTTAGCGACATAAACTCTGGGCTGAATTGTGGTCATAAGTTGAGGACTACCTGTATGTCTGATAAAAACTCAGTTGTTGTGTCTTCAGGTTTTAAAGGAATATCACTTTATAATTCTAATATTGCTTCTTTTGTTTTAATATATGCAAATTTAATGCCATGGTAGTGTTCTTTGTGCTGTCCACAAGCTTATTCTGTAGGTAATTTGAATTTCCAAAATTTTATTTATATCCAAATTGAGAAAGGTTTTGAGTAAGTTTTGCATTTCTCTTTCTAAATGTTATTACCCCAAATCCTCAGGTATGCTTGTGAATGTTATGTTATTTTTATGTAATTCTCTTTCAGTTATTTTTAATTTGGCTTCCAAATTTGTTTTTTAATTAGTCGTTGTCCTGTCTACAAATCTTTAATTTCGTTATCCTGGTGATCTGATTTAATTTGTCAGTTTTGGCATTCAATCAAGTTTCAAGGAATCCAATTTTGCTTCCAAATTTTGTTGTTTTTATTGAATTAGTGATACTCTGCTATTACTTGTTAAAATTTAATCAATTAATCATACAAACCTAATTAATTTGTGATAATGTGACAGAAGAATTCAGTTTTATTTATTGTAATAAAGGCTAGGCATCTTCCAGATTTGCATCTTCTTGGTTTGTTATATTCTACTAATTATTTATAAATTTAAGAAGTGATTTTATGCCCAAAATTTATTTTCATTAAAAAGATCCAGAATAAAATGTACAGTTAAGAGATATCAAATAAGAAAAAAAAATCCTAAAGTCATGCCTTGTGGAGGTACATCAGCCATTTGGAGTTTGTGAATTTAGTGCAAAATCCTGTATTGACAACCCCCACACACACAAACACACAGAATAAAAAAGAGAATAAGATTTATTAATATACCAATCTCCAGCATATGGATTAGGAAGTTCCTTCCAACTTGAGACATTTCCGTAATTTTCTACCATACAACTCACATATTGGTTACGCCACATATGGAGCTAGAATGAAATATGAAGAAATGGTTTTCAGAATAGAAGGAAACAGTTATCTTTTTAGGCTGATAAAGCAACAAAGTGGTCCAAGAGAACAGAAAGTGAGTTTTCAGCCTTTGAAACAACATTGCCCTGCATCACAGGATTGCTGAGGATAGCAGTTTTTTAAACAACAACAAAATCCTCACAAGGAATAGTTTTGGAAGCCAAGGAGAGACTCTGGGTTGAACTTGGAAATCAAAACTGACAATATGATAGGTGCTCATGGAAAAATAACAAGAAAATGGTCAAATGCCTGAAAATGAGAGGTGTTTTTTTTAATCAAGATTCTCAGTTACTCGGTGTACCTTCTACATTACAATCTGAACTGCTTACTTAATAGCATATTACACTCACCTCCTCAAATATCTTATCAAAAAGTAAAGAAAAACAATTGTGTGTGTACAAGGTGTTTCCCTTGGGCATTGCACTTTCTCCTCTTTTTGTTGTAAAAGTCAACTTTCATAGATAACTTGATAGAATAAAATCAAGGTTACATTATTTCATCCACCCCCCCAAAGTATTGGACTAGTAGTTAGTTGAGAATGGTTTTATGTGAGCTTCAGAGCTAATTATCATTGTGGCTGTAAAAAATCATAAAAGGATGAGTCATGATGAGTCATGAAGAAGGCAGGATTGTCATATAGACATTCAAAACTTTAAAGGAAAAGAGTTTGCCAGAAGTATGTATGCATGTATGTATCAAATTTAGAAACTGCACCTCCCTCACAGAAGGAGTCTCTAGTAGCATTTCTTTATTATCAGTATGTAAGCTTTGGCTCTAATATATGAATGTAAAATCCGCAACTAATAAGCTTATTGATCATCCTGCTGTTGCCTTTTGTTCATCAGCTCACATATAAATAATTCTTCACATGATTTGCACTTTTTCAGTAAAATTAGTGACCAAGAAAGACTATCTTTTTTTGCTGACACTTGCATGCAAGAAGCAACAACAATGTGCTTCTGCTTTCTAAATGGCAAGATATAGAGAAATCTAAAGTTATGCTTTGCAACTGCCCACCCAGTTCCTCTGTAGCTGAAATATTTCCTGTTTTTATGCTGCTAAATCTTCACTGCAACATCCCAGGAGTTTTAAATGCATAATGACTTTTGCTGCATTTGGGATTGCATCCGAATAGCAGATTGCTGTGTGATAACAATTTATGCACCCAGTTCTTCATTTCTTTCCTTTTATATCCTTAACATGGGCATAGAGAGCCGTCAGTTTGGCTACTAAGTAAAACGGCACAATCAATCTCCAGGCATACCAAAAGAATTTCCAACTTCTGTCAGCTTTTGGCACAATACAGAGGTCTGATTTCTCTTAACCCACTCATCTATGCAGATGTTTTATCTTAATACACAGAGAGAGAGAGAGAGATAAGCAGGCTTGTGAAAATATAAGAAAAAGGATATCAAGGCTACATTGCTTAGGAGACTGGAAGACTAATTTAATAATCCAGATATTTGATGGTAATGCAGTCCTGCATGTATTTACCTATAAAATATGTAAATTCCAAGACCTAACTTCTGAATGTACAGTGCATATTAATTGAATGTATAAGTATGAACTATAGTTTTGTGAAAAATTATTTGCCTCACTTTCAGATTTTGTGAATTTATTCATATTTCTCCACTGAATTTTATCAGAACTTGATACAAACCCTATTTGTATGTAAAGGACGTCTGAATAAATAAATAGTACCAGAGTTTACTTGTTTTCCAACATGTGCTATGTCAATGTGAAAAAGTGATCTCCCAAATTAAATCAGTTTAGTGAGGTAACCACAGGCAATTAAATGATTACTTCAGGAATATTTTGGATCAGTCATGTTCTACTTAAATCTCAGAAACTTTGGTTTCCAATATCACATTGGGTGATTACTTTTTCACATTGCCCTATTGCATGATGGATGACTTTGTTTATGAAAGAAAAGAAACCCTCAAACTTTGGTGTTATTTAGTCAGAGTGTCTTTTTTATGTATTGGTAGGTTTCACATAGAAAGCCATTTGGTATAGTGGTTAAGGAACCAGGATAGAAACCAGGAAATTGTGAAATCTATTCCTGCTTTAGTACAAAGCCAACTAGGTAACCTTGGGCTAATCCCTACTTGAGCAGGGGCTCAAAGAAAACCTCCAAGTCCCTTCCAACTCTGTTATTCTGGAAGCAGGCAATGGCAAATCACTCCTGAAATCTTAACCAAGGAAAGTACAGGCAGTCATCTGGAGTCAATACTGACTAGAAGATGTGTGTGCATGCGCATGCGCACACCCAGAGATTCACATAAATCTCTGTCAAAATTATGGACAAACTCAGAAATTCCAAAATGGGGGCAGGCACCTTTTCACAGAATGATATCTCTGTATTTTCAGTCTACTAGGTAGTTGAATAACTAGTGTAGGCTCTGCTGATTGCACAAATAGCAGTGAATATTCCTCTTTCTTAACTAAGGCACTTCTCCAGCTAAATATAGGAAAGTGTCGATGAGCCCAAATGTATAGTCCTCTCTGTATTGCTGTTCTAGTCCCTTTGCTATACAGAAGGAAAGAAACCGGTTCTTTGTTTTCACTTAGTATCTATTCATTAGTCTTTTCCAGATGGTTCCTCTTAATATTCAGTTTACTAGCACGAGTCTATAAGTGACTTTTGCAGTGCCTGTCTAAAGATGGGGTGCTTATTCTTGTAATGTTGGGAATCATGTTAGAAAAATGTACGACATTACAGGCATTATTTGAAAATCCAGCAGAACAACCTGGAATTATATGACAGATTTTAATTTAATTTTAAATATTCCATTTTTTTCTCCAAAACCTCAAGGCAGCTTACATGGGAATCTTTCACTATTTTATCTAGTAACAATCTGGTTAGATAGATTGGACTGAGAGAGTGTGACTGACTCATTGTTACCTAATGACTTTCCATAACTGAGGATGGATTTGAATTTACTTTCATTGTTTTGGAATGGTAGACTTTCCCAGTCCTGGTCCAGAACTTTAATTACTACAACAAAATATGATACTAACTGCCCCAGAGGTTTTACCAGAAATTTACATAGGATCATTATAACATTTTCATTAAGCCAGATACATGCATCATGGTCTCCTCTAATATCTTGACCCTAATGCCCGGGGTAGAACCTAAGTTTTAATAGAAGGCTAATAGGATCAGGGGCCCTCCACATCACAGGCAGAAGCTGTTCCATAGATCTAGCAGTGTTTCAGTATCTCAGGGGTGGCCACAAAGAAAAGGGAATCAAGCTATTCTCCAAAGCACCTGAAGGCAGGACAAGAAGCAATGGATGGAAACTAATAAAGGAGAGAAGCAACCTAGAACTAAGGAGAAATTTCAGGACAGTTAGAACAATTAATCAGTGGAACAACCTGCCTCCAGAACCTGCTGTGAATGCTCCAATACTGGAAGTTTTTAAGAAGAGACTAGACAGCAATTTGTCTGAAATGGTAGGGTTTCCTGCCTGAGCAGGGGGTTGGACTAGAAGATCTCCAAGGTACCTTCCAACTCCTCCTCCTCCTCCTCCTCCTCCTCCTCCTCCTCCTCCTCCTCCTCCTCCTCCTCCTCTTCTTCTTCTTCTTCTTCTTCTTCTTCTTCTTCTTCTTATTATTATTATTATTATTATTACTATTACTATTACTATTACTATTACTATTACTATTATTATTATTATATCATCACCATCATCATCATCTGGGACTGTGAGAGAGAAGGGATCATTCTTTGGTCCTCGTACAAGATGGCACTATTTAATAGAACCAGGAACATGACCTTCCTGTTGGATCATGTGGAATTGCCATAATTCTCAGAGACAGATGGTCCTTCAAGTAATCTGACCCTGTGCCATTCAGGGCTTTAAAAGCGATAACCAACATTTCATACATTATGTCAGAACGTATGCAGAACAGTGGATGCTGAGAATAAAAGCTCCATGAACTAAATTGCAGAAGGATGGGATAAATAGAAGTGACACATGTTGTATTAGCATGTTTTTCCCCCCAACCTGAATAATATATGTAATCAAGCACATATTTTCTTGAAAAACTACTGTGAAGGAGAATTCATCTTCTTCCATCTATCAATTTATGGATGGATATGAATCAGAAAAGAACACTGCCTTGATTCTTATTTCCTGGCTCTATGAGAATTCTTCACCAATTAATTTAAACTAGTATTGATTGGTACTGGTTTGTACCAAACTTCTATCTTATGAGCATTTTCTTAAATTTTCTCATTAATTCTTTTTCCCCCCTTCCTAATAATAGGTTGGCCACATAAAATTATGTAATGAATTTAAAGTAGAAGTGGTTTCATTTGATGATCAGAAAAGGGCTTTTTTTATTTAGAAAGAAAATAACCCACATCCAAATAGGAATTGGCATTTGTGTTTTTTATTGTATCTGGATACAAAAGATTTCAGTATATTTTTGTTCCCAAATCTTTGGCTAGTGACAAAGACGGACAGCCAATTAGTGAGTTTACTGAATGAGGTTTTGTTATAAAATAGGCTCTCTTTCTAATGCTCCTAATTTTCAAGAAAAAATTCTTGGTGTCACGTTGAAGCAGAACTGTTGAAAAATTCTGTAGTGCAGTGATAGATATCCAAATTAGATGCCAGTGTGCTGTAATCAAACCTTGGCATAAGATTGATGATGAAAAGCAGTCTTGACCGAAAATCTTTTAGAAGACCCTTTAAACTGTTGGATTATAGCTTCCATATCCTCCAGGCAGCACAATGAGGATGAAAAGTTGTTGGAAATAATAGTCTAAAACTCTAAATAGAAATTTGGAGACTTAGATGTAAAAATTGGGTGGCTTGAGGAAAGTTTCCTTCTGTTCTATATTTTGGAGACTTTTTCACATGTCCTCCATGGTTTTATATCACTCGGGGATACCAAATTGAGGAAAGGTGCCCTAATTTTTTTACAAATAATAATTTTTCATAGTATAAAACTAGACAATATGTGCGATGACAGCAAAAAGGATTAGTGGCAAAAGAAGATATTTTATGAAAATAAGAAATTGGAAAGCCCCATACAGTGTTTTCTTGTGGATGCAAATATAAATGTAAATTCATGTAAATTAATTTTGGTTGCCAAAGTTCTACAGTAATTGAGGTATTGGAATAGAACTGGAGAAATTCAATTTCAGATCTACTTTTTTGCCAGGGAAACATCTCTTGATGAGGGCCTCTTTCTGTTTCTCTAAGGTAACCTACCTCAAAAAGCTGTTGTGGGGATAAAGTGGAGATCCTCTTGTAAGCTGTCTTGAACTCTTGAAATAAAGGCAGGATATAAAGCTAACAAAAATAAATACCGTATATACTTGAGTATAAGCCGACTCGAGTATAAGCCGAGACCCCCAATTTCACCCCCAAAAACTGGAAAAAGTTATTGACTCGAGTATAAGCCGATCCGCCGTTCTGCAAGCCTCCGCCGCCGGCGGAGGCTGGATCCGCGCTCTGCAAGCCTCTGCCGCCAGCAGAGGCTCGATCCGCCATTTTGCAAGCCTGAATACACAGGAATACCCTGTGTGGCCGCGGCTCTCGGGGAAGCCCTGGCTGTCCGCTTCCTCGCTCCACGCTGCCATTCGGGGCCCGCGCGTTCCCCGGGCAAATCGCGGCGCCCAGCAGGCGAGGAAACACGCCCGCTCCAGTCGCCCCCCCTTCCCTCAGGAGACGCGAAGCAAGTGACCGCCCGGAGCTTACCGAGGACTTGCGCGCGGCCGAGGCTTCGGTGCTTCCAGGATCGCGCGCACCTCTCCCAAGCCGCCGCCGTCCGGAGACCTGCTGAAGTTTGGGGAGGTTTGGGGAGGTGCGCGCGCACCTCCCCAAACCTCCCCAAACGTCGGCAGGTCTCCGGACCTCCGCGCCCTGCCTGCCTGCTTCTTTCCGCAGCGGAAAGAAGCAGGCAGGCAGGGTACGGAGGTCCGGAGACCTGCCGAGGTTTGGGGAGGCGCCCAAACCTCCCCAAACGTCGGCAGGTCTCCGTTCCTCCGCGCCCTGCCTGCCTGCTTCTTTCCGAAAGAAGCAGGCAGGCAGGGCGCGGAGGAACGGAGACCTGCCGACGTTTGGGGAGGTTTGGGGAGGCGCCCAAACCTCCCCAAACGTCGGCAGGTCTCCGTTCCTCCGCGCCCTGCCTGCCTGCTTCTTTCCGCTGCGGAAAGAAGCAGGCAGGCAGGGCGCGGAGGTCCGGAGACCTGCCGACGTTTGGGGAGGTTTGGGGAGGTGCGCCTCCCCAAACCTCCCCAAACTTCGGCAGGTCTCCGGACGGTGGTGGCTTGGGAGAGGTGCGCGCGATCCCGGAAGCACCAAAGCCTCGGCCGCGCACAAGTCCTCGGTAAGTTTTTTTGTTGACTGGAGTATAAGCCGAAGTGGAATTTTTCAGCCCAAAAAGTGGGCTGAAAAATTCGGCTTATACTCAAGTATATACGGTAAATGGGTCAAGTTCTCCATAAGAAAGCTGAAATCTGCTTCTGTAAAATCTTCCAAGATTCCTAAGACTTATTGTTTGGAATGATTATTGCTATAAATTACTACTTCTCTGGTAATTCTGAAAAATGTATGAATCTGCTGGTTAATTTAATAAAAGAAAGTAGAAATTGGTTTTGTAAAGTGTGTTCAGAATATTGTTTTGGGTTTTCGTGTTTCTTCATGCTCCATTTAATTCGGATTGTTAATATGTGGAATAAGATTTAGATTCTTAAAGGCTTGCCAAAAGCAAGAATATTTTTTCTAGTTATTTTCTAAAAATAACTGACATGGAGAAAAGATTTAGTTTGTTTTCAACAATTATTTACATGCTATAATAATGCCAAGGTGATATCAAATGAAAATTGAAGAGGAAAATAAATACGTCAAAATAATAAAAATATTTACAAGTTTAAAAGATGCTAATTGTTTTAATAAGCTTAATAAGAAATATATTTCTTAGCTCCTGTTGCAAAAGGGCCTGGTTGGAATGATTTGGCAGAGATGTATTATGGTGTATCATCAGTATATTGATGATATTTATCAGTGTATTAAGGGATGAGCTCACCCAGTGCTTTTATGAAGGTGTTAAATAAGAGCAGCAGAGAGAGAGTAGAACTCTGTGGACCCCACATTGCAATGGTTTATGGCTCTGCCCCTCTCCCCAGAAATACAGGTATTAAATATATCTGTGTTGGAGCCTTCAGAAGATGCCCTATTGAAAGTCAAATCATAAGATGAAAACGGAATCTGTAGGAAGCCTGACCTAAGCAATGTAACGTTTTATACTGTATAGGGAACACCTTAAATTGGGTGTGGTATGCAGCTTGCAACCAGGCTACCACACAAAATACATTGTCTGCGACACTAAATAAACCTTATATCTGATAGCAAGCTATATACACTGTGCTATAACTGGGACCAATTTTTATCAAATTTCTCCCCCAACATTTTTTAATTGCTTCTCTTTGTATTGAATTGATTTAACAATTTGAAACAATAAAATCACCTAAGCTTTTGAAAGAGCCAATATAACTCTATAAGATCATCTTCTAGTTTCTAATGTCCTCTGCATTGTTCTCATGCCTGATTTGTTACCATATCCAATTCAGTGCCATTTTTGAAACCTGAAAAATGTGCAGGTTTTATTCTTTTATCTAATATTTAGCTCTTCTTAACCAATTCTTTCATAAGGCAATTAGACACTTTCAGATGAACCTCACTGCTTCAAAATTTGGTTTCAATAATTACTTCGAATATGCAAGTTCACTCCTGCTAGAAATGAGGGGATGACTAAATTAGCTCTGTGCATCTGTGCCTTGTGTAACATTTCTGTCATCCACTCTTTTACCAAAAAAAGATTTAACTGCTTTCAATCTCAGCAAGTTTTATTCTGTGTGCTTGCTTAGCTAAATTTCTCTTTTCAACATCTATTCAAATAATTACTGGAAAAGTAGTCCCATGTGTGAGCAAGGTCCTTTTTCACAAAAGCATGGCTATAAAATCGGGGTATCTGAATACTGTAGAGCAGGCATTTCAAACTCGCTATGTCACATGACATTGCACAACATATCGGGACTTTTTCCCCATTGCCAGCAATGGGGTGGGTGTGGTTTCAGCATGACGCATCCGGCCTGGAGGCCGGCAGTTTGACATGTCTGCTTAGTATAACTAGTCCTGATGGCTTCTGGAATAAGATTAAGTGTAACTATGTAGTTATAAAAAATTTAATTAAAATGATGAAAATATTGCTGGGTATCAAGCCTTGATTGGAAAACGGAAATAGTACCGCTATTCTTATCGATTCCCCTCCGCCCTGTGCGTTCCCACAGAGAGGGCCTCCTCAGGGTGCCGCCAGTCAGGGAATGCCGACTGGTGGCCCCCAGGGGGAGGGCCTTCTCTGTGGGCGCTCCGGCATTATGGAATCAACTGCCGGTGGAGCTCCGGATGGCACCAGACCTCCGAACTTTCCGTCGGGGCCTGAAGACCCACCTGTTTGAAATAGCTGGTCTGGCCTGATGGGGGATTATGGGTTTTTAATTGTTTTTTAAATTTGTATTACTGTTTTAATTGGGCATGGGTTTAATCCTTTTTTAATTTTTGTATTGTCTTTTTTATATATGCCCTGTGAACCGCCCTGAGTCCCTACCAAGGAGAAGGGCGGTATATAAATCAAATAAACTAAACTAAACTAAACTAAAATGAGAAAAGTAGAATAGAAAAGAATATACATTTCTTTATAAACATATTTTAATAGCAATATTATGTTTACCATTAAACATGGCTTACATAGAATATTACATTAAGGTAGGGTGCTCAGCTAATTGCAATTGATTTTTATGCTACAGGTTATTGGATTTTAATTGATTTGATTCTGCTTTTGTTTCAATTGTACTTTGTTTATCAAAACTACCTTGAATATTATTTTTAGTGAAAAAATAATAAGGCCGTATATTAATATATGAACATGAATTATTTATACATTCTTTTTGCATAGAGGATAGTGCAAAGGTAATGCCTATCCCCGTAAATAACAACAAAAATCATTAATATCATTGACTTTTCAATGCCTATTTTAATGAATAATAACAAGAAATATTTTACTGTCCAGATATTTTGCATTGGTTGTGAATGCTTATTTATTTATTCTGTTGATACTGGATATTTCCAGTTCTGTGAAGAATAAGAAAATAATGTTATTGCTATTATTAATTCGCTGTGAGAGCTGAATTTTCTCTCTGGCAGGCATTAATGTGGAGATACTTGGCTGATCAAATATTAAAGGGAGAGAAAAAGACTGGGAAGCCTCCATAGTGGATTTGTTTCCCTGGTTCTGGTTTTCATTTGGCAGAAATTAAATTGATAATCAAATGTACTAATTGCAATATGTAAGATGGTAGAGGTAAACAGAGACCCTGTGGTTGAGCTTTTTAGTCTTTTCCTTACTGTCTGAGTTGCCCTTTTCAGTAGCTTTTCTACTCACAAGAAGAAGTATATAAGCCACTAATTTTTCCTCTCCCTTTGGTTGCAACTCATTTTAACTTACAGCTGAGCTTATTCTAGCTTTGGAATGGGGAAGAGAGAGAAAAATGTTGACTGGACAAAGCCAGTGGTGGGATTCAAATATGTGAACAACTGGTTCTCTGTGTGGGTGCCGCTTCCAGAAGTCCGTTGTGGGCCTGGGCAACAAAAAAATTAGCTACCGGTTCTGCCAAACTGGTGCGAACCAGCTGAATCCCACCACTGGACAAAGCTGATAAGGAAATATATTAAAGTATAATAAATGATTTAATCGAACACATAGATTGTTTCCCTGCTTTTAGATAACCATTTTTATTGCATCTCTCCCTTCTTTCTCTAGTACTTCCGTTGCAGATGTTCAAATGCACTTGAACAGCTGTAAATCTGAATCTTTTTCTGCATTTGTTGAAGGACATGGGTCTTAAGCCCAAGATTGAAAACCTGACACTCATGGTTTTGAGGCCTGAAATAAATTGCTAAAAACTATTATGAAGTTGTAAGCCTTAAAAGACCAAATGGACCATTAAACCAAATTGTGGAGGTTCTTTCATAATTGAGCATTAAAGAATTGAAAAAAATGAGAATATGCTTGTATGGAAGTCATCAAGCTTTTCATAAAATAGCAAATGCAAATGTCTACTTTTTCTGAAGTATAGATATATATGTATGCACATTGTTACATACCCAGTCTTTGAGTAGATAATGAGCTTTTCAAAACTCTTTTATTCTAGTTGCCTCCCAAATATATTCACAGTTTAATAAGAATTACGATCAACATTTTTTGTAATTTTTTAAGACCCAATAGGATTTCAGGTTTCAAAATCCCCGCCTTTGGATAAGTGGCTGTCTTTAAATCCATCCTTCCTCATAGAGTGGTTGATAGAGGAGGGAGGAGAATCACTTATATGGTCCTGATTTTCACACAAAGGCCAGGAAATATAAATGTATTATAAATAAATAAACAAGATTTGACAGAAATAAATCAGTTATATATTATATATTGTGGAAGTTTGTTTTTAGCGCACTTTGTTAATTTGAAATCTCAAACCTACAAATAAATGAAAAGTGTTCTGACTTAGTAACCCTGAGTGAATAATCTCTACGTATTACAGTTGCCTCAGAAATATTGCATATAGACTGTGGACAAGGTCAGTAAAGGCTAGCTCTGTACATTCTGTTCAGAAGAAATCAAGTCCAGTGCCAGAAGCACATGAAATCAGTGGCAAAACATTAAACTGTACAACTTATGGAATTATGTTGGTGCCATAAATCTTTTGTTGAAGAATACAGAATGTACAAATGCTATTATTTTTATGTCTAAGATAAGATATTATAAATCCCAGATCCTCAAATGTTAAACTTTAATTCTAATCAGCACAATGAAAATGGGACATTAAACATATTTGATTTTGAAAATGTATAAGACAATTTTAAACTGTTATATGTAAAATAGTTTGTTGTAGTCTGCAGCATAACAATGAGACAAAAAATAGTATTGTATAACACTTTACGCAGTTTGTGATTTATACTTTAGTAATCCATACAAGCAACTAAGAAAGGTTGGGTTGGATTGTAATTGAAATTATACCATGAGTATGGTACCATGGGTATACCATAAGTAAGTAAAAAATAATTCCAACAGTGTAGGGAAAATGTATTTTATTTCCAAAGTTAAAATGTTGACTTATAAACTTCAGAAAAGCAATTGTAGAAGAAAAATGGTTGAAGAAGGAAAAATTAATCAGATCATTTTGCAGAGAAATTGTGGCAGAGATTTTGGCAGTACTCAATTCTCTGTAAATGGTGAAGATGTGTTCAAATTGGACTCCTGATAATTTCATGGATACATCCATGCAACTTTGTCAGAATAGTATGGTAGTGGTTTGTCATTCCCTTATAGAACTTTTTTTTAAAAAAGAAAGAAAACTGCACCTAGCCCACTGATGGGATTCAAATATGTGAACAACCGGTTCTCTGTGTGGATGCCACTTCCAGAAGTCTATTCTGGGCCTGGGCAACAAACAATTAGCTACCGGTTCTGCCGAAGTGGTGCGAACCAACTGAATCCCACCACTGATCTAGCCTAAAGCCCAGCAATTTTTTGGTGGTCTCACATGCAGAGATTAATCAGACCTAATCAACTTTAGTTTCTGAGCTGATATAAGCTTAACTTCATGCTATTATCTGCTGAATCGAATTGCATGAGTAACTGGTATGAGAGTGTAATAAAAATTCTATTAGTCTACTCTAGTCTAGTCTAGAGACACTTGTGCTTCTAAAATCCACCATATTCTTTTTCATTGTTCAATTCTATCATTGGCTCCCTCAAATTAAAACTCTTACATCTTCTTTTTCTTCTTGTCTGATTATGGAATCATCAGAGTATATAAGCAATACACTTACTGTGGCAAAAATTAATGTTTCAGTGTTACTATGTCAAATATAGATATTATTTAAAGGAAATACTACAAAGAGCAGGTAACAGGAGAATTGGAATTCCAGCCAGAAAATGACACACTGTTTTGTGGTTGTGGTCAGCAGAAGTCCATAAGAAATATGCACTAAGAATGAGTTATTTCTATTAGAAAAGCTTTATTTTGTTGACATAAAGAGTTTATGCCAGCATACAAAGAAAACATGGAAAGACTCCAAATACTGTTCGGTTTAGAAATATTTACTTTTTTACAGTTACAAATTGTTCTCAGAACATGGAAATATTCTTTCAAACATTATAATCTGTCTAATAATTGGCTGACATTGTTGGTTCTTGCTATTAGAAATGATGATCTAGGCAAGGTATTTCATACTTAGAAGCCAATGTACACCCCTTGGAACAAATCTTATCTAAATGCTGAGGGCAAGAATTTTCTCATGCAAGAAAAATTGACCTCACAAGATTGATCTTTTGGATACATTTTCTGAAGTGAATAGTTCTCAGCAAGGTAGAGATATTTTTGTATTGTGATAGTCATATTATAAAAGGCAGAATACAAAGACGTGCATGCATAGAAAGCATACTTCTAAACAAAATAAACATGAGTAGCAAAATCAGTAAAATCATATTTTACCATATGTATTCATGTTTTTCATACAGCCCACCTATTTGATGCATGGTAAGAAGGAACACTTGTTCTCACAACTCATGTCATTTCATTTAATATACTTGTTATTATTTATGATTATTTAATGTGACTATTACTCGCCTGAGTTACCTATGAGCGAGAGATGGCTGGAGCTGCAAGGCAGTCAGGGCTCAGTGGAAGTGCCAGGATCAGTGCCAGGCTCCAGCTGGAGCTCAGCGCTGATCCTGGTGATTCTGCTGAGCCCAGAAGAAGCGCCAATCAGCTAGAATGTTGCAGCATCTCCAGGGTCTTGTGATTTACATTCAGATGCTTAGCAACTGATTCATATTTATGATGGTCACAGTGCCCCAGGGTCATGTGAAATGACCAAAACCTGCTGCAACCACCCAGCGGGGGGGGGAATAAAAACCACCCCCCACCCCCGCTGCCAATCCTCAACAGAAATGCTCACAACAATGAAAACATCGTACAGGAGGAACAGCGCCACCGGGTGGGCAGGCAGGTGTCCTGCTCAGCTGTGGCTTGGGGGGGCACTTTTTTCAGTGCCATTGTAGCTTCAAACAGTCACTAAGTGAACTGTTGTAAGTCGAGGACTACCAGTACTTCATCACTTTTTTCCTTTTTTTTTTGTCATCAAGTTTTTGACACCTTGCTAGGCGACTGATGGTACCCAGATGTTGCCATATCTTAAAAGTGGTAGAATGGGTGAAAAAGTTGAAAAGCCCTGCTGTATAGGACAGGCAGAAATGATAAGAGACAAATGGACCCTCAGTTTCTAAGCTTAATGTTATGTAGCGTTTTAAAGGACAATGAGCAAGCCATAAACTGTCGAACAGATGAAATCAGCAAAATTTTATTTGCTGTCGACTGAAGTCTGACAGGAACTCATCTTATAATCCTAAAATATAGAAGATTATATGTAAAAGCAAGATTTGATGTACTCCCATCTTTAGTGTTATCAGGCAAGTTTGGGTTAGGATTAGCGTATCAGCTCCTATGAATCAGGATCCATAGTGAACGTTAAGTATATCTTATATTGTACCTTTTATAGCAAGTCCTATGCTAAGTATTATTTATACCTCTTTCCCTGCAATTCCCACTTCACTTGGAGCAATTCTACATTTTTTTTATTCCTGTCAAATGGGAAACATTACACATAATGTGGCAAAATTTTCTGTGATCGCATACTTGTATAAAGGTTGGTAGGAGGCAATGTCTAGATTACTCATATGTCTTCTGGTGACTGTCAGTAGAGTATATTTGCTTTTTATCTTGTTTTTGTAATGTTCTGTATATATAATGTATTATTGATGCTGTGCTGTTCATAAACATTTGTCTTCCTGACCCCTGGCTTTAATAATAAAGTTTTAATTGAACTGAATTGAACTAACAGGTTCTAAATTTTAGATTTACAGTTTCCTTAGTAGTTTTACTTATAGATCTTAACATCAAAGATACAAAACAAATTTATGTATTCTTTAACAGCCTTACTTTGTTGAGTATTTTATATTATATGCATCTTATAATTACTGTTATTCAGTATTGATAGAATATTTGATATTTTTCCAATAACTGTTATGCCAGAACAAAAAGAACAAAATAAAACTGAATCACTGATGATAGACTACTTTTCATATATAATGCCTCTTGACTTTACTCCTGCATTTTGAGATATGTCACCACAAATAAAGGACTGTATATTTGTGTTATAGCTATTAGAATATTATCATCATATAGGAATAAAGTCTTCTGTCATAGTGCCCCATTTCAAATTTCCATTCCTTTTATTTATAATAATATTAATCATTATGTATTATAGTATAGTATAAGCTTAATAATTGGGGGACTGATGCTAAAACCTGCCCATAGGATTTTGTTTACTGATGTGCCAAGTCACATTGGTTCTGTAAGGTCTCCTCACCATGCATCTGTGCTGTTACATATGTAGGCAGCTTCTGCTAATGCTCTTCTCAAAATCTTACCTATTTTTCACCTCTAAAGTGATGATTTGGCACCAACGTATGGATTTAACAGTTGAAAGGAAAATGAGAACAGGTTGACAATATTCTGCAATGAAATAATATAATGCTCTAAAGCAGCAGTCCCCAGCCTTTATGGCTTGGCTCAGCAGGTGGGGGGAAGAGGGGAACTGACCCATGCAAGCTCACGTGCCCCACTTCTGAACCAGACACGGCCCAGTAGTTGGCTGCGGCCTGGAGGTTGGGGACCCCTGCTCTAAAATCAAATCTTAGTATCCCCATAGAAAAAATAGTATTATAAACTAGATTAATATGACATTCCACTTTCAAGAGGCAGCAGGAAATTTCTATGTTCAAATAAAGATTTGTCTTTTTAATTGTTATATGAGATATTGGATTTTTAAATATCAGGAGACTTGTGGACTAGAGGTGTAGAATCCCTTTCCTGATTCATTTTTTTCTTTTTCTGTACAGTCGTTACCCGCTGTCCTCCTAATAATAGTTTTTATTCTTTCTCAGTCGGTCTCATATTGGAGCCAAGGTGAAAGACAGTCAGATGATAGATGATGATTGATTGATAGGTAGATAGATAGATAGATAGATAGATAGATAGATAGATAGATAGATAGATAGACAGACAGACAGACAGACAGACAGACAGACAGACAGACAGACAGACAGACAGACAGACAGATAGATAGATAGATAGATAGATGGACGGACGGACGGACGGACGGACGGACAGACAGACAGACAGACAGACAGACAGACTCACATACATTCACATACATACATACATACAGTACATACGGAATGGAATAATCATGTTCACTCATTGTGTTAAACCTATTTAAATCATAGTTTGTAAAATAAACCAAGTATACTAAACCAAATAAATCACATGATGGATTGTCAATGTATTTAGTTACCTAATTTAATTTAGATGCCCCTCTCCCCTGGAAAATCTGGTTTTATTTTGTAGACTTTAGGTTATTGTTACTCAGTTCCCCATTCTGAAAGATAATTGATAATTTGATATGCACTGCAAAACACAGTTTTATTATGGTTTTTATTCATTCCAGTTTTGTGTGTCTGTATGTATCACATAAATGAATTAAAGCTGGTGAGAGACAAAAGTATAATTTCCACAAATGGAAAATTCAGTGGAAGCTGTAGGAATGAATATAACTTATTAATAAACAGCAGTCTCTTAACATTATCAGTGGACTTATGCTTTTCCCAAAGTTGTTTAATTCCTTATTAAGTCCCTACTTCTGATAGGTGGGAAACCACTCCGGTTCAGTGGTTTTGCTTTTTCATTTTAGACATATAGAGATGACTCTAATAATAGCTAATTCTCCATTTTGTAATAAATTGTATCCTGTATGTACATACAAATTTATATACCATAGGGTTTCTGTGGAAGAGCTTTGATATAATAGATAGTGAGATGGAGTGCATATAAATTTAACAAATAAAGGCTTCCTATTTGGCTTCTTTCAACAATATTATATACTCTTTTCTCATCTTTGTTATTTAGTAGAAACATGACTACTCATAGGAAAGATTATTTAAGTTTTTACTTTCATGATTAACCTATGAAGGGCAATAAGATATACATTTGGAAAAAAAATTATTTTTCAAAATCTTTAATTCAGTAGGAAATTTATCAATGGTAGGTGTGCTATGAGAACATAATCAACAGCCATGGTCACATATCATGTAAGCCACAGTAATGGTTGATATAAACATGTTCCAAATAATCAAATTTTAGTTGTCTCCTGTCTCTAAACCATACAGTTTCAAACCCTTGTCTATCAGGTTTAGTAAGTGTGTTGTGTGCTAACTATAAGAATAAGATAGGCAAGACAGGGCTAGGGAAAACCATTATGTCAATTTAGATCAAGTGTCTTCCAAAGAAAGCCCTTTAAGAGAATGGCTAAGGAACTGTTGGGTAAGAAAATTGAGATAAGAAACCTAGAATTTAACTAATAGAACATGAACCTATGTGTGGAATTTAATTTTAGGTTCACACTTTTCTGGAATAAAAAGACTAATTTTGCTGAGTCATGTCCATAAGCCTTTTGATGAATTGCTGAATAAAGGATTAAATGTCCAGATAGCCAAGTTTTCAGCTATGACTGGTGTGAAGCCTATATATATCTAGCCAAGCAGAATTAGAGGCAGTTGGATGCAAGCAGTGCATTTATGACACATTTACTGTGTGTCTTAGCTTGACACCCAAATGAAACATTTATTTTATTTATTTATAAAATGTATTGGCTGCCTATTTTACCACAGGGTAACTCTGGGTGGCTTACAATAATAAAATAAGTTAATACAAGCCAAACACTACAGTCCAATTAAAGATGGGAAGGGCAGGACCAGGATGGGAGGGAGGTGAAAAATATTCTTAATTAATTGACTGGGCAATAAGGAAATCTAGGGAAGAGCATATTTAATATTTTATAGAATAATCCTCTTTTTTTCTTTTATTATTATGTTTTGTTCAGCTCGACCTTACCAAACGAATAGAAGATCAGGGCCCATTAGATGTGATCATACATAAACTGACAGATGTCCTAATTGAAGCTGACCAAAATGACAGCCAGTCATTGGAGTTGGTTCACAGGTTCCAGGTGAGTAGTATTTATTATATGCAATTATCAGCTGCATTACCTCTTCAATCCCTTTGCAAACAATTCTTTTAGGCCACAGTTGAGAATTGCCTAAAAATATTTGCTGTAAAGAAACAGAATATGGAACATGTTCTTGGCCATAACGGTGAAGGAACTATCATAGCTTAATCTTCCTCTCCTGACAAACTTCATGTTGTCCTAGGTTAAAAAAAAAACACATCTCTCGAAAACAGTGAAAAAGTATGACATGAATAAAAAACATGCAAAAAGGTGCAAATCACACACTGAAAACTACTGGGTTCCTGTCTGCAGTATAATTTTGTATATGGTAGCATTGTTGCATAGAGGAAATGCCTTGGTCAAACAATTTTGTTCAGGTTTTAGATGGGGAATGTATTCTCTCCAAGCAAAAATACATATTAAGTTCAATAAAAGCATCTACCAAAACCCATCTATCTTTGTAAGTTATAATATTATGTTATTATTATCCATAGCTAATATCTGGCAACATGCATAATCTGAAAGACATCTCAATGTAAGGAAAATGTTGCTGTCTGAAGAGGCACAATGCTGGCAGTGGCCAGGAGAGCCTTTTGTCACTTCAGATATGTTCATCAACAGCCAAAATTGATCTTAGTGACAGGTCAAAGATGTGACTACTTAGGCATTTAAGGGGTTAGACACTCAGTGCATTATCAAACACAACTTTACATCAATTGAATTGGTTATCAATTCAGATGGTTTGTGTTAGTCTTAAATTTATAAATAGTTTGGAACCTATTATCTTAATATCCACATTCATTTCTATGACATTGAAGCTACATTAATTTCTTTTTCAGTATCTGCTAATAAAATCTATTACACAAGGAACAAAATTGTCTTGATCCAACATTTATGGAATTCACTTGCAGTTCATTTATCTCCTTACATAAGCAATTTTAAAAAGGTCTTCAACACTCCTTGCTTCGTTGCTGTCATTTCTTAAGGGTTTATATGGCATGTGTGAGTCATAGAATTTTATCTCATAATTTCTGATATATCCAACATATCTTATCTCATTCTTCTTGTATGGACTTTAGTCCTTGGCTCAAAAACGTTAGGGTGATATTGTGAGAGCTTGGCTGTAAAACTGTCTTGAATAAATAAGATATAAAATGAGTAGTTCTTCCCTTAAAACTAACCATAATAATCATGAAGTTATACTGTCTAAGCAAAAGAAAAATTAACTAGGTTGGGCAATTAAAAACATGAGTTACTTATCTTTAAACGCAAAATGCACATATGACTAGTTTCTTGCATTTCTTTTAAGAGGCACAGTTTGTACAAGTAATGTATGACCTAGATTGAATGCTTTGGCAAATTTTGTTCTGTGTTACTGACACTTTTTCTTTTTCCTTTTTGGACCATATTGTGGAGACACACTTCAAGGTGAAATGTACTTAAATGAAGACCCATTCCAAGTAGTATCTGCAATTGTGTAATATTTTAGGAATAGTCAGTAAAATTGTTATTCATAGATGTTCTGGTTTGATTTTCAAAGTAGATTTCTCTGTGGCATTGTGT
The DNA here is from genome assembly GCF_964194415.1 of Vipera berus. Taxonomy (NCBI): domain Eukaryota; kingdom Metazoa; phylum Chordata; class Lepidosauria; order Squamata; family Viperidae; genus Vipera; species Vipera berus. The sequence goes on from NC_138202.1 coordinate 42,325,755, forward strand.
GACGTGTTTGGATAACCCTTGGGCTCATTATTAATAAATTATATTTTGATTATTTCATATGAATTAATAAAATAGTGGTTGCATCCTATTTTTTTAAGAGTTAACATCTTCATTGTTCTAAAACTCACCACTGGACTGTGGAATCCCAAGGAAATGAGGAGCCTGTTAAAACTATATAGTTAGACTACATTTTCCCATCTTTTTGTTATAGTATTATATATTTAATTTGTTTTTAGTTACTTTGTTGACCCGGAATTAGGGGACAGTATAGGAAATATCAATTGTGAATGTGCAGATGGTCCTGCTGTCTTTGCGCACTTGCAAAGTCCTGGATGCAGGGTCATGAAAGGCCAGCAAGGAAAACACCCAATGTCCTAACCCACCGAGAACATACGATATCTTTTGGGAAACACCCAAAAGGGAACATGTTTAGTTACTTCTGCTCTCTTATCTACAGTATGCCAGATTTACTGGGTGAAATCTTTATCATATGTGTGACAGCTTTGCTGGATGGCTTGCTTATGTAACCAGAAAGAATAAATACAAGGATTTCTTGTCATTCACTGCTGCTCTCTTTTAGAGGAGCCCGTCTTTGTTCAGCTGAATAAAAACGTAAAGCTTGAAGGCAACTTCTGGTTTCCTGTATTTTTTACCAAGGAAAACCTCAGAACCTGCATATCAATTTTAATTGATTTTAATGGTGGAAGGCTATAGTATTATGGCAGTGATGGGCAAAGGAAAATAGGGGAGATGGAGTTGGGCACTCTTGGGCAATGCAGGACTGTTGTCTTGTGCCAGTTTTGCATTCCAGTTCCTTGGTTTCAACTCCAGTACCTTTTCAGCAGACCTTCAATGGCCCTGGCTTTTAGCTGCTATTACTGAATTCTAGATCATTTTGTAATAAGGCCTCCTTCATTAGTGATTTAATGAAGAGGGCTGGGCTGGCATGTATCACCATTTCTGGAACAGAGGATTGCTGTTTTGGAGATATGCCCAGCTGGGTGTGGCCAAAACTCCAGGGCAGGGGTGGCGTTGTGGCTGTTGTCATGCAAGAGTCTCTTAGGACTTTCTGGAATGCTGCACCACCTCTCTGCTGCATAGCAACCTCTCTGTCTGGACTCCCATTTCTTAGTGGGCAGTGAAGTTCCCCAAACTTGGTTCTGGGGAGCTTTAATCTACCTTCTCTGGAAATGGGGTCTGAATTGTCTTGAGAGTTCATGGCCATCATGATCACCATGGGCCTATCCCAGATCATCCAGAGCCCAATATAGGACAGGGAGGGCACAGGAGATCTGTTGTTCCTGCCCGAGCAGTGGCTATGTGATCTGAATTGGGGATATTTTGGTGTCTCTCTTGTCATGGTCATATCATGCTCTGATTTCCATGGGATTCTGCAATGCAAATACCCATTAGATGGAGGCTGGACTCATTAGATTACTCCACTCTTGGTGACTGATGGAGGTTGTTCTTGCTAGTTTGCTGTATGGTTGTAATGGAATGTGTGGGTAACTTTGGTGGATGCAGGAAAAGATGCTGCCTAGGGAACAATCAGACGAGAGGGGGAAGCCTCCAGTAAACTAAATGTTGGAGGAAGAAAGTTAGGAAGTACTCATCCTAATTAAATGGGCTGATAAATGTAATGGCAGGATAGTTGTCCCAAAAGTGTTTTTTTTTTGAAAGGCAACTGGCCTTTGTTTTTCCTTGAAGACATTTCACTTCTCATTCAGGAAGCTTCTTCAGTTATGACTGAATGCTGGTGGATGAAAGGATTTATGTTCTTTGAAGTCATCTGGTCTTTAGCACTCTGAAAGTCATTATCTGTGCCCTTCATGATCACCTGAATAATGCAAATGGGAAAGGACTATGTTGTAAACAGGAGATAGGTGGTGTTGTATTCCTTCCCCTCTTTTGAGAGACAGCTGTTAAATCTTAATGTAGATGGCCCTTTGACCCCTCCTTCAAACCAGTGGTTCTCACTGTCCAGAATGTGGACTTTGCTGTCTTCAAAAGAGTGACCTTTGTCCTTCAAATGCAAATGGACTGCTGAATCTTGTCCTGATGGGTTTGTTCTCCTGTGTTGTTCCATGTGATTGTGAAGTGGTTGTTTTGTTTCTCTAGTGTATGATCTGCACATGTCTCACTGCATTGTATTGCATGTAACACATTGCATATATCACATTGCTAAGTTTGTGTCTCAGTATTTTGTCCTTGGGGTGGACAAGCATCTGCCTTAATGTAATTTTGGGTTTTAAGCATTTATATATATTGAGTTCGTCCAAAATCCTCCTGAGCTTTTCAGATATTCTTGCAAAGTATGGAATGATAACATTGCTTCATTTATTATTCTCTTCTTTGTCTGTTATGAAGGAACTTCTGCTGGGTCTATTTTTGGATTTGATGAAGGTCCAGTTGGGATAGCCAAAGGGCTTCCTTGATGTATTTTAGTTCTTTCTCTTTTCCATCTTTCCTGGTAGGCAGCCTTTCAGCCTGATGGTGTAGGGTTCTGATCACTCCCATTTTGTGTTCCAGTGGGTGGTGAGAATCAAACTGTGGAGGGTTTCTGTTAATTTCAGTATTAAGGATTCCGTCTTCCTTAATGTGTACTAAACAGTCCAGGACAGCCAGGCTATTTTCCTTAACATCTTCCTGTGTGAAGTTAATATATCTGTCCACAGAGTTGATGCGTTTGGTGAAGACTTCCAATTTCTATGTTTTAATCTTGTCCCAAGTATTGTCCATATACTTATAACAGTGAGCGGCTGGAACTCTTGTGAAGGACTTTAGGGCTTTGGTTTGTATCTCTTCCATGTAGAAATTGGCCACAATAGGGGACACAGGTGAACCCATAGCACAGCCATAATTTGTCTGTAGAAACCTTTTTTTTTTTGCTGGAAATCAGCAAAAGGTCGCAAATCACAATCACACGACTGCAGGATGCCGCAGCTGGTCATAAATGCAAGCCAGTTGCCAAGTCCCCAGATTGTGATCATGTGTCCACAGGGGTGGTGCTATAGTTGTGTGAGTACAAGTCAGTCACTTTTTCCAAACCATCATAACTTTGAACCATGTTTAAATGAATGGTGGTAACAATCTACTTTTATTATACTGATAGTCTTTGGTTAGTGACTGCCCTGTTTAGCTGTGTTCAAACTTATGACAGCACTGAAAAACAGATTCATGGCCAGTCCTTGAATTTATGACCATTGCAGCATTCCTGCAGTGAAGTAATTGCAAATCAAGGACTGGGAAACTGGTGCATATTTATGATTTGGTGCCTTCATGTGATGTTTCATTTAACTTCATTGCTTAGTGAGGGAATTCCCAATAGTTTAGCCAATAGTAGAACATATGACTGAATTTGTATTATAATTACTATTTATATACCAAACGTAGTGACCTAAACATTACATAGTAGTTATGTAAAAGAAGAAACTCTTCCTACAAATATTTGTGTACTATAAAAAGGCAAGGGAATAAGGAAGAGGAGACTTAGCTATTGGACATGGGAGATTGGCAGGAGTGATTTTCTGAGAAAAAGATCAGTCAGAGAAAGCTTACAGGCACAAAAGAGAGGAAGTAATTGTAGTTTAATGAAGAAAGCACTGCAATGAAGTAAGTAACACCAGCTGCCTGCAATTAGTGCAGGTTCGCATCCCACCAGGCTCAAGGTTGACTCAGCCTTCCATCCTTCCGAGGTAGGTAAAATGAGGACCCAGATTGTTGGGGGCAATTAAGCTGACTTTGTAATAATGCCGCTTGGGTTGTGTGTGAAAGCCCTAACAAGCAGGCATATACATAGAATAAAAGCTACTGCTAAGCTTGTAAGCCGCCCTGAGTCTTCGGAGAAGGGCGGGATATAAATGTAATAAAAAAAAAAGAAATTATTTGTTTTTTTTGTTTATTTATTTGTATCCCACCTTTATTAGTTTTACAGATAACTCAAATAAGCCTTCCTCCTCCTCCTGATTTCCCCACAACAACAAGCCTATGAAGTGGGTTGGTTTGAGAGAGAGTGACTGGCCCAAATTCACCCAGCTGGCTTTCATGGCTAAGGAGGGGACTAGAACTCACAGTCTCTGGCTTTCTAGTCTGGTGCATTAACCAAACCGGCTAAATTAGACAAGAGGAAGAGTTTAATTCAGAAAAACAAGGAACTTAAATGGGATCAGACAAAGTAAGTAGAAACATGGAAACATTGTGCGGATGACAGAAAAATGCAAAGGAAAAAGAAAAAAACACCTGTTAAAACCTCTCTCAAAAGTAGAGTTCATCTGTTTCCCCTCTCCCCCGCCCAAAAAAACACCCCTTATCTCAAAATGTAATCAACAAATGGAGGTAAGGAGCATGTTATTGAAGCTGAGAGGAAAAAGAGATGCTTGGGTACAGTTTTGAATCAGTTTTGCATAATTTACTGCATATTTTGTTAGATTCAGAATTCACATTCAGATTTCAGGAGAATGCCTGTTTGTTTTGTTTACAAGCAATTGCTGAAACAGTCTGCTCGATTGCTCCTGCTTGACTGCAGATACTAATGGTGGACAAAGCCAACTACCAGTAGGAGCAGCTACAAAGCTCCTGTGAGCACACTGCTTTCGACAATAAATAAGGATTCCTGTAATTCTCATAACTTTTTTTTTTTTGCAAACTCAGTGGATAAAATATATCTGTTAAAAAATAGAAGCGATGATGAGAGATTGTTAAAAAGGAAGCATGCAAATGGATCAGGAAGAAGAAAAACCTGAAGTATAATGTATATAAAACATTACACACATAATGTTACAAGAAGAGGTCCACATTTATCACTGAAGAATTTTAGTTTAACTTAACTCCTTACTGAACTTCTTCCTCATCCTTGTTTCTTTAGCTCACTGGACATTGTCCAACAATTTTTCAAAAAGCTGTAAAAAAGTTTAAGATGGCTAATGAATTTCCTTGGATTCCCCCCTCCCCCCGCAGAATAAAAGGGTTAAGGCAAGAAAGAGGAGTTCATCAGTGAACGTCCGTTTTAGATCTGCTTTTATCTTCATTAGGAACTAGACATTAGATGCTATTGTTTTAGACCAGGGGTCAGCAACCTGAAACCGTGAAAGAGCCACTCGGAACCGGTTCCCTCACAAAAGGAAAAACTGGGAGCCGCAAAAAATGTGTGCACATGCGCATACATGCGCGCATGCACAGAACAGGGTTTGACTGAAGAGTGGAACCAAGGCGAGATATGCACTTACCCTGCAGACCTGTGTTTTAGACATTGCGTGCTTTTATGGCAGCCGGTCCATATCATTACACAATAGAGCCCTCACCATATTCTTGGGTATTCCCTAGAATTCACTCTCTGTAGTCTGTAAAATGCTTTTAGTTCAATCTCCAGTTCTTTAAGCATTATTGATTTTGCCATTGCTTCAAATGTGCGTTGCCCAGAGCTACAGCTACCTCTGATCACTTGCTGTTCAGATCATTTATTTGTGCTCTGTGTTTCTTTTGCTCAAATGCTCCAACATAATTGCTTTGTGTTTAATTTGTTCTGAAGATTATTGATCATATTGAATGGAAAAGTACTACAAAGGGACTTGAAAGAGTTATAACAACATTATATTTATTTTACTTTAGCAAGTAAAGTAAGTCTGAGATATAAGAAAGCCTTTTCCTGTGTAAATACTAAAAATATATATTTGCGTCAAATGCAAAAAAATGATGTTTGTTTTTAGGATTTCTTTTAAACAAAGTATTGATAATCACTATGCTGTGTATATTATGATAAAAATAATTTAGAAATACCATTTTTCCTGAGAGAGTCATAAATTTGTACAATTAAATATTTAGAAGGGAAGTTTTGTGTTGATTGTAAAACACTGTGTGAATAAATAGTTCCTGGAGGAGTACATCCATAATGCCAGACAGGCAGTCTTTAAAGATACTGTAATTTCTTTGAGCTAGTAGTCTTCCTCTGTGGCAAATTACTGCAGAAGAGATTTGAATATATTCTTGGACATTATCCAAATTATGCAAAGCTTCATGAATTATCACCCGTCTCCCTCAAAACCAAAGGGAATTAAGTATATACCCTACTGCAGTGGTGGCGAACCTATGGCATGTGTGCCAGAGGCGGCACTCAGAGCCCTCTCTGTTGGCACACGTGCCACCACTGCCAGCAGCAGGTCCACCAGGGTGCCACCGCTGCCCAGAGCAGGAGCCCCGCCCAGCACAAAGGAGGTGAAGCGGCCGACTAACAAGTTCAAGTAGAGGTGATAGAGCAGAGGTCACCAACCATTGTCGATTGGTAGACTGTAAGAAAAGGGAGAGGGAAGCATTTTACATGTGTGCATGTGCACAAGGGGCCGCAAGCATGCACATGCTGCAAATGGGGCGGGGCTAGTGCCTACATGATACTAGCCCTGCCCCATTCTTGCAGCGCCTTGTATCTGCACCCCGTGGTGCAGTGGTGGCCGTTTTTCCGCCTTGCAGTATGGTGGCCCATTTTTGCACCCCTGGTTTTTACGTGCCAGAGGTGGCACTCAGAGGCGCCTCCCTGCCCCCCCCCGAGGGCACCACAATGCTGATGCGGCCCTGGTACTTTGTGATAAATAAGTGGGTTTTTGGTTGCGGTTTGGGCACTCAGTATCTAAAAAATTCGCCATCACTGCCCTAGAGTACCTTGTAAAACTTCAAATATTTAAGATTTATTTGGAAAAGTGTTAAAACTGAAAAAGGGTTGGTGAATAAATTTAAAGACCATCTTCTTTGACTGGTACTGAAAGTTGAGAAAGAACTTATGTTGAATGAAGTATAATTGACTTTTTACACTCACTCAAATATAACTGTCCTCCCTCAAAATTAGTAAAAAATTATATGCTGAAATGTAGACAAAGCAGTCCATTGTTAGGTACTGAATCTCTCCATGGACCATCATCTGAGCTTGAGGTCAAATGCATCAACAAAGGGTACATAGTTTGTGAAGATTATGCAGATCAGAAATGGAAGACTGACAGGAGTATAGTTCTAGGAATTGGCTCCTGAAAATAAAAAAATGTTATTGAAGGCACTTATTGAGCAAAAAATTGGTAACACTTGGAAGAGCAGACCTGAATCTCCAACATATAAATTTTGAGTATATCATTCATTTCTTGCAGCATGTGCAGAAGATTGCACGTGCTACTTTCTTCAATATGTTGTGAAGCTCCTTACAGCAACACACGTAAGGAAGCAAAATTTTCAGTGTCTTGTTAAGCAGGCATAATGCCAGAAAGAAGGGATTAGATAATACCTTGGAAGCCAAATATGAAAAGTCATTTATTAGAGAATATGTTAAGCGGACTCTTTGACTTTCTCCCTCACCGATTCTATAACTGGTGGATTGAGAGGTCTTCATAAGAGATAACATTGAAATATCCTTCCATTCCTCATTTGCTATGTTTGGATCAACTCCCTTTTCTTTTTCAGCTTTGGAGAATACCATTACATGCCCTTCTACAAATAGAAGCTCTCATTGTCTTTGTTCAAAAGGACTATTGTGCATCTTATGCAACCTACAAGTTAAATTTTGTGGTATTGAGAGCCCTCCCCTGACAGCACAATTGAATGTTGGTGAATCAGTTGCTAAAAATAGTGCCATATTGAGATAGAAAAATAGCACACAAGTATATAAGCCCTAAAGTAGACAACATAGTCTTTTCACAAAATTGTCAAAAAAGGAAAAAATAGAACATACCAGTCATGTTCATATGGAATGAAAAATCCCTGTCTCTTCACCTTCCCCACTGCATCCCTTGGGCCACTCAAATAGTGCTAAGTGCAGCTAAAAGCAGCCCACTTATGCAAAATAGCAGGAAGAAAAGATGTTTTCACTTGTTTTGTCCTGCTAACAAACTAACTGTGCTATTCTAGGAAACCTGCCTAGAATTCTGCTTTCAGAAGAATTATTTTGAAAACTGGATCTGTATTTTCTTTCTACAGTATTGCTTGTTCTTTGTAGATGAACTAATAATTAGTTTCTTGTTCACCAAATGAGATTACAGAGTATGGAATGCAATATAGCCTTTTCTATAAATCTTTGCCCTAAAATGATCCACTATCAGGATTAAGATTACTATTCCTCTATAATATTTTTTCCCACGTGAAAATAACTGAGATGGTCTCCCAAGAGACTTAGCTGTTAAACAAACTGCCTAAGGTAATAGGTATTCCTCATCAGTTTTACTCCTTGAGCCTAGCTAAAATAGAGATACAGAGATGGAGAAATCCAGGGTCAAGCTAAAAATATGCAATGCCTTAATATAGCCATTTTATTTTGCTGTTGCTCAAGGGGGCATTTTCCTCGCTTGCATTTTGAAAGTCGCATATTTCCATTGATGACATGATCACACAACTGTTCATTTATTGCCAAAGCTTGGAAAAACACGATGTCTAGCAGTATTTCCTTCTCTTTCTCCCGGATATGTAGAAAATTAAAAGCAGGCTTGTTCCTAATAGAACAATGGCATTGTAATTGTTTTTGCTTTGTAGTTAAAAGAAGATTTGTATAGCCTTATTCTTTGGAATTGACTTTCTGCCCTCTCAGACTCAATATGATAACTCAAAGTGGCAGGCAGGTAACTTTTTAACTGTTTCTAAAGTTTTACATGTTTCTCCTTAATTTCTTCACATTATCTATTTCAAATTTAAACGAACGTATTTCTGAATCTAGGAATTGATTTTGTTTAATTCTGAACTGTTTCAGCCCATTCTTTTATTTAAGGGAAAGAATTATTGAGCTACCCTTCTCAGAAATAAAGGGCATCCAATTTTATGTTATCAATGCTATTTCCCAGTTTATGCTTCTATGAAAGGATTAGGAAGTTAGAAAATGATCAGCCTTCATTCAGTTTGAGTCTTCCATGTATTTTCAGTTCCCACAATTCCAAATTTGGGAAAGATGGGCTTGACTAATAATGTCCAGCCGGGAATGTTTTTACATATTCATTAAACCAGTGATCAGTAATGTTTTATGGGCAAAAGCCACACCTGAATTTCTTAACCTGTTATTGTACCACAGGTCTTCTGATGATACAGTGATTTCAAGCCTCCTTTTATATATATATATATATATATATATATAATTTCTGAGTTTAGAGGGAAAAGTAAGAGTGAGGATGGGAATGTTTCCTTTATAAAAAGTCTCATTTTGTCTTTCCTATCTTTAGTTCTGTCTTTGGTTGTTATTGAAAATCACCAAGCCTAATTTTGGTGGTACGATTTTATGTCTGTTAGGGAGTTCCATGTAGACTTGAGGTTGCTTATCCCAGGACTTTTCAACCTTTTCACCCATTGTACCACTTTTAGGATATGGCAACATCTGAGTGCCACCAGTCGCCTAGCAAGGTGTCAAAAACTTGACCCCCCAAAAAAGGAAAAAAAGGGATGAAGTACAGATAGTCCTCAACTTACAACAGTTCGCTTAGTGACTGTTCGAAGTTACAATGGCACTGAAAAAAGTGCCTCAGCAAGCCACAGCCGAGGAAGACACCTGCCTGCCCACCTGGCAGCGCTCTTCCTCTTGTCTGAGGTTTTCATTGTTGTGAGCATTTCTGTTGAGCATAGGCAGTGGGGGTGGATGGGGGGTTTATTTGGTTTTTATTTTCCCCCCCCCAACCTTTGGTAGGTGGTTGCAGCAGCTTTTGGTCACTTCATATGACCCTGGGACAATGTGATATGAATTCAATAAATATGAATCAGTTGCCAAGCATCTGAATGTAAATCACAAGATCCTGGAGATGCTGCAACATTCCAGCTGATCGGTGCTTCTTCTGGGCTCAGCAAAAGTGCCAGGATCAGCGCCAGGCTCCAGCTGGAGCCTGGCGCTGATCCTGGTGCTTCTGCTGAGCCCTGACAGCCCCGAAGAAGTGTCGATCAGCTGGAAAGTGGCACTGATCCTGGCGCTTCCGCTGAGCCTTGACATCCCTGCAGCTCCAGCCATCTCTCACTCAGGCTTGTGCAGTGCTGCCACCGGTTCAGCTCATTCCCCTTACCCGCTACCACTTTTCTAGTATGGTCATGTACCACCTGCCAGGTGCCAATGTACCACAGGTGGTACCCGTACCACTGGTTGAAAAGCCCTGGCTTATCCCACCATTAAATTATATATGGTTTATCTACTGCAGACATGTCAAACTTATGACGTCACATGACATCGTGCGATGTATCGGAACTTTTTCTCCATTGCCGGCAATGGGGTGGGCACAGTTTGCTGATGACATGTTCGGCCCATGGGCCGGCAGTTTGACACCCCTGATCTACTGCGTGTACATGCAGAACCCTGTTTTGTGGCATGTTTTAATGCAACCAAAGTGCCTCTTTTTGAAATAGTAAAAGTTGTCTTTCCTTGTCTGTGGAGGCAGAGATAATGCTTCCATTAGGGCTGTCATCAAAGAAACTGTACAAACACATGTATTTGTACAGTCTGTCAGTTGGAGGCCACAAAGTGACCACACCAGCCTTGCAAAGGTCACAGCTGCTTTAACATTTCAGGGACAAATGTTCCACTAACACGTTTTTCAAAGCTCCTCTTTCAAATGTTCTTTATAGTTCTGCTTACATGCATTCATTATCATTCCATCACAAAAAGAATTACTGAGCTTAATCAGTAAAAAAATCTGTTGCTTATATGCCTATATACCAGTATACATCCATACAAATATATCTATCATGCTGTTTGCTTTCAAAGTAAGGAAAGTTATGGAGAGTGCAGTAATGGAGGGAAAAAATAAGGTGACATAATTAAAGCATGAGATAAACAGAAAAAGAAACATAGCTAAATGTAGCTTATACAACCATCATTCACTATATTTCTTAATGGCTTACTAACTTTATTAATCATTCTTGCTTTCTTACGTCCATACTCTGCTTCATACAATACCTTTTGTTCTTTACAATTCTCACTTGCCTCTTTTCTGAGTATCACATCAGCAACCTCTTGATCTTTCTCTTTCACTCCACCCACTCATTAATTTATCTATTTGTTTTGTGATTCGATCGTCATTTGTTCTCTATGACCAAGCCACCTTGCAGGGTCGTGCCGAGGAGTTTAGCCAGCATCTGTCAGACAAAATCGCTCGGATCTGGACCGGTTTGGCCTCCGACTGGGCAGAGTCTGACGGTGAGAACATGGGTGGTCTTGTCGATGTCATCTGGGAGGAGTTCGATCCTGTGACTCCAGAAGAGGTGGACAGGATTATGGGGAGGCTGAGCTCCACCACGTGTTTATTGGACCCGTGCCCCTCCTGGCTGGTTTATTTGGCTCGGGAGGGGACACAAGGCTGGCTCCAGGCAGTGATAACTGCTTCTCTGAATGAGGGTAGTTTTCCCGCCGCCTTGAAGGAGGTGGTGGTGAGACCCCCTCCTCAAGAAGCCTGCCCTGGACCCAGCTGTTTTAAACAACTTTCGTCCAGTCTCCAACCTTCGCTTTCTTGCGAAGGTTGTTGAGAGTGTGGTGGCGCAGCAGCTCCCTCTGTTCCTGGAGGAAGCTGATTATCTAGACCCGTACCAGTCGGGCTTCAGGCCCGGGTACAGCACAGAGACGGCATTGGTCGCGCTGGTGAATGATCTCTGGCAGGGTCGGGACAGGGGTTGCTCCTCTGTCCTAGTCCTATTAGACCTCTCAGCGACTTTTGATACCATCGACCATGGTATCTTACTGCGGCGTCTTCGGGGGCTGGGAGTGGGAGGCACTGTCTTATGGTGGTTCTCCTCCTACCTCCTGGGACGTTCACAGTCGGTGTTGGCAGGAGGGCAGAGGTCGGCCTCGAGGCCTCTTGTTTGTGGAGCTCCTCAGGGGTCGGTCCTCTCGCCTCTCCTGTTCAACATCTACATGAAGCCGCTGGGTGAGATCATTCGTGGTTTTGGGGTTGGGTATCGTCAATATGCTGATGATACCCAGCTTTTTATTTCTACCCCAAACCACCCCAGTGATGCCCTCTCCGTGATGTCCCGTTGCCTGGAGGCGGTCCGGGTCTGGATGGGGAGGAACAGGCTTTGGCTCAACTCTGACAAGACTGAGTGGCTGTGTGTGCCAGCGTCTCGGGAAATTCAGAATATTCCATCGTTAATTATGGGGGGTGAGATATTACCCCCCGTAGATAGGGCTCGCAACTTGGGTGTCCTCCTAGATTCACAGCTCTCCTTGGAAGATCATATAGGAGCTGTGACTAGGGGGGCCTTCGCCCAGGTTCGCCTGGTGCGTCAGTTGCGGCCCTATCTAGACCGGGATGCCTTGCGCACAGTCACTCATGCACTCGTGACCTCCTGTTTGGACTACTGCAATACTCTCTACATGGGGCTGCCCTTGAGGACTACTCGGAGGCTCCAGCTGGTGCAGAATGCAGCCGCGCGAGTGGTGGTGGGGGCTTCCCGATACTCCCATGTAACACCTCTACTCCGTGAGCTGCATTGGCTTCCGGTTGCCCTCCGGGTAAGATTCAAGGTGCTGGTTATGACCTATAAAGCCCTAAATGGCATGGGTCCGGGTTACTTACAGGAGCACCTGCTGCTGGCATCAACTTCCCTTCGTCCAGTGCGCTCCCACAGAGAGGGCCTCCTTAGGGTGCCGTCGGTCAAAGAGTGTCGACTGGCGGCCCCCAGGGGGAGGGCGTTCTCTGTGGGCGTGCCAGACCTTTGGAACCGTTTACCGGTGGAGCTCCGGATGGCTCCCAACCTTCGCTCCTTCCGACGTGACCTAAAAACATATTTAGTTGAACAAGCCGGCCTGGTCTGATGGGTTTAGGGGTATTTTAACGCTATTGTATTAATTTATTGAATTGGGCTGTAGTATTTAATATTTTTTTAATTTTTATATATTGTATTTTATTGTATTGCCCTATACACCGCCCTGAGTCCTTCGGGAGAAGGGCGGTATAAAAATTAAATTAAATTAAAAATTAAATTAAATTTGTTTTTTTATCCAGTCCAAATTGATCCAGGATCTTTTCATTCCTGTCCATATCTTTTCTTGCTGTAAGTTACATATTTCCTAGTTACCCTATTCTTGCTGCATCCAGCTTGTTTTTATACTTTTGCTAACATACCCAGCTTTAACGTCTGTAAAACCAAGTGGGAAGACTCGCAGGGATTCCGACAGCATACACGTTTAGCAAATATTATGGATGGTTGCATAGTCAGATGTTTAGAGTGAATCTGGCATTTTTGTCTACCTATTGACTCCTTCCCATGGACCTGGAATAGTCAGATGATGTTCTGTAAAGATATTAGAGGTATCATCACAGGATGTAAGCTGTTCTAAGCAAAACTACCTTTTGCAATTGACTGATCCGTGATTTTGTCAATGCCAATGGTGTTCAAGTGGTGCTCAGTTATTTTGGAATTTCACACAAGTACTATCAGTACTATCTTTGCTTTTTGTTTGCCACAGTCAATCTAATTCTATTTGTAGGTCTTTGTTATTTTCTCCAGTTTTCTTTTCTTCTGCTATCTCCAAGTATTGCAATGTGCACTCACCCGCACACAGAGAAACAGAGACAAAAGGAGGGGGGGGAGAGAGAAAGAGACTGAAAAAAATCACAGCTACTCCATAAGCATGTCCATATTTCAACATTGCTTAATTATCTACACCCGGCAGTCTTTGAATTGTTTAATATTCTCACAACACTTCTTACTTTCTTTTCATCATTTTTTTTTCTACATTACAGTCTACAAAAGTTGTTTGGATCTCGATGGAGAAGCCTAAACAATTATTTCCATCAAAATTGCTTTATTTTGCCTTGGCTTCTTTTTATCTTTTTTCCCCCTTATTTGGTTTGCCTATATTCTTTGTAGCTATCTTTTGTTGTACACACACAACACACACACACACATATGTGTGTTTATGTGTTTGTGTATACATATGTGTATACACACACACACACACACACACACACACACACACACACACACACACACACATACATACATACATAGTATATACCTATGAGTATGTGTACAACAAAAGATAGCCTCAAAGAATATAGCAAACCAAATAAGAAAAAAAAAGATTACAAGATTATATATATTGCCTGTGGTACCTGCCCATCCAGTAAGAAAGGAAATTCTCCAAGTCCTAACCCCCTCGGGTGATATCTTCATGGACCATGAGGACAGACCTTCTCTGTCATTGTTCCACTTCTCTAGAACAGCATATCTCTAGAACATCCTCAACTCTGCTACAATTTCAGGATGTCATTAAGACTTGGCTTTTTGAGAGGATCTTTTAAAGATATGGACTGGTCAATCCTGAAGAATGATGGTAACAATTGATGTAGGTTTGTTATATCTTTGTTATAATTTGTAATGTTTTGTTCTACTTGTCAATTACTCAGCGTAATTTTTAATTGGAGCAGCATACATAATCAAACAATAAACAATCATGAGTCTGTGGATTCCTAATTTTATATGATCTGACATCAGAATATTTATCTTAAAAATAATTATCTTTCAGGTTTTAGTAAGGTTTCCACAAGAGAAGACTTGAAGATAGACAGTTTGACATACAGGTTACGTTTTTAAAAGGAGAAAGATAAATTGTTCACTCCCTTTTGTAGCAAATGTTTTAAAACCAAAATTATGGAAATCCACTTCTTACTGTTTACTGTCGCTGTTTTTGGCATGCAGTTCTGATGATTCACAAATAAAGGAATTCCTTCATTTCTGTGAGCTTTTTAAGATATCTTAATAAATATCTGTCCTGCAATCCAAGCAAAGGTTCATTTTCCCAAATATCTTTCTTTTTGTTTAGATTATATGATACTAAAAATGTAATAGGAGTACACACACAGTATTCACTAGATTGATCCTATTGCCCTTTAAAAAGTTTAACACAGAGTTGCATATAAATAGAATCCGTATCCTTGCTATTCTGGCAAAAATAGCACTAAACAGTTTAAAGGCAGAATTAAAACAGTTGAAGGTTCAGGATGGATTTTTATTTGGCGTCAGGAGATTATTGGTGGGCTTTTTTAATTACTGAAGATTTTTAAAAGATTTTTGGATTTGTTTTTTAGAATATAGATCCAGATTTATCAGATTAAAGATGTGGTGTATTGGTAACTCTGCTAAACTTGAGATATTGCATATCTGACTACATTTTGCATATAGTCTTAAGTCTTTAGGCATAATTACTACTCTTTAAGTTTATTTTATTCAGGCATGAGTCTAACTTCATCAGATGTTAATTTAATGGTCTCACTGCTTTCAAGATTTCATGGTTGTTGTATGAATTGTCAATTTAAGAAGGTTTAGATGGTTCAGTATTCTGTTCTCACAGTGTCTAGTCATGTATTTCTGGGGAACTAACAATCACAATGGGAATCAAGCACTTGTGGATCCAGTAACTGGTATTCAGTATTTGACTGTCTAGCTTAGGAAGTGTTATGCCTATCCATTATGATTAGTAGCTGTGGAAAAAATTATAAATTATTTTAAATTTAGCTATATTTAGATTGTTTTAATGACCCAGGATAACCTCGTATTTCTGCTGCTGTTATGCTAGTGTTCATTGCAATGAAAGTATCATCAAAAGGTTCAAATAAGGCTTTTTAGCATATTTATTGTTAAGAAAATTTTGTATACAAACATAGGAAGAATGAGAGAAATTGTAAATCAGCTGTCGCCGCCTGATGTCTTCCAATTGTTTGGAACTGGAGTTGCATACCATCTTTAGTGGGAATTTCAGGAGTTGTCATCCAACATGTTTACAGATACTATATACATTTACTATAGTTTGTATCACTTTAATTTTGGGATATGATTGTAAATTACACCATCTGTTACTTAAATGATTGCTGTGATACTACTTGAAATTCAGTTATTGTTAATTGAAGATATGCTGTACTGGTGGTATCTTCCTGTCATGTATTAAGTTTCCAACAGTATTTTTTTTCTCTGAAGAATATCACATGCCATCTCTTCATTTCCCTAGGAATATATTGATGCTCATCCTGAAACTATAATTCTGGATCCTCTTCCTGCTATCAGGACATTACTGGATCGATCAAAATCTTACGAACTCATTAGAAAGATAGAACTATACATGAAAGGTAAGCCTCTAAACTTCTTATTGACTAAAAGCTAGTTGTGGGTTGGTAAAACATAGCTACTTTACATTTTTGTTTGCATATGGATAAATAAACTCCTACTAAAAGGAAATTGTTTACATTTGCAAGAAATACCATAACTGGTGGGACCACAAAATAGATAAACAATATCCAATAGTAGAACTTTTCCATACATATGTACAATCATACGTATATGCATATATATCAGAAAATATAATAAGATATAAAGATAAATAACATATATAATTATATATGTTTAAAAGGCATCACTGCTCAACATTGTCCAAATATAAAACTAAGATATTGCAATAGACTTTGGACGGGACAAACATGCTACCCTTGCTATCAATAGATGAATAATACTGAAAATTGAAGGAATCAAAATGTTCTGTGGAAATAACATCAAGTGTCTGAATGAAGATGTAGTTGTAGCTGATGTAGTTCCAATCTTCAAAAAAGGCAAAAAAATTGATACAGGAAACTAGAGACTTGTCAGCCTGACCTCAATACCTGGGAAGATTCTGGAAAAGATAATCAAGCAACGAATCAGCAAACACCTAGAGGCATACATGTTTGTCCAAAACAGATCATGCCAGACAAATCTTATTGTATTCTTTGACCAAGTGACAAAATTAGTGGATCAGAGGAATGCTGTGGATATAATTTACTTGGACTTCAGTAAGGCATTTGCTAAAGTAGACCACAACCTACCACTTGATAAGATAGAAAAATGTGGGTTAGACAGCATCACCAACAGATGGATTTGTAGCTGGCTGACCAGCTGTACTCAACGTGTGGTCATCAATGGAACTGCATCTACATGGAGGGAAGTGTGTAGTGGGGTGCCTCAGGACACTGTTCTGGGCCCAGTGCTCTTCAAAATAATAATAATAATAATAATAATAATAATAATAATAATAATAATAATAATAATAATAATAATGATGATGATGATGATGATGATGATGATGATGATGATGATGATGATGTTGGAAGGGACCTTGGAGGTCATCTAGTCCAACCCCCTGCTAAGGCAGGAAACCCTATACCATTTCAGACAAATGGCTGTCCAGTCTCTTCTTAAAAACTTCCAGTGTTGGAGCATTCACCACTTCTGGAGGCAGGTTGTTCCACTGGTTAGTTGTTCTAACTGTCAGGAAGTTTCTCCTTAGTTCTAGGTTGCTTTTCTCCTTGACTGTGGAACACCCTGCCTCCAGAAGCTGTGAATGCTCCAACACTGGAAGTTTTTAAGAACAGACTGGACAGCCATTTGTCTGAAATGGTACAGGGTTTTTCTGCCTGAGCAGGGGGTTAGACTAGATGACCTCCAAGATCCCTTCCAACTATTATTATTCTTATTGGTAGTAGTAGTAGTACAAATACCTGAGTCTCCTTCAGGTTGATAACAAGGTCAAGAAGAACATTAGTAGTTAATACAACAGAAGAGTGAAAATCTTAAAGTCCAAACTCGGTGGTGGAAATGTCACTTAATTCCATTCATTAGATACAGCTAGAATTGTGGACTGGACTCGAGCAGAACTAAAAGCTCTGGATAACAAGACGAGAAAAATAATGACAATGAATCATGCCCTTCATCCATGCAGAGATTATTATTATTTATTATTATTTATTAAATTTTTATACTGCCCTTCTCCCGAAGGACTCAGGGCGGTGTACAGGGCAATAAATATCAGAATATAAATACAAAAGTTAAAAGAAGTTAAAAGAATTAAATAATCATGCCCAATATAGGCCAGCTTGTTCAAATAAATAAGTTTTTAAATTGCGCCGGAAGGAGCGAAGGTCGGGGGCCATCCAGAGCTCAACCGGCAAGCGGTTCCATAGGTCTGGCGCGCCCACAGAGAACGCCCTCCCCCTGGGGGCCACCAATCGACATTCTCTGATCGGATTCTCTGATTCTCTGATCTGATCGGAGGCACCCTGAGGAGGCCCACTCTGTGGGAGCGCACTGGACGGAGGGATGTTGATGCCGGCAGCAGGTGCTGCCGTAGGTAATCCGGACCCATGCCATGTTGACAGACACTGTTTACCAAGGAGCATGAATGGTTATGGAGTGTTGCAATTATATCAGTCAGCTGAAAAAGAAAAAAGGAAGAATATCTGAAGGACATACTGAAGAAAATATACCAAAGCTAGTATACCAGAAGTGGAAACTGAATAGTGGGAAGACCAAATTGACCTATAAGAAGTAACCAAACAGAGAATAGCAATAGCACATAGACTTATATACCGCTTCAAAGTGCTTTATAGCCCTCTCTAAGCAGTTTACCGAGTCAACATGCTGCCCCCAACATTCTGGGTCCTCACGTTACTGACCTCAGAAGTATGGAAGACTGAGTCAACCATGAGCCAATCAGGAAGGAAGGAATTGAACTCCTGCCAATGTGAGCAGAGTTAGCCTGCAATACTGCATTCTAACCACTCACCACCACGGCTCTTATAGAATAGAAAAGAGTCATGGCAAGAAAAATCATTACATGACCAATACATGAAAAAGCTAGAAGACAAAGCAGCTAACAATACCTGACAATGGCTAAGAGCAGGAAAGTTGAAAAAAGAGAGAGAAAGGCTAATTCTGGATGCATGAGACCAAGCCTCAAGAACAAATGAGTGTAAAGTTAGAATTGAGAAAACAGAAACAGTGGATCACCTGGTTAAATGCTGGAAGAAGGTCATGCAGACAGATTAATGACCTACAAAGCCCTACATGGCATGGGTCCGGAATACCTTGGGGAGCACCTGCGGCCGGCGTCAACTTCCCTCCGCCCAGTACGCTCCCACAGAGAGGGCCTCCTCAGGGTGCCACCGGTCAAAGAATGTCGACTGGTGGCCCCCAGGGGGAGGGCGTTCTCTGTGGGCGCGCCGGATTTATGGAACCATCTTCCGGTCGAGCTCCGGATGGCGCCTGACCTCCGCTCCTTCCGGCGCGATCTCAAAACCTACCTTTTCGAACAAGCTGGCCTGGCCTGATGGGATGGGGTTGGGTTTTATTAATCTGTTTTAACCTTTTTTAATGTGTTCTAACTTATTCATGGGCATTGTTGTTTAATCGTTTTTAATTTTTGTATCTTGTTTTTTTAATATGTATTGCCCTGTTCACTGCCCTGAGTTCTTCGGGAGAAAGGTGGTATACAAATAAAATTAATAATAATAATAATAATAATAATAATAATAATAATAATAATAATAATAATAATAATAATAATAATAATAATAATAATAATAATACAAACAGTAGCATGACAAAGTAGCAACAATGGAGCATTGGAATAGCTGCAAGAAATACCATTTGCTTGCAAGCAAGAACTGATGAAAACACAAAGTATTTATTTATTTATTTGATTTGTATACCAAAGCAATAACTAATGAAGATGTTAAAAGTACTCTGGGACTTTAGAATTCAAACAGATAAGTGTCTGCCATACTTTTTTGATCAGAAAGACCAAGTCTGGATAGTGGATATTGCAATACCTAGAGACAGCAGAAAAAAAATAGAACTGGAGAAAATCACAATATATAAAGGCCTGCAAATAGAAGTAGAACAATTGTGGCAAAAGAAAGCAAAGATAGCACCTATAATAATAGATGCCTGGGGTGCAATTCCCAAACAGTTGGTGCACTACCTGAACACACTCAGCATTGACAAAGTCACCATCAGTCAATTGCAAAAGATAGTTTCATTTGGAACCATTTATATCCTCTGACGATAATTTTAATATCATTAAATAACATCTGCCTATCCGAGCGGTGTGGTGGCCTAGTGGTAGAGCTCTCCCCTAATCAGGAGGCTGTGAGTTTGATCCTAGGTAGTGGCAGATATTTCTCTCTCTGGAAGCAAACAGAAAATATCTGCTGTGAGTTTCACATAGGCAACAGGAAGGGTATCCGGCCAGTAAATGCTCAGCTCCATTCAGTCATCCCGACTCCACCCCATTGCAAGGGATTACAGGGTCGTTAAAACACACACAAACACACACAAATCTACCTACCTCAGGGCCTTGGGAAAGATTCAATTGGTAGACAAAAATGCCGAATCCAGTCTAAATATCTGGCTGATCGTGCGACCAAGAAGATTATTTGTTCAGAGTTGTAAGGCCAGATACAGTAAAATATCCAATAGTACAACACATGCATGCATGCACGCACACACACACACACACACACACACACCAGAAAAACAATTAGTACAATATAAAGATAAATAAGAATATGTATAATAAAATAAAAATAGTATTACAAAACCCCTATTACAACGTTGTTCAACCTTAGTCTGTTGGGTC
Organism: Vipera berus; assembly: GCF_964194415.1. Lineage (NCBI taxonomy): Eukaryota > Metazoa > Chordata > Lepidosauria > Squamata > Viperidae > Vipera > Vipera berus. The sequence goes on from NC_138202.1 coordinate 42,346,129, forward strand.
TACAATTCTCAAAGTACCTGTTCAGCATGGTCTTTGACAGCCCTAATATAGTAGATATTTTTGAAATATAGAAACATCTGTGATTAAATATATAATTAATTTACACTTTTAAATACTGTAGTCTTGCATATTTATTTTATAGGTAAACTTAGCTAATTTTAGAAGTATGCTCACAATGTAAATAATTAGAATTAGTTTTTAACTTCTTTAGTAAGAATTAAAGAACAGGTGTGCTGGCAGTCTGGTGTTATGTGTGTTCATAAATTGGTGGATGAATGACTAAGATAGCAATGCTTTTGAAATGAAGGGAAAGCAGCACAATGAGTTTGTTTAAAACTTTTAAAGTCTTTTAAGATGAATTGAAATAATGAAAAATTATATTTTGTATACATTTTCTCATCTGTATATTTATTTCTAAAAATATGTGTATTATGTATTTTTAATGCTAAAACTTTTGAAAAACTCCCATCTTGAATACACACTGTCCTCTAGTGTAGGAATGAGGAACATGTGACCCTCATGATGTTACTGCACTACAGCACAGTATTTCTTACAGTACGTAAGTTAGCATTATGCTGGCTGGGCCTGATGAAAAATTGTAGTTAAGTAATCCATGGAGAAATACATTTCTCTTGTCTCCTCCTCTACTGCAATTCTGGTTTTCCTGGAACCCATGTTCGTTGGACGTAACAAAATAATGCTCTAGAAAACTTGTGAGTTCCTGAAAGTGTTATGTCTAGATTTCATTTAAAATTTAAACTGCAGATAATAGCTGAGCAGTGAAGAAGATGGGTGAATGCATCTCTTGAAGTCAACTTAGGGTAGCAGTCCCCAACCTTTTTGGCACCAGGAATCGGTTTCATGGAAGATAATATTTCCACGGACTGGGGGAGGGAATGGTTCCAATTTCGCTTGCTCGCCCGCCACTCACCTCCTGTGTGACGGATTGGTATGATCCATGGCCCAGGGGTGGGGGACCCCTGGCTTAGGGTATTGTCTCCCAATCCTAACTGATTTTATTTAGTCACTTTATTAAATCTCTGGAGCATATGCAGAGTTTAATGGATTGAATTGTTCAAGCCCATAGATATTTCAGTTGTTGATGATAGTGTATCATTTTGTCTGTAGTCTTTCCTTATCTTTTTAACTATTTTCTGAGACTTTTAAAAATGTAATATGAATACAATGTGTAAATATGAGCTTTTCTTGTTTTTTTATCATAAAAAAAAATTAATATAAAGGCTGCTCTCTCTTTAATTTTATATTTTATGACATATGCTCTTTTTTACTTACTAATCACTGGCTTTCTCAAACAGTTTTTCAAGTTTCATAGTCTCTTCCTTATGTCTCTTTCTTAAATATTGGAAACACATTGGGTATTATCAGCTAGCTACTATTACTATATACTTCCCCAACTATCAACTTGTTTGTATTTTTTCCAAGCAATTTGATATCGAAATCAGAATAAATGTTTGCAGAAAATATGTATTTTTACACTGTTGTTGCTTTGCAGGGGAATTTGTGATAAGTTGAGCATGGAAAGTGTATGTATGTACATTAAAATTATTTGCCTCATCAAATTTATAGTTGGTGTTTTGCAAATATAAACAAACATCTTCTGTTGCTTAAAATAAGTAACAGATAACTGGGTGGGAAAAACCTTCTTAAAAATGTTTGTATTATATGAAAGCGAAGTATGTTGAAATCTATGCCACAGTCAAAATACTTCTGATTATGTTGAAGATTATATTCTTTGGAATGTGGCTACTGTAGAAACAAGCTGTCACAAGAATTCTTTTTCACCTGCCAAAACACAATCTTAAAAATTGTACTGCATGATTAAAGAGCTAAAGCCTCTAACTGCAGGGTATTACTTGGTTCTTTTATATCATAATCTCTGGTTCAATTTAACATTTTTTCCTGCCATTTCAAACACACACACACACACACACACACACACACACACACACACACACACACACACACCTTTGCAAAGTAATGATTAAACGCATCCACCAAAAGGTAATTAACTTGTAACAGCTGTATATGCAAGTTTAGCATTAGGATGTTTAAGTCTTGACATTGCTAATTTTTGTGGTATAATAGCTGCTTATTGTAGGTTGTTGTCATTTAGTAATTCATGCACATAATACCTAAACTAATCTAAGGCAACAGAAGGCTCTTCAGTCAAGTTATCCCGTCTTAGAGAACTGGAAACAACAAATCACTGCTCAAAGACAGAAAAAGAAATAAGGAAATGTGATAGATTTAAATGATGGGTAGATCCCTTTTTGGTAATTGTGGGCCATATGTAATATGTTCACAAGAGAGACAGAGAGGGGGAAAGTAGCAATGAAAAATGGGTAACATTGATAAGAATGGGATTTTCAGGAGGGGGTTGTTGTGTAAGCAAGTTCTATCAGTTCAGGTCTATTTTTGGTTTTCCACCATCTTATCTCAAGAAAGATACTTTCAGTTCCTTTATTGTCATAGGTCTTTGATAAATCAAGGAGCCACTTGCAAGACACTCTCTTGGCAAGAGCAGGAGATTTTACAAGAGCAATCTTTGCCACCTCTGAATTTCAGAAATGAACTTGGCATGAAAAATACTATATACCAAATTCTCAACAAAACTCTCAAGCACTCTCTAGAACAAGGGTCACCAACCCCTGGGCTAAGGCCCACTACTGGGCCTTGGCCCATTCAGAACCAGGCCATGGAAGTGGCAGCTGACCGCGCGCATGTGCGCAGCTCCACTTTTACAAGCAGCTGGTAAGTGTGCACCCAGCTTTATTTGAGCAGCAGGCGTTTGTGCTCGCCGCTCACGCAAGTGGAACTGTGCACGTGTAACCATTCCCTTTTCCCACCCCTGCTGGTCCACAAAGCTAAAAAGATTGGGGCACGCTGCTCTAGAATCTCTCTGGATTCTACATGGCTAATCATTCAAACTTGTGACGTCACGTGAGGTCGTGCAACGTATCGGGACGGTTTTGCGATTGCCGGCAGTGGGGTGGGGTGGGCGTGGCTTCTGGATGACGCATCCGGCCCACGGGCTGGCAGTTTGACACCCCTGTTTTAAAGGGTCCACACAAAGGTCCAGGGTTTCTATGATCCATTGTCTGATAAGGAAATGATTTGATCATGACAAAGAACAGATGTCAATGCCCTCTGTCTTCAGATCCTGTCTAATCTGCTCTGAAATAAAGATCTGGCCCAGTCACATGTGTTGGGCTACAATTATTTGTGACAAGCTTAAACATTAATATAGCAGGAATTTTATCTGTGACTTTTTACATTCAAAAGTTTCTCAGCAAAAGTCTCTTATTTATTTATTTTTTTTATTTTTATTTGTCCACTTCTTCTTTGTCCACTTATAAACTGTAGAGTTAGAATTAACTTGACTATTCAGATGCATCAGATTTCCAGAGACCAACTCCCTCGTGTTGAAGTACTCTGTCCTCTTGCTTTGATAACCATTTTTTTTACAAATCTATTGTAAATGTGTGTTAATTACAAGTTTGTTTATATTTTCCTATATTTTCCTAGTTCCTGCATCTTACTTCTTTTCCTTTTCCACCTTTTCTGCAACAATGCCCAATTAATAAAGGCTTCTTAATTGAATGATAAATTTGAAATCTATTAACATGGAATTCTTTAGTTCAATCTTTAATAACCGTACTGGCTAAGAATCACTGAAATCTTACACATTCAGCATTTATGAAAATGCTGATCTGGCTGTATGGAATTGGCTGTCTAGAGTTCAGCCTGATTAGATCTAGAATTAATCCTTAATCTCAGTTTATGACATGGCACTATTCTTTCATTCTTTATCACATAATGTCTCCAGTCATTATTTTCTCCTAAGAAAATTACACTCTTGCTGTACATCTTAAATGGGAGCACAACTATTCTGTGGTTCTCTCTTCACTAACTCAGTATTGAAATAACAGGGCCTATAGTTCAGTGGTGTTTACATTTCCTATTCTGCAACACTGATTTGGTTTGGAGTCTTTATGTTTCAGAAGACTGTTATAATGCTAAACACAGGATGACAAATTTATGTTTACACATTAACTTCAAAGATATATAATAGTGGAAAAAACATTTGTAGAAATTTTGTAAATAGCTGTACAATTGTTCCTTACAATGCAATTTGAAAACAGCTGCTCTTAGTTACTTATTTTGTAGTTAATGCCAGCTAGTTTTCTACTATGTATTGTAGTGCTAAATGCCAGAAGATCATAGGATTTGCATTCAGTTGTATCCTGTTCTTCTGTTGAGGATTGTTTCTTTGATCAGGTTATGAATTGAGTACATTCTTAGATAATCCTGTCATTGGTTTGAGCTGTGATTAGATGGCATTCTGATGTTAGGATGAAAAGGAAAAAAACAATTTGAATGGAATTATTAGAATGCTGCATTTTACCTGTAACTGTTTTCATCAACATTTTAAACTAGTGTTTTTGAAAATCTGTGAGAAAGGATTACTGCTTTGTGATACAGAGGAATAATATAGAAAAGAACTGTTGCCTCTGTAATTAATATCGTACTCTACTTTGTATATTTCACTTATTTATCTATACCCTCTTAAATCATTTAAATATACTATAATACCACAATTTTTTTTAAAAAAACATCACTTTAAAAAAACTCTAATTATATTAATGCTGGTGCCATTCTTATTCCTGCTGAGATGAACACATTAATGAATTTGTACACTTTTAACTTAAGTTAGCTTTTCTCTTAATACAGGTAGTCCTAGACCAGAGGTATCAAACTGCAGGCCCACAGGCCGGATGCATCATGGCGATACTGCGCCCACCCCATTGCCAGCAATGGAAAAAAAAGTCGCGATATGTTGCGACATGTCACGTGTCGTTGCGAGTTTGACACCCCTGTCCTAGACCTACAATAGTTCATTTAGTGACTGTTCAAAGTTACAACGACACTGGAAAAAGTGACTTATGACCATTTTTCACACTTACTACCATTGCGGCATCCCCATGCTCAGGTGATCAAAATTCAGATGCTTGGCAACTGACTCATATTTATGTCAGTTGCAATGTCCCAGAGTCATGTGATCCCCTTTTGTGACCTTCTGACAAGCAAAGTCAATGGGGAAGCCAGATTCACTTGACAACCACGTTATTAACTTAACCACTGCAGTTATTCCCTTAACTGTGGCAAGAAAGGTCATAAAATGGGGCAAAACTCACTTAAAAAATGACTCACTTAAGCAAGAGAAATTTTGGGCTCAATTGTGGTTGTCAGTCAAGGTTTACCTCAGAGGTCTTCAAACTCGGCCCTTTTATGACTCATGGACTTCAACTCCCAGAATTTCTCAGCCAGGCATGCTGGCCGAGGAATTCTGGGAGTTGAAGTCCATGAGTCATAAAAGGGCCGAGTTTGAAGACCCCTGGCTTACCTGTATTTGATTTTGCTGACTGTTACCTCCCCACCAGGTTTTTCAGTTCATGTCATGTTACAGATACCATCAAATATCGTACCTCTTGATGATTACACAAATGCTTTTATATATTTTATCTCAGCAACAGTGGTTTGTATTTGCCTTCCTCTGAGACCTTTCTTCATCTTTCCACTATATCCTATAATCCTCATATTTACTGGTGTTCTAAGTATACAAGTGATAACTGGGCCTGACTTGTCTTAGCTATTTTGAGATCAGCCAAATTCAGAGAAGTGCTGCCACCTGCTGTGGCTGATCAAGATTTATTTTTTTAAAAACTACTTTTATTCCTTGTTAGCAAGTTCTGATTGCCTATAAGTAAGCTATAAAAGCAGTTGTTTTCTTGGTGAGGGCTCCCATATGACCTTTAAGTACTAGAAACTACAGTCCCAAAAGGAGATATTATTAGAGTGGAAAAAAGATTTCACTTATTTTAATTTAACTTAATTGTGATTTACAATAATTCCACACATATTCAGCATTTATTTCTTATCATAGTAAAAGGTATAAGGTGGGGACAACTTTTGGAGGGGATCTGAAGGCCACAATGTCAGGATTCGAGCAGTTGCGTTGAAACTTGGACCTTAAATTTTGTATCTTTGATAAGAATTATCCCCATCAGAATAATAGAAATGAAAGTGAATTGTGCCATGGGAATATTTTGAGAAATATTGTTCCATGCAGAGAAACATTTTATCCTCAGGTTACAGCTTCCAGTGCCATGTTTTCTAAATAAATATTCAGTTTAATTTTGGAAAATCTCATACATAGCATTAACTGTTTGATGAAGATGTACTTTGAAGGTAAGAGCCAAGTATTCTCTTGAAATGTTTACTGTGATCTGGGTATGTTTCAGATCAGAATAAGATATCCATAACATTGGAACACAGGACATTGCTGTTTATAGTTGCATTTTCCTTGAGCTACTATGGTACTAGAGGCACTTTTACGGAAAGAGAAACAGCTGAAATATTTGTATTTTGCTTTATGGGCTATTCCTGCCACCAATGCTTCCCCACTAAAATGGGTCCCTGCTATTGATTGCAGACTAAATACTTTTCTAAGCTCTTGAGTAATAGGAGAGAGAACTGATAAATAGGGGGCATGTCAGTAAAAACCCAGGTCCACGAACACCGGCTAGCACGATCCCAAATCCCTAATCGCTACCCACACTGACACCAAACAACAACAGTTCAATTGGAGCTATACTAAAATCATTGCTCACGCTATCACCCGTTATGCTCGGGAATTCATCAAAGCCTGGCACTCCACAAGCAATTTCATCAACAGACATATTGATCTATAACCAGCATATGAACCCAAAATCCAAATCAATCAAACAGCCATCCGGAGACAGCACCAACCCTCAAGCCCCTCTCTCCCCCCCCCCAGCAGTTCACCTTCCAATGACCCTGGCCTGACATAATCTCCCCATCACAAGACCCATTACCAGCCTCCCACTGTTGACTCATTCCTGACCCACTAATTCACACCCTCCAATGACCCTTACCTGAAGTACCTCCCCATCACAAGCCTCTCTCTGATGACTCCCACCTGGCCCATCACAAGACCCTCACTTGACACTCCCACACCTGAAGCCCTTTTATAAGTAGAACACTGACACAGACATTCTCTAAACACCGCTGAAGATGTTACCTAGCCTGGTAATGAAATGTTCGGCCCTCAAGCTTGGAGAACGAACCTTCACCCTCAAATAGGGGGCAATTGGAGGGGCAGTTATGTCGCAGAGAAAGATCAAGGGAGATTGCAGCATGACCATGAAAATGTGTAGGATGTGGGGGAGAAGAGGGGAGATGGAGTACAGAGGAGAGATAATGGGAGTGGGTGGATATATAAAAGCAAGCAGGTCAGAGAAGATAATTTGCAATACTCCAAAGTAATTGTGTGTAATTTTCCTATTTTCCACAAAAAAAGGAGCATGGCATATGTTTGCGGTTGTGCACTGCATGGAGGGAATAGAACACTTTGAAATAGCGATTAAGGCATCAGGCTTAGAGAGCAGGAGATTGCAAGTTTTTTTAATTTTAATTTAATTTAATTTAATTAGATTTATATACCGCCCTTTCCCGAAGGACTCAGGGCGGTTTACAGGGCATTTTAAAATCACACCAATACAAAATACAAAAGTTAAAAGACAATTAAAAAGATTAAATTATCCCTGAAAATAAAACCCCACTTAAAATTCTCAGCCCCGGCCAGAGAGCTCAAAGAGCCAAGTCTTCAGGTCCCGGCGGAATGAACGCAGGTCAGGGGCAGTCCTGAGCTCCACGGGCAGCTGGTTCCAGAGGGCAGGCGCACCCACAGAGAAGGCCCTCCTGCCTTAGGCAGAAAGTCAGTGAGTGACCTTGGGCCAGCCACTCTCAGCCCAAAGAAGGAGGCATTGGAAAACCTTCCCAAGAAGGCTGCAAGGCGTCTAGGTAGTCACCAGGAGTCAACACTGACTTAAAGGCATTCCTCTTGATCCCCCCCAAAACAGCACGGAAGGCAGAGGAAAACACTTGAATTTTGATAATCCCATTAATATGGAAGAATAGACATGATAAAATAATATAGAAATGTTTGGGAAGAAATTACTTCACTTTTGACAAAAAGGGCAGTCTGCTAAGGAAGCAAAGCGTACGTTGAGTTGGGGAGAGCTAAACATAGACAACAGGAAGGGAGGTGTCAGCTTTGGGTTCAGGTTCTTTGGTAACTTTAACAGATATTAGATTGGTCACTTACAGCAACCACTTTGTGGCTAATTGTCCCTCACTGCCACAGGTAGTCCTCACTTAACAATCATTCAGTGACCGTTTGAAATTATGATGGCAATGAGCAAAGGGACTTAATGACTCATGCTTGAAGTTATAGCCATTGAATACCCCCATAGTTCTGTGATTGTGATCTGGGTGCTTGGCATTCATGTGATTAGCATTTGCAATCTTCCTTGCTGGCTTAATGGTGAAGCCAGCAGAGATTGTCATAGACCTCTGCCACCTGCTAAGAGGACTCCCTCTGGTTTCTGGGGACTGGCTGAAAAATATCCATCTTGAAATATAAGAAGGATTTTGGCATGGAACATTTACAGCACAGGGCATTTGCAGCCAGCCACCCACAGATAAGAGGACGACTCCCTCTGGTTTTGGTGGGCTGGCTGCAAAAGCCCATGCTGCAAATGCTCTGTGCCAAAATCTTACTTGGATTTTGAGATAAACTGTTTTCATCCGAGTTTTGATTTAGCCATCCACAAGTGAGTTAGCCTGCAGAAAAGGTTCAGCCAACAAAGATATGCAAAGCTATTTCTTTATAGGCATCTGCTTATTTCCTAAGCCTGACACTTTCCTGGGAACATATTTAGAGAGTGACAGTTGAAGAAAGCTGTTTTGTTTATGTTTATTTTTGGCAACCTGAAGCCCAGTGTTCTCAGTCAGAAGTGTGCTTATATGGGGAAGGGGGGGGGGAGGGAAACTTTGAGGTCTAGTTGTAGTTCTATTCTTGGGTTCATCCCAAAAGTCATGCGTTTTTTCCTCTCCCAAATCTGATTTTTTGGTTTTTTAACTACTGCTGGAAGAAAGTCATTGTGTACCTTTGGAAGATGAACAATGATGTAGGTGTGTAGGTTTTCCTCCTAGAAACACCCACGTCTATCATACAGATTTGCAGAGTAATCCAGGTCCCCCTTGATTCCATGAAATGCTTTTTGGCCTGATTAACATCTGGAAGAGGGTAAAAAGCAAAGTAAATTGTGGCCTTTTGGAATTTGCTGTCAACAGCTGAAGTTACAGTTCCTGTGTGTGGCTGTTTGGGAAACACTGAATATCATAGGGCTGAAACGAATCTTGGAGTCCTTGGGTTCCTCCCTCCCTCCCTCCCTCCCTCCCTCCCTCTGCATCCTCATAACTGCATACAGCAAATTATGAGACTAGAACTTATCATGAAATAGAATTTATTCATGTTTCCCAATTGTAAATCCCTTAATTATTTCAAAATTTATGGGATTAGATCTTTACTGACTCATCTGTCCCAGAAAGGCCTTGTCTGTTTCCAAAACAAGAGTTGTTTTTAGTTTAGCTACTTATTCCTGATTTATTTACTAACTCCAAAAGTTTCCATATGCACACAGTTTTTGTAGATGGACTGACTAGATAATGTCAAGGCAGTTGTTTTCTCTATATTTATGACCTTTCTTTTTTTACACTTTGTTCCTTTTATTTCCTCCCCCTAGGTTCTCCTTAAGTTTTTTATAGCACAGAACCCAAAAACATTCTTATCACAGGTTTTCAGTAAATTTTCATATGTTCCTGAAATAATATATAGGAGGTTAAAGAATGGAAATTATGAAGCTTGTGGGTAGATGTGCTAGAATGATTGATGTGCTCAATAAAAACTGTAAAACGCTTAATTTCTTAAATTGGTATCTTGGAACCATCGACATTATTCAATTACCTTTATTATTGTTTAATGCCATTCTCTTATTTAACTTTAACTAAATAACATAGTCCTTTCTTTAGTTCTTTTTCAAATACTAACATTTTGAAGATAAAACCTCACTCTGCCTTTGATTGTACAGCTTTTTGGTATTCAATTGTTTTTCAATGTCTTTTTTTTTTAATAAAGCAAGACAGATTTTGAAGGATTCCAACTAAGGTTTAGTTTGATTCAAGGCATTGTATAATTGGCCACAATTATGGCAAATTTTGTCCCATCAATAAAAGTAATGTTTTTAGACTCCCCAAATACATTAATGACACATCGGTGTGCCTGTTTCTTAACCAGATATAATACCCAGCAATTAGAAGCTGGACGAAAAGACAGCAGGTATGGCATCATAGGTTTTATACAGATATGCATGAAAATAGAACACGCACACCCACAATTTTGCAGAATGTTGGGAGCCTCTCCTTTGGTCCAAAATATCACCACTCAGTGCCATTTTGGGGAATGGGCTTTGTCTGTTTGTTTGTATTTTGGCTTGTGCTGAGATTATCTTGGAAGTGTGACTAGAGCGGTATCAAGATTTAAGCAATGCAGGCTGGAAACCAGTTTGTCCTCCTTAGTCATGACCCATAACAAAAAAGATGCAGTTTTCTAGTTCAAACCATCCTTTATCAGCCTGATGGCCTTCTGAGTTCCAGAATTCAGCTATCATAGCCTATGCCCTTATTTCCTTGATGTGACTGGAAATGGCTCCAGTGTCTAATTGCAGAAAATTGTCTGCTTTGTTTTTCCATCTAGGTTCAGGGTTTTTAGTTGGGTAGTTCTTTATTTAAGAATATTTAAGTGTACGTGTTATATGGGTATCGTAAAGTCAGGGCTATGGTTGTACTTTTGTCATCTATTCAGCTTTCTTCTCTGAGGAAGTTTTTTCATGACATAAATTGCCACTGAAGTTGAAGAACGTCCAGGCTTTATTACAGGTTAGAAGGGAGCTTGCACCACCCATATACATATTTTCATATTCTAGCTTTTGAGTTTCATATCAGTTACCATTTAATAATATTATTTTTAATTAACACCCACTATACAGGTAGTCCTTGACTTACAAACGTTCATTTAGTGACTGTTTGAAGTTACAACAGCACTGAAAAAAGTGACTTATGACCATTTTTCACATGACTATTGCAGCATCCCCATGGTCACATGCTAAAAATTTGGGCGCTTGGCAACAGTTGAGGTGTTCTGGGGTCACGTCATTACCTTGTGTGACCTTCGGACAAGCAAAGTCAATGGGGAAGCCAGATTCACTTAACACTGTGTTACTAACTTAAACAACTTCAGTGATTCACTTAAGAACTGTGGCAAGAAAGGTCGTAAAATGAGGCAAAATGTACTTAACAAATGTCTTGCTTAGCAACAGAAATTTCAAGTTCATTTGTGGTCGTAAGTTGAGGACTACCTATATCTTAAAAACACCCAGAATCATTAATAGAGTAAGCATCTTATATCCCATTGTCTTGTTTTACATGTGCTTGGGGCTGAAACCTTGCACTAAACACCTTTCCAGGATGGATGGCCCGGTGGTAGGCTTTATGTTTCTTTTGCCCTTTTGTAATCAACAGGAACCTAAAAGATTATATTGAGAAAACTAAAACCCAAATTTTTTTTAAAAGAATCTCCAGCTCCAAAGAGTCTCCCTCCTCATCAAAGAAGACTGGGTAAATATTGGCAGTTTTACCTGTTCGTTGTGTTAAATTACAGTGGTGCTACAGGGAAAAAGAAAAACATGAGTATAGACTCTTGGAAATGATAGAAAGTAATGCAGCTTTCAGTTCACTGGGTATTGGCTGAAAAGCTTTTTACATTTTGGTATGAAAAGAATATATTTCTCCCTTTTTTTAAAACAAAAAATAAATCAAATGATGCATCTTGTTAAAAAGAAAAGTACAATAAATAGAGGAAGAACAAAAAAGGTTTGATTTTAGATAGATAGATAGATAGATAGATAGATAGATAGATAGATAGACACATACATCTGTAAGATGTTTATTGAAAGACGTATTTGCAATGAATTATAGCCATGGTGATCAAAGAGACAGGTGCTGGGAACAGGATGTTCTTTCAGTGACAACGGAATAATTACTTAAGAATAAATTCATCCTATTACATAAGTGAGGATTAGTAGGGAAGGAAAGGTAGATTCCTTTATTTCCAAAGGCATATATGTTAAGTATATCATTTGCTTTAAACCATACGCTAAATAACCTACAATTTCTGTGAAGATTAAATCTTTTTATATTTGCATGTTAGTAGATGATTCTGAAGATTTTTTTTAAAAAAAAACCTATTTGTGTTGAGAGTGAGCTTCCACGTGTTCAGGAGCCATAAATGAGTAACAAACATACTGGTTCAGTCTCTGTCTAGAGGTGATACAAGAGCCCTCTGGATGAGATCCTTAGAGAGCAGCTGCCTATTATAGCAGGCAGTACTGGGATAGATAGAGTAATTGAACAATATTCCATATTGTGGCTGGATCCATTTTAGAAAAGTATTCTGTCCTACATATTGAAGTAAACTATTCCACTTTTTTGTAATTTTTGTTATTTCTTCAGTTTCCAAGAATTCAGAAGGAATATAAGGTTGTTCAGTTGTTTCATTGGTTATATCTTTCTAATTGATTAAGCCATTTAATATGATCTTCCACAGTTTATTGCCATCCACATTTATTGAATTTTCATCAAGATTATTCTTAATAGGCACAAGATTATGGGATTTAATTTAATCCAACCAGTTTAAAATAATCAAGTAAATACTGCAATCCTGATATTGGAACAGTATTGTGCAAATTATATCTGTAGAATAAGAAACAATATCTTAAACGAAACATTGTATTTTCTTTATAAAAGGTAAAGGTAAAGGACATGCGTGCTAGTCGTTTCCGACTCTAGGGGCCGGTGCTCATCTCCGTTTCAAAGCCAAAGAGCCAGCGCTTGTCCGAGGACGTCTCCGTGGTCATGTGGCCAGCATGACTAGACGCCAAAGGCGCACGGAACGCTGTTACCTTCCCACCGTAGTGGTCCCTATTTTTCTACTTGCATTTTTTACGTGCTTTCGAACTGCTAGGTTGGCAGAAGCTGGGACGAGTAACAGGCGCTCACTCTGCTACGCGGCACTCGGGATTCGACCCGCCAAACTGCCGACCTTCCGATCGACAAGCTCAGCGTCCTAACCCACTGAGCCACCGCGTCCCTTCTATTTTCTTTATAACCAGTCCTAAATTACTGGTTTTCTATTGTAGTAACATTTATGTAGTAAAACTCATGCAACACATCAGTTGTTGTTGTTAGCTGCGAAGTTGTGTCCAACCCATCGCAACCCCATGGACAATGTTCCTCCAGGCCTTCCTGTCCTCTAACATCTTCTGGAGTCCCTTTAAGCTCACGCCTACTGCTTCAGTGACTCCATCCAGCCACCTCATTCTCTGTCGTCCCGTTCTTCTCTTGCCCTCAATCTTTCCCAGCATTAGGCTCTTCTCCAGTGAGTCCTTCCTTCTCATGAGGTGGCCAAAGTATTTGAGTTTGCAACACATCAGTGCATGTTGTAATTTTTAATGTATGCATGGCTTTGCTTATAAATTAGGAACATTTCTTTATATTGCTATTATTTTACTGTTTATAAACCTATTCAGGTTATATTATGATTTTACTTTTAAGACAAATATTTTATTCTTAAGTGGCCCACACCAATTAAAAATAAAGATTTAAAAACCAAGCACACAAGGGACAAATGAGCAGGGAAGGGAAAAAGATAGAAAAAAGATCATTTGACAATACCAAAATACAATGATGAGTTGAAAACAAACATGCATATCTAGTGAGGCTAAGCTGATCATTCCTTGCCGGTGGGGTGTTTTTTTTTTGGACACAGATTTTGCAGTGAACTTTTTTCCCCCTGGCTGATGGCAGAAGCTGAAGTCCCAGGACAATGGGCGTGAATGGAGCAAAATGTTCTTTCTTGGCAAGGAGAGGTGAACTAGCTTCTTGCAGTTGCTCGTTCACTGGCCAGTGAATGAAACCTGGTTAATTTTCTTATTGCTGTTACTAAGATCCATATACTTCTCTCCCCTCTTTCTCTGAATTATTTTCCTCTTAATGTATCTAATTGCAAACTTGAATATTCCTTTCTCTCAGAAATTCCACTGAAACAATATTGCAAGTGGGCCTTTTTATTGGAACAATAGTGAGGAACATAGACAACGATTCAGTTTAAGATTCTATCCCAATAACTTTTATTAATCAATTAGTCAATCCCCACATTCAGCATCAGAACTACATAAGAAAGAGAACATATAGCTTATTAAAATGAGCTGTCTTCTTCACACATGCCAGCTTCTAACAGGTAGAGTATCTCATAAATGAATGTTCCCTGATAAGAAGTAAATTTAAATCCCATACAAAAAAGTATAGCCTATTTTCTGTTTGGCAATATAATTAATTATGTATGGTGTTTTTTTTCCAATGAGATGCATTAGTGAGAGAACTCTTCTTTGCAATTCAAAACAGAATAATCTTCAAATATATAGCTCAGTAAGATTTAGTCTTTTCTAAAAGCTGAATGTTTAAATACATTTATAGTACTTCGCCAAATCAACCAAACCATCTAAATAGTTTGACCCCAAAATGCCAAACCTTTGCTGTTACTTGATTTAAAATGTGTAATATCTTTCCTTGTTTTCAGCCCAGTGTTAGAGCATAGTATCCATTTATCTTTCATGTTATAATCTAATGACAATATTTTGACTCCTTTATTCCTTATAAATTAAGATTGTTTGGTATTCTAATTTTAAAAATGCGAGAGATTTTAATAATGTGTACAGAAATATAGGCATTAGCTCATTTGCTTGCTTTCCGCTCTGGAGTGATCATGTTGAGAGATGTCTTTGATTAAATCCAATTATAGTTTGGGGGTGGTGGTGGTAGGGCAGATTTGAATCTGTAAACTGTTCAAAAGGAAAATAAACTGGAGTGTAGAGAATGATATTAAATAACTCAGACAGAAAGGAAATAGATTGTCTAATAAATCAAATCCTACTTTACACAAACTCATACTGGACCATGGTAAGAAGTGTCCTGTTTGTTGAATTTAGCTGTGTTTCTTCTTTGAAAAACAGCCAGCACTTTCTCTTTTGTTACAAAATATATTATTCTCTGTTAGGCAGCATAAATCCAGATGAAGTAAATTCTTTTTGTAATAGATTGCTGGTTATAGCAATACTTTTTCCCTCCTCAATCCCTTAGAGTCATCTAAATATGTAAATAATCAAATTACACTCCATACATAGAGCTTCTCATGATCATTGAGTTGAGGAGAGTGTCTATAATGTTTGGTAATCCTATTCCACAATATGTTTTGATTATACCTATTCACATTGAGGTTTACAAACAAATATCTATTCTGGTATAAAACACTTCAGATAGCCAAACGTGTACTGAATCATGGCTAATAGTTATTTGTGGTTCAGGGCAATTATTGTTGCCTCACTAGTAGCCAAGAACCACTTTAATGATGTTCTGGAGGTTGGTAAAAATGTAACTTTTTCAGAGAGCATTTGGAGCTTGGGCAGCTTGGGTTTATCTTTGTTTTATTATGTATTTATTTAATTTTGTGATTGCCAATATAATCCAGTTCTAGTGGACTCTATTCAGTGATTTTTTGGTGATTATTTACTACTGGATTTTATATGGTTTTTGATGTTGGTGATTTCAGCAGTATCAACAACTAATGAGTAAAACATCTCACTTAAGAAAAATGGCAAGTTAGATCAACAGCATTTTCATCGTCACATCACCTTAATGAAAGATTAGTCCTAAGACTGCTACTCTAAAGCAGCACAAGGGATTGGGAACATTCACTTACCTCTTAAAATCTAGTACCGTTCTTTAAATACACTCAGTTAACTGTAGCTCAGTGGTGGACAATCTGTTTCAGATGTTAGATGTTTTTCAGCTTCAATTGCTTATCTCTCATTAAGAATGTGGAGATCTGTCAGTCAGAATATTGGGTTGACTGGGCCAATAGTCTGAACCGGTTGAAAGCAACTTCCTGTGCTCTTACAATTTTCCAGTCATAAATCAACTTATAAAGCATACAATGCATTTATCAAGGCTTTATATCAGGTATGGCCCTTAAGAGTTTCTTCCTGTTCTGCTTTCCTAGAGCAACTTCAAGAAGGTTACATCAGTAGATTTATTATACAGAATTAAGAAAACATACATATAAGTTATCTTCTAACAACAATCACCAATCTGTTAGACCCAAAGTTTCAATCCCTCCTGCTATTGTAAGACAGTAGTTTTCTGACTGAAGATTATTGCGATAGTGCCTTATTTATAAAATGGCTTTCTCTGGTGTGGCTATGAAATAAGAATTGGAGAGTCCTGCCTCATCAGCTTCAATCCCCTTGAACTTAATTGAGTCTCATTAAATGTTAAATAGTTCCTGAGAGATGAAAGATGCTGTTATTCCAAAAGAAAAAAGATCTTTGCCATTGCTGGCTCTTCTATGAGCATTCATTTGAATACTGACATCTAGTTGTGACACACTAGAAGTAACAATAGCCTTGCTTCAGTCAGTGGCTTGTGGAGGATTGGGGGGGGGGGGTGTTGCCTTTTAAAGGATATCTCACAGCCTGAGCTACAGGTATTGTACATTCATCAGAGTTCATGCCAAAATGAGGTGGTAGTTGAAAGGGGCCTTGTTGTTAACCATTTTTCATGAAAGGATTGTTTGTTTCCTTTCAGTGAACTTACAACAGCCTGTCTTCCAGGCTGACCTTTTCCAACTGTGCTGATCTGATGGGAAATGCTGGTTCCCAAAGGCATCATATGCAGAGTAGATATAAAATACACCTGCTCTACAAAGATCAGTGTTGCAATGCCCATTGGTTAATCATAGAGTTGGTTTAATGCCATTCTTATGGCTCTGAACATTTTCAGTGAGAGACAATAACAACAACAAAAATCCAGAAAACTGCATTTCAAAAAAGGTATAAATTGATTTGCAACACTTCTTCCATTAAAGGAGGGGATCATATAAAATGGTCATTGTGAAACAGATCTCCAACGTTTAAAGGTGAAGAATCAGTCTGTGAAGTCCCTGGAAGCTCTGATATATGCAACTGTTTCTGTTGCACTCTAATCTGGTCTACAATCTGTCTCCTTGCTCCAGATCTCTCAGAAGGATCTAACTCCCGGAGAGAGGTAAAGTTCCTTGGCTGCAGTATTGTGGAAGGAGGAATTGAGTAGGGAAAGTCATATTCAGGTTTCCATGATTGGGCAGCTGGAAATTTGTTCTGTGAGCCAGGAGTACACATTTGATATGAAAACTGAAATGAGAGAAAAATTGTGCCCATTTGATTTGCCAGGGTGTGAGAGATTGTGTTTTCTGCAGAGCTTCCAAATTCTACAGGCTAACTGTATAGCAGGGGTTTTCAAACTTGGCCCTTTTATGACTTGTAGACTTCAACTCCCAGAATTCCTCAGCCAGGCATGCCACAAGTCATAAATGGGCCAAGTTTGAAGACCCCTGCTGTATAGGGTAGACTGTGCCATCTTGGAAGTGCCTCAATTACTAGAATGTTGTCTTTTCTGCAAGCAATTTTTCGTTTTAGATTTTGATACTGACTTTCTTTCATATACAACTCAAAGCAGTGAACATACCAATACTCCTTCCTCCTGTTTTTCCCTATATCATCCCTGTGAGATAAGCTAGGCTGAGAGAGTGGCCCAGCTGGTTTTTCATGCCTAAGGCAGGACTAGAACTCAGTTTCCTGCTTTCTAGACCACCTATTGCACAAAACTGGATTTCTAGTTTATTACATAATTATATTAACAGTATAATTGCAATACATTTAGATCTGCAGTTTATTTTTAAACTTTTTAATAGATTAAAATAGAAAGCAAACCCTAGAAACGTTTTACATCCTTCACATTCCTATGTAGTCATGAACTGTAGTTTTCAGGATCCATTTGAATTCCTTCAGTAGATATTCCATAATCCAAACAGTCCAATTGGGGAAAATCAAATGCAGACACAATATTTGACTCAGTATCTAAGAACCACACAGTAAAACTATAAAATGATCTCTCCTTTCTAAATACATTCAGACTTTACAATGCCCTTGTTTTAGTTTGTGAATCTCCCCATTTTACTGTTAATCTTTCCTCAATGATGGGCACAACCCATTTGGTTACCCTGAATGGTGGTTATAACCAGTCCTTGGATTTCCACCTGTCCCAGCACACAGATCACAGTCTGGGTGATTGGCAACCCATTCACACTTATGACTGGCTGCCAAGCACTCCATGATCATGTGATTGCCATTTGCAACCTTCCCTGCCAGCTTCCCCAGAAAATAATTTGGGAAGTGGGCAAGGAATGTCATAAGTCACTTGGGTAAGTCTCCCCCACTCTTGGTGCTTGTGCCATGCCATTGCACATCCCCAGGCACCCTCCACAACACTCCCCATGTCTTCTTTGAACACCCTCCCCAACCTTCACTGCACCCTCATGCACCCTCAGCAAGCCCCACAACACCTCTTGTGCACATCCTCACACCCTCCCCAGCCTTCAGTGTGCACGATGCCTCTGGCACACACCCTTGTGCTCTTGTGCATCATCCCCAATCCATGCATTGCCTCTCATGCAGTCCCAGTGTAGCCCCCCCCTCACTTCTAGTGAACCCTTGCCAACACTCCCCCATCTGGATGCAACTGGCTGCAGGCCTGAAACTTGCAATACATTTAGATCTGCAGTTCATTTTTAATCATTTTAATAGCATAAAAGCACTGACTTCTTTACTGGCAACTAAGGCTTCAGGGATTGCCATCACTGAGTAGTGCAGTTGTACTTCATGACCACATTGCTTAGCAACAGAAATTCTGGTCTGAATTTCCCTTATAAATTGAGGGCTATCTGTATAGGCCAAATCAGGAAATAGACTCCACAGAATGATTGGGACTATATTTTTACAGGTTATAGTAACCAAATCTTGAAAGCCATGACAGCATCATTCCTCCCTCCCTCCTCTTACTCAGGTGGAACTGATCTGAATTTCCTTCTAATATTTTCTTCCTGCCCTGGATTTAAATCATGTTTTTCTAACTGCAGTCATGTAGTTTTTCCAAGATTGTATCTGTGATTCTCTACAATTTCTTAAGAAAGAATGATACCTAAAACCTCCCGGTCCAATTGGCTGAGCTTGGGTTTATCTTTATATTTTATATATATACAGTGTTCCAAGGTCCCATAGACCAATCACAATATTTTATTTATTAATATTATTTTCCAGAGAAAATGTTAGTGCACTATATATATATATAATCAGAAGTGTAAAAATTGTCAAACTATCCCGGAGTTCGGCAATTTTTACACTTGTGATATGAATACACCCGGGATTCGTATTTTTAAAGTAATTAGACACACACAAACACACACACACATATATATCATGTATGTATGTATGTATATGTATATGTATATGTATATGTATATGTATATGTATATGTATATACATATGTATATTATTTCCATGAGCCCTGATTTTATTTATGGGGTCTGACTTTTAGTACAGCTTGTATATATTTAAGCTATTGAAATATATAAATTGAAATATATAAATCTAAGCCCAACCAATCTTAAATCAGATCTCAGATTAGATACAATCAGGTTTTTTAAAAAAAACCCATAAAACCCATTTTAGTCACCTTATACATCTAGGAGTTGGCTAGGTGTTGCTGGCAGTGAGAAATATTTCCATTTTTTAAAAATCCATATGGCAAAAATTATCCTTAGGATATTTTTTTAAAAAACAGAAAAAAAATTTCTGGCATCAGAAGAAGTACTGGACAATTTGTCTGCATCCATCAAAGGGTTTGCAAAAGATCTTAATGAAAACTACCATTAATGCTAAATAATTTGAAAAACTAATGGTTTAAATAAATGGAATTCTGTATAACTTTATCATATTTTTAAAGCTCCGTGGAGTTTAGCAATTTAAAACCTCAAGCTTTCTGTGAGTGGTTTATTTATCTAATTTATCTAATATACAAGCTTCTGCTTTGCTAGCAATGAAGTTTCCATTGATCATACATTTGGTTTAAGTACATGCAACTGCAGTTAACACCTAGAATTTAAAATAATTACCTCTTTCTAATTATACAGCGTATATCCTTTATTTACAATTATTGAATAACTTTTTAAAAAGGCATGTTTGAGAATATGTCGACTAAGAAGCTGTTTAATTTGCATGAAGTGCTTTGCTAGAATTCCAAACTTGTGGCAAACTCCAACAGAATTTTTGGATTTAAAAAAAAAACATTAAAGGGAAATGAATCATAATCCAGTGCAAATCCGTGCCTTTTTTCTCCATCTTATTCAAGGAGTCCACATGTCCAAGGGGATTCATATACCTGCTCTTTGTAACTCTTTATAAATAAGATCAGAAATGGTAGTGTTGTTATATTTTAAAAAAGTCTACATGAGTATTAGGAACAACCTTATTTTTTGAAAAGAGAGCTGTCCCAGTTTAAATCTCAAACAAAAACTAAAAGGTAGACTGGTCAATCCCAGTTCTGTTGTTCCTAAAGCCTTGTCACCGATTCCAACATTTTCTGAAGCTGGTATGTAGAGCGTGGTCTGCCTGTTCTCTGATTCTGCCGTCTGGATTACTGATGTATGATGGGATGTTTTCGTGTAGAGTCTCATTTTTGCACTTTTGCTTTTGTAGATGGAGGAAAAGCTTTCTTCTGTGTGATTGATATGTTTAATAAATGTTTTTTCCCAGTTTACTTTGAATGATATTATTTGGATCCACACCCCGTAAACAACATTCATTTAAGTCCTTTAAGAAAACTACTGTACATGGACCTGGAGGATTTTTAAAAACAATATCCCTGCAACTTTATCTTTTAGAATTGTTTAGAATTTAGAATCATTAATGCCACTTGTTTTTCGCTATGAAATTCATAATATTCTAAGATGTTTAGTATGATCCTGACGTTATGTCTAATTTGTCTTTTAGGCAAGAAGCCGTTTTGGTCAGTATGGATAAATTCAGCTAAATATTTTTTTAATCTTTCTGCTATTATAGTCGTGAAAATCTTGTAATCCGTGTTCAGTAAAGAAATGGGTCTATAATTTTTAATACAGGTCAAATAAAAATTTTCTTTAGGGTTTAATGAGATGATTGCTTCTTTCCACTGTGTTCTTTTTCATTGTTTATTTTATTGTTCTATTATCTTACTTCTGTTCACACCCTTCATTTCTTCATTTTTATTATAAGCCATCTAGAGTAGCCTCACAGTGAGGTAGGCAGTAAATAAATTTAACAAATAATAAATTATTTACATCAGCTCTGTCTATGCCCTTCTGAAGAAGAAGGATCTGTTCTATAGCTTTTAAACTAAAGACAGATACAAAAAGGAATTTAATAAAGTTAAATTTCTTTATTGTCAGATGATCCAACTGCTTTTATAGACAGATTCTTCTACTTAATGGATTTGTTGTTTAAATTTATCATTGTTATCCACAAGAAGGCAAATGATAATGTCTGTTTTGACATTATGCAAATGCTCTGACTTATGTACTTGCGTTAGATGTTTGGATGCAAATAAGTGTATCATTGTGTGATGATGTCATTGTATATCTGGCATCAGTTTGGCATCAGTTTGGCATCAGTTTGATGTGGATTCAGTATATTAAGCATTTTTCTTGTGAGTAAAACATTTGGTGGAATAGTGTTGCAAGATAAAATTGATATGACTTAAATACTTGTTGTGGAGATAATTTTCATTAGTTTTTTTTGTAATTTTGCTAAGATACAGTTTTCAGTTAGATTTGTGCACACAACCATTGCACGTATGAGCAACAATGTTTTGTTGGAAAGACAGGAAGCTTTCATCAACCAGATGCACACAGTACTTTTCTCAGATGACAATATTATAGAAAATGGTGAAACGAGCAGAGTAAAATTGAAGGGTACTTAACAGTGTAGAAAGCAAGAACTGGGATAAACTGAAAACACCTATAAACTGTTTGGATTGTTTTTTTCCATCTCTTTTCTTCAGATGACAGAATCTGTTCTCCTCCATTTATGGAATTAACAAATGCATGTGGAGAAGACACCTTGAAGCAAATAGAAAAAAATGGAATTGCATTCCCATTCAGTATGTAAACAGTTTTTATATTTTCCTTAACAGTAAAGTTGTAGAGCATTTCCTCCACTGCCGCTGAAATCAATGCAATTTAGCTAAGTACTCTTGGGGGAGGGAGGGGATTTGCATGGCAGATAGCTTGTGGCTAGAGTACATGCTGGATTAGGCACACTGGCTCCAAAGGTACATAAGATAATATAAAAGCACATAAAATTATATGCTTTCATTCTATTAAAATTAGTAAAAAATAAACTATGGATCTAACTGTACTCTATTTTAGTTCTTTTACTGTAAGTTTGAAAATACAGTATTTTTTCATGGTGACAATGAAAGATGGCTTATTCGGATATTAACAGTCCTGCTAGATTAAGTCAGTGTTTTATCTGATCCACTACTCATCATACCTAGAGGCCAAGCAAACACTTTCCTGAAGTCTTTAAACAGAACATGAGGACAATACAGCTTTCTGTGACAATCGGAATTCAATGGCTAATATTTTCTTCCATGAGATTGTTTGATCCTCCTTTAAAAATCTGTAAAGGCTCTGCGTGCATATTGCGCATAAAATCCTTTTTTCTATAGTAGAGTATGTTATTTTTCTCTTTTTCATTTTCTCTGTCTCTGCTATTTAGAAGATGAATTATCAAAGTTATTTTGGAAGTGTCTCTTTTTTATTTCAATATGTATAATGTTTGTGTTGGTTTATTAGAAAAAGGCCCTAATGCCCAATTAAATCTACAGAGTAATATTCTGGCAAATTGAGAATTATTTTTTTATATTTTAGGTATGCTATACTAACATGAATCTTAGATGTACTATTATTTTATAATTATATTACTTCATAGTTTGTATGCACACTGAGTGCTTATGCACTGGAGACAAACTCTTTCTATGTCCAATCACACTTGGCCAATAAAGTATTCTATTCTAGTATAACATCTATTATAGTATATTAAATGTACTACTATACATTAATGTAAGTATACGTTCACTGGGCAAGTTAATAATATGCAACATTAATATATTAAACTATAGAACAATGAAAATATTCATTTTAAATTGAGAGTCTCAGACTATCAGTCATTTAAATGGCTCTAGTAATGTCAGTAGACCATAAGGATTAAACAAGACAAATTTCTCTAACAGTGCTCTTCTGTATTTTAGATGCCACTCTCCAAAATGCTATCCCTTTTCATTTTGCTTATTTGGAAAGACTTTTTTAAATAAACAATAGGTGCATTAATGTTCCAATAGAATTAACATAGCTATCTATCTACAGTATATCAAAGACTCTTATCTATTCTCACTGATTTTCATTAAAAAAAAGTTCAAGAACTTCAACAGTTTGTCACTGAATTATAGTGGCAAGCTCTTGAAGGAGAAACAGTGGCTACATATAGTAGAGTGTAGTGCAGCTGCTAAAGTGATGGACTAATTGGGAACATCCATATTCAAGTCCCCAGCTTAACTAATGAGTTTACTGTATTACTTCAGGTCAGTTGCTATCTCTCAGACTAGTCGATCTGACAAGGTGATTGTGGGAATAAGATTAGAGAAGATCCCTAAACTACCCCATCTCTTAGAGCGGTGTTCCTCAACTTTGATTATATTAAAATGTTTGTGGTCTTCAACTCCCAGAATTCCCTAACTAGCATGTTTGAAATTCACACTTTTTAAATTTGTTGTAAATATGAAAAACACTGTCTTAGAGGAAAGATAGGAATATAAATACAATTGAATAGATACTGTGTTTCCCTGAAAGTAAGGCCTACCCTAAAAATAAACCCTAGTTTTAGGACGAGGCACATACCTAAAAATCAAGTTGGGGGGTGGGGTGGAGCTGCCTCATGTGCACTGCACCCACTTGCCTTGCAGCCAGGCCTCTCCTTGCTGGCCCACTTCTTCTGTGGCGTTCTTTTGCAGCCAGACCTGCATTTCTCAGTCACAAGCCTTTCCAGAAGGCCACTGCAGCCAAGAACCGAGCTATGGATTCAGTCCTTAGCTTGGTTCTGCAAGACCTTTGCAGCTGAGAACTGAGTTATGGATTGAATCTATAGTTCAGTTCTGCAAGACCTCTGCAGCTGACAACTGAGCTATGGTACTCGGCTACAGAGGCATTCCAAAAAGGCCTGACTGCAAAATGCAGGCCAGAATGCAGCTGCTCCTTTGGCTGCTGAAGAAGTGGACCTGCTGGTTGGGGCTGCCAGAAGTGAGTATAGAAGATATCCCCCGAAAACAAGACTTGGTGCCTCTTTTGGAGGCAAAAAAGAGACCTGATCTTATTTTCAGGGAAACACAGTAATAATGGAAAGTTCCGGTGCCAGACTCCATCGATGTATCCTAGGTTACTCATTCCTTTTTAAGAACTGGCTTGTCCTCTCTGATGCCATCCTGGATAATCCAAAAGTTGAAGTATCAACACCTCTGAAAATGCCAAGAGGAAAGAAGGCTGGTTTCAGGGGAAGGGCAACCATAGGGCGAATACCATCCAGTTGGGTGGATTAACTAAATCAATAGCTTTAGTTGTTAGAAATACTGAAGTGCTATGTGTATATTCTTTTGTACTGACTCACAATTTACCTTTTTTGTTACTGAAGTTTGTAAGACAAGAGTCGCCCATGGAACCAACTCTCATGAGGTAAGTATTTGCACAAGGCTTCATATACTGTGTATTTAGAAAAACTGCCTTGGCTGGGTATTAAGAAAAAAACTATAGTAGTCCATTTGTGAATTTGATTCATAAACTTCAAGGAAAAGTAAGGAGGGTTGATTCTTGTCTGTCATGCATACTTAGAAGTCATTCTTCATATCCTCGTGGCTTTATTAATATTGCAAATTTATTTTTCTCTCATTTGAAGGCCAGCTATATATATACTCATACACATCCATCCATTATTTGTTTATTTATTTGCAATTTTGTAATCCATCCTGATGCACAGGTTTTAGGCAGCACTTGTGAAAATAGAACATAAAAGAGAAAAACATAGAATGAATAAATATCCCAAAATAATGGCCATTAAATAATGACGACTTGGGTAAAAACAAAAATGGAATAGGATATTGACAGCTTTACAAAATGCCAGGATTTGGGGGGGGAGGGGGGGTTACAAAAGATAAGAGCAGAAGCACTGAAGTATAGTACGCCCAACTCACATAGGTGACCCTCCAGATACCATGGATAGTGTTTTTAAATGCTGCCAAAAGTTCTCACAAGAGCAAGAGAAATATCCTAACCCAATAAGGGATCTATGATGGTCATATAGGATGACTATTACCATTTCCATCCCATTACATAATTGCTTTATTCTGTATTTTATTGTAAACCATTTTGAGATGCTTTGGCATAAGGAAGCAGTAGATAAGCATAATTAAGTAAATTTGGGGGAAAGGCTAAATAAGAAATCAGCTGCAAGTTGGAGGGACAGAATGCCAAGTGTTTCCAATTGGATAGCACAGTTCTGCACAGTTCTCCGCCTACCCACCCCCCACTCCCCAGTTTATCTGAATACTTGGCCTAAAAGCATAAGAAGAGCTCTGCTGGACCAAGCCAGTATCATAAACACTTCAACATTATGTGTTCTACATTGATCAAGCAACTGTATTCAAGAAGCTGACAAAACAGAAAGGAAAGCCATAATGTTCTTCTATTCCTGCTCCACCACTACGGTGGGAAGGTAACAGCGTTCCGTGCGCCTTTGGCGTCTAGTCACGCCGGCCACATGACCACAGAGATGTCCTCGGACAAGCGCTGGCTCTTCGGCTTTGAAACGGAGATGAGCACCGGCCCCTAGAGTCGGAAACGACTAGCACGCATGTGCGGGGGAACCTTTACCTTTACCTTTATTCCTGCTCCCTAGTAGCTTGTATTTAAGTTTTGCTAGGTCTAATCAAGAATAATAAACACCAATAACCCAATCTTCCATCAGTTTGTCTAATCCCCTTTAAAACCATCTGAATGTATACTAACACCACTGACAGCAGCAGCAAATAATTGTATGGATGGATGCATGCATGCATGCTGTGCATACTGCTACTGGAACCAATCCAATGCTTGTTTATGTGAAACATGTATTTTTCATCTGTATGACTGTAATTGCAAGTCGTATCTTTATTTTTCAGATGGCTATCATATTCAACCGGGAAGGCCTGAAAGCCATCCAACCTCCATGTGTGATTCAAAGTTTCATCAACCACAATGCTGTCCTGTACAAAGTCTTTGTGGTTGGGGAGTCATATACTGTGGTGAAGAGGCCCTCTGTGAAGAACTTCTCAGCAGGCATTTCTGGTAAGCTTTGGAAGTGGTAATTCAACATGGTGTACTAGTGGGAAAATCTGAAGAACAACATTTTGGTGAGTCCTGATCCAAAACACATAGAGGAAATCAGGTTGAGGAAGATTGAACTCATTGTTTCCCTGACTTTTTGTATTTTTGATATTTTTTAATTTCTCCCTTATCTCCCCCCCCAAAACCATTGTAGCAGTAATTTCTTTGGGAGATAGCAACTGATCTTGCCAACAGCTGCTACATGCATTCAAATTTATGTACCAAAGTACTAATCTAAAACTGGAGAAAAAGGGGAGGATATTACAGACTTCCTAAAATAAGCAAGTCAAGATGGAAGCAGAAGAGCTCCTACATGCTTTTAACCCTGTCTAGCTTCCATAGAGGTTTTGAGATTATGGCATCATAAATCAGTGGCTGGATGCAGTTAGTTTCAAATTCTATTTGATACTTGACCCTGATCATCTCTACTCAACTCTTCCTCTAAGAATTTTGGGGAAATTTTCTCTGTACGACACATTCCACCTGAACTTTATTGTAAGCACCCAAAATCACATTTTGTGAAAAGGGCAGCTATATAAATATGATTGATTCATTGATCATATTGTGATCTTTCGTGAAGGCTTTGGCATCTTATTCATATGCAGTTTGCTTGAAATCATACTAATGAAATTCTTAAAATTGGTTCATAATATTTAGATGCTCTGGTTATGGTATATCATACAAGGAAAAATGCACTGAGTTAAAATGTTCTGTGATTTCATTTTTTTTCTTTACTTCTTATGAACAAAACATTTTTGTAAACTGTAATAGATCCGCTTTTATTTAATTATTTATGTTGAATCACTGTCAAATATGCTATGTTGATTTATAAATATTTTATCCAAAGGCAAGTATGTAAAATAGCAAGGTGAAATTTAAAAAAATTGCTGAAGTCACAAAATCTAAAAAGTAATACACAACTAGATAACAAACCATAATATAAAAAATGATTACAATTGGTATAAAAACTTTACTTTTCTTTTTAGTTCAGTACAATTCCTAGTGTACATGCCATTTTCGTAAGATTATAGAAGTGATTTATCACTGAATTCTACAGGGTTTTTTAAAAAATTTTTTACTACAACTGTGGTCATTCCTAGTAGTCTCCTGTCCAAATACTAATCCTGCTTTTGTTTTTTGTTTAAATAGTCAGCACTCAAGTAGCACTTAACATATTCATCACAGATAAACCTGCAATCTTCAGTCAATATATTATTCAACTGAAGTTTAAATGGTACATAAATAGAGAAATTATGTACTGAATACCATATTTAAAAACTGTTCCTTCCATTAACTGAATTATACCTTTTTAATAATAAAATTATTCCCACATTCTTTCAGTACCTTCAAAAGGTTCCCTTGTAGAATGGTCACGTTCAAAATAGATTTATGATTCTAGATTTTAGCAATATGAATATTTATTTTAGGTTTTTTTTTCTTCATACAATGCAAAGTTAATTTTTGACTTCTGTTTTCTACATTGTAGCAATACCCATTAATATCAATGACTTTTAAAGAATCATACCCAAAGACAGAAATAATAAGACTGTCAGCTGTTCCCGATTAGGATGTTTCGAATATCCTACAATTTGGGGAATTCCAGAAAATATATTTTAATACGTTTGATACATTTTATTTATATGCTGCCAATGGCAAGAATGACAACATTGGAAAAGTAACATTGTGCCAGCAATACAAGAGCAGGAGACCTGAATTGGTGAACAGGCAGCAATAACAAAACTGACAATATGTATTCATAATAAAAATTTAATCAAATTTAAGCAGGAAAGGCTCCCTTATATAACAGTGCATTACCCAGCAAGGCTATTCAGACCTTTGGAATATGGCTTTTAGAAAAAGAAGACTAATTTAAAACAACAAATAAATTACAAACAGACAAAAGTTTAATATTAAATAATAAAAGCATAACATAAATATTGAAATTGTGTGTAGTGATTGGGGAAGAGAATGGAATGGAAGGGAAGAAAGAATATGTTACCAAAATTACATTTCGCAATGTTTTTACTTAGGTTCTACTTTTCCTCTTGCCTTGTGTGTCTTTATGCTGTGCCTTTTTGTATTGTTTTAGCTTATGTAGTGCAGTAAAAAACATTGGAAGCAGTTTCATATATACTTGTTAATCAGTAATCAATAATCTTTCGGGTTGTTTGTTATAACCTTATCCAAGTTTTCAGTTTAAATACATATTCTGTTGTAAGTTTTAAACCAATGCACACTTCACTTTAGCCAAAAATTACTCCTTTATTTTTTAATGTTTCAGTTGACACCTGAAATGAAAATTTGGGATGATGGCTAGAAAATAATTCATCTTGTGCTTATTTCTAATGAATCAATGAATACATCTTCATTCTTTTAGGAGTACTTCAGATATGACTAATTATTTACATGGGCAAATGGGCTGCAGTATCAGAAACTCTTGATTTCTTAATTTCTCTATGTGATTGATCTACTACTTGAAATCTTAACAGCTTACAGGATTTCTTGTATAAAGACAGTGCAAAATTAATATTAAAATCAATTATATAATAAAACTCATAATCTAATTCTCCAAATTAGAGTTGTTACATAACTACACATTAATTTGGCATTTGGTTTGGCGCCACTGACTATAACCCGCCAAGGTCTTCTGGAAGAGCCGTGTGGTCACCTGCTTCTGAAAAACCATAAGGATGGGTGCTATCCTTGATTCAGGGGGCAATCAGTTCCAAAGGAGGTGTGCTGCAGAGAACATCTCTTGTCAGGTCACCTCCCATAGTATTTCCTGATATATAGGGATCCTTTGGTGCTCCCTAGTTCAGATTGGGACAGATTGAAACCATATGGGAAAAAACAGTCTCTACGGTATGGCCCAGAGACTCACAGCTTTATAGTGATTGGCCCTTTGAATTGCACTCACAAACCTTCTAGTAACCAGTGCAACTCCCACAGCAGTGATGTAATATGCCAGTATTGTAATTGGCCTCTGGGTATACATGCTGTAATATGTTCATTCTTGACCACCCAAAATTTCTGGATGATCTTCAAGCATTTCCCTATGTAGAATGAATTGACAGGGGCATGAGTGACTGTCTTCAGTGCATAGTGGAGCATAATCCCATCAAATCAAAGATGGAGAAGTCGGCCTCTGGAGCAACAACCACTCCATCTGGTTTGGGTTAAGTCTGAGCCTGTTTTTCCCCATCCAGACCCTGACAGCCTCCAGACACCGGGTCATGTCTTCCACAGCATCTCCCAATGGGCTTGGAGTGGAGATATATACCAGCAGGATAGGACAAATTGTAAGTCACAGACCAAGAGGTGGAAGTCAAAGAGGGGTGTGTTAATCAGAGTTCTAGGCAAACCTATTGGCAAAGTAACAACAGAAAAAATAGCTTCACAAAAATTAGCCCAAACAGAAGGCTGCTGAGTTTATCTTACAGACATCCCTCACCCAGTAGATGTACAAGAAGTTCTTTGGTGATCACAAACAACCTGTCTACAGCTCAGTGACTGGGCATAAGCAGCTCAGACTCTTAAAAGGCATTGCTTCTTCTTGTTTCATTGCTGAATTATTACTATTTTTTTTTGAAGCCAGCATCAACGCAGGTACCTCTAGCAGCTCCTGTCATTTCTTCCATGTTTTGTTTTGTTATTGTTTCAAATAAATAAATCTGTTAAAAGCTTTACTCCTTTATGCAACAAAGCTATTATTTCCTCGTCAATTATGGAAGCCAGGACATTGTATTATGGCAATTGATTAGAGCTCAGTACAAATAGGAATGGTGTAAAATCCAAGGATTTTACTTGTTGAAAATATAAGTTATAGTGCCCTCTAGTGCTTGTATATTCAAATATTTTTAAGACTTAAGTGGTGATTTTGAATGTAACTTTTAAGAGCAATTGTTTGTTACTTGCATGTATTTTTTTTTAGTTTTACAGATTTGTTTGTAACTTATTGTTTTTTTCTTTAATTTCCAATCTCTAGATAGAGAATCAATATTTTTCAACAGCCACAATGTATCAAAACCAGAATCCTCTTCCATCTTAACAGCAGTAAGTATTCCAGACTTCTTTCTCCAAATTCTGATTCTGACAATAGGCTCCTCTCAATTTAACACTGTTCTTTTCAGGTTTATTTTAGGAATTATTGCAGGAAAGCAGAAGCTTAGAATCATTCAAATAATAAACCTTTATTGTCAAAGTACAAGATGTGTACATTGAGATTAGCTGAGCCTCTCTCTCCCCGTGCTCCCTCCCCCCAACACACAGTGACAACACACACTTTCCTTGAAACATAAGAATTATGATACTTGGTAAATAACCATTCATTCAACGACCAATCAAAATTAGAGTCTCTGGGTGAATGGTCCTTATACCCAGTCCCCAAAGTTGGGGCTGTTCCAGCTCATCTGCGCTTGCGATCACAGGGGGGGTTCAGCTCCCCCACCCTACCCACTTCTCTGCCCCTCCACATCTTTGCCCATTTGTCTGTCCTGCAGTCCATGGCCTCTGCTAGCCCTGCCACCTTAAAATTGTCATTTTTTCCCCAAAGATTTGGCAAGATTTCAGACTGATCTGTGGTTTCTGCAGAGGATGTATTTCATGTCTGGAGGAAATGTGGGGATACCTGTTTTTTCTTTAATATCCCTCTACGATGTCATTTTCTATCTCTCTCTCTCTTTTTTTATTTTTTATTTTTGCAGCTTGATAAAATAGAAGGGGTGTTTGAGAGACCAAATGACGACGTTATCCAAGCAATCTCAAAGACACTAAGGAAGACTTTGGGGATTTCTCTCTTTGGCATTGACATTATCATTAATAATCAGACTGGTCAACATGCAGTCATTGATATCAATGCATTTCCAGGTGAGAGCAAAAATGATATACAATGAACAAAATACAAATACCGTACCTCAATGTTAACATTCATTTCAAGCAACAGTGCAGAATATTTTTTTCAGACAAAGACCCACAGTTGTCCTTTAAATGGTATACCAAGAATTCAACTTCCAAAAATGAGTAAGGTCAAGACCAGGGTGAAAAATAAAAATATAAATTTCATGTAGATTTAACTAAAATCAAATCAGATTAAATGCAAATAATAGAATTCCATCCAAAAATAAAAAAAAATATTTTGAGATACTCTTGAGGGCTCCAAACTGTGGCTTTCCTCTTTAAAAGTTTTAAAATGTGCTCGCTCTCAAGACATATATGAAGAAAGTAGCTGAGCCATGTGGTTGGATCTGGGTTCAGTATCAACACTTCTGTCGGAATTTTACCCTTACCTCACTCAGCAAGTTCAAGAGCAGATGGGTAATCTATGTGAGTAAGATCCTCAATTCACTTAGAAATTCAAATTATGCAATGGGCCCTTTACAGATCTAAATACAGATAGCCCTCGAATTACAACCTGTAGTTCATTTAGTGACAATTCAAAGTGACAATGGCATTGGAAAAAAATGATTTATGACCATTTTTCACTCTTTGCAGCATCCCCATGGTCACCTGATCAAAATTCAGACGCTTGGCAACTGACTCATATTTATGAGGGTTGCAGTCCTGGGGACAGGTGATCACCTTTTGTGACCTCCTGACAAGCAAAGTTAATGCGGAAGCCAGACTCACTTAAAACTGTGTTACTGACTTAACAACTGCAGTGATTCACTAAACAACTGTGGCAAGAAAGGCCATAAAATGGACCAAAGCTCACTTAACAAATGACTCACTTAGCAACAGAAATTTTGGGCTCAGTTGCAGTCACAAGTATAACTCTATACACACAAGATTGTAGGCAGATTGTGTTTTTTGAAAGTTTTGGATGTGATCTCTTGTTATTGATCATGCTATGTAAGGCTGATTTTGGAAAGTTAACAAGGTAATGGAGACTTGGCAAAATACATATTCAAATGCAATATGTTCTTATGAATTGTCTTAATTTAATTTAATTTAATTTAATATTTGCATTTGTATACCGCCCTTTCCCTGAGGACTCAGGGCGGTTTACAGGGAATTAAAAATCAAAACATACAAAAGTTAAAACCAATTTAAAAAGCATTAAATTCACCCTGTACATTAAAACCCCAGTTAAAATTTTCCCCTCAGCCTGGGCCCGAGAGCTTAAAGAGCCAGGTCTTCAGGCCCCGGCGGAATGATCGGAGGTCGGGAGCAGTCCTCAGCTCTACTGGCAGCTGGTTCCAGAGGGCAGGCGCTCCCACTGAGAAGGCCCTATCCTTGGGTGTCACCCGCCGGCAATCTCTCACCGGCGGAACCCTGAGCAGACCCTCCCTGTGGGAGCGCACTGGGCGAAGGGCGTTTGATGCCGGCAGCAGGTGTTCCCTCAAATAACCCGGACCCAGGCCATGTAGGGCTTTATAGGTGATAACCAGCACCTTGAATTTCACCCGGAGGGCAACCGGAAGCCAATGCAGCTCGCGGAGTAGAGGTGTTACATGGGAGTATCGGGAAACCCCCATTACAACTCGCGCGGCCGCATTCTGCACCAGTTGAAGCCTCCGAGTGGTCTTCAAGGGCAGCCCCATGTAGAGAGCGTTACAGTAGTCCAAACGGGAGGTCACAAGCGCATGAGTGACTGTGCGTAGGGCGTCTCGGTCCAGATAGGGACGCAACTGGCGCACCAGGCGAACCTGTGCAAAAGCCCCCCTGGTCACGGCTCCTATGTGATCTTCAAAATTGAGCCGTGAATCCAGGAGGACGCCCAAGTTGCGAGCCCTATCAACGGGGGGTAACACCTCACCCCCCATCATTAGAGGTGGAATAACTTGGTTAACCCGAGACGCCGATATGCACAGCCACTCAGTCTTGGCGGGATTGAGACGAAGCCTGTTTCTCCCCATCCAGACCTGGACCGCCTCCAGGCACCGGGACATCACGGAGAGGGCATCACTGGGTTGGTTCGGGGTGGAAAGAAAAAGTTGGGTATCATCAGCGTACTGGTGATACCCCACCCCAAAACCACGAATGATCTCGCCCAGCGGCTTCATGTAGATGTTGAACAGGAGGGGCGAGAGAACCGACCCCTGAGGGACTCCACAAATGAGAGACCTCGGGGCGGATCTCTGCCCTCCTGTCAACACCGACTGCGAGCGGCCCTGGAGGTAGGAGGAGAACCACCGTAGGACGGTGCCTCCCACTCCCAACCCCCTGAGACGCCGCAGCAGGATACCATGGTCGATGGTATCGAAAGCCGCTGAGAGATCTAATAGGACCAGGACAGAGGAGCAACCCCTGTCCCTAGCCCTCCAGAGATCATTCACCAGCGCGACCAATGCCGTCTCCGTGCTGTGTCCGGGCCTGAAGCCCGATTGGTACGGGTCCAGATAATCAGTTTCCTCCAGGAACAGAGGGAGCTGATGCGCCACCACACTCTCAACAACCTTCGCCAGGAAGCGAAGGTTGGAGACTGGACGATAGTTGTTTAAAACAGCCGGGTCCAAAGCAGGCTTCTTGAGGAGGGGTCTCACCACCGCCTCCTTCAAGGCGGCAGGGAAGACACCCTCCTTCAAAGAAGCAGTTATCACTGCATGGAACCAGCCTCGTGTTCCCTCCCGAGCCGCATAAGCTAGCCAGGAGGGGCACGGATCCAACAAACAGGTGGTGGAGCTCAGTCTCCCCATGATCCTGTCCACATCATCAGGGGAAACAGGGTCGAACTCAGTCCAGATAACGTGCTCAAGACCGCCTGATTCCTCCACATCAGACTCTGCCCAGTCAGAGTCCAAGCCGGTCCGGATCCGAGCGATTTTGTCCGTCAGATGATGACTAAACTCCTCGGCTCGTCCCTGCAAGGGATCCTCCCTCACCTCCTGGTTAAGGAGGGAGCGAGTCACCCTAAACAGGGCGGCCGGGCGATTATCTGCGGACGCGATAAGGGCGGCAAAGTAGTTAGACTTCGCCGTCCTTATCGCCGCAAGATAAGACCTTATGAAGGTTCTTAACTTTCCCCAACCTGGGTACCTAGCGGTGGTATGGATCTCAGCTTACATACTGCTGCACTGGCATGATCATCATTCAGGACACCTGTATCTATGTATCTGAGGCACACTTAAGGTGTGGAAAGTTTGCATAAAGTTCCCCCGCACATGCGTGCTAGTCGTTTCCGACTCTAGGGGCCGGTGCTCATCTCCGTTTCAAAGCCAAAGAGCCAGCGCTTGTCCGAGGACATCTCCATGGTCATGTGGCCGGCATGACTAGACGCCAGAGGCGCACGGAACGCTGTTACCTTCCCACCGTAGTGGTCCCTATTTTCCTACTTGCATTTTTACGTGCTTTTGAACTGCTAGGTTGGCAGAAGCTGGGACGAGTAACAGGTGCTCACTCTGCTACGCGGCACTCAGGATTCGACCCGCCAAACTGCCGACCATCTGATCGACAAGCTCAGTGGCCTAACCCACTGAGCCACCGCGTCCCTTATAAAGTATACTTAAGAAACTGTAAATTAATGCAGAAGGCGGACTTTGTTTTTATTCACTGCTTCAGTATATTCTTGTTGTCTTCAGCCCTATAGCTGATTTCATTAGTGATCTAATTAACCAGCTTTTTTCCTCCTTTCAGCTGACTGGCTGCCTCTAGATATTATCAATCACCGTCTGATCAGCACCATTTGGTTTCTCTGGTAGCATTAAGTATTTCCATCCACTTGGGCACTCCCAAATCAAAAACTTTCCCATCAGTCAAAAACCAACTACTTTTCTATCGATTTCATTTGGTCTACAAATAAGTTGGTACTCTTAAAAAATACAGGCTGCAAAGCTATTTATTTATTTACTTATTTACTTATTATTACATTTAGAAACTGAATCATACCAAACTGAACAGAAGCAGTAGAAATGCTAGATTTTTAAAAACTTATCTTTTTAAAAAGTATACCTTGAAGTTCAAGAACACTTCAGAAGAGCTCTGCTGTTATCTATTTAAGAAAGGAACAAGAGTGTTATATTCTTGGGATGTGTTTCACAAAAACAAACCCACCCTATTCTCCCAAATCAGTGTGGTTTCAGTTTTATTTTAGTGCCAGTAGTAAGCGCTTATTAGACCGACTATTTGGTCTTGGGCTTTCAAGCTGTTCTTTCCTATTTTCATTGAGAATTCCCTAAAAATTCTGCAGAGCAAATTCATTCTAATTTTCTTCAGCAAATTAAATCATCTGTTTTCTCATAGGAGACATCTGCTAATGCTGTCGTTTTTTTCCTTGCTTTTAAAAAGAAGTGGGGAATGATTCAGGTTCTGAGACCATTAAGTCTAGAGCTGATTATATGCTAAAAGAGATTTTTTTTCCCTTCGACTATCAGCCAAGGTGTTTTCTTCTACCCATATTACTCTTTATCCTTTTAACGGTGAAAATTATAGATCTCAACCTGGTGGTCTCTTGCATACAAAACTGTTTCTACCCTAAAGCTAAACTGGTCCTTCCAATGAAATTGACTTCATAGGACATTTAAAATGACATCTGTTGAATTGCAGCATCCCAATAAATCCCACATTGCATTGTGTGTACACTGCTCACATACACCGTTTACAATAGCAGATATGTTTCTGACAAACAAGATGCAATAGGATTTTCATTACGTTAAACAATTTTACAAGAAGCACTAACAAAATTCATTTTACATACAACGTACAGCTTTTGAGAGGAGCTGCTCCCGAGAACAAGAGGTGGAATGGGACAATACATAATGTTAAGTTGAAGGGCAGCATAAGACTTTGATTGAAAATGGAAAGTTAGTTCTTTGAATTAAACTCTTTAAGTAACAAAACAAAAATGTCAGGATATGTCTCTTGTGTTTAGATTAACATTTCTTGCCATTGTGTTTAAAAATGTCCAGATTTCTCTCTGTAGTGTGTTTATCCTACTCTGTCAAGAGGAATTATCATTTATCTGGAAAAAATAATATCTCTTAAAAGCATGGCAGGAATCTAGCAATATGTTTTATATCACTATATTGTAGTATCACCTTTGGAGAAGCAAGGTTTTTATTCCCCCAGTGATCTTTCCATCTAAACTGAATCCTGTGCCTATCTCTATAGCAGTCAAGCACCAATTAATATCAATAACGTTGATCAGGAGAAAGGAAACAGTCTCTTAGATCTTCCTTTGTTCAGAGATGTCTGCAAAACTTTTGTACTTTTAAAAAGAGCACTTAACAGTTTTGGCAGTCAGAGAAATAAAATATGGGACATATGTTAAAGATATTTTTAAGAGGTAGAGCACACCATTTGATGAAATATCGCTATAGGTAATGTGCCATCTTCTTAAGCATGAAGGGGGGGGAGGAGAACTTTTAAGAAAATGGTAGTCATAACTAATGTTTTATCTCCTGACTTCTTCATTACTTTCAGGATATGAAGGTGTCTCAGAGTTTTTCACCGACCTCCTGAATCATATAGCTACTGCCCTGCAGGAGCAAACGCCAGAGTTGTCCCAGCTGAACCATAACAAATTCCTGGCAGAGCAGAGCAGCAGCCTTGTGGGGGAGCGGACGTGCTGTGCTAACACTGGTTGTCGGAGCAGGGCAAGCCAAGACCCCTGGATTGTGGAGAATGAGAGCAGCAGCTCAGTCAAACTGCAGCACCAGAGGCTGGGCTGTAACTCATCCATGTCACCAAGCTTTCAGCAGCATTGTGTGGCCACATTGGCCACGAAAGCTTCCTCTCAGTGATCCCTCTCTGTGCCACAGACTGAGAAAGAAGGCTGTCAGCCCCTGGGCTGTGAATTCCGTGTAATTTTTTGAAAGAAAAGTGAAATTAGTGATATGGGTCCATATTAACAGATTACTCTTATAGTTCTATAGCAGGGGTCCTCAAACTTGGCCACTTTAAGACTTGTGGACTTCAACTCCATGTTGGCTGTGGAATTCTGGAAGTTGAAGTCCACAAGTCTTAAAGTGGCCAAGTTTGAGGACCCCTGTTCTATAGTGAGTTTATCCATCCATGTATGGGTGCCTGTTGTGTGCATGTATCTTAAACACTATATCTTAATGTGGGAGGATGGATTTGTCTTTTTCCGATGCCTTTTCTTTCTCTTTGTAATCATTGACCAGAGTTGGGTAATGAATTGTGCCGGATTGATAAGGATTTGTGTTGAAAATTTGCACACTTGGATTCAACCCCCTTCCATCTTTTTCCCCAAAAAGCCCATTCCAAAGAGTAAAACATGTGTTTATTGTACACCTAAATCCAGAGGAAATCTGCATACCCAAGATCAGCATTTTACTTCTTTGTGGAAAACTTTGAAGTTAGAAACTGCTTCAAATGGTTTCCCATTTCCCTGAAGAAGAAGAATGCATGGGTGTTTATTTGCTCTTGTGAAAAACTATAGGCTGACACTGCCATTAATCTCATTTGGGGCAGAGGACTCCATAATTGTTGGAGGATTACCACATCTGGCATAAGAACAAGCTAGGAAGTTTGGCCTTTTCTTTTTCTGCTGCTTTACTGATCCTGAGACAAAAGGACATCTCTTTCACGTATTTATTAACCGATAGGGTGACTTATTTGTAGCTTTGTATGGTGCACAGATCCATTCACTATGATTTATAAATCATGGTTTATTTGTTAGAGTGGACTTGTGCATCATGTTAAACGAGAAACTCAAATTGTGGATTAGCATTACATGTGATCTAGGGGCCTGTTTATAAGCACTACTCTGCACAAGTATTTTTTCTTAGTGGTGGGTAGAAGTAAAAGTAAATTTGTTAAATTAGCAGCAATCTGTCTCCATTTCTGGTCTATCATTTGTGGAGTTGAACATTTGGAATACAGTATAAGGGTAATATTTATCTAACCTGTAATTCAGTCTGGTTATATTTTAAGAACAAGTAACAAAACAACAGTGCATCTTTCACTCTGTTTCTTTCAACACATCATCTTTGTGCAGCTTTGAACTGGTCATGAATTTGAAAAGGTACTATGAATGAGTTTGGGGACTCTTAATTTGAGACAATCTTTAAATTGTCTCAGGAAACGTTAAAATGTGTTACGTATTTAGATACATTTGGAAAGATTGATTATCATGAATTAGGGATCTATGGACTAATTCACACTCAGGTAGTAGTGTGAATGTATGCTATATACATACTACAAGTTGTACACATGAATCCCAATTTTTAAAAGGATAATATATTGGCAATATTTGCATACAGGCGACATTA
The DNA here is from genome assembly GCF_964194415.1 of Vipera berus. Classification (NCBI taxonomy): domain Eukaryota; kingdom Metazoa; phylum Chordata; class Lepidosauria; order Squamata; family Viperidae; genus Vipera; species Vipera berus. Next base: position 42,384,736 of record NC_138202.1, read on the forward strand.
TGTGTTTTTGTTGGATTAAAGAAAGTTTGAATTCTCAGATTCTCTTCAGTTCCTATAAAGATGACCCATTTCTTAATATGTATGAACTGATATTAATATATTTTCCTCCACTGATGGCAGCTTTTTATTTGTTTCTTTGTTTTTAGAGTAAGGGAAAAAATGGAAATATCTGATAAAATATGAAAGGGAGGTTAAAAAGAAAGGATCAGAAATGATTCTAAACTACAGTGTAAGTGCAGGAAACTGTTCAAGAATTAATAGGAAGAAATGCTATGCTTCTTTGTGATTTTGTTTCTAAAGTTCTTCATAATTTTGCAGTAGGTGTTGACTATAAATAGCGGAAGAGAAGACAATATTTGTAGAAAGACTTCTTATATGATACTATATAGTCCTTTTGTTTATTTCTATTTTAAATTTGAGTCCTATGATGATCCTGAATTTTTGTCTTAATAATAACAGTTGCTGCAATTTCCCAATAAATGATTGATATTTGCCCATGCATATTTTACATGCCTTTGGTGGGAGTGAAAAATAGGTCAGACATATATTCATAAACTTTTTTTCAATATAGCAACACCATTAAAAGTTTTCAATATTAAAAAAGATAGGATTTTAACATTACACACACACACACACACACACACACACACAAAATACAAGCCAAAATTGTCCTAATGAAAGGCACCTTTGAACATAGCTGAGTCTCTCCCTCCCCTGTAACATTAATTAAGGCAAGAGTAATTTCATTGCTGTACTGAGCATTACCATTCCCACCCTCCAAAAATACTACCTCCTTGACTGCTGTTTGCATGGATCAAGAAACTAGCAATTTGCAATAGCGTTCAAACCATCTTGTTTTATTATACAGTTTGTGGAAGAGCCAAAGAAAGAGGCAAAATAATTTAGTTCTTCTGGCATATCTTCAGGGAACAAGCAATATTATCTGATTCAGAGGGGTATTATGACAATATTTGTAATTTTAAGGGGGGGAAAAACTCCCCCACATCATCATTTACATTTCAGTTCTGAGGTGAGCAAGCTGAGAAAAAGAATGTGCCATCTGGTTTATTTAGAAGACATTTCAAAACTGTTGATCAGCCTGAACTATTTGATCCAGTTTAAATATCTCTCTGCTATTTCCTATTTTTAATAATGACTAAGAATTTCTTTTAATGGCTGCCTTCTAAATTTTGGCTAGCCTATTTTGCACTGTTTTATTTCTCCAAAATAAACTACTGATATGTAATTGTACATTTTATATTTATTTACAAATGATATATTTCATAAATTCTCCAAAGTCTTAATACAAAGTATGTCTTATAAAAGTGCAGTTCATATCTTGACTTTTAACTAGAGTCTAATTTAATTCTGTAGCCAAATAGGTTGTCAGCTTCGTTCACCCTTTGATGTAACTGCTGCTTATTTAAAAAAAGACAAAGTGGTTCATATCTTGCATTTAGTTTAATAAGTTTGTTATCCTTTCTGTGATTTTTTTTCTGTCAGACTATTCCGCGTGGAATAAAATATGAATAATATTGTCAGGTTCCAGAGAAAGCACAGTGTGCTATTACATTACAGAGCAGTGAGCACATGGTACTAAAAAAAATGAATGCAAAATCAATTATTTCATCTCTGTATTGTTGCAGTAAGTTTCTTGAACTCTTTTTCAATCTAGATACACCGCCATCTGTTCCTCCCCAAGGGCAGTTTTATGTGAGAACTGAAATGTGCTGAACAGCCTCACATTTGTCATAGAGATTGAAGAGAAATGTGTCTTTCTTTTTTTCTTCTGAAAGCCCTGGGAGAGGAGGGTGGTAGTTTGGTTGGATGATTCCAATTTTTGTTTCAGTCTGAAAGGCCAGCTCTACTTTTGAGGGTCTATTGAGTAATAGCAAAAATATTGCCAGTGCATGTAAGTCCCAAAAGAAGCATTACTAATGTTGTTAGATATTGAAAGATAATGAAAGTAGACAGGCTTAAATAGGATTCATGTTTAGTTTGTTTAAGAAAGTGTAACTATCCATAACTGCATCGCTACTTGTGGCAGCAAAATAAGAAGCAACTATTTTAACTATCTTCCCCCCCCCCGCGCTTTCCAGTATATACATTACAAATAAACTTTTGTGCCTCTCATTAGAATGTTTCTTTGTGTAAAGCATATTTTCAGTAATATACTTTAAATCTCTACCAGAAACCAGTCCACCGTCTTTATTATAGAAATGTGTTTGGATGTCAAATTTCATAAAAAACTTAATGTGATTAAAAAGAGCTAAAAATGTAAAAACTCAGTAGACCTGAGTTATCACATTCTGTTCAAAATCTGAGGAAGATTACATGTTAGATTTATGTGAGTGAATAATATCTGCTCCTTTGCTAGATTACCCAAACTATAAAATGAGAAACAGTTGGTACTGAAAATGGCTAAATTTTTTTAATCTGCAACAAATATACTTTTTAGATCAGATAATCTAAAGGTCATATTAAAAAAAGATTTTAAATCTCTTTTCAAGTCAATTTCAAAATATGCCAATCAATTACATTCTATATATGCTGTTGTTCCTTTGCTTTATATAATCAGTTATAAATGGTAATTCATTTAAAAAATACTGGAAATCTACTTTTTTAAAGATAAACTAAGAAATAATTAACTAGAATTATTAATTACATAACATCATATACTTTAGCTGAATAACGTCATTATTTTTTAGACACATAGTATAAAACTCTCTTAGATAAGTGTGTATCTTGGGCTTTTTTTGTTCAACGTCATCTGAATAAGCAGATTAAGGTTTTTCTGAATCAACAAGCCTTTTGCCATCAGCAAGGGCTCTCCTAATTGGCAGCTTCCCTTCCATGCCTGATAACTCAGAAGTGCAGATTACTTTAGGTTGTTCTGAGCATTTTGTAAGATCTTTTCGCAGAATACTTATATCGTGCTCAATTCTACTGCTAGCCTATTCTCGTTTGACATCATTGTGTGAGCTGGCAAGCACAAACAGGTACATGATGTGGCAGACACCTGTGGATTGAGTTTGGTCTCCCAAACATATTAAAGAATAAAATTATGCTGTTTTCAGAAGTGCCAGGTTGATGTTTTTGACATCGATTTTTAAATTCCCTTTTTTTCTAGAAAAGGTTCTTGAGCCACTCTCACTGGGAATGTAATGCACCAGTAACTGTTGATGTTCCAGTGGTATACAAAAGGAATAGACATTCCTTACTTTTTATTCTCAAAATATGCTACGGTAGCCTGTCTTGAGAATATTATTCCTGGCACTGAGCTATATATACGAAGAAAGAATGTTGGACGTACCTACCATATCAAAATACTATTTTTTATTGCTTTTGCTAACTTCATACAGCTGTTCTACTCCCTTCTATTCTTAGTTTCTCCTTCCTGTTTCCATCCATGTAAATATGAATGAATTATCTGATTTGTTGCCTACAGAATCTTTTTTTTTTTTGAACCCATCATGTATAAAATTGGTGGTGTTCAAGAAGAAATAACTTTCTTTGTAAAAGGACTTCCTCTTTTGAGACAGTGTACTCTCCCATTTTTTTTAAGTGTATCAAAATTAAAATTTTACTTTGCAAGTAATATTTCAGTCTGTCACAATATGTAATTGATCATCTTACAGCTGTAATTTGAAAAATCAATTTTTCTGAGAAATGTAGTCCTCATGAGGGCAGGAATTACCCATGATTGTGTCAAAGAAACTGAGTGCTAACTTTTCCAGAGGCTCTTTGCATTTCTTTACTAAATGTTTTATTTTTGAATTCTGTTTCAAAATGGCAAATCAGTATAAACCAGTCCAATTTTCAATAATAGAACATTCCTTCCTCAGTATCTCAATAAACCTAGCTAACATACTTTACATAAGAATGGCTTTATAAAACATTACTCTGTATGCAGTTGGGACTAAGAATATACAAGAAGAGAAGAATGTTATTCCTGGATTATATAATACTGAATTTAGTTTCCATTCAATTCAAGTTTTCAGAATAAAAATTGCAGTGTGGTGTGAAGAATTCAATTAGTACAAACTCACCTTTGTTTGAATTAGTATAGTCAAGGAACAAGGACAGCACTGGTTATTTACTAAGTTCAAAGGACCAACCGGTATTTTGTAATACAAGTTTCCTTTAGTCAATCCCATTTTTGTAAATTGCATCTATTTTCCTTTTGATTGTTTTGTTTAATCTTATTTTAACAGAGCATAATTTAAGAATTTGCTTTTAATGAAAAATTGAGACATAAATTCTCAATGCGCTGTTAGATTTTACTTTAGAAAACACTACCAAAATATTATATGTTGTAATGAATAAGAATATTGGGTGCAGAAGGAAACTTGTTTGCAAGTAGTTTACGGCCCATTGGCACTTGTATCTTTCACCGTTCGCACAGCAACATCTTAGAGTATTGTTTAGTATGTGAAGAAAGTCATATTTATAAAATGCAAATATGTAAGTATAAAAATATGACATCTATATTTGAGATTGTGTGCACCCTTTAATAGGGATTCTTTATCATTTTTATGAAAAAAAGTGCGGTAAAAAATATGAGATGTATTTTTTTCCAGTTCTTTGGATTTCTTCCTTGGTGTTTTCATATAGTTCATATATCTCCTCCTGTGTTCAATTCCAGTTAATGTTCCAGTGAATTGGACTCAACTCTACGCTAATATAGATTGTACATCTCGTTTTCTTACCCCTTTTCCTCTTCCCTTCTTTTTATTTTTTTGGATGGGACAGAAGTTGTGGGAAGTTTTACAAAAATTTAAGGCATGCTTAAGCATTTTATCAGTTCAAAGTTGAAGTTATCTTGGACCGTTTCTTTAATTATGTCATGTTTGAATTAAGGATATTAATGCTGTCTTCTGCTATTTTAGATAGTGTTATATTTAGCAAGTGTGAGTGTTGTGATTTGCTTTGGCCCTGTTCACAAAATTACTTTCATAAAATTAAATTCTTTTGTATTTAGAGTGTGTACCCACCAATACACACATGCATATGAATATAATATGATTTCATTTTTTAAAAAAATAGCCCTATATAAAACCAAAAACATTAGTTCCTTGGCTGTTTACTCGTAGTGCATGACTGACGTCCTTCTCAATAATCACATGGTGCTTCTCTTGCTTAAATCATTGATTTCCATAATCTTTTTTCTCTATTTTCTCCTTATTTACCAAACACTTGTGACAAATATTTTACTATTTTAACCATAGAGTTAAAATGCACTTAAATCTCTGTTGTTTCAATGTCTGCTTCAGAGAGAAAACTCCATTTTCCAAAAACATGATTAAAATAAATGCCTTATACAAAACCTCATTATGTCTTCTGGTTAATGACTGAAATATTGCATATCTGAATTTGTTGATACACCTTTATATACCTAGATTATTTATACTCTAAGAGATTGTAGCATGGTGTCAATTTATTAAACTTTGGCACAAAGCACTTATTTCCATTTCAGTGAGATCAGGCTACCTAACCCTCTAGTCCTCACTTTATGCACTCCAGAAATCTTAACCAGAAAATCATCTGCTAGTTGATTTTTACCAGAGGTACCAGGAATGCGGTCTCCAACGTTTTAGCGTGACAATATAATTTCGTAGATTTACAGGGAGACCCAATTCAAATCAGCTCTGGGCAATGTACAATATAAAAATGAATGAAAATGATCAAAAATGGCTTAGTATACCTCCACAACTACATGAATACACTTGAAGACCCCACCCATAAAACTAATTGAAATCCTGGGAGAAAAACCAAGATTGAGAGATTTTGAGGGTGGCATCAGTGCCAGAGAAAGCATAGATCCCGGGTCCCATTGGGTGACATCAACAGGACCAGGGCATGCTAATTCTATCAGATCAGATGGAAAAGATTAACACTGGGAGATAATCCTTCAAGTATCTAATAGCCAGGTCTAATGCTGTGAGGGGCTTTAAAAGTAATAACCAGCTCCTTGAATTATACTTGAAAGCCTTTTGTTAACCAGTGAATCTCCCAAATCAAAGATCTTAGCTGGATATACTGAAGCATACCGGTAACTGCCCAAGTTGCTGCGTTCTGGATCAGCTGCAGTTTCTGAGGTATTCAAGATCAACTTTATATAAAAGCATATTACAATAGTCCATATGTGAAAAGACAAAAGCACTTGTAGTCAAAAGGGTACAATTAGAATACAAGGTGGATCTATATAAATGCCTTTTTTGCCCAGAGCTATCACCTATTTTTCAAGCAGAAGTTGCAGGTCCAAAAGATCCTCAAATTGCTCATTAGCCTTAAGTGAGGTAATATAACCCTATCTAGATGTGTTTGTAAATGTATTTTGGGTGTTATGAGATGCACCAGAATCTTTTGGAAGGGGCAACTCTTTAAGAAAGCTAAATCCTCATCACCAATTCTAGGAGGCCCAGATATCCATAGCCATTTAGTACTACTCCCCATCCACCCTTATGCCCTCCAGGCATTGGGACAGTTGATTGACAGTGCTATCAAAATGACCCATCCCACTGATGAATACTGTGGTGTTATACTCCTACACTTGGCTGGCATAGTTGAACTGCAGATGGCAAAAAGTTTATTAAAAAGGGTTACATTTTAGGAATAGACATAGACTTTGATTTCTGTCTTTGTGTGTCTTCCTCTCAATTCAGTGGAATGGTAAAAGAAACATTTCACTTTCTATAGCAGAGATGGGTAGAAATCATTTGCAGAGGCTATTTGAAAAGTTATTGAAGCCTGCACATAAGCCAATGGCTGCAAATTGTCCATCCTGCTTTAGAAAATACAACGCTCCTTGTTACCTTCTTAACAGTATATTGAACCCAGCCACCTAGCATGCATATACAGGCCAAGTTCATTCAGTGCACTGAGTTATTTTTTTTACTTTACAAAACGATTAGATTTATTCAAAAAACCAGGGGAATTGTCTGTGAATCCATATCCATATACAGAATCCAGAATTGGCACTTTAATCACTGCACTGTCTTGAGTCTTTGCAAAAATGTTATCTAAAAGTACATTAGATTGCAGCTGAAATAGGCAAAGAAGGGAGACCAGGATTGTGTCTTTTATTTTTCTCCTTAGTTTTTACGTAGAATATATTGCAGTCAAGAGTGCTATCTCTAAATCAGAATGTTAACAAGTTATTGCAAGTAATTTTATCCAGGAAATCTAATGGGAGAAATAATTCTAGAAAGCTGATAATGAAGGGAAGAGAGGAGGGGAAAAGAAATAACAGAAAACTATAAATCCTTTTTCCTTTTTGCAACAGAATATGTATGTTTAAATCATACTGCTTATTATGTAATAATCTAAACATAAAATGATTAGTAAAGCAAGCAGAAAGCAAATAAGCAAATTATGACAAAAAAGCAAGAAAACATCACAACTAGAAAAAAAGAAATGGCTGGTTTTTTGTTGTAATACAGGCTTTTGCAAAAAAATAATAATCACCTCCATTATTACTTTATTGTCTTAAAATAAAATGCAGTGTTTAAAACAGTGATTCAACATTTCTGATGTCTTGCTCCCATGTTAAGTTGTTGTCGAAGCATTAGCCTCTTCTCAGGGCATGGAGCTTGCGGGCAACTTTCTCCAGTTCCGCTTCAATTGCAGCCAAGCTTTCCAGTTCTTGGTCCTAAAAGAGAAAAAAAGAAGTTTAATGATGCAAATCATTATAGCAAAATGATGTATTCACTTTACTGTTGATCTCCATCTGTGTACTAACCAATGGATTCAATTGCTTAACTTTTGAGAATTCAGCCAATGCTGGCTAGATGCATTTATAAAACTGATTTCTATCAAGTTAGAGTAAGGGCCTATCTTCCTCCAACTTCAGATGTTTTGGAATATAAATCTCATAACTACAGTCAAATTCACATCCTATATCAATTAGCTTATTACTAGTGCCAAGAGAGGAGTTATATCTGATACAGGTTACAATTTAAGGAAGACTGGTCTGTACTATCTGGCAATAGTTCCTCAAATTCCCAAGAAGACCTATCAGCCTAACCTAAAACAGTTAAGGACTGAACCTCAACTTTCAGTGTCTACTATGATTCTTCTCTGGCTTCATTCCTAGGATATTCTATTGTTCTGGATATTGGAAGGGCACAGCCTGCAGCACGAAGTGTTTACATGAAGCCAAGCGCAAGAATATTCACAAGATCCTGTCTGCTGAATTCAGTCCACAAGATAAAACTATAAGAAAAAGCCGATTTTCCTGATGCCAAAAAGAATTCATGATTGTGAAATACAGTACTTCATGAATATTACAACTGATGGTTACTGTCTTTAGTAGCCCAACTATTGTTCTTGCATGAATGCATGTACATGTCTTAAATGGATGTGTCCCTGTCATATTTCATTTTCCTCCCATCCGTACAGCCAAACAAGCATGGACCAATGAGACAAGAAGTTTTTTCCCCTCTTCTTTTTTCACCTTGTACTCAGCTGATGGCAAAGAGTTTTCTTCTCCTACTGGTACCTGAGCAACTGTTACCAAGGTTATCTTGTTGATTCCCTGATGCATTGTTAAAGCAATTCCAGAAAGGTGCAAGCAAGCCAAAATAGAATAGAAAAAAGAAATAATAACCTGGTTTTGTGATTCATTAAGTGGGATTATTTTATTTTGGGTACAAAGCTCTGCAGCTACAGTGCATCAAAGGAGAACTAGAAAAGGGGTGGGGTAAGCCTTTATATGTTGTCTTGAGTAAAATTAACTCTATTGTGAGGCCAAATGAAATAAGTACCGCACCTGTTGCCTTTCTACCTCTAAGTAACAGCACCCTGATGCTGCTGCTGCCGGGTTTCTGTTACTGACTAGAAGAAGTTGGACATCTTACCTAATAATTTTCAGCATTCTTCTGGGTTTTGACACTTTATTTAAAACATGGTTTCCACAAGAATGTGTCAACCTACCTCTGTCCTCCTGTTTGCGCTTCCTTCTTCATCCTTTTTTTCTTCAGGTATGGGAAGAAGTGGAAAACCTTGTTCACTGTCCTCTTTTGAATGATGCTTCTGAAGCCTCCTTGCTTCGTCTTCCGGAGAGTTATGGAAGTCAACTGTGTTGTGGGATTTGAAAGCCATTTTCATGGATCTATCTGGGTCTTCATCACTTTCATTCTCCTCTGCACGCTTTGTAGTAGTCAGTTGTTTGGCCAGCTCATCCATCTTGTTCCATCTCTTAGCATCTTCTACATCTTGGAAAGGATTTTTCCCCATCTCTTCACTTTTGGAATCACTGTCATGGGAGGAGTCATCATCCTGCCTTGTTCCATCTAGAAAGCGATGCTCTCTACTTTTCACATTATGATATTTATCTTTTTCTTCTGAGAAATTTTTGTCATCATCTTGATTATCTGTAAGGAAAATAGATGTAAGGAGAGAAGCCGTTTTCCATAACTATATTTTTTTTCTTAACCTGGATGAGGAATGAGTTTTGGTGCACTGAGTCCAGTTTACCATATTAACTACTTGTTCAGTAGGGTAGAAAATGATGTTGAATCCTAACCATCTTTGGTGTAACTTGCTTTGTTATAGATAGTTATTGTAAAATCAATTAGGATCTCAGAGTATGCACAGAGGGTTAATTAGCCACCACAATGGAATAGCAAAGCACTTAGACTTATATACCGCTTCATAGTGCTTTACAGCCCTCTTTAAGTGGTTTACAGAATCAGCATATTCTCTCCAACAATATGGGTCCTCATTTTACCGACCTCAGAAGGATAGATGCTGAGTCAACGATCCAACTGCTGGCAATTGGCAGAATTAGCCTGCAATACTGCATTCTAACCACTGTGCCACCACAATACTTTCTCTGAGGATTGTATAGTTACCATGTGGCAACTGTCCCCAATCATATGCATCTGAGAACACTGGACTACAACTCTCGATCACTGTGGACAATTGCTATAGCTCAGTGAGCCTTCTATCAGCTTTGAATTGTTTCATTTGTTGCCCAGGATTGGAGATTTAACCAGTGTAATTTAGACTGGTAAATTACAGGAATGATTACAGTATTATAATATCTATTTCATGTTTAGAAATACAGCTGATACAAAATATTTTAATATATATTTTACTCCATACGTGATATGTTGTAACCCCTGGCTGTTAATATTGTTGATATTAGCTTTTAAATTCATAATGAGTTCTATTTCCATTCCTTTGACACCAGCTACTGTCATATACAATTAAGAGCTTACATATAAGAAACAAGATCTTCTCGGTTCTCACCCCAGTACTTAATAAAACTCTTCCCTCCAGGGCTCAAATATGCTTCTCAAATATGTCTTCTCTAATTTATTTCCTGCAGCAATGCTGGATTGTAATTCTTATAATTTCCCAGCTAACATATTATTTGCTGGAAATTGAAATCCTACAGCACTGGAGGCACTATATTATGAAAGGCTGAATTATTATTTGGAGAAGATTAGAGAATATCTTCGGTGACGGTCTTATTTGCTGAAGCTAGAAATAAATGTATGTAGGGAGCATGGTTTGGTTTTGCTTTTTTTTTTTACAAAAATCACTAAAATTGATATCCCACATATTCATGCAGTCAAAATTCATTTATAGTCCAAGGCCAAATATAAGAAAAAAAGACTAACAATACAATATCTATAAAAAGGAATACAAAGTGTCAGATAAATACTGAAATAAAGAACAGCTAATATTCAATTGCATGAGGGAGGTATCAGATGGTTTACAATAGCCAGGACAATAGATAAAAATTTTGCAGTCTTCTTGGAAGTTTCTCAAGAGTGGTCACCCAGAAGAAAGGCAATGGCCTCCAGGTTGCAATGAAAATTAGAGTTGTGTACATGTATTAAGTTCAATCACCATTGACTGTACAGTAGACATTTTAATAGCATATGTGAGATAGATTCTAGCTCCAAGTTTGACCAAAAACAAGTTTGGTTTTTATATGGGAGACTTACATATTTATGTATTTTATCAAATTTATACACCATCCATTTCACTTAAGTGGCTCTATTTTTATCTATAAAAATATAGATTAAAAACAAAGTTAAAAACAGTGTATAAATACTGTAAGTTAAAAACTTAAAAAGGCAGAGGAAGAACCCTGAAATCACCAACCATTTGGGCTTATATACTGTCCCATAGTGCTTTACAGCATTCTCTGGGTAGTTTATAATGTAAAAACATTATTTGCAAATTGTCCCCAACAATCTGGGTCCTCATTTCACTGATCTCAGAAAGATGGAAGGCTGAGTCAACCTTGAGCCCGTCAGGATCAAACTCCAGGCTGTGGGTAGAGTTTACCTGCAACACTGCATTCTAACCACGGCACCACCGGGGATCTATTACTAGATGTTATCTTAATAGCTAGTGCCTCAGTTTGGGCCAAAGAACAGCTTATTATGAAGAATATATAAAATATACTTAGGAACAGTCCAGGGAGAAGGAAAAATTATCCTATAAAAGTGATGGAGAACAATGACTCTATCATTTTGAATATCTAAATCCATATCCTCTGCTTTAGTTAATCCCAAAGCTAGTAGCGCTGGCAGGATAAGATTGCAAAATGCGAAGTAATCATTAATCTGTCATCAGCAGTGAGGAAAAGCTATCTAGCACGGAAGTTCCCCAATAGACTTGTTTCAGCCAAAATCTAAAAGATGGCAAATATGGGTCCACTTCTCATATTAGAAGTCAAGTTTGAGCCCAGACTGATAGACATACCATCTTCCCTTTGATCATCCACATTATCCGAATTGGTAGGATGTTCCTCTTCAGAAACATTCCTCTCTTTCTCTTCTTCTTCATCCTTTTCTTCTTCTTCCTCTTCTTCCTTCTTAGCCTGTTCTCTGACTTTGCCACCTTCTTCCTCCTTCCTTTTTTCCTGACTCTCTTTGAAAACATGCTCCTTCTCCTCCTCAGATTCCTCTGTCTCTGCAACTTCTTCAACTTCCTGCTGTTTCGGCTTAAGTACATCATCTTGCCTGATGTCACTGATGTGATTGTCTATTGCATCACTCCAAGGCAAGCCTTCCATTTCATCAACCTCATTACCCTCAAACCCTGTTATATTCTCCTTTTCATCCTCAGGATCAGCACCTTGAATCCTTGTCTCTCTCTCTTCCAAGCTATTCCTCTCCTCTTTCAAAACATCCTCTTTATTCTGAGAAGACTTTTCCGTTTCCAGCTCAGCCAAAGAGGCAGTTGGCTTCTCATTTTGGGTCCCCTCTGATGGATCTGAGAGTCAAAAATAGTAGAAACAAACAGAAGATGAATAGAAAGCCATATTAAAACAGAACTGCAAACTCAAAGTACATCAATTTCACATGTTCTTTTGTACATTATATATTTCTTACCTGCTTGAACCCATTGAACAGCATATTTCCCCCCAATTTACTATTTCGAGATTATATTTCATGCTTTAAAGGTAGACCAGATTATGTTATTTCTAATCCTATTCCATTAATATATGAATTTGTTATCCTATCTATAAATTGGAGTAAATGAGACTCGACATCACTGGATTTTAGCCATAATTTAGAAAAGTATAAGATCTGGATTAAGTTATATTCTTTGTTTATCTTGATTAAAGATTCCCAGGAAGTTTTTTTCCGATAGGTACCTTAAAAATTATTCCCTGTTCTGATGCAAACGAAAGAATGTCTAGATAGAATTCTTTTTATAATATGGAATAAGAAAAATATAACTGAAATGAACTGTTAAAGTCTCACTTCTCCAAAACTTTCACTTTGAGTCTGCCAAAAAGTATCCTGGGACTCTGAGTTTTTTCTCACCACAGATTAACTTTGCTCTGCTCCTACAATTCAAAAAACGTGATTAGTTTGCTCCAAACCTAAAACTAGATTAATTCCCACTTACCCTAGAAATCTTCATGTGCATTGACACATCAGAGAATTTGTTGTTCAGTTGCTAAGTCATGCTCGTCTCTATGCAACCCCATAGACTATAGCACACCCAACCCTTTTTCCTCTGCTATCTCCAAGAGTTTGCCCAGATTCATGTTCATTGAGCCAATGACGCTATCTAACCAATCAGAGAATTACTGTTTGAAATGTAACTGAGGAAGGTAGAATAGCTCAGATATTTGCACTTCCTTTTCCAACAGAACAGAATAACAGAATTGGAAGAGACCTTGGAAGCCTTCTAGTCCAACCCCTGCTCAGGCAGGAGACCCTACACCATTTCAGACAAGTGGCTGTCCAGTCCCTTCTTAAAAGCCCCCAGTGATGGAGCACCCACAGCTTCTGAAGGCAATCCATTGCACTGGTTAATTGTTCTCACTGTTAGGAAATTTCTCCTTAGTTCTGTTGTGATTCAGGGTCAGCCTGTGGGTTCGGCAGTTGGGTCGGACGATTCAGAGGAGGAGGAGGGGAGTGTTGGAGAGGTTGCTGAGGGTGTTGGAGAGCTTGCTGATGAGAGCCCTCAGCCAGGCCCCTCCCACCTGGTTATGACGCAGACCCAGCTGTGTGAGCCTGACAGCATGGATAAAGATGACCCACAGCTGGCCCTGTTCAAGGACGCCCAACGCAGGAGGCAGTCAATCAGGAGTAAACAGAGGAAGGCAATGGGGCACCTCGGAAGGAGTCAGAGAGAAGCCACGCCCTGAACTGTTTAAAAGGGGAATGCGTGGGAGGGCTGGTTTGCTGAAGGCAACCGTTTGAATAGCTCCTGTTTCATGGTTCATGTCTTGTTTTTGCTCTGTTTGCTTTTGTGTCCATAAATTTGGCAGGCTTAGTTCCAGCCTCTTGCCTTCTTGTAAAGGGGTTGTTCCTGCCTTATCTGCAGGGCCGGTAGCAGGCTGGTACAGAACAAGTTCTAGGTTGCTTCTCTCCTTGATTAGTTTCCATCCATTGCTTCTTGTCCTGCTTTCTGGTGCTTTGAAAAATAGGTTGAGCCTTCCTTTTTGTGGCAGCCCCTCAAATATTGGAATACTGCTATCATGTCACCCCTAGTCCTTCTTTTCACTAAACTAGACAAGCCCAATTCCTGCAACTGTTCTTCATATGTTTTAGCCTCCGGTCCCCTTAACCATCTTTGTTGCTCTTCTCTGCACTCTTTCTAGAATCTCAACATCTTTTTTATACTTTGGTGATCAAAACTGGATCCAGTATTCCAAATGTGATCTTACTAAGGCATTATAAAGCGATACTAACACTTCATGTGATTGTGATTCTATCATTCTACTAATGCAGCCTAGGATTGCATTGGCTTTATTGGTGCCTGCGGCACACTGCTGGCTATATTTTTTCATATTTCCTGGGTTTTTTTTGACACTAACAGTAATTTTAAAATGATTGCTCTACATTATGTTAACGTTGCAAATGTACTTGACTATATCCTGTAGTGTGCTGGAGCTGGCTTATACCAGCTTGAAAAAGCCAATTAAATTTACCGGTAAATTTCCTTTTCCCCTATTTTCTTTTTCCCCCTCTTTTCCAAAGCACCAGAAAGCAGGACAAGAAGCAATGGATGGAAACTAATCAAGGAGAGAAGCAACCTATAATTAAGGAGTAACTTCCTAACAGTGAGAACAATTAACCAGTGGAACAGCTTGCCTTCAGAAGTCGTGGGTGCTTCTTCACTTAAGGTTTTAAAGAAGAGATTGGACAGCCACCTATCTGAAATGGTGTAGGGTCTCCTGCTTGAGCAGAGGGTGGGACTAGGAATCCTCCAAAGTCCCTTCCAGCTCTACTCTATTCTGATTTTGATTCTGATTCCTGGAATTTTGTGAACTGGTTGAGAGCAAAGCAGTCATCATGCCTAGTGCTCCATATCAGCCTTTCTGCAACTAGTGGTCTGGTGCAGCAGCAATAACAGGGCCAGCAGAGCTGATTATTAAACATGGACCAGCACACCAGTGGTTATGTTCCTGCTATTTGGAATCTATGAAGAAGTGTAGCTTTTGTTAATCTCCGTAAAAGAATTATTGTACAGTCCAATTCAGGAAGGAGAAATTTACACTTGGCTCTTAATGTGTGGGTTGTCGATATTTGAAGTAATTTTTGCTCAACAAATAAGCAAAGAAGAAGACTTTTAAGCACTATGGTGTTTGTAGCTGTTTGTAATATAATTTTCCTTATTAACTAAGATCAGCACTGCAGAAGGTTTTTAGATGTTATCAAAAATTTTCCTTGCTGTGAACCAATGCGAAAGCAGTGGGGAGATGACCCAGTCACAGTTGTTACAGAAACCAGTTTGGCTGTGACGCAGGTGTGTGTGTCCCAAGGCTATTTGAAATAATATCCACATTTAGAATGCTTGGGAAGGATTATGTAGGGGTTATGCTGACATCAACCTCTTTCCGTGTTTCCATTGCCTTGGCTTTCAAGGACTTCAGAAAGCTCATCTTCAAACCCACTGTTTTTCTTCTGCTGCTCTGTTCTTTCACTTGCTCCTGTTTCAGAAATGGAAAATAAGAATAGAAACATTTTTCACCACTTCTTTTGTTGTCATCATCATCATCATCAATATGTGTCTCCTCACCATTACAAATGCATATTATATTAAAAGTCAAATCTAAGGGTCCAATATCCAAAATATCAATATTTCAGGGGCTGCCACAAAGAAGAGGGAGTAAAGCTGTTTTCCAAAGCACCTGAAGGCAGGACAAGAAGCAACGGATGGAATCTAATCAAGGAGAGAAGCAACCTTGAAACTAAGGAGAAATTTCCTGACAGTTGGAACAATGAATCAGTGGAATGACTTGCCTCCAGAAGTTGTGAATGCTCCAACACTGGAGGTTTTAAAGAAGAGATTGGACAACCATTTGTCTGAAATGGTATAGGGTTTCCCACCTGAGCAGGGGGTTGGACTAGAAGATCTGCAAGGTCCCTTCCAACTCTGTTATTCTGTATTCTAAACAAATCCATGCTGTTAATTACTACATTGTTTTCAAAGTATTTACAATCTCCTTGTGATCTACCCTACAATCTTATCACCCATTGATGCCAACTTGATTGGTTTGTCATTATGCTATACTTTCTATTTTCCCCTTTTTGAAAATAGGGGAAATATTTTGTGGCATTCTCACATTATGTATAGACATAATCCTATCTATATCACTTTGGAAAAAAAGTATTCCCATAATAGTAGACAGTTCACATACAAAACAGGCACAGAATTCCAATAGAACTGTACCTTGAACTGCAATCTCTTGAAGCTCCCTTAGTAAGTTTTGATGGCGAAGAATGGAACGAATTCTTTCATCTGAAAGAACAGAAGGACTTATTATTTTAGTAGTAACAAATTGAGCTGGCATGCAATGATTTTGCTCATCATAGTTCCATTGGCAGACCAGTTACTTGAGTTCACCTTGTCTACACATTTTTTTAAAAATGTAAAAGTGACTTTTGACATACATGTTCTTAAAACTTTAATACTCAGTCTTGTTAACTTCTCAGTACTGTAAGAGAGAATCGGAAAGAAAATGTACCTCCTTGGAGAGTTTCTAGGCATTCTTGGCTGATTGAGAGTGGTTTGGGCTTCGCTACTGTATTAGAAATAACCTCAGCAATGCATGTCATCACCTAGAAAAACACAAATATATTTGTATGGATTTTATATTTAAATTTTCCTTCAGGGTGTTTTTGTTTAATACATGAAATCCCCCCTCCACCACTCCTGTCTTGATTCATCCTTGCAACAATCTTGTGAATTAGCATGGACTGGGGCTCACCTGGCTATGGTTAGCCACAAAGCTTCAAAGCTAGGAAGGTTCTGAACCGGTCTTCCTTTCTGCCATGCTGTATCCTAATTCATCATTAACCTAATATTGCCCCATTAGAATGAAAAATCTGTCTGATTTCAATTAAATGCAGTGCAAACCTCTCTGAACCATTTTTGCTCTTTTTTCATAATAGGAATTACTATCTTTGGCATTAAAAGTAATGTTTTGTTTCCTTTCACATTATTTATTTATTATTTATTTTAATTCCATTTATATCCCACCCTTCTCCGAAGACTCTTATGCTGTTTTTTTTCATATTGCTTTCTTACCTACTTCCTATATTCTTCCCATATTCTTAAGTTCCTACTAAATTTGAATTGAGCAGGCTTTTAATAAAGGATATCAACAGAAAGTTATGACAGAGAACTGTTTAGAGAGAACTAACCTTTATAAAGCACAACTATGACTTTTTAATATGACAAATATATTATTGGTACGATCTATGTCAGGTCACAATATAAACAGTCTGGTTAAACAGCCAGCAAATGGTATCAGTGGGATTAGAAATTATATAAATGCACACACACACAGTCACAAAATGATATTCATTTGCTTTTAAAAAATCTCTTTTATTATGGTTTTAAGGGTTCATTTTAAATACACTGAACAAAAAGAACTATGAAATTTAAATCTATGTTGTGAGACTCTTTTAGTAGAAACGTCCACCTGGTTTTCAATTGGGGAAAGGTTATTCTTGATTTTCACGTACCATGCATCTGCATATCAAGAACAATTGGATCTGTTGCTTGAATTAATGGGTTTTCCCACGTACAACATCTCCATCTTGTCTGGAATGATTCAATTAATTTGCTTTTATCCATCAAAAGCTCTTTCTAAAACTGCTAGCCCTTCGAATTTGTTCAAATCAGGAAATAGATTTCACAAGAAAATTAGAACTAAGTTCCATATTAGAATCTTGCAAGTCTAACTGTTTTTTTCATTTCCTTTTTCTTATACCTGAGTGAGTCAGGGTGGAGCCATCCTGAGCTTCTTCATAATAATGTCTC
This sequence comes from Vipera berus, assembly GCF_964194415.1. Classification (NCBI taxonomy): domain Eukaryota; kingdom Metazoa; phylum Chordata; class Lepidosauria; order Squamata; family Viperidae; genus Vipera; species Vipera berus. The sequence continues at coordinate 42,402,490 of NC_138202.1, forward strand.
ATTTTAGAAAGGCACTCTTGGATATTATTGGTTGATATCCTTGAAAATTAGTAATCCCATATCTGAAATTTTTGTTTTGGCAAGTTTCACATGAATATTTTTAAGGTGTTCTAATGTCATTCGACCATATTGTGCAAAGAACGAGGGAAACTTTCTTTCTCTTGCCAAAGCTATTTCTACACAGTCTTTCACTGTGCTGGAAATTTGGACCATTTTGTACTGATTTAACTGGCAAGCCTTTAATTGCTAACCATGTGTTAAAACTTCATCAGATAACTGCACATGATAACAGAGTGCACAAAAATGTGTAGGAGAGAAAATATGAAGGTTTTGATTGCCTTTTAAAGTCTGCATCAAGTTAAAGGAATAAAGGAATATCTGAAGAAAAAGGTGCTTAAACAATTGATTATTCAGATGAATTGTCTTTCCATTATTATGGACTTTCCATTACTGAGTGCATGTGGAGTACACAACAGTGAACTGACCTAAAACAGTAAAACAGCAAGCACCAAGAAAAGCTAATTCATAATACATAAGCAAAAAAATTCTATTTTTAGAAATCCCCCCCATTCCATCAAGTAAACATGAATGTCAGGATTTCAAAAGCCTTCATTTCAAGTAAACACTGTGTAGTCATAACAAAAAAGAACAAAAGGAATCAAAACCTATCGAGTGGGGAATTTTTCTGTAGCAAACAACAAAATTAGAATTATTGCCCTAAATTTGTCTTGTAGTTTCAACACCAACAAAAAGAAACAAGAATCTTTCAAAGTTTTCCACTACAATCATTACTGGCATCCTTCAGTCTCGAGAGACTATGGTATCGTGCTCTGGAAAGAGGTCCTAAAGCAGCATCTGGTGTGGCTAAAAAGGCCAATTCGAGAGTGGCAGTCCCTTCCACACTGAGGGCAGATACAATCTGTCCCCTGTCCAGCCCCCAGGTTTTGCTGGTTCTGGGACTGCCTCTTTGCCTCAGCCTGCCGCACAAGTGTCTCTTCAAATTGGAGAAGGCCAGTACTTTTTTTGTAAAAGAAAAAGGTGCCGGAACTCACACATGTCATACAACCCACCTTGCCTACCCTACAAGGCTCCATCCAAAAAAGGTGCCGGAACTCCATTCTGAGCGTTCTATGAGAAAACAAGCCCTGGAGAAGGCCATGCAACATCTTTAGCCTCCAAGCTGAGCGATCAGAGGTCAAGTTTTCCCAGCTGTTAATGTCCATTCCCAAGGCCTTTAGATCCCTCTTGCAGATATCCTTATATCACAATCAATGTGATGTAAAAACAAAGTGCCAAATTCTGGGGAACTAGCTTTGAACTTTTTCCTACTTGCAGAAATGGTTCATTTGTGTCTTTTGCTGAGTTTCTTAATTGATTTGAAGGCAAGGTAAGGCTAATAGAACTTTATTTTAGAACTACTGAGTAAATAACTCCTTATTCTAGCTCTGTCTTCATCTATCTATAATATATATCCCAGTATTCCTCAGAAGCTTCCATAAGGATCACTTTTCATTTTATTCCTGCATGACAACTATGACTGAGCTGAGAGAAAAATGAAATAAAGTCATACTGTGTGTTTCCAAAGCAGAGGATGCAGCTGAACCTGGCTTTCCCCAATTCTATTCCAACACCTCAACTCCTACCCCATTGAGCAGGCGTGTCCAGCCCATGGTCTGCAGGCTGCATATAGCCCTGGACAGCTAGTAATGCAGTCCACACAAGATATAATAAAATATATTTTAAAAGGAAGTTTGTTATTTATATACACTAACTATATTATATATTTTATATGTGGCCCAAGATAATTCCTCTTCACACAGTGTAGCCCAGGCAAGCCAAAAGATTGGACATCCATGCCATAGAAGCTTCATTTGTTGAGCTGCAGTTTGGTGAATTACATGAGAACTTAGAGAGGATGGTGTTGGTAATTTTTTGCTATGGAAGTGGGGTGAATTTATAATCATATATTTGACCTTACATTGTCAGTCATGCTAGATGAGTAACAGTTGCTGGAAGGGCTGCCTACAGAAGTCAACCTTGGATTAGAATTTGGTTACGTGTCTCAGCAAGTGATAGCATATGGCCGACCTTCTCTGGATTTAGAACCTAACCTTGGATGGGGCCTGTTTAATACTTGGAAATGTGATCACCAAGGACTTCCAGGCAGAGAAAGCAAAACATCCTAGGTGGCAAATAATTTCTCTCTCTGTGGATGTGGTCACACATTCACAGAAGTAGAACTCAAAGGAATCAAGGTAGAGTGTTTTGCAATGGTACTGTCCTATATCTGTTCATTCCTGTGAGGTTCAGTAGGACTTTCACCAAGTGGTAATATATTGGATTGCATGGTTTCAGATTCCCAATACTTTCATTGTAATAGTCTATTACATTCTCATTTCCATATAATTCATTTGATTTCTTGGATTACACTGTATTTAGTTGTTTTTAGAAGTCATTTGATTGTATTTGGACATTATAGAAAAATATCCAATAGATTATATAAGTATTAATTTTATATAAAATCATGGAATCATAGGGCTGGAATGGACCTTGGAAGTCTTTAGTCCAACCCCTTGCCCAAGGCAGGAGACCTTATACCATTCTATACAAATGGTTGTCCAATCTTTTCTTGAAAACCTCTAGCAATGGAGCAACCACAATTCCAGCTGTTCCATTAATTGTTCTTACTATCAGGAAAAAAAATCCTTACTTCCAGGTTTGATCTCTATTTTAATAGGTTTTCCGGCTCATGTGATATTTTCCTCTCTGCTGTAGATTTGTATCCAAAATGTATACAGCTGTAAAATATAATCCATTTTTCTACAAGCAGCAAGAGTTTTTTTTTCCTGTGTATACCTTAGGCTATTCTCTTTCTCTCTCAATCTTTTGTTTTTTCAGATCATTTCCATTTGACCAAATTTATAGAAGAATTTGTAACTAGCAATAGTCTATTTCTAGTGCTTTCCTTTTATTAGGCTAAGGGGTTTCTTATATATTTGGCACACAATCCAGCAGGAACCTGCTTAAACCCATTCACATGTAGTCTGCATACAGTATATCTGACATATGTCATATCATATCATGAACTTTTATACAAACATTATTCATGTGCCAAATTCTTTTATCTTTAGCAACAGTATGTTATCCTGTACTTTTTCTAGGATGCTGCTTATAAGCGCTATGTGCTTAGAGCAAAAAGCATTGTTAGAGACCCTACAGACCTACTTTATGGTCTGTTTCTGTTGCTCCCCTCTGGGAGGAGGTTTTGAAGTATTTCTACCAGGACTAACTGATTCTGTAATAGCTTTATTCATGCCATCTGTCTGGTAAACTCGCAAGATTCATTTTTCTAGCCATGCACATATATACATAATCCGAACTAGACTGTGTTGTTTCTCTGTGTCATATAATATATGTGGGTATATGCATAATTCTGTATTTATTTATTGTTGTCATATTTATGTAATGTATTTTGGAGGTGGTGACCTTTTGAGAGCTGTATGCAATGAAATTTCATTTTAATGTATGCCAATTAGTGTACATTCAAAGTGACAATAAAGTTATTATTCTATTCTACTCTACTCTACTCTACTCTACTCTACTCTACTCTACTCTACTCTACTCTACTCTACTCTATTCTATTCTATTCTATTCTATTCTATTCTATTCTATTCTATTCTATTCTATTCTATTCTATTCTATTCTATTCTAATTTTCTATTCCTGAATTCTATAGCACCACAAGTCTTTTTATAGTGCAACACTTAAATTCAAGCCACTGACAATGGCTATGCTGCAGTTGGCATTATTAAAAAATGCAGCACAGATTCAATTACATATTGAAGCATATACTATATAGAGAGGGGGGGATTTATGGGCATTTTAGGAAACTCATAAATGGCATAATAACAAATGATTATGCAATCTGCATAGTACAGTGCCACGGAAAGTGCTGATCTACTCCTAATGAGGAAAAATGTGATATTTTGGTCTTCCAAATAAGACAGTAATCACAGATGTTTGAAATCTTCAACAGGCCTCCACAACTGCTGGTTGAATATGCTGACTTCTAAACCAAACTGCTTCTCAGGCTCAAGGCTGGCAGAAACTGGATAGTGCAGGTTTTTAACAGTACTGGAAATAATAGTATTTTTGTAGAGATTAAGGATAATTAATTTGTCAAAAAAGCTGGAAACTGTTTCCCATTTTTTCCATCCAAGGAAAATTGAGAGATCCTTTGTTATTAATTTCTTTTAAAAAATGGAGGAAATAACTACATTTTCAGTTCAGGAAAATTAGGAGAGGGCAGCAATTTTGAAAATCCAGCACATTAAACAAAATTCTGACTGTAAACTCTGGTTTGCTTATGGGATACACACATACACATACCCCAAGGAGACATCAGACTCAGCATTGGATGCTTTGCGAGCCTCTACAGGTCTCGGGATTTTTAACCAACTTTAGCCATATCTGGAAGACGTTAGCCTGGGAACAGCTTTCCCAATACAATATGCATAGAGCCAGTCATGTGCTTATCAACTTGCCCTGTGTTTATTCAATAAAAATCAGTCAATGCTCAGATCAAGCACTGGCAACCTGCATTTAGAGATGTATGGATTCATTTTCATGAGTAGATTTACTTGTTCATATGCAGTCTTATGCAAATATGAAATATCCCATGTATTGATATCTCAATCTCATAAATGATAGGGGTATACTGTTCATCGGATTTGCCACAGTGGAAAAAATATTCCAGATTTTAATGGTATATATGTTATACAGTATGTATTTAAAACTGTGGATGAGTTCACACATTGTGTTAAGATATAAAACATGGCTTACATAATACAGGGTCTGGGTTCATGCATCATGGTAAGCTATTCCAAACCATCACATTATACTTACATGCAATCTCTGAACCCAACCCACCCAGAAAGTTAAAAGCATGAAATGGGACATCTAATTCATACCCATGTAAATATGCCAAAACAAAATACAAAAACAAAATGTTTCACTCAGTTGGCACCATGTAGTTCAATTCACACAAGCCAGATATATGTGTATTACATATGATACACAGCTTTCTCAATCAAATATACCTTGATATGTGCCCCAGAAAACTGCATGAAGAAGAAATGTTATGGATAACTTGACAATAAGAATGAATACATTCCAAAGATGTCAGTACCAACTTTAATTGAGGGTGAGCATGCGGACCTGGCTTGCATCACGGAGACTTGGTTGGGCCCAGAGGGTGGTGTTCCTTTAATTGATCTTTGCCCACCAGGTTTCCGGGTGCTACACCGGCCTCGTGCTCATGGTAGGGGCGGGGGAGTGGCGGTAGTTATCAGGGAGACCTTATGTCCGTGGGAGACCACCGTTCCCCAGATATTCGGGTGTGAGTCTCTCTTTTTGAGATGTGGTCCTGGGGTGCAGTTGGGCTTGCTGCTGGTGTACCTTTCGCCTAGTCGCGCAGCGGCAGCCCTGCCTGAGCTACTCGATGTCCTCTCGGGGTTGGTGATTGAGTTCCCCAAACTTATAGTTTTGGGTGACTTCAATCTACCATCCCTAGGAGGATCATCTGAGTTAGCTCAGGAGTTCATGGCTTCCATGACGGCCATGGACCTGACGCAAGTAATTCTTGGACTGACTCATGAGGGAGGCCACACCCTTGACTTGGTTTTCTTATCTGGACGGTGGTTTGATGATCTTGGTGGGGGCTCTCCAACTGTTATGCCCCTGTCATGGACCGATCATCACCTCCTGCAGCTGGTCTTCCGTTTTGCCACCCCCCGCCGTGGGTGTATGGAGCCAATTAGATGGTACCGCCCCAGACGCTTAATGGATCCTGATAGGTTCCAGGCAGCACTGGGGTCCCCACCTGCCTCCGTTGCTCACAACTCGGCGGATGCCTTAGTGGAAGCCTGGGAAAGGGCGGCCACGGAGGCACTTGACCGAGTTGTACCCTTGCGGCCCCTGACCCGGTGCAGATCCCAGCGAGCTCCATGGTTTTCCGCGGAGCTTCCGGAGATGAAGCGTCGGAGATGGGGCCTAGAGAGCCGTTGGAGGTCCAGCCGATCCGAATCCGACCGGTTGCGACTAAGAACCCACATTAGGTCTTATCTCGCAGCGATGAGGCGGCGAGGTCTAATTACTTCTCCGCCCTCATCGCGTCCGCAAATAATTGCCCGGCCGCCCTGTTTAGGGTAACCCGCTCCCTCCTTAATCAGGAGGTGAGGGAGGAACCCTTGCAGGGTTGTGCCGAGGAATTTAGTCAACATCTGTTGAATAAAATTGCTCGGATTCGGACCGGTCTGCACTCCAACTGGGCAGAGTCTGACAATCAGGACACGGGCGGTCTTGTCGATGTTATCTGGGAGGAGTTTGATTCTGTGACCCCTGAGGAAGTGGACAGGATTATGGGGAGGTTGAGCTCCACCACATGTTTATTGGACCCGTGCCCTTCCTGGCTGGTTTATGCAGCTCGGGAGGAGACACGAGGCTGGTTCCAGGCAGTTATATCTGCTTCCTTGAGTGAGGGTAATTTCCCCGCCGTCTTGAAGGAGGCGGTGGTGAGACCTCTCCTCAAGAAGCCTGCCTTGGACCCAGCTGTGTTAAATAACTTTCGTCCGGTCTCCAACCTTTGCTTTCTTGTGAAGGTTGTTGAGAGTGTGGTGGTGCATCAGCTCCCTCTGGTCCTGGATGAAGCGGATTATCTAGACCCGTGCCAATTGGGTTTCAGGCCCGGGTACAGCACGGAGACGGCATTGGTCGCTCTGGTGAATGATCTCTGGAGGGCCCGGGACAGGGGATATTCCTCTGTCCTAGTCCTATTAGACCTCTTGGCGGCTTTCGATACCATCGACCATGGTATCCTGCTGCGGCGTCTCAGGGGATTGGGAGTGGGAGGCACAGTTCTTCGGTGGTTCTCCTCCTATCTCCTGGGACGTTCGCAGTCGGTGTTGGCAGGAGGGCAGAGGTCGACCCCAAGGTCTCTCGTTTGTGGAGTTCCTCAGGGGTCGGTCCTCTCGTCTCTCCTGTTCAACATCTATATGAAACCGCTGGGTGAGATCATTCGTGGTTTTGGAGTTGGGTATCATCAGTACGCTGATGATACCCAGCTTTTCATTTCGACCCCAAACCACCCCAGTGATGCCCTCGACGTGATGTCCCGTTGCCTGGAGGTGGTTCGGGTCTGGATGGGGAGGAACAGACTTCAGCTCAACCCTGACAAGACTGAGTGGCTGTGCATTCCGGCATCCCAGGATATTCAGAATATTCCACCTCTCTCTATGGGGGGTGAGCTTTTACCCCCTGTAGATAGGGCTCGCAACTTGGGAGTCCTCCTAGATTCGCGGCTCACTCTGGAAGATCATATAGTAGCTGTGACTAGGGGGGCTTTCGCCCAGGTTCGCCTGGTGCGCCAGTTGCGGCCCTATCTAGACCGGGATGCCCTGTGTACGGTCACTCATGCGCTCGTGACCTCTCGTCTGGACTACTGCAATGCTCTCTACATGGGGCTTCCCTTGAAGACCACTCGGAGGCTCCAGCTGGTACAGAATGCAGCCGCGAGAGTTGTCTTGGGAGTCTCCCGGTACTCCCATGTTACACCTTTGCTCCGTGAGCTGCATTGGTTACCAGTTGTCTTCCGGGTTAGATTCAAGGTTTTGGTAATGGTTTCTAAGGCCCTACATGGCATGGGTTCCGGAGTACCTCGGGGACCACCTGCTGCCGGCGTCAACTTCCCTCCGCCCTGTGCGTTCCCACAGAGAGGGCCTCCTCAGGGTGCCTCCGGTCAGAGAATGTCGGCTGGTGGCCCCCAGGGGGAGGGCCTTCTCTGTGGGCACTCCAGCTTTATGGAATCAGCTGCTGGTCGAGCTCCGGATGGCACCTGACCTTCGCTCCTTCCGACGCGGTCTGAAGACCCATCTATTTGAACAAGCCGGCCTGGCCTGATGGGGGATATGTTGGGGTTTTAATGGGGATTTTTATATTGTTATTGATTGTTTTAGCTGGGCTACTATTTAATTCTTTTTAATTTTTGTATCCTGTATTTTTTATATATGCCCTGTTCACCGCCCTGAGTCCTTCGGGAGAAGGGCGGTATACAAATATAATAAAATAAATAAATAAATAAATAATTCAGAGGCAACTCTTTTTCCTTTTATCCAAGCATATAATTTATCCAAATAATTCTTCAAATCCAGATTCAGTAATTATGCCTCATCACCATTCTGCATATATCATGTATGCTTTTAGTTATCAGTAGTTTACTGTTCCTTTGTGCCATCTGAATAATATAAACATGTATATTTTTTCTTTGGTTCTTCCTTTTGATTTATATTACCCCACCTGTATCTAGTGCCCTAGGCTTAATGACTATTTTCAATATGCTGTCAGGAACTCCTGAATTTTTTAAAAGCAACAGGTGATCTCTAGCTTACAATAAGCTTACACAGGATATATATGAAAAGCTAATCCATTAAACTTTTGTATTTTAAAGAAAAGCATCTGAAAATTAAAAGAATTTTCCCATTGTATTATTTGGCCATGCATAACAGGACCAAAAATTATAATTTATCTGTAGTCTCATTTCAGACAGTCCATAGCACAAACCTGATTTTATAACTGTATCTTTGCATACATTCCTTATTTCTTCATGGATGTACTTGCAATTATATATGGAGTTCAAAGTATTTGTTGCAGTTACTCTTCATAGGTAGATCTACAAAAACTTAAATGTACACTTGAAAATTTAATGTGTGAAAAGACTCAGTAATTCCATTGTTATTTCAAGGTGTTAAAAATGATAGATCATACATTCATAGATTTGTACATACATACCAATAATATATAACAATATTCCTGCTTTTAATCTTTTTTTTCAACTCACCTTGGTGTCATCTTCAGTTGTTGGACTTGTTACTGGAAGTGAAATTACTAAGAAAGAGAGAAGAGAAAGAATGACTTTAATATTTCACATTCTCTTTGGCAGTTTCAGTCAGAATGCAGAACAGATTTGGGGTGTGAAGAAAACCAGTATAGAGGTATACACGAGACCATAAACCAGACCAATAGCATATAAAAATAGCATATAAAACCAGCATCAGAAATTTGCTCACCTTTTGGGTTTAAAAATAGTTGCTAGATTGGACGAACTGAGCTGACGATTTTATGGAAGAATCAATCTGAAATCACTTGAGGAATCTGACTAGCCAATGGAACCATTGTTTATAAGTGAACTACATGGGATCCAAAAAGGCAAATATAGGAGTAACTGAGAAAAAAATGGGCATTTCATAAGACTGAAGATTAGAATTGCAATTTCTTTTGATTCGTAAAATAAAACTCTTGGCCAAGTAATGCTTTGCTGTTTTGGAACGTTAAAAAGTTTGAAGTAAATGGGACCTTGACATTCAGTGAAGATCACTACTGGCAATAGTCTAACGAAGTCCCTCGATTTCCTACCCCTGAACTTCCATCATCTTCTTTGCAGATCAGGCCTTCTGGTACAAATAGGCGCTGAACTGCATGTAGGCCGGTGCATCTGCCAGTCGGGGCAAGAGCCTCGGAGGCTCTGTCCTTGGTACTGAAAAGGGCAGCGCCTCCGCGTAAATTCTCCCACCTGCCTTTTGAGCTTACCTGGGGCTACCAGGAGGAAGGCTGCGAAAAACGCCGCGAGAGTCATGCCGCTGGCCATACGGACTGCAGGGCGAAGGGTGGGGCCGTCCGGCTGCCCTTCTTGGCTTTATCGGCGGGGCAAAAAAGATGGGAGTGGGGTCTGGCTTCTGAGAAGCGATCGGCGCTGACCTTGACCGAGTGCTGAGCCGCGAAATAGATTATCCGCTGTCCTTCTTGCCCTTCCCAAGATCCTCTGCCTTCTCGAAAGCGGTTGCCGACAATCCCCGACCCAGGACTGCAGCAGCAGCAACCTGGCTTATATATTCGCCCCCCTCTCCTCCGGAAACGGCGTCAGGAGGAAGCTCACTCTCCCCTCCCAGGAAGCCGCCGTCCAATCGCTCCTCTGCGGGGGATTGCGGAGCCAGAATGAGGTTAAACGCTCCCTTCGCCTGATCACCCTAAGCAAAGGACAAGGCGAGGCTCGCCAGCTGACAGCATCTGGAAGAACGAGGCAGCGAACAGCAAGTTCGCACGCTCGCTTTCCGCGCTGTAAAAGGCGCGCAGGTGTTTCTTCCCATGTGTGTCATCTCCGGTGCTGGATAAGATCGGAGATGAAAGCTCAGCCCATCACACATGGAAACATGTAAGGGAAGGCAGGATGTCTTCTGAAGCATCTTTAGGATTTTGCGCTTGATGCTTTTTGGGATGACATTTTGGTGTAGTGATCCACTCACCCAGGGGTGGGGGAGCTGTCTTCCCAAGCTGTGAAGGAGGCACCTTATCATCTAAATATATGGGAGCTTTTAAGGTCGTTGGGAACTCAATTGGGTCAGTCATTTATAGAAATCACTTCAGATGTAATTACTAATCCAGTTGGCATTTCATCTTGACTCACTGAGGAAGCAATCCTCTGAAACTGATTTGGGCTCTTATTTTTTTTGTAAAATTGCTTCTTCTGAACTCCATAAAGTTCCTTACTGAATCCCATTCAATTGTGGTGTCATTATTGCCCAGGTTTAATTTAGTATATTATTACTTAGAGTGCAATAATATTTGTCACTTTGCAAAGCAGACCCTAACCTTTAATTCTGCATAATTCTGCCATTAGAGCCACGAAATAGTGTAAAGAAATCCTTTTTAGTTCAGATCTATGACTGACAGATCTCTCAACTTCACTAACTGATTCCAAATTCTCGCAGACATTGCAAGAAGATCTGTGCTGGATTGAATGAGATTGACACTGGTTTCCCCAATCAGTAAAATATTGTACCTGATGGATATAAAACCTAGGAGCCTTGGTTTTGTTAAATCAGTCAACTGAACAATCTTTAACAATAGTTAAATAAACCAATGATTCTTCCAACTGATCATGCTGATTGATAACTATTGTCCTTCTGTTTGCTTTATTAAGCAGGAGTCCATTTCAACTAACCTGAAAAGTGATCTGTTGTTCAAACAATCACAGCTTGGATATCTTGTTCCCACATATACAGTATTTAATGTGCTTATCTTTGCACAGTACTATTGGAAACTCAGGTGTGTGAAATCTGATGTTGTTGCAACAGCTGTCATGCTATATTGTTCTTGATCTGCAAGCAAACAAAACCTGGGGTTTTTTAATTAAAATGAGTGTCCCTTTAAACTCAGTCAAGGGCTAGTAAATTAAGCTAGCTTATTTAAAATGTGAATATGATGTTTTAAAAAATTAATACATACAGTTAACATAAATATTACTGTATCAGAAAATTGTCCTTTGTCCATATTTCAGGCAATATTAAAAATATTTTAACATTGCCCAAAATATGAGTAGAAGTTGCTGTTTATAGAAAGGACAATAACTTAGAGGGGTACATAGGTTTTGTATGAAGAACGTTAAAAATTTGGTCTTATTACATATCCAAAAGTTGGTTTTTAATTAAGTTTCATAAAATATGCACATACACACATGTTCAGAAAAAGAAATTTCACAGTTCAATTATGTGCAAAAACTACTTCCTAGGATTCCATAATTTTTATCTTCATATCCTCTTACCTAAACGTCATGAGAATGAGATCATGTTAATTAGTTGAGGAGTCTGTAAGTGGATGAAAATCCGGCTACAATGCCTCTCATCAAATGTTATATTTCTCCAACTAATAATGAAAGAAAATTTCAGTTTTACCAAAGTGATATCAAGCATTCTAGAGGTTTGAACATATTAGCACTGGTCATAATATAATTGTTTACAAACTTTAGTCTTTATTTAATTAACAATTGTTATGGGCATTGGGAGGCTTTCAAAGAAAAATGTAGCTAAACTGTATTATTAGACAAGTGAAATGTTACATCTTTACCCCATTAAATCTGAAGCACCACTTTAATACGCCAAATCCTTCTGGCCCAAACTGAGGTTGACTTTGATTTTTGTTCTTGTCTCAAACACTATGAAATGCTAGAAAAACTGTTAGAGTTAGGGTTGGAAACTAACAAGCCATGCCTGGTTGCAACCTGCCACACTAACAAGTATTAATTTATTCTGCAAATACCAGCCTCATATTTGCCTGCGGCTTTCTCTGCATGAGTCAGAACTCTGAAAAAGCAGTCCGTTATAGGCCATTTATAAGCAGCAGTGACTGAATGATATGCTATCAAGCTAATGTCAGCTCTTAGCAACTACACAGATTTTCTGTAGGATGACCTGTCCCCAATCTGGTCCTTCAGGTCTTCCAATAGTGCCATATCACCATAATGTAATTTGTTATGACAGCGATTCTGTTTGATTTCTCTATGTCAGCTCTTACAAATGTATCAGGGCTGCATAACCTGGAATTCCAATTCTCAGTGTCTCTTGCAGTGGGGTGACCATAGGAAATCATCATCATCATCATCACTATGGTCAACTCCTGGAATTGTAACTCTGGGGAAGACATTGGCTGTAACAGCTGTAGATGTTTTAAATCATATTTAAGCTACTTTACTTATTGCTATCGTATAAACTTGGAAGGTTTTTTTTCACATATTGATGATCTGAATCTTGCTCATCCCCTACAAAAGCATCTGTAATAATAATGGAACTAGAGGTCTGTGAAACTAACCATGTGATGTATCTCCACCGAAAAACTGTCCTTTTCATATGCAGTACTGTAAAATAACAAGGGACGCGGTGGCTCAGTGGGTTAGGACGTTGAGCTTGTCGATCAGATGGTCGGCAGTTTGGTGGGTCGAATCTTGTGTGCTGCATAACAGAGTGAGCACCTGTTACTCATCCCAGCTTCTGCCAACCTAGCATTTCGAAAGCACGAAAAAATGCAAGTAGAAAAATAGGGACCACTACAGTGGGAAGGTAACAGCGTTCTGTGCACCTTTGGCATCTAGTCATGCTGGCCACATGACCACGGAGACGTCCTCGGACAAGCGCTGGCTCTTCGGCTTTGAAACGGAGATGAGCACCGGCCCCTAGAGTCGGAAACGACTAGCACGCATGTGCGGGGGAACCTTTACCTTTACTGTAAAATAAGTTTGTCAAACCACAAGTTGAGCCCACCTCATTGATCTTTTGGCACTGACTGCTAAAATGTGTACCTTGTATTCTTTTTTTTTATTGAAAAGTTTTTCAATACATTTTATTTTTAACAACCCCTCCCCCCCACCCCCAATCCAACCCCTCCTAACCCTCCCCCCTCCCCTTCCCCCCTCCCCATCCCCGACTTCCCAGAGCTAAATACAAGGTATAAAAATAAAAGCAATCATAAACAACCATATGCTAACAACAATAAACTATTAAGTCTATCGCACTCTAGCTCATATAAAATGACTACAAGCACTATTATCACATCAAAACTTATGCAAATGCTAAATGAAACTTTTTGGTCCCATATTTGTTCTGGATGTAATCAATCCACTTTTTCCACTCCATAATATAACATTGTTGCGAATGGTCTTTCAAATAAGCCGATATCTTTGCCATTTCCGCCAGGTCAGAAACTTTTAAAGTCCATTCTTCTATAGTCGGCAGTTCCTCCTTCTTCCAATATTGACCTACTAAAAGTCTTGCTGCCATAATTAAATTCAACATCAACTTAGTGTCCACAACAGTAGTATCCGTAATTATGCTCAATAAAAACAATTGCGGACAAAACTTTATCCTTTGCTTAAATATCTTCTGCATATTCCACCAGATTTTAATCCAAAAAGCTTTAACCTTTTTACAGGTCCACCAAATATGAAAATACGTTGCGTCTTTGCCACCACATCTCCAACATTTAGGTTGATAGTTCGGATACATACTTGCAAGCTTTTTAGGATCTAAATGCCACCTATAAAACATTTTATAAAAGTTCTCTCTTAAATTTTGACCTTGCGTAAATTTTACGTTCCTCACCCAGATCTTTTCCCAAGTGTCCATTGTGATAACTTCTTGAATATTCTGAGCCCACTTTATCATACAATCTTTAACAAGTTCTGTTTCTGAGTCAATTTCTATCAATGCAAGATATATCTGTTTGATATGTGCAGGACCCTGATTTCTAATTTGCTTCACCAGATTTTCATCAGTCATTGAAAAACCAATTTTCTGATCTTCTTTCCACCTGGCCCGTAATTGCCCATATTGAAACCAGGTTTGAACAATCTTCTCTTCTCGTAGAAGATTATACGGCTTCAAACACCATACGTTCCTCTCCAAACTTAAGATTTCCTTATATGTAGTCACATCATGTTTGAACCCAACATTTATGTTTTCTATTGCGTGTTTCGGTATTGGCCATAAAGGTATCTTGTAATTTAACTTATGTCTATACTTTTTCCAAACTCGCAACAAAGCATGTCTTAAAATATGCACCTTAAATACATTATCTACCTTCTTATCATACAGTAAATATGCATGCCAGCCAAATAACAAGTCATGGCCTTCAAGATTTAATAATCTCCCTTGTGTTAAATTAATCCAATCACTTATCACTGACAACGCAGCAGCTTCATAGTATAGTTTAAAGTTGGGCATTTTAAGACCACCTCTTTCACGCGTATCCTGCATAACCTTAAATTTAACTCGTGGCCTTTTCCCTGACCATACAAATTTATTGATACCCTTTTGCCATTCCTCCAAGTTTGAGTCCTTTTTAAGAATGGGTATCATTTGAAATAAAAACAGAAATTTCGGCAGAACATTCATTTTCACTGCTGCGATTCTTCCCAGTAATGACAATTGTAACTTTTTCCAACTGTCCAATTCTTTTTGAACTTTACCCCATAACTTTTCATAATTATTTTTATATAACTTTGCATTTGAGGGTGACAAATAAACCCCCAAATATTTAACCCTTTTAACAATTTCAAATCCAGTTAACCCTTCTAAAACAGCCTTTTGTAATACTGTCATGTTTTTAGCCAATATTTTAGTTTTTTGTATGTTAACCTTAAATCCAGAAACTTTCCCATATTGCATTATTATCTCCATCAGGTCCACAACAGAATTTTCTGGCTGGGTCACCGTAACAACCAGATCATCTGCAAATGCCCTCAATCTATAATCCTGATCTCTTATTTGAATTCCCTTAATTTTTTCCGAATTCCGTATTTTAATCAATAATATCTCCAATGTTAAAACAAATAATAGAGGTGATAGTGGACACCCTTGCCTTGTGCCCTTTTCAATATTACATAGTTCAGTCAAACTGTTATTTATTATTATACGGGCTGTTTGCTTTTGATATAATGCCCTAATTGGTTGTAGAAATTTATCCCCAAAATTCATTTTATCTAATACTTTCATCAAAAATTGCCAATCCAGTTGATCAAAGGCTTTTTCAGCATCTAGAAAGATCAGCGCCACAGGGATCTGGTTGTTCCTTTCCAAAAATTCCAACAAGTCTACTATATGCCTCACATTATTTTTCATTTGTCTACCACTAATAAACCCAGTTTGATCACCATGAATTATCTGTTGCAATACCCTCATCAGTCTATTAGCTAAAACCTTAGCAAATATCTTGTAGTCCGTATTCAAAAGTGATATTGGTCTGTAGTTTCTTACTTGGGTGACATCCTGATCTTCCTTGGGAATCAGAGAAATGAAAGCAGTTCTCCAGGACGGAGGCACCCCTCCTCCCCTTTGAATTGTCTGAAACAATTCCCTTAATGGCTTTATCATCTCCAATTGTAAGTTTTTATAATACACCGCAGTCAGTCCATCCGTGCCTGGCGCTTTATCCACTTTCAATTGTTTAATTGCTAAAAGAATTTCTTCCTCTGTTATCAATTGATTAATCTCTTCCTTTTGTTCTTGCGTAAGAACCGGGATATTAGCATTCCTCAAATATGCATCAATATCTGCTTCATTAATCTTATCTTTAGCGTATAACTTAGAATAAAAGTCCACAAAAGCTTCCTTAATACGATCCTGTTGATACACAACCTTACCCTTATATTCTATTTTATCTATATTAGAAGCCCTTTGCTTCTTCCTTAACATGTAAGCTAACCATCTACCTGGTTTATTGGCATTGCAAAAAGTATTATGCCTAGCAAACCGTAAGTTAGTTGCCACCTGATCAGCCATCAGCTTGTCAAACTGTCCTCTTAACAAATTAATAACCTCTTTGGTCTTCACATCCGATGGATTCAAAATTAGGGCCTTTTCTTTTTCCCTAATTTCATTCTCTAGTTCTTTCCTCCTAAGTTCCAAATTACGTCTATATTTGTTGTTCATGTATATTAACACCCCTCTCATATAAGCTTTGCTAGCATCCCAAACCATGTCCATAGAGGTACCCTTATTCGTGTTAGTTTCAAAAAAACCCTTCATCTGTTTCTTACATTCTTCCACGTTTCCCTGATTTCTAAACAAGTTCTCATTTAGATGCCAGGAACGCCTATCTCTATTATCCTTATCAATCTCTAGCCAGACTGGGCTATGATCAGACATAGTTCTTGGACAAATCTTTATCTTCTTGATCCTGGAAAAAAATCATTAGTCGTTAATATAAAGTCAATCCTGGAAAAAGATTGATGTCTATCAGAAAAAAAGTATAATCCTTTTCTTGTGAGTGTCTTTCTCTCCAAATATCTCGCAACTCCAAATCATCCTTCATCTCAAAAAAAGATTTAGGCAATCTAGTGTGGCTTGGAGTACGCCTAAAAGAACTACACTGTACCTTGTATTCTTGAAGAAAATGGCCTAGGAAAAAACTTGCAGGCAGATTGGAATGAGCAACTAAGTACAGCAGTCCCCATAAATCTTACCATTTGAAATTGTGCCCAAAATAGAGCAATGCTGTTAAATGATGGTGAGCAGTAACCTTGTTTGTCCTTGTAAGAGGGGCCCTCCGTTCACTTTAATTACAGTAAGTGTTGATGTAATGGTTAAGAAAGATACTGAAGGTATATAATATCCATGCTCAGAAGAAATAATATTCAGCAGTCAATCTAATGAGACTGTTATCTTTCATCCAGCCAAGGATGAGGAAGAATATTTATATCTCTTTGTTAAAATAAACAAATAAAAAAGAACCATGAGAGGTTTTGTGTCCTTTGATGCATGATAAAATCAGTATTAAAGATGCCAGATGCCTCACAATTTAATTTATCAAAGTAGTTTAGGGAATATGTTTGAATGAATGAAGGTGTGTTTGTATGATAGGAAAAGGTTTTGTAGATTCTGTGATGAAGTTTGCACGCCACTCTCAACCCTGATTGCACAATGTGAGCAAATGTTTATTTTTAACCATAGCTTAGGGACATGATTTATTCTTTGGCCAAAATGAAGCCCAGTTTGCTTTGGCCAAATAGAACAGAATACAGAATATATTCCATCGAGAATATAGAAGAAAACAACATCCCCACCATCACTGACAGGGCAAGCTACTGTATGTAAAGAGAGAGCAAATCCCACTCCCTTCTAGACTGAAGCTATTATTTAACCTGGTAACAAAATACCTGCAAACAAACTACCAAACTCAGAGAGCACCAAGGACTCCATAAAGCCCAATTAGTCAGAATTCATTTTTCCAAGTACCGCAATCATGAGCAGAGAGAATGGTGAATAGAAAGTTTTTAGAGTGCTGAGTTTGGAAAAAATATCGATATTTAAAACTTTTCAATAAAAAAAGAAAGTTTTTAGAATGCCCTGCCAGATTTTATTATCCTTTAACTCCATAACCCCCATGTACCTATTGGCTATTTATTTATAATATGTATTGGCCACCCATCTTACCAAAGGGTAACTCTGGATGGCTTACAATCATAATTGCAGATGGAATCCACCAATATCTGGAGAGTCACAACTTTTCCTACCTCAGTTTTAGAGGCAGAAGTATTAATTGCTTCATGTATCCATCTCTCAGTGCCACAGGAGAAGAGATATTCCATTATTTTTCTCCAATCCACTTGTTCCAACCTTACCTATACTATAGATATCTGGATTTGGGGGGAAAAAGGAGAAAGAGTGGTCAATGCATAAACAGCAGACAAATTTTGCCAGGAAAGAGCTGAAAGATCATGCAGATAGGGAGGCATCTGCCAAGGGTATGTGGATAAAATGGTCAAGATGGTGGCAATCTTGCTTTTTTATATTGGAATGGGAAAACTCTCTGCAGTCACCATGGCCAACAAGAACTTGCCTATTGTTCCCCAACAGCTGCAAGTGAATCAGAGCCCTGGGACTGTCTAGCTCACAATTTATGTTTTCTACAAAAGTCCACACATTCCTTTGTTCAGGGTTCCTCTTTCTAATGAAGCTGGGACCCAACTATCTTTGAATAAATTGTATATGCCACACTCACTGGAGTGGGGTGTAAAGTCAGAGACCTTTGCAATCACAGGCTTGTACTCAATGTATTTTATCCAGTTGGATATAGGAAAGCCAACTCCAAATCAATCCTATTAGCATAAATTTCCCCAGGCTTGTTTGCAGTAGCAATGATAGCCTGATCTTGTTGATAAAAAAACCTGCATAATTATCCAAATTCATAAATAAAGCACTAAAAGAAATTCTGAAAATCAGTCTTAATCTTATTAGGACATGAATATGCTATAATAATAATAATAATAATAATAATAATAATAATAATAATAATAATAATAATAATAATAATAATAATAATAATAATAATAATAATAATAATAATAGTATATTCCATTTTTCAGTTAAAATTCCCAAGGCACCTAATAATAAAAAATATGAAATAATTCATGCACATTTGGCAAAACCAAATAAATGTATGCATGCAAGGTGAAGTCATCCATAGAGAAAGGAAAATTTAGCAGCACTTTGCTTGACAGAAAAATTCATTTGAAGCACAGAACAAGGCAATTTGGCAGCATTGAAGACTATGTTTAGGAGTTAAGAATGAAGAAATGAAATCGTAGTATTAGACAGCACAGTGATGTAACTTGCTAATCAAGCATTTAACTCTCCTTATGTATATAATCCTAATTGTGTACCTGATGAAGATTAAGTGAAAGTACAAGGATTGGAAAATTCAGAATATTATGCAGAAGAGATCAACATGGCATACTGTTGTAGAAAGAAGAGACTCACGCCAGCTCTTCAGGAAAGGAAAGGTTTATTGCACAGGTTCAGAGAGCTAAACAAAACAAAGGGTCTGAACCCCAAAGGGCTCATGAACAGACATATTTATACACCTCTAATTCCTAGTTATACATTGTTATACATTGTTCCTTATATGGTTACATCCTGCACATTCTTATCAGAAAACAGTTTGCATAAGACAGTTGCAGGGGAATACGTGCAGCTACGCTTACAGGATTATGGCTATCCCAATCAACATCTACCTTAAGGACAAGACTATGTTTGCTTAAACAATGACCTTTGTACACTTCCTCTTTAATACTACCTTGGAACTATCTCTCTCCCCCTCGCCACTGTAGCTAGGCACCTTTTCTGCTTGTGTTATAAAAATATATTCCACTGGGAGGATGAAGCAGTATCTAATAATATATTTATCCATTCTGAAACCCTTCCATCCTCCTCTGAGTTTAATTAATTGGATCCATTTTCTTTGGAGGCCTTATAAATGGGATGCTTCTTTCAGCTATCATTAGATTAGCACCATTAAACAACCAATATATAGAAAAACACTTCCACCCAAGGCCTTGTTTAAAAAGATTGCTACAGCTTTTGAAATTTTAAGAGGAGGTACCTGTAAGGGCTTAAGTCCCCTGACCATAAAACAGTCATACTCAGTGGCGTAGCGTGGGTTGTCAGCACCCGGGGCAAGGCAAGTAATTTGTGCCCCCTAACCCGTGGATTTTAGCACTCGAGTCTCTTCCACTTGCTCTCTCTCCGCACCGCACCGCACGCCTGGCACCCCCCTCCCTCCACAGTGGGCGGCGACCCGGCGGCTCGGATCGGATTCGCACAGCCAGCACTGCAGTGAGAGAGAGTGAGTGAGCCAGGCAGGGGCAGAGAGCTGCGAGTGCGAGCGCGCCCCCCCAGATGTTGCGCCCGGTGCAGCCGGCCCCCCCTGCACCCCCCACGCTACGCCACTGGTCATACTCACTGTTTTTTTTGCAGTATAGCTCAGAATTTTATTTTATTTTGTTTCCAAGGAGGATGGTGATTCTACTATTTATCTAATTTACCAGCTGTTTTGATTACTGCTCTAATGCAGTAATTATAAAGGAAGTATTATAAACAGTCTGTCTAATACTGAATATTGTGACTGTAAACTCTGTTGATGGTCACATTTCGCAAATTGCTGCATGACTTACCAATTAGTTCTTGAATCAATTTCAAGCTGTTGCTTTTGTCAAAGACCAACAACAACTTGTGATGAGAATACTTGATGCTTTGCCTTTGCTGTTACAAACTTGGTAGCATTCTAAGATAATCAGAAAAAAGTCCGCTTTGTTTGTGTTGCAAATAGATGTCATCTTGTGGTTAAGCAAGACAGACCTGTACTCTAGAAAACTCTTCTCCCTGGACTTTGTGAAGATGCATCACATCTTCTACGCATCTGTTAGAACCTGGCTCTCCTTTCAAATTTTCCATAAAAGAAGTCTTGGTTTTCCCTATTCCATCTTTCCTGGATATTTTGTTGCAACCTAGAACTGCAACATATTGTTGATTAAATATGTTAATTAAAAAGTTTTGACCAGTTTTAAGCATGCCCTAGTTAATTGAACAACAGATTGTTCCTTTTTTAAAATATATATATATATATAAAATCATAGGGTTGGAAGATTGGTATTTTTCTAGTCCAACCTTCTGCCTAGGGCAAGATTCTCCATTGTTGGATTCCAAGACAAATGGCTCTCCAATCTTTTATTGAACACTTCCCCAATGGAGTTGTTGGGGAACCTGAATCTGGATGGTTCCTGTGAATAACAAATCACTATACTGGTGGTTTTTTTTAGTAACTTTAAGGTGCATAGACTTTAACTCTCAAAATTCAAGAATTAGATTTCATGTATGTGATTTTTCTCAGAGGTTGAAACCCAAACATCTTAAAATTGCCAACATATACTATACTGGTTTGAGTCCAATGTTGAAATCCTTAGATGTGAGTCATTCCAATTCAGTGTTCTATAGTGATTTAGAATCTAGTGTTTATTTCTGTACAAACGTACATGAAATCAGACCACATAATCTGGTTTAAATGATCACAAGCAAATTCTCAGATCTTCCTTAGTAAATTTATATTTTATTTTTCATACCTTCCACCACGGAATTACTCATGGAATATATTGGATTCCCAGGTGGTGTCACCTCCATGCATCCTGAATTTATTTCTAGCAAGACATCCACATTATATGCCTTAAGGTACAATTTCCAGTATCTTGATATTTCAGGCAACTTGAGGACAACTCAAGCATATAATCTCATTTTATGTAAACACAGTAAGTGTTTTTGAACTCAGTTCTTTCCAAAAGTATGATAGATCTATTTTTTTTTGTTTGAATCAATTTTGTTTCTCTGTTAATCCAAATTTTTAATTCCCTTCTTATATTTTAAAAGAGTTGTGCAAGAGTGAATATTCCTTAATGGGTATTTTTTTTATTTCTTGGACCATGAAGTGAGATTCTTGTCAGCAACACATCTGCTTTCAATATCCTGGTACAGCATATAAATGAGATACGATGACTAAACAAAGGGGACATCCAATTAAATTGCCATTGCTTCTTGCTTTATAAACATGCATGAAATTAATTGATTTATATGAAAAGTAACATGACTATGAGTTTTAATAAGTTGGCAAAGTAACTGTAGCTGTTTGAACTGAGGTTTTAATCAAGAAAGGTTTACCAAGTAAGCCTATCCAGAATAACGTGATATGTATCGTAAGGATTTGCTCTAGTTTATGGCGAGCAAACAATCCAGGGAAAAATATGGACAGGGACACAAGTAACACAATGGGCAGGAGGCCTCTCTCAGAGTTAAATCTGATATATATGACATGAACTATAATTTCCATGAGGCTTTCTGGGGGAAGTTTGATCATCTCTGAATCATAACAAATTATTCCTTCTAAATTATATACCCAGAACCTACTCAGTAAACTAAAGCTCTAATGAGAGAGGTTTTTGTGAATACATATGTGCACAAAGACACAGATTAGCTTGTACATCAAGCTTTTGAAATCCAGGGTCAATGTCAATGGACAAAACAAAGAGTATCTAGTTGCCACATGTCTAGCAAAAAGAGGACATTTTATCCTCATGTCCTTTATCCTACAGGCATAGCCTTAAAATAAAACATTGTCCAGCTTTATTATTTAAAATAGTGCCAAGGAAAGGGCTGGGAAGGAACAAATTTCCAATGACCAATGACCAGGAGTGACTAATAAGCTCTGACTAGAAGTAGTTAAAGGACGCGGTGGCTCAGTGGGTTAGGACACTGAGCTTGTCGATCAGAAGGTCGGCAGTTTGGTGGATCAAATCCCAAGTGCCGCGTAACAGAGTGAGCGCCTGTTACTCGTCCCAGCTTCTGCCCACCTAGCAGTTCGAAAGCACGTAAAAATGCAAGTAGAAAAATAGGGACCACTCCGGTGGGAAGGTAACAGCGTTCCGTGCACCTTTGGCGTCTAGTCATGCCGGCCACATGACCACGGAGACGTCCTCGGACAAGCGCTGGCTCTTCGGCTTTGAAACGGAGATGAGCACCGGCCCCTAGAGTCGGAAACGACTAGCACGCATGTGCGGGGGAACCTTTACCTTTACCTAGAAGTAGTTATCATGCACTTTGAACTCCAAGGGCTCAAAGGACATCTGTTCAGGCACTTAAATGAGTCTTTATGGGAAGAGTCCAGAGGAACATTCTGGCCAGCCACAATCCCTCAGGGCCAGCATGCTGGTCATCCTCCCTGAATGACACCTAACTGGTTGCAATCTGAAGGGGTTGCATGGGTGTGGGGGTCATTGAATGAGAATCTTGGTGCTGACCCTAACAGGTTTTGCTTAGCAAAATGCAGCTTCTGCATTAGAATAATCCTTTTCCTAAGTATAACCCAGTGGTGTGAATCTGATGATATAATGTAACTTAGGCTGTTCAGGTTTTTCCAATTGCTTTTATGATTTCTGTCTGTTTGGTAGAAGTAGACTTTTTATGTGACCTTTCTCCCCTTTCCTTTGTTCTTCTGGGAGGTTGTGGATTCTATTTGTCTTTGTAGCTCCATGTTTCTTATTTTATTATTATACATTGTTGGTTCCTAAGCAAGCTTCTTGCCAGAACCTTGAATAATATTTATATTATTTTATTATAGGTTTCACTTGTCAGATGATGTTTAATTCATTTGCATGTTGATTATAATCATCAGTGAAATAATGTCTTTTTCTCCACTAAAAATTTATATCCCCACTTTATTTTTTCCAAGGAGCTTAAAGCAGTTCAAATGTATCTCTTATTATTTTCTGTGAAGTGGGTTAGATTGAAGCCAACTTTCCCAGGCATAGTCTAACATGCCAATTCACAACTGAAAATTATTTGAATAAGTTAAGCAAAATGTTAAGCCTATAATTATCATCATTATGCTCTACAGCTTAAAAAGTAGACTGCACTTTTTTCTTGTTAATTAGCCTGCAGAAGAATTAAATGCTCACAAACCATTTTAATCTCTGTTTCTGTAAATATATTTCTTTTTTTCTTCCTTTTTTAAAAAAATTGATTAACCCCCAACTCCCTTGCTAACTTTCAGATACTCAAAAGTTGAACAAATTCTCTCCAGTTACCCAAGAAACCGGGTAACTGAGTCAAACTGCTTAGCCCTGTCAAGATCAACCATGGTTACCTACATATTGCTGTGAAGGATTCAGAATGCCACCGCTGAAAACTTATTTTTTAATGTATATAAATTTAATTAAGAATTCTGATTATAAAAATATAATCTAATACAATCTAAGACTACTACTCTGTCTCATGTTCTGAATGACAAAGGTACATTGACCTTTTCAGATATTTGAAGATGGTTGTCTTTCCTTCTCAATGAAGCATATCCACATCCTTCTTTCCTTATGGTTTCCTGTTCTCTAAACAATTACATTGCCATTCTCTGAAACAGTTTCAGCTTGTCTGAAATGTTGACCATAAGTAATGCATAAACCGTAATCACAAAATCACTTGTCATTTTATCGTTTTGCATTTGCAGGTGAATGAGCCAACACTGGGGTATGCCTAGACCAGGGGTGTCAAACTCAATTTCATTGAGGGCCGCATCAGCATTGCAGTTGCCCTCAGGGGGCCAGGTGGGCGTGGGCTGGGTGGGTGTGGCCTACTGGGTGGGCGTGGCTAGAGTGTATGGCCTACTGGGTGGGCATGGCCATCTCTACATCGTTCGCATCAAGGGTGCCTATGGGGGCCTGGGCAGGAGTGGGACAGATCTGAGGGTCTCTGGCAGAAGGAGGGTCTCTGGGCCAGGGCCAAGGCAGTGGGGGCCGTTCCCTCACTGTTTCCAGGATGGCTTTGCGGGCCGCATGAAACCACTTCGCGGGCCGGATCCGGCCCCCGGGCCTTGTGTTTGACATGTCTGGCCTAGACCATTGTGCTACTTTAAATAACATTTATTTTCTAATATAGCTAATGACAGTAAAAGAGAAAGCTTCTGTCTCGCTTTGGGGCAGGGGGTGGGGGGGTGGGAAACTATATCTGAATCCAAAATTGCCTTAAGCCGTCTATAAAAAACAATTCCCCCAAAAGCTTTAGCTGGAGTCACATTTTAGTCCAAGGAAGAAATAAGGAAGCTAAGTTAAAAATAAAGAGAAAGGTCTCATTATATATGCCCACTCAGTAAAAGAAAAACATGCATGTCCTTTGAGTTCACAGAATTTTCCAGCTGCCCTTCGTCTTTGTATATTTAACAGCTTTTCTAATGAAAGCTAACAGAGAAATGGCTAATAATAGATAATTTCAGCTCCCAGCATATTAACAGTGATAATAATAATAAACAAGATATTAGTTTGAATAGATGGGTGTCCATTTCCTTATTATTTTTCCTGCCCTGATTGCTAGCAAATAGAACATTTTCATAAAGACCTGATTGTTTTGCCACATGGCCCTGCTGACAGGGTACAAAGTCAAGAGGAATATGGTAACCATATTAGCTCTATCACCAGAATAAATACAATGATACAATGCGCAAGTACCTTTCCAAAAGAGAAAAAACAACACTTACTAGTGGCCAGTTACATGTCCCGGAACAGGCCTAAAATAACCAGGTTTCAGCTGCTTCAGCATGACTGGCAATATTGCCTGCACCTTAAGTGTGCTCTTCTAGTTATTGATCTATGCTGCTGTAGTTATTGAGTTTAAAATCTAGAGTTGGGCCCATCCAGTCTATTAGAGAACAATTAGAAACCAGCCAACCTGATTGGGGAGTGGGGGAGAGAGAGCATTTATTCTGAGCCCAGAAAGGGAAGGTGCTCCATTCAAAATATGGTTCAGTATTAGCAGTGATACAAGAATTATCCTCTATATTTACTAGATAGGAACAAAATTCCTGCTTCTTATTTGTGAACCGAGGTTTTATTAAGTAGGAAAAAAACCACACACACACACACACACACAAATGGTTGGAGTGCAAATGGCTGCATACATCCTCCTGGTGAAAAATGTGGATGCCTTTCAAAATGAGACATCACTTGGAAGAAGCTGCTTGCCTGGTAAACATAGGCATTCTTGAAATAAAAATCACTCTAAGATCAAGATATAAAATATTCTCAGGCCATAGGTGCATTTTTTAACGTCACTGTTCCTGAATCACATAAGAAAACATACAGCAAAACCAATTTATGTAGGAAACTACCAAGGAGGAAATAGTTTGAGACTTCCTTCCTTCCTTCCTTCCATCCTTCCTTCCTTCCTTCCTTCCTTCCTTCCTTCCTTCCTTCCTTCCTTCCTTCCTTCCATCCTTCCATCCTTCCATCCTTCCATCAATTAAGTCTTTCACAGAATGCTTCTTAGTAAGCAAAAGAGATATCACATTAGGTAGCTATGCCACATGAAGACTTCCTGCTTACAATAAATACAATACTCTCTTTTGGCATATTTTGACCAGTATGCCACAAACAAAACCATCCACTTCAAGCATATTCACATTATCCTATGCAAACCAGGCTCTCAGATGTAAAGATGAGCATAAAAGGTAACTGGCATATATGAATGTACTGACACATAAAATGATTAGACTGAACAGAAAAAAAAGCTATGATGTCATAGAAAACCCTACATTCTAGAACAGTGTGGTAAATCCGGTAAACATGTGAAAACACCATAGGAAACTCCAGCATAGCTAGGACTCTGTGTTTTGATATAAATTTTATAATTTCTGGATTATTTCCCCTCTGGATTATTCTGTGATTATGCAACATCCATACAAATGGATTTCAGATGGCAAGAAGGGGAGGAAAGTATGTTTACTGGAATAAAATAAGAAGACAAGTATTTCTCAAGTATTCCTGACTGATAGTTTTCAGAAGACAACCAAAAAGTTCGGCAAAAAAACAACAACACGAAGGATGGAAAATACCGAGGATGCAAGCAATAAAACAAATGAAGAAATTAAGGACATTTCTGAAACTGATGGACACAATAGTGAAGCTCTAGTAGAAAGTTCAACTATCTTTCAAAGAATAAATGATGAACAGCGTGATCAGCATTCTATTTCCAGTAGTGACAGGCATAAAACGACAGAAGAGTGCCATCACAGCAGTGGTAAAACGTCAAGCCAGCCAAAAAGTCATCCTTCTGTTGGTCCGTACTCTCTACGCAGCAATACAGCGTCAATAAAACATGGAAAGGAAACAGATAGTGAGTTTAGTCCGCCATTAGTAAGCCGAAGAACTGGAAAACCGCTGTGCAACAATTTTAACCAGACAAGTCTCATTTGGGAAAAAAAGCCACTTGCAGAAATTCTACATCCTGCTACTGCGAAGATACCTCCAAAAAGTGCAGATACAAAAGAACATGCGGATGCTGAAGATCGTGTAACACCTTCTACTGGGGATATAGAAAATAAGCAGGCCTCATCTGAGGGCTTCCAATCTGCGGAGGGAGAAGAATCTAAAAATGATGATCAGCTGCCAAAAGAAGAGGAATTGATGCTTAGCAGTCAGCCTAGAGAAACAAAGCTATCCCAGGATAGTAATGAGAGTATCCCAACACCAGGAGAAGTCTATTATGGCCCAGAAACTTCATGCCCAGAAGGACTGCAGATAAAATTTGAGGAGCCTGTAGAGAACAAAAAACCTCTCCAGTTGCAGCAAATAATTGCTGAGGAAGATGGCATTTGGGTTAGCCGGAAAACAGGCAAGGAAGTTAGAAGCAATTTCAATCAAACAAGTCTCATTTGGGAAAAAAAGCCACTAGCAGAAATCCTACAGCGTTCAAGGTATAGCACAGCAAATGCAGATGAGACTCAGTCACCAGAGGATTAGAAAGATTTTGCTCAGGTTCAAAGTTCTTATGAGGCTTGTACATTAGTAGTTTTTGTGGGGTGTGTTAAATACTGCTTCTGCTAGGACTATTCAGTATAAGTACTATTAATAATATTAAATGTTATGAAATATCAGTTCATACATCCTTATTTCACTGAACTTGTACAAACAGTTGAAAAAAACCCACAGGTTCATTAAAAAGCAACGGAAAAATACATTCAGTAAAACTCTTTTGACCATGAATTTACTAAAATTCTTAACATGACTTAATCTCTATTTTAAATATTCCTATTGTTAAAAGCTAACTGCAAGAAAAGTCAGTGTAGATTTGTGCTGTAACCTCTTTATTCAATTATACATCAGTTATGCTAATGGTCCCACACTTTCTGATTTAGTTGAAGATCATTTGTTTAGCTCAGTAAATATTC
The DNA here is from genome assembly GCF_964194415.1 of Vipera berus. Classification (NCBI taxonomy): domain Eukaryota; kingdom Metazoa; phylum Chordata; class Lepidosauria; order Squamata; family Viperidae; genus Vipera; species Vipera berus. The sequence continues at coordinate 42,430,404 of NC_138202.1, forward strand.
ATAAATTTCTTTAATCCAAATTATGGATATATAATCTGTAAAGTCAGATTACAGAGTTCTACTGAGAAAACAGAGCAAACCACATTTAGCAGATTTTATGTGCACTTCATATAAATATAAAATATAAATTTACACATATAAAAATAGTAATTGCAGCTCACCCAACTTGGGTTCTTAATATTTTCTGTCTTTCAGGCATTAATTTAAAAAGGATATGTAAGAAGTAAGTTATGACATAGAATGGACATTTCTGATCACCTAACCAGACTTTCATTTTCAATGGAAAACATTATTATTAAAAGTAATGAGTTCATTGAAAATGAACTTATGAATAAGGTTGATCTGGAATGAAGGAAATACTCAGAAACATGAATTTCATCTTTATTCTTGATAAAATAACCAAATAGCTGTTCACACGCAACACTAAATCATAATACGATTCCATTTGGGTTAGCATTGAATAGGCTAGTTTGCATTCTGCCTCCTTCTGGATCATGAACAGAATTTTATAAAAGTGTTCTAAACTGGCAGATTTAATGTTGGGTAGGTTATATAGAGCTTTATCAGACCATCATACTTTCAGTTTGCCCAAATAGATTATTTGCCCATCAGTCCACTTTGGAAATCAAATTGGAATATTCGTCTTTTTTCAAGTCTAAACTAACATTCAGACAGTACAGTGAATACGTTTAGTGTTTAGCCCCTGGAAGAGAAAACTACACTGCCCTGAGAGCTATATACAAGATGGGCAATAATTAAGTATGCTATCCCTTGAGTTTCTATATATTATGAATTAATAACAGTTTCTTCATTTTCCCCTTACATGTAATGTAAAATCAAGTGTTTTGCTAGCATTTCTCCTTTGCTTTTCTAAGCCATATATTTGTCACTGTGTATTTGTAGACATTCGTCAGGTTATTGTTTGGACAAAAAATTGGTCTCTTTGGAAAGGCTGTTGTGAGACATAATTTTGAGGAACATTTATTGTAATAATGATAAATTATGAATTTAAAAGCCTAGGTGGTCACCCATGACAGCAAGTTTGAACAGCAGTGGGTTATATAGTCAGCTTAAGAGCACACTTGCACCAGAAAGTTTAAATTCTATTTTTTTAAAGTGAAATCTATCTCCATTAAAAACAGTTTGTCATTATTTTTATGCTGCTCTGGCTCTTTCTTCAAGAAAGGCAAAATAATATAACAGTTATTAAGTTGTGTGAATTGTAGAGTAGCATTTTTGCATTTAAAAGCCTTCTCTTTGCAAATGGCTGTGATTGTGGTATTTGTTACTAAATATGCTAGAGATTTACGATATACACAAGGCTATGTAAGCTATTTCAGCTGCTATATCTGCTTTAATTTCATGTTAAAACTGTGGATAGGAAAGGTGTATATGTAGCAAGGATGCCCTCCAGTGGGAAAAAAACCCACCCTCATTAAGTGCAGAAGCGTTACTGAACTTCCTGCTATGATAAGAATGGTGCTATTTTCAAGTACGGGCTGCTGGTACATCGAGAATGTTTTGCATCTAACAGAAAAAATTAATACCACTATTTTCCCACATCTGATCAAAGTTTTCCCCCATTCTCCAGCCTGGTATTTAGTGGAAACAGAAACAACTTTGAATGAATATTTATTACTGCAGAGAAAGAGTACTACTTATATCCCGGATGACAGCAGTTACTTATATCCTGCATAACTAGACGCTGTAGGAAAAAGAGACATCACACTGACATTTTATGCAGCAGTTACATAATGTATGAACAATATACATACATGTATTCATAATTAAGACAACTGCATTTAGATCTGTGGGAATCTGTGGGGGAATTGGCAGCTGGGCTGGAGGGAGGTGTCAAGCAAGAGCCGAGCTTGGTATTTATTGCATACCTGAAAACGGCATAAGCATGACCTCCCCCAGAATCCATGAAGCCTTGCCTGGTCATTCCCAGGGGAAGACAAGCAGTCTGGTGAGATTCTTGTAACATAGATGCCAAACAATAAAGTTCAAAGTGTTATTCACAAGTGATTTTGGTTGCTGGTACCTGACAGAATCTAACCTAATTAAGATTCTCAGTTAACGAGGGAGAAAAATTTTGAAGTTATGTATTTAACAGATACCTTCGATGTGTCCTATGGCAATTGTAATATGTGAAAAAAGTCTCCTGGCTAATGTAACAATGCCATACAAGAACAACAACAACAATAACAAAATATTTGATTTGCAAATTGAAGTTGAATGATTGTGGAGGAAGAAATCAATGGTAGTAATAAGAACCCTCGAAGCAATACCAAAAAGCCCTGTCTAGATACATGGAAATTTTGAAATTAGACCTGAATATTCTGACTTTGCAAAAAGCCCCCTTACTCGAAAGTGCCCACATCCTCAGACATTACCTTAACAGCTCTTAGGTCCTTATTTAGGACTTGAACTGTTAAGTTTTTACCAGTCTCAGACTGTGAATCGAATTGGAGATTATAGTAGTAGGAGTAGTAGTAGTAGTAGTAATAGTAATATGATTCTGCAGTTAATAAATACTCTGTTAAGGGCCTTACATATTAAGATGAATGCTGTAAAAATCTGAAGCCAAAAGAATTTTAATAAGACAGCTAATAACAATGTCAAAAATGCAAAGATCAAAAGGCACTGAATTTTACAATTCTTTATGAGCTCTATTGTACATGATAATTAAAATACGCATTAACACGTTTTCTGTATTACCATGGAAAATAAATTTCTGATATGCTGAAGGACCATATTTTAAGAACCACATCATCTCTCTTCTCTTCATTAAAGCTTTTTAAAGAAAAGCATTCTGCAAAGCAGCTGTCAAATCCATAATATATGGAACACTTTAAGCTAATTTATAACATTTACAAAGTTAAAAGGTGCACTAAAGGGAAAAAAAGAATAAAATCTTCTCAGCTTCTAAGTACATTTATTTTTTGGACGATAGCCCTGTAGAATCAAAAATACATTATGTTACATATACATCTATAGTCTTAAAACCAGGCTTCTATGCATATATATGTTTTGACACAAGTGTACCACAAAAAGAGGGATGAAGAAAGATGGCAGTAGCAGTTCACTTAGTAGCTTTTCCCGAAGAAGTTGCTTGTTTTTACAGGTACTAAGCTTAGATCCCCTTGTGTTATTTAATTATGCTGAAGCAGCCAAAGAAAAGATGTAACGGTTGTTCAAATATTGACAAAAGCTTTTCTCTTCAAAGAGTCTTTATTGGATTCTTTTTCAAATTCACTGTATGTTGCATAAACGAGTCTCTTCCAGACTGGTCTACATCCCACTTGGATTATCATGATGCATTTCTGGTGTGTATGTAAGTAGAACAATCATAACCCAAAGATGAAGCAGGACCTGTCGAAAGAAAAAACAGGAATAATGCATGGTACTTTAAATCAAAATAAAGTAAATAGTTTAATGGATGCAAGCAATATGACTGACCTAGAAAGCTAACTTTGACTGAATTAGAAAACTAAGAGGGTCAACCCCTGGCTACTACTTGAATGGAGAACCATCTGAGAAATCCTTAGCTAAACTGCAGACTATATTGGGGAGCCAAATAAATATTATTTAAGAAGGCAGTGGCAAACAACTTCCATTTCAGGTGAACAAAACTACACAGAAGTATCCATGTATCAGGAACTGTACTGGATTTGAGAGTAACTTTAGCTTTTTTTATACAAGAACCAAAGGCATCAGCAGGGACTAAAGGTAAAGGTAAAGGTTCCCCCGCACATGCGTGCTAGTTGTTTCCAACTCTAGGGGGCCGGTGCTCATCTCCGTTTCAAAGCCGAAGAGCCAGCGCTTGTCCGAGGACGTCTCCGTGGCATGTGGCCGGGCATGACTAGACTCCAAAGGCGCACGGAACGCTGTTACCTTCCCACTGGAGTGGTCCCTGTTTAAAACAGTCAGAATGGTAGAAGGGGCACCATGACGTAAGCTCTACCCCTTTTGTGTGTTGACATGTGCTCGGAAACAGGTTAAGAATGAAGCAAAAAGTTTTACATTTAACAAGGACCTAAATATTACTGCTAAGCTTGTAAGCCGCCCTGAGTCTTCGGAGAAGGGCGGGATATAAATGGAATTTAAAAAAAAATAAAATATGAATCACTATCCCAAATGCTGCCTGCTGCCCTTCATTGTAACATCCCTTTTCCTGCTGTGCTGCCCTCACTCACCAGGAGAGCCAAATGACTCACAACTTGTGTGCTGAAATCTCCCTGGATAGAAGTCATCTACTTCTGAACTTTCGAGTTGCAAACATTCGCTGTTACAAACAAACCTGTCTGCAACTCCAGCCTAGAAATGTCCCAGAAGGCAGAAGAAAGCAGGGAAGAGTGAATTTACTGTCTGCCGCATTATGTATGTTTGGCAGCACCATCATTACTCGAGATGCCACTGGATGTTGCCCCCTCCAATCTGTTCGCTGGTTTTGTGGTACTTAGTTTGCAGCATTCTTCCTTTGTGTAGTGGCTAAGGTAAAAATTGTGCATGTTTTTTTATAGCTGAATGAACAGCCGCACGGAATGCAACCTGTTTGTAAGGAGAGGACTGCCTGCATTGCTCTTTCACAAGCAGGACTAAATATATACAATAACCATGACTGCCATCAGTTACCCTTTAAAAGTAATGAACTATGGTGTCTATGGAGATTCTCATTCATCCAGATCATGGTTGTCCCACAAGTGCTTTTTCAAAAGGCAACTGGACTTTGTTTCTCGCTGAAGACGTTTCACTTCTTATCCAAGAAGCTTCTTCAGTTCAGTTCAGAACTAAAGAAGCTTCTTGGATAAGAAGTGAAACATCTTCAACGAAAAACAAAGTCCAGTTGCCTTTTGAAAAAGCACCTTTGGAATAATGAGCTATGGAATTTTAAAGACTTTATCGCTTGAAATGATAGTGAAGAGTAAAAAGACACAAAAATGCAAAATCTTCTTTTAAAGGTAAACTTGCATTAGGTCCATCCTGCTGCACAATTACAAGAAGCAAATCGTGTAAATTCTTATTTTTATCCCACCCTTATTATTTGTACAGTTTCAACTCAAGGCAGTACACATATCCAACACACCTTCCTCCTCCTATTTTCCCCACAACAACAAAAACAATCCTATAAAGTGAGTGGGAGCAGCTGGCTTTTATGTCACTTACATTTATACTGAATGGTTACGATTAATGACACCTCACCTGTTTTTTATATTTCATTCACTGTATATCAGATCAAGATGAAATAGTATATAATGAAAATTGTATATGATGCATTATGAATACATTAAGAAGACTCACCATGTAAATGATTACAAATACCCTGGCAATGGGATATCGGCGCAGAAAGATTCCAAGTCGAATACTGTAACCAATTACGATAAAAAAAATATTAGAAAATACCCTAGCATATATGTTGCACTACAGATTTGCATAAAGACACAATCAGATTGCACGTTTTAATGATAATTCAAACATCCCAATCACTCAGATTTTTCACAAGACCTCTGCAGATTTTGGTTCAACATTTTAATCAAGATATCCACCACAATATCAAGATTTCTTTAGACGGTCTTCTTGATGGACAGAATTGCTTCGTCCAAGCAATCTTTCTGTTCTCTGCCTTCTCCTCACCTGAACTGGTCTATCGTACTTGCAGCTTTGCGAACCTTGCCATACATTCCTGCCGCATTCACATCAAGGTCAGCAAAAAGGACAGGCACATTTCGCATGCGAGTGCCTAGAGTAATAATAATTTAAAAAGCAATTAGCGGCAGTAAAAATGATTTATAAGCTGTAATAAATGTTCATGATATAGATGTTTGGTGGGTCGAATCCCGAGTGCCGCGTAACAGAGTGAGCGCCTGTTACTCGTCCCAGCTTCTGCATACCTAGCAGTTCGAAAGCACGTCTAAATGCAAGTAGAAAAATAGGGACCACTACGGTGGGAAGGTAACAGCGTTCCGTGCGCCTTTGGCGTCTAGTCATGCCAGCCACATGACCACGGAGACGTCCTCAGACAAGCGCTGGCTCTTGGGCTTTGAAACGGAGATGAGCACTGGCCCCTAGAGTCAGAAACGACTAGCACGCATGTGCAGGGGAACCTTTACCTTTTTTATATAAGGTTTGACAATATAATAAGAAAGCAAAGTAGAAACAGGCCAATTTTAGATGTGTGATTTTATAATGCTGCTTGTATTTTATGACTGCTTTGACAGAATGGAAATATCAGACATATTTAAAAGGACTTTGGGTGAATATGTGAGGATTTTGCATTCATTTCAATTTTATTTTACTGAAACACTCCATAGGGCAGGAAATCTATGTCTGAAACCATCCTCGCAGCAGAACCCAGGTTGCAAAGCTATTGTCAGAATTACAGTGGCCTATTAAGAATCAAGTAATAGCAGAAATCTTTTGGAAAAGCTCTCTCAGTACTATAAAATAAAGCCATTTGAGGTAAACAGTAATTTTGTAATATGTTTTGCAACATGGAGATCTACACTGTCTCTGTTTCGCAGGTTTTCCAATGTGAATTTCCCTGCTTCTCTTATTCGTTTCATCTTATTCATTAAATTTTTATGCCGCCCCACCTCCCCTATAAGGTGATTCTGGGCAGCTTTTCTTATGTAACAAAATGGCTCATCTACATCCACAAGGGAAGATCAACTAGATGAAAAAAAAAACAACCAGAAAATATTGGGAAGGCAGAAGGGAAAAGGGAAGGGAAACCAGGCAGACTGAACAGCTCAAAGGCTGTTAAGAAAGAAAGAAAGAAAGAAAGAAAGAAAGAAAGAAAGAAAGAAAGAAAGAAAGAAAGAAAGAAAGAAAGAAAGAAAGAAAGAAAGAAAGAAAGAAAGAAAGAAAGAAAAAAGAAGGAAACGATGAACAGAGGAAAGGAACAGAGGAGGATCGATTGGAAGGACTGATTGGTGTCATGGCAGGAACATCAACATTAATTTGTTCAAGTCGGTATTTCTCAACCGTGTCAGGTTTTAAGATGGGTGGACTTCAACTGCCAGAATTCCCCAGCCAGTTGCAATAGTGGGAATTCTGGGAGTTCAAGTCCTTCTATCTTAAACTTGAAAAGGTTGTGGAACACTGTGTTAAGTTTTCCAGTGTCAGGACCCACCCCAAACCACGTCTTAGGAAGACAAAACTCTTGGAGCCAAATCTTAGTCCAAAAGAAATCTTTACTATGACATGCTTGGTTGTAGGAATACAAGACAGGACTTAATATTGTACTGCAAACTAAACCCTTATAAAGAGTTCCCGGTTCAACCCCCCCTTAACCCCATTTGGTCAGTCCCCCATCATTTACCTCGTATCATCCCTCTCGTGGGAAAAAGGAACTTAGAACCTTTTATGTTTATTGCTCTCTTCCATGACACAAGCCAGATATTCCTACCCTAACCCCCCCTTTTGTTTCCCCAGTTCAAAAGGCTTCTCTTTTCCTTTGAAATGCCTAATACAGGTTCAATACACATCCGTTCCCTCCTCCTCGGGAGATGGCAGGATCCATGGAATAATGTTTTAAACATACATTTATGAATATGATATAAATGGATTCTGACATCCAGTTTATTGGGATATACATTCAACAATTCATTCCTCATTTTACCTTCACTGTGATCAATTCCGGCCATATTAATGGAGGAGCCATTTGCCGAAGCTCCTTGGACCGTTTTCAGCTGCTGCTCCAGTCGTTCCAGTTGATAGACTAAAGCATTTTTCTCTGTGCTGAGATTCTCCAGCATGGTTTGTTTCTGAATTAGTGTCTCTGTCAACTGATGCAGCCGATTTTCTAACTCTGTTTGGCTACTGCTGCTCAGTGTTTTGTTCGTTAGCTGCGGAGTGAACAAAGTACCATTGGAAGAGGGAAAGAGTAAGCACCTTCACTGGGATGAGAGCAGACTGAGCTAAATGCTTTTACTTGCATTTTGCTCTACGCTCTGGCTTTAGGGTGAAGCACATAGCCCGGCGTTCTTTCCCTTGGAAAAGCTGGGAGTGGGGGAAGGATCAGGACTTGCTACCAAACAGGCACAAAATGCTCTTAGGCAGTAGAATTTGACAGGGTCTCATCCCGTCACCCTTTCCATTTTTGGAAAAAAATTTAGGCATGGGGCTGCCTAAAGGTGAGCAGATTCCACACGACATGCTCTACCCAGCATTTCCACCACCACCCTAAATATGAGAGATCAGACTTCGCAGAAGAAAGAGAGGTGAACGCATTTATTTTTTTTGTTAAAACTTGTCAATCCAGAAGCATAAATCCAAATGTTGGACATATATTCCATTTAGCTTTGCCTCCAAAGAATGATCTCCCTGAGTCAGCATAACTTTGAAATAAATTGCCATTTGACTGACTGTACCCTTATTTTAGATTTTTTTTTAACTGATTATTTTTATTAAGGAAAGATAAATATAATAATTTTTTAAAGGTGAACCAATCTCACTTCAGGGTTAGCTGGTACGATGCTACAGGGGCACGGTCAAAAACTCTGGTTGTTCAGATATGTATGTTGATTACAAAATTAAGCTAATCCATTACCTGATTTCTTAGTTTCTGGATCTCCTCCTCTCTATCTGTTATTCGGCTTTGCAGAGAATTCTTCGTCCTATACAGTTCTTCCTCAGTATAACGGAGTTCCTGGAGAAGTAGCATATCCAGCAGCAATTAACATATTAAACGTCATGATACAGCAAAACATAATGGTACTACTGTGACCTATTTGGGTTTACAACTAAACTTACTGTCTTGTCTGCAATTGAAAAGGCATTGCTGAAGCACTGAAACTCTATATTAAGATCATAATGAACATTTAGAAATTCCTAAATACAGACAACTAATTGCAAAAAGCGGTATTAGTGCGGACGAGTTTCAACATTTATTTGAAATGTAAAAAGCTGAAAGTATATAGATATTCCTTGGCTTTGTTTCTACAGGTAGTCCTTGTCCTATGACCACAACTGAACCCAAAATTTCTGTTGCTAAGCAAGACAGTTGCTAAGTGAATGTTGCTCCATTTTGTGACCTTTCTTGCCACAATTGTTAAGTGAATCACTGCAGTTGTTAAGTTAGTAACGCAGTTAAGTGAATCTGGCTTTCCCATTGATTTTGCTTTGAAGAAGGTCACAAAAGATGATCAGATGACTCAGGGACATTGCAACCGTCATAAATGTGAGTCAGTTGCCAAGTGTCTGAATTTTGATCATGTGACCATGGCGATGCTGCAACAGTCGTGCAAAAAATGGTCACAGGTCCCTTTCTTCAGTGTTGTTATTAACTTTGAATGGTTACTAAATGAACTGATGTAAATTGAGGACTAACTGTATTTCTTCCATAAAGGTATTATAAGACTAGTGATCTCCGTGACAATAAGGAAACTTTCAGAATTTTATAGGTAGTCCTCAACGTACAACAGGTCGATTAGCAAACTTTTGAATTTATGACAGATCTCCCCAGGACCACTTATAACCCAGGTTTGAAGTTCTGATGGTGTCCGCTTGCAGTCATGTGGTTGCATTTCGAATGCTCAGCATTTATTGCTATTTCCAGTGTGTTCCACGGTCACATAATTGCAACTTACAATGTTTTTTACAGGAAACCAGCATTTATTTCTGGCTTCTGGGAAAAGGCGCCCTTTGGAGACAATGGATTCACTTAATAACTATGGTGAGTACTTAACAACCACCAGCATAGTTAATCACCAGCACAACGTATGGCCATAATTCCGGTATTCCAATGATGAGATTGTATGCTATAGTGGCTTTGACTTAGCAAAGGGATAGGAGAAGTGTGGATGTTAAACTGCAATTTCTGTCATCCTAGCCAGAGTGACTAATGGTGATGGATGCTGTAAGTTTGAGTTCACCAAATGTAAAGTCACATTTTCAATTGACTTAACAGAGAGCACTTCTATTTAGATAGACCAGGAAGCAATTTTTTGTCTCTTTTGCTCTTCCAGAATAGAGTGGAGGACAAAAAGTAATTACATTTGTAAAAATGAACAAAAACCCAGTGCTCCTAAGTGAACAGAACCCCTACTTGCTACTGTAAAGCCATTTCTACATAACCATGGGAGGGGGAAAAAGCTACTCTTTTAGTATGTCATTCTTTCAAAAATTAAAAATATAATCTGAATAATTGCAGAAAACTAAGATTTAAGAAAGAGTGATGGCAGATCTACACTAAACAAAAGACAATTCCATATGACATTAATGGTGAGGACTGGGCAAAAATATTGCAACCATGTTGATTTTTACAGATCAGATGCTACAATTCGGCTTTTCCCTACAAACCTGTAAAATAAGCAAGGGGTTTCCTCAGAGACAGAATATTGTTTTTGTCTCAAACCTCTCTTGGTCTTCATTTTAGCACTGTTTCAGCATGATATATTCATTCTCATATCATTTATCCAAGGTATTATTTAGCTCCGCTAAATGAATAAAACAAGAATACTCAAGGGAATTAGATCTAGCGCTTATATGCCAACACAAACAAAACAGATGAGATTCAGGGCATTTCAAAGTATTTTGAAATGGGTTAAACATGATCAGCTATAATAAAACACCGCCATATGGCTTCAAGATATAGAATTAATATTATCTTTTGAAAGAAAGCATGGATCTTTTGCTTTTTCATTAGTTCAATTCGACCCTGTCCAATTAATATGGAGTTTCTTATGAAACAGGTAATCTCCAAGATAAATAATCAGGGAAAGCAAATTAAACACCTTCCCTTTGACAGTTTCATCTACAGCAACTGTTCACAATAACAATAAAACCTACTGAATACAAGAAAAGAGACTTATTTTCAATCAAATAGAATTTACAGAAATTTGTATAGAAATCCTATTGTGACAATTTCTAGAGATCATTTTTTGCCAGCTAATTTTTCATTAGCGGCACCCAAGTGGAAAATTTGTGATTTAGTTTGCCCAAATAAGCAGTTGTGTGTGTTTAGGAGCTCCATAACACAATCCTTAATAAAACTCAAGGTTTTAAAGGCTCAAGGTTGACTCAGCCTTCCATCCTTCCGAGGTAGGTAAAATGAGGACCCAGATTGTTGGAGGCAATTAAGCTGACTTTGTAATAATGCCGCTTGGGTGTGTGTGTGTGAAAGCCCTAATAAGCAGGCATATACATAGAATGAAGGCTACTGCTAAGCTTGTAAGCCGCCCTGAGTCTTCGGAGAAGGGCGGGATATAAATGGAATTAAAATAAAAAAACCAATAACAACTCATTTCAAATTTGCACTGTATCCTGAGTTGACTGGATAAAAAGATGCCCAGGGACAACTTTTAACTAGGCATTTGCAAAATTCTTTTGGTGAACAGAAGAAATACGTACTTGAGTAAGAATTGCTCTTAAATCCAGTCAACTATTGAGTTAGATACAAGTTTGTTTCAAAAATATGTAGATAAAATTCAGAATCAGGCAATACTGCTAAACACAAAGTATCAAAATAGCTGCCTAAACAATTTTGCTCACTCACAGGAAAGTTTCTAACTATAGATGTTTTCATCTGTTTAGCATATGGCTATGGATTTTTCTAAATTTAAACTTCAGAAGAGGATTTTGTACATTTTTAGGCTACTATACCATCATAGGGGTGACGTCCTGCTGACCCTTACGGATCTAAAAAGGGAAATGTGGTTGGACTAGCAGAGAAGCCAAGAGCTACCATCTATAGCCATGTTTTTTCCCCCCAAACTTTAACATGTCTGGACTTCAACTCCCCGAATCGGGAGTTGAATGAGTGTTGGCTGGGGAATGATGGGAGTTAAAATCTGCACATCATAAACTTGTCATGTCTGAAAAATACTAATCGAGCCTGGAAAGTTTAAAAAAAAAACACCATTTCTATACTGATGTAAAAAAGAAAATGACACCGATGAATCTAAGTCACCAAGACTGAAGTTGACTTGACATAACTTTTAACTTTATTGTCGGCTTTCTAAATTGTACTGATGCTAAGAAAAATTGTCACTTAAAACAGAATCCTACATCCGTCTCCCCCTTAAGCCATAAGTTTATTTATGCTTTCCTTTTAAAAAATAAAATAAAATCCTGCTCTAGGAATAATCCCTTTTGATCTAAGAGATGTATTTGTCCTTTGTGTAGCACACTGCACTAAAAAAAAATCAGTTGAGGGGGGGGGCAAGGATGCACAGAAGCACTGATTAGGGTAGGGTACATGTGGTCCATGATCCAGTATTTGATCAATAAGAGTACTAACAATGTTGATACCGATCATTACACATATATGGCTTTTCTTTTAATTATGTAATTCCAATATATATCTTCCCCATATATGACCCCCCCAAATATATCAATACATACTGATTTTTCATGAGATTTGAGAGGAGAGCTCCTGAAAGACCACTCAGCAAGCTATTTCAACTCTTCCCAATATTTACCTGTTTCTGCCTCTCTAGTTCAGCCTCTACTTCTTGTTTGGCTGTTTTGTGCGTCGCAATCTGATCCTGCAAATCTTGAATTTGCTCTCTTGTGGAGTCAGCTTCAGTGATCTGCTGTGCTTCCATATCCTGTAGTTCAATTCTCAGTTGTTGCATTTGGCCCCGCAGCTTCTGTACTTCTTCCTTTTGCATGTCCCGGTCATGCCTCAGTTCCTCTAACTCCATAATGCTTGCTGTTTGACTATCCAGACCTTCAATACCAGAGCCTTCTTTCAGACTGTTGATCAACTTTTCCTTAGACTGAGATGCAAGGACAAAATTAAGGATAAGCAAAATTGCATCACAACCCTTAGTTTGTTAACTGTAACCAAAAGGCAGATTGTAAAGACAACAATGGAACCCTATTTGGGCTCAGCATCAATACTCTGCTTTGGAGCACGAAGTTTCCATATCTAACATCAGTAATTGCCTAAATATAAAGGTCAGGAATTTATGGACCTCTAGCAGGGATGCGGTGGCTCAGTGGGTTAGGACGCTGAGCTTGTTGATTAGAAGATCGGCAGTTTGGCGGGTCGAATCCCGAGTGCCGCGTAACAGAGTGAGCGCCTGTTACTCGTCCCAGCTTCTGCCAACCTAGCAGTTCAAAAGCACGTAAAAATGCTAGTAGAAAAATAGTGACCACTACGGTGGGAAGGTAACAGTGTTCCGTGCGCCTCTAGCGTCTAGTCATGCCGGCCACATGACCACGGAGATGTCTTCGGACAAGCGCTGGCTCTTCAGCTTTGAAACGGAGATGAGCACCGGCCCCTAGAGTCGGAAACGACTAGCACGCATGTGTGGGGGAACCTTCACCTTTACCTTAGCAGTAATTGGAATTTTAATCTCTCATCACTCACTACTACTGCTTGCGGAGGATAAAATTGGTGGGAATTGGGAGTTGAACTCCAGTTGAGTGGGACACAGGTTCCCCATCTCAAATAAAATATAGGGCAAATCTGAGCAAAAAGTACATGACATCAAGCTGCCTGAAAACATTATTTATTAAAAACTTATGCTGAAACTTTTCAAGCTGAATATAAAATTATATCAAATGCAAAAAAAAAAATTTGACAAAGATTTTTCAATAAGTGATCCCTATTGGTATTTTTTAGTCCTTTCAAAACATGCTAAAAGACAAACCTAACTAACAAGTGTTTTATATATTTTTTTATTCTATTAATAAATTGCACTTGTTTGTTACTGCAGGACAGCCTTCCCCGTTTGTTTGTTTGTTTAGCAATGTCAGGACCTGCACTTTGTTGAACAGGATTACTGTAGTGAGCGTTACCTGAAGTATGCGTGTAGCTTTCTGCTTATAGTCCACCAACTCTTGCTTAGCAGACTCCAAGTTAGCTTTGGCTATTTTCATTTGCTGTTGAAATTCCTCTGATTTCCGTTTCTCTTCGACATATTTCCTCTCGGATGCAGTTATGGCTTCAGCCAAGTTCTGACGTTCAGCTTCCATTTTACTTAGGCGAGTTGCAAATTCATTCTGACAGAGGAAGTTTTGTTTGGTTTTAGTACAAAAGAAATAAATAAATGCTTGCATTTGTTATTTTAATTTATTGTAGATGAACAATCATAACAATTAAGAGAAGAGTTTGGACTAGTCCGGGGGTAGGCAACCTCGGCTCTTTTATGACTCGTGGACTTCTGGGAGGTTGCCTACCCCTGGACTAGTGGGTTAAGACACCAGGCTAGAAATCAGGAGACTGTGAGTTCTAATCCAGCTGTGAGTGTGAAAGCCAGCTGGTTGACCTTTGGGCCAATCCTTTCTGTCAACCCAATCCACCTCACAAGGTGGTTGTTGTGGGGAAAATAAGAGAAAGGAGTATTAGGTATGTTCATTGCCTAGAGTTATAAAAAAATAATAGAGGCGGGATATAAATAAATACATAAATAAGTGTATGCATATATGCAAAAATATTTTATGTCACTCTGTCAATTAATAGCTGCGTAAGATAAAATGGTAGTGCTGGTCACAGAATTCTAGAGCTCACAGAGATGTGGAGCAGGGTTGAGATGAAGAAGTACAGCACTCATGGTCCTACTTGATCTCTCAGTTGCTTTTGAGACCATCAATCATGGCATCTTTCTGGGCCATCTGTGAGGACTGGAAGGAAGTAGGTTTTGCAGTGATTCTTTCCCTTCCTCTGGGGAGCGGGGCTGGTAGTTATGTTAATCCCAAAGGCTTTCTTTCCACTGTGGAATGCCACGGGACCTAACTTTTATTATCATCAGCTGTTATTAGTTTATTGCTTGTTACTATTCACATTGTTTTATGTTTATGTTGCTATTTACTGCTTTAATTTTTCTTGCTTACTGTCCTAGTGAGTATGCGACTTAAGGGTCGCCTGTAGCTGAAATGGCTTAGAAGCCTAAATGGATGTGAATGGATGCACAGTGAAAGGAGGGGAAACAGATTGCCCAGACAGACTGACTCTTACTCAATACTGATGCTTGAGATTTCATATTAATACAGCAGTCTAAGATAAATGGCTTGGGTCTGGGATATCTGAGGGAACACCTGCTGCCGGCATCAAGTTCCCTTCGTCCAGTGCGCTCCCACAGGGAGGGTCTTCTCAGGGTGCCACCGGTAAGAGATTGCCGGCGGGTAACACCCAGGGATAGGGCCTTCTCAGTGGGGGCGCCTGCCCTTTGGAACCAGCTGCCAGTGGAGCTGAGGACTGCCCCCGACCTCCGTTCATTCCGCCGGGTTCTGAAGACCTGGCTCTTTGAGCTCTCTGGCCCAGGCTGAGGATTAATCTTATTTTAACTGGGGTTTTATTTAGGCAGGGACACATATAATTTTTTTAAAAAATTTGTTTTTAACTTTTGTATTTTGGTTTTTTAATCACCCTGTAAACCGCCCTGAGTCCTTCGGGAAAGGGCGGTATATAAATGTAATAAAATAAATAAATAAATAAATATACTGCTTGAGGTCTGCTAACTTGCTGGAGTACCATCCATCCACACGGAACGGCCTTTTCCAATCTAAATGAGTGGACGTCAGCTTCCAGACTTCTATAGCAATGATTGGCTGGGAAATTTGAGAACTGAAATCCAGGTATCTGAATGGAAGGCATTCTTTTGTGTGAGTGTGTATGTGTGTGTGTCTGTGGGAGCGGGGGAGCCCTGATATGAAGGATGGGATAAGTAGGCTCAACTCTGATTTCCCACTGCAGACACATCCTGAATATGAGGGTACAAATGAATTTTGTTCCTTTCCCAGGATAACTTACAGTAGTGGCTAAAATTGTGGAAACCTTTTAGGAAAAGTATACAGTAGAAATGCCACCTTTGGTTAAGTTTCCGTTGATTTTTCTTCTAATTTCTTTATAACTGTAGCCTTGTTCACTTAATAATACTATTTTATATCACTTTCTCGGCAACCAGTCAACTCTTTGCACCATTACTTTAATTTTATTATGTTTTACAAGCTCACTAAAGGAAAGAACACAAAAAACCCCAACCAACTTGATAGCGATCACATAAGACACTGACAAATGTCCTCCTCTCAGCTTCAATACACGACATCAGTAACTGAATCCTACTGTGATCTCATTGGCTCATTGCCGAAACAAGATGACACCCGATTGGCTCTCTAAACTATTTGTGTTTCAAAGATATCTGAGCTTTCAGTCTAAGCACTTATAATTTGAACTTGGATCCGGATGGTGGATCTTAGGAGTCTGGTCAGAAACAATGTTGATCTAATAAATCTGAAGTGTCTCTGTCTCTATTACTGAGATATAGCTCTTCAACCAGTGGAAAAAATGAAGCAGCATTCCCTGGGACTGCTATCTAACCTGCATCTGCTTGTAGTTGTCTTGCTCCCGCCTAAGAGTTGACTCCGCTTCATGTAACCGTTCCTGAAGAGTCTGAAGGGCTTGATTGTGCATGCTGTTGCCTTCGCTATTGTCCTTTATTATTCTGTATTGGCAGAGGACAAAGATTTACGGAAACATCTTTTAAGAATCATATTCATCTTTGGTGGCCTCCCGTATGTATTACTTCTCTGTATTCTGCAATGCTCGCTCTCCATCACTCCACATCCTCTTGCCATTCCCAACATCGGTGCCGGTATTGGCTTACAGCTTTTGTTTTATATAGATATAGAGATGTATTATCCTTGGGTTATAAGGATAAGGTTATAAGGATGTTCAGAATTTGGTTTCAGTTGGGTGGGTCATTTAAATGTTTGAAATAAACAAACAAAAGACTCATGCAAATCCTTTTTCAATTATCTGTAAGGATGTGTGATACAAAGCAAGGACTAGCCTTGCTTTCTAGCTCATCAGAACACAGATAAATAATAACGGATTTAAGTGGCAGAAAAGTGCTTGATTGTGTTAACTGAATGTGTTCAGAGATTAGACAACTTAACTTTAAGTTAGAATTTTGCTCTGAGTAGGATGCTGGACCATAATGGCCTAAAAGGCCTTTACCAACTCTGTGATTCTAGTCCAGGGGTAGGCAACCTCGGCTCTTTATGACTCATGGACTTCAACTCCCAGAATTCCTGAGTCAGCTACGCTGACTCAGGAATTCTGGGAGTTGAAGTCCATGAGTCATAAAAGAGCCGAGGTTGCCTACCCCTGTTCTAGTCAATGACAGAAACATTGTTTTTGAAATATTTAATCCAATCCATATTTCTTCTTTCAATATTACTTTAATTTGGTCAACATTTTTTTCTATTAAACAAGAAAAAGACAGGAGTGGAAAGGGGGCTGGGTGAGGAGAGCCAGACGTTTTAAGTCACAATGAAAATTAACCTCTGCAGTAATCATCCTAACCACCTGAATTTCTAAAATGCCTTCTTTCCCTTCTATTTTCACGGCATGATCCGTCAACATAATTTTTCCCATTTAAAGTCAGGGGTGCAGTAAACAAGAGTACAGGAAGAAATGAAAATACTTAAATCATGCCTGGAATTATATTTTAACTGAGTAGTTTTTCTGCTTTGAATAACTTATATTAATCTGAACAAAGCCCACACTCTCTTTCTGAATGTAAGCAAAGTATCCACAGAAAAACTAAATTAATAACTTCCACCAAATGAAAAAAACAACAAAAAAAATTGGTTCCTTCCCCTTTTGTTTTTCAAGAAGAGAAAGCAGAGGATAAAGAGGAATCCCCTACATGTCAACACATACCTTTCCTATTAACATATTATTTAAATTAAATGTTCCTTAATATGGAGAATTAAGATCAGCATACAGACACATATATCCACACACAACTATTTGGGCACTGAGCTTAAATTTAAAAAAAATTTGGGATGCAAAAATAATTTTAACAAACAAGAAGGATGGATAGCCAATAAATTTAAACCTAAACAGCCTGATCTCTCCAATAATACAGTGACGTGATGGATGCTGAATACCTTGATTTTTCATTCTGCAGAGTTTCCAGGGCTTTATTGCGTGAACTCAGAAGTTGATCAGCCTCCTGTAATCTTACTTTGAGGACAGCCAGTTGGGAATCCTTGGCAGCAGCAGCTTCAGTCAGATCATCAACTTGAGCTTGAAGTTCCCGAACAAGTCTGTCATTGTTTGAATTGTCAGCATTCCACTTTTCAACTCTTGCCCGGGCATTGGTTAATTCTATAAAGTTGAGGTTGGTAAATATCAGTAAGTTTATAATCCGTATTATTATGTATGCAACATGATTCTGTCAGTAATCAGAAAAAATTATTTGGTTCATATGTTGACCCACTAAGCCAGTATTTTTTAAAAAATTGTACTAAATGGCTTGGGTCCGGGTTATTTGAGGGAACACCTGCTGCCAGCATCAAGTTCCCTTCGTCCAGTGCGCTCACACAGGGAGGGTCTTCTCAGGGTGCCGCCGGTAAAAGATTGCTGGCGGATAACACCCAGGGGGAGGGCCTTCTCTGTGGGTGCACCTGCCCTCTGGAACCAGCTGCCCGTGGAGCTTAGGACTGCCCCTGACCTTCGTTCATTCCGCCGGGACCTGAAGACCTGGCTCTTTGAGCTTTCCGGCCAGGACTGAGGATTTTTAACTGGGTTTTTTATTTTTAGGGATAATTTAATCTTTTTTAATTTTTTTTTAACTTTTGTATTTTGTATTGGTTTGATTTTAAAATACTCTGTAAACCGCCCTGAGTCCTTCGGGAAAGGGCGGTATATAAATCTAATAAAATTAAATTAAATTAAATTAAATTACTTTTTTATTAAGACTATATGTCCTGGTTCAACCATAATGCTTAAACCAGAATGTCTGGATTTAATTATCCAACAAATCCAGAAACAAACTTTAATTATGGCTTAGCATAATACATAAATTCAGTCATGTTTCCTGTCATCTAACTATTGTAGGAGAACCGGTTTGGTGTATTGGTTAAAGGAATTGGGCCAGAAATTGGAGAATGTGAATTCTGATCCTGCCTTAAGCATGAAAGTATCTGGATGACTTTGGGCCAATCACTTTTATTTCTAGAAAGAAGACAAACCACTTTCAAAAAAAGGTTGCTATGGAAATTCCAAGATTGACTTGAATGCACAAATTATACAATATGAAACAACTATGGTTAGGATATTAAATCATATTGGAAATGATCATTACTCCTTTTATTCTACCACAAACCTACATGAGTTCTTCCAGTTTTCTCCTGAATTTGATTACTGGGTTTGAAATGACAGTAATCTTTGAAAATATCAATCAGCCTCAGATCCTGCTTATACTGACAAGGCTTATGCCAACTGAAACAATGTTGTATAGAAAAGCAAATAATGGAAACAAGGGTGGAATTCACGCAGGAAAAGAGAAGATGAAGAAACGGTGCACGTTCTATCTCAAATCCTAATTAGGAGAAATATTACATTTTAAGTCTAACATGGAGCTATGGCATTATTAGGGATGGGGAAAAAAGCTTACATATAAGAAGGTACCAGGTACATACCAATAAACCACTAGACGGATGGAAGTAAATTACGGAATGAGACATATACATTTGGCTATCCAGGAAAAAAATGAAAAGAGCTCACCCAAAGGAAAAAAATTACTTTTAGTAATCCCCGATTTATCAAGTTTCTATGTGAATGTCATCCCAATGTGCAACAAAAGAGAATACAGAATGCAATTTGGTCTACTTCAAAGCCATCATTTAGCATTTGGCTTTGCTATAGAATACAAAACATCTTGTTCTGATGAATGCCACTTTTTTTTTTAAAAGATGGTTCCCACTTGGATTGGACAGATCAAAAAAGGACTTCTTTAACCAGCAGCCCACCAAACCTGCACTATACCTGTTTGGGTTTCTTTGGCTCGCTGAATCAATGATGCCATTTCTTGATTTAAAGATTGCACTTCGTTACGCAGTAGCTGATTTTCAAGGCGAAGATTGGACAGTTCGTGTGATTTACCACCATTAAAAGTAAGATTGGGATTAATTTCTGGGGTTTGCAATGAATCCTTTTTAATATCCACATCAGTCTCCAATCCAGAACTGGAACTATCAGATGTCTCTATACAAAGAGATTCATATTTAACAGATCCTTTCTTTCTTTCTCTGTTCAATTTCTATGACAAACTATATAGCTATTGAAAGTCCCACCGAGTTTAACGGGATTGCTACAATAAATAATTGTACATTAGCTTATAACCACAAATATTAAAAAAATCATTACCAAAATAGTTATAGCATGTCTATAAACATTATACACTCTAACTTCACATATACTATAAGCAAACCAAACTTCTGACATTTTAAATATAGATCATACATTAAGACTTGTTTATTTATGACCAACAGAATTAAAGATGTTCAAATGCTGGGTAGGTCTCCCATCTTCAAAAATGTAGGCAAAAACTGCAGTTTACATATAAGTGCCTATAAATGCACTTGCATGCAAAGTGGTAAGCCTCAAATCACAACTGTCGCTGTGTTCATTTCAGCACACTGAAAGCCAACAACCCCTGTTGTTGGTTGGGTCTTACTCTGCCTAACAAAACCAACTTTGCAATAATAAAGGTAATATATAAACTAAGTCTTGCAACTAGAAATGAAAAAAAAATGATACCTTCTAGATATTTTGGATTATAATTCTCACAGTTCAGGGCCAATTTCCATGCTGGCTAAGGCCGATGGGGGCTGAAATCCAAAACATCTGCCTATTGCTGTCGCATCACTTTTCAGAGTACACAAATAAAAGGAAAACTATGTAGTTTCACAGGTAATTAAAACGGTTACTAAAATAAGCACCCCTGGCTTTTTGCTTCACTAGTTCAGTTCCCACAGTCTTTTTATTTTATTTAGCAAATCAATTAAACAAAAGGGATAAACAAAAGTTCAGCAAGGGTGAAAGGTATTTAGCAATATGATGCATTCTTATCATAAGGAAAGATGGCCACCTACATGAAACAATGAAATGTAGTAAAATGGAGCCTATTTCCAGGAAAGACTTAAAGGCTTTTATACAACATTTTGGAGCATTGTGTGCCATATTAATAAACAGATACATTTGGATTGCTATTTTAAGTACCTATATCTCTGTTTGCAAGAGGCAAGTAAGGCCTCAAATTTAAATGAGTTTCAAAAGTGCATCATGCATTTTACAATTTGCAGCAATACTTTTAGAGAAATAAAAATAAATAAAAACAAGACAAAGCTTCAGAATTAGTAATGCAATACTGACTCGTCTATACACGCTCAGTATGGATTTAAATGATTAAATACTTAATTTATTTAAATAT
This sequence comes from Vipera berus, assembly GCF_964194415.1. NCBI lineage: Eukaryota > Metazoa > Chordata > Lepidosauria > Squamata > Viperidae > Vipera > Vipera berus. The sequence continues at coordinate 42,451,583 of NC_138202.1, forward strand.
TTGAACTTGCATTGCCATCTCAAGGGACAGGGATTGCTGGAAAATTATAGAAATAGTACATTCAGTGAACCTGTACCAAGAAAATAGAAAACCCTGATATTTTTACCTTTGCTCCCCATGGACTGACATCATTATTATATTTAGTAAGATTATATCACCTGCTTTCATCCTTGAAAATCATTTTCTCAGAGGGCAATCTCCACCCCTTTATAACTTAAGTGAATGCTGCTTATGAAACAAGCATTAGGAAATCTCACAATTGCTAATTTACAAAAGAAGCTTGGTATGAATGATTTGTAATCTATCTGCAATCTGGTGCTTTGAGTGCAGTTCCCAGAATGGGGATTTGGAGAGCTTCTGTATTAACCCATCTGGAGAATAGGTAAACATGGCTTTTCAACAAACTATCTAGATGCTTTGATTAGAATTTAGGAGATATTCTGGACTGCGGCTCATATGCTTATATAATCTTACTTTAGCCAACACAATCAGAATGGCACTGGATGATCATCAATATCAGACCAGGATCCTGTCATCACTAACACCCTTCAAAAGAATCCTTAAAACATTCCTTAACATCTGTGGTTATGCTTAACTACCATTGTCTTGACTTCGAATGGAAGGCTCTTCCCCTGTTTTGATGCTGTGTGAACTTGCTGACACAGAGCTAATACTTGAAGTCCGAGAATGATTTTGAACAGTGACTGCTTTGCTCTTCTCCCTTTTCAGGTCCTTTTTCCCATTAGGTTCTTTTTCAGAACTATTCAGAAAGTCAAACAGGAGTTCATCATTTGGTTCAGATTTTTTCCTTCTCACAAATTGGAAAGAGGGTCTGGACACAGAAGCTGCTTCCGTGGATGGAGATCCTTCCACAGAGGCCCTGGGTGCTACCTTAATATTGGCAGTTCCTGCTAAAATTGTTGCCTTCTGATGTTTAATGTTGTCTGCTGATGATGAGATAAAGCTTGATGTAGATGACGCATGTCCCTGCTGTTCTCTGGTCTTATATGGCTTGGGATACACACTGACATCATCCATCTGGCTACTAATGTAGTGTACACCGCTTGCATTTTCTTTCTTGCTTAAAGCTGATGCAGCTCCTTGGTCTACTCTATTGAGAAGGTCCTCTGCCTTGCCAGCCAGGTCAGCAAACCAAGACATAATGGAAATCAAAGAGTATATGGAATTTTGTCATCCAACATTCAACCTGGGGAAGAAAAATACAAAGAACAGAAAAGCTACAGCACGAAGTCACAGACTAAATGTCAAAAACAACAAAAAATGTATCTTCTGTTCTTTGAAATGTAGTAATGCAATCAATATAGTTTGCCTTTCCCATTCTGCATTATACGAGATAAGATACATTAGTACACCATCCCTGGTGTACTAAAGTACCGTAGGATGTCAAAAGTAAGATAAAAGCATAGGTTCAAGCTGATAAAATATGCAAATGTTTCTCTATATTTTAGAAGAGGGCTGTGGAATAGTCAGGCATTAGATGGAAAAGGTTCGATTTACGTCACATTTTTTGCTCATAAATTAGAACCCTTTCCCTTGGATTTCTAAATGATTATGGCATCTCTTTAAGGAATAATTTGCCTTAAACAGGAATCAGTTGTTTTGGTAGTACAAATGACTTGCTGGTGGTTGATTTGGGGTACAGTAGTAGGCAATTGGCTAGTATCAGCCAATTACTAGGAGACATGCAGATCTAAGCCCAAGAACACAATCCAGTTGGAAATTTGTCTCTGCAATTTGCCCAAGCTACACAAGAAACATACATGGATATTTCTAAATTGTTAAATTTAGGGAGAAGGCTGAATTCAGATGTTTCATTTCTAAACAGTTATATCAAGAAAATATGTGCAAAATAATACTGGTGACATATCTGTATGTGACAAATTCATGTATCTTATCGCTGGTGAGAAATATGAATAGAAATCAGTCAAACTATTAAAAAGTTCATTTACTTTAGCTTCAAACATAATGCAGGAAATTATGTAACATCCATTCATTTAATAAACTATAGAAACAATTGTGATTTTCCTCTCTGATTCTTACCTGCATTATTACTATACGGGCAATCTATACGTTATCTACCCATATGTTACCTACATTATTACAATTATTATTAATTCTTATCAGGAAGTCCAAAATGCAAACAATTTCCTAAGTAGAAAATCAGTCGGGTATAAAAGATCATGTCCAAGTCTGAACATTCAATTAAAATTGTTTTACTGCTACTCATGTTGATGCATAAAAATAGTCTCAGTTAATGGTTAGTATTTGCTAGGAGTTAGAAAGGATCAAAGGAATTCAAAGGGTATGTGTGTGTTGGACTTGTGGCTATGTAGAGATTCTACACCAGGGGTGTCAAACTGTCGGCCCATGGGCCGGACGTGTCATGAGTAATGAAACAAGAAAGAAAACAACCAAGCTCAGAGAGCATCAACCCTTATTTCAACCCTAAGCTACAAAATGTTCTCCTTTAAAGAAAAAACTTGTTCAAAAACAGAATTTCAGGTAAGCATGTAAATGGCATGGGCATATAATATTTACAAATACTGTATATTATTTGGTGCCACCTCTAAGTTAGGATAAATTGATAAGAAAATGGAACAACAGTGTAGCATTCCAGGGAGCTAAAATAAGAATATTTTGTACATGCATTTGGTTATTTGCAAAAGCTCTTGGTATTAGTCTACTGTACTCAAATTTGTCTATTCTCTATTTTACTTAAAAAAAAAATCCAATCCATGCATTCAATTTTATTCTGCCAAAGATTTTCTCCTACTGTCTACCTGACATCCTCACTTTGGGCCAGATGCCCTCCCTTGTTCTCTTAACTATCCTTAACTTTTATCTCTTTTTTCCACCCCCACCCCCCAACCCACCCCCACTAGAAGGACGCTGATTTTTCACACTATCAGTAAACAGCCTGTTAAGCCTGCTCCTCTTTTATTTGACTGGGTTTCTCTGTCTTTTCCAGATTCATGGCAGCTTTTCAACAGGTAAAGAGATCTCTGCTACTGCTGAACGATGACGCTAGCAAAACCTGCATTGGCTGAACCTACCCGGCAATTCGTGGCAAATGCTGCTACAACATGAGCAGGAAGGGGAAAGGGGCAAAAGACACGAGACAGGTTTGAGTCTCAGACGCAATAAACTCTCGGGTTTTTATTCCTCTTCCCGCCCCTCCGATTTCCTCCATCTACTCAAGACACCCCCCCCCGCCACACACATACACACACACACACACCTCCGGTCTTTTAGGCCTCTGTTTACCCCGGATTTCTTTCGACACCGATTCTGCCACTATCCCTTTTTAATCAAGAGCCCAAAGCGGACTCGAAATATCGAGACGGGAGGAAAAGGAGGCAAACTTGACAGCGGTTACCGTCAGCCCGCAGAGGCATCCGGAGAAACCTTCCGGGAGACGTGGCCACAGGAGGGCGGGCACAAGGACCCAACGGAACTTCTCGCTTTCCAGCTTTGCAAGGCGCCGGCGCGGACAATACCTGCCGGGAAGTGATGCAAACACGCATGCCCGGATCTGCGCGCTTCCCCTGGACAATGGGGGCGTTCAGGGCAGGGAAATGGGAAAGAGGTAGTAGGAATAAGAGTCGTTTTTTTTTGCTTTGCGTTGAAAGGAAGAAAGGGGAAAGAATCACGTTTTTGATTGGAAACGCCAAGGTGATACCGACTACGCGTTTATGACGAATATGTGCGCTGCAATCCAGATCCATATGCAGAACGGTATTTTTTCCCCAACCTTGGCAGCTTTGAGTTGTGCGGACTTCGATTCCCAGAATTCTGCTGCCGGTATTGGTGCCTTAGGAATTCTGGGAGTTGAAGTCCACGCATTTTAAAATGGTCCAGGGTGGGAAACACCGATCTAAAATGATGCATTATACCAAGTTACGACTAGCAAAATATTTTAAATTAAGGTCACGTCCGATTTTGTCGGATCAGTGCAAAGGATTTGCTGCTGCAGTTTCCAGAATGTTTATATATTATATATTTTACCATCCAGCCTAGTTTTATAATTTCCTAGTGCTCTCCCATCCAAGAAGTATCCCGTTCCAATTTTGCTTGGCTTTTTGAGCTCAGCCAAAGTTAGGTGACAATAGTAGTAACTTTAGGAGTTACTGTCAGCCATTATGCATTTTCAGATAGTATTTTCAAGGCATCGTTTCAAGAGTTATTTTGCTTTTATTAATGACAAATGTGATTAATACAAATATCAGAAGTGTGCTTTGAATATATGCAACGTGTTTCTTATACAAACACAACAACCCTTTACAGTGAATTCAGTGTAATTGTAAGGCTTGATTTATGTTTAAATATTATGCACATGACAATATAAACATCTATGTAATATATATTACTGATATTACCACAATTGTCTGATTATAGAAAACTTTATTCTGTATTAAAATATCTTGGGAGGTATTATGCCTCAATCTAATTTACTAGGGAGAATACTTTATGCTCATTATCCATATAAACATTGTTAAAATAATAAAGATGACTAAGATAATGGAGTCATCTTTGAAGTAGAAAGACATAAGGAATTGTCTTTAATTAGGCAATTTAATTTTTAAATTTGAATATTAGCCTCAAGCTAATAATGGAATTTTAGCTTTCATCCAGTAGAGGACACTGTCTGAAATCTTTTACTCTCTTAAAAATGGGTTGATTGTCTAGAAAAACATATGTAGTAAAATGTGAAATATATTCACAGCACTGGGGAGTAGCTTTTTTCCCCTAAACAATTTCATGTACTGTGCTTGGATTTGGTGCTTTACTATTGACTTTCCTGTTTTTTAGAGCATTTCTTCTTTCAAGAAGCTACTGTTTTTCCCCTAAAAGAACGGACAGCAGAAATGGGAACATTTATGTTTTAATTAGGGAAGGATTTGAGAGATAAATAGTAATACATATATATCACATGTATGTTACACACATATGGACACATACATATTTAAGGAGGGGGGAAGGAAAGGCTAAAAAACTGCTCAAATCAATGGATTATTGAACGAATCAACTCAGCATTCTCACTGGAAACACAAATGATCAGGCTCATATTATCCTACATTATGTGATTACGTCCAAGGCGGCGGCTCTAATGCTGGGAAAGATGAAAGGAAAGAGAAGAAGAGGACATCTAAGCAGCAAGGCAAATGGACTCGATCACTGTGGCAATGTATAACACCATTAGAAAACCTACAAGAACCGGTTAGAGACAGATCATTACAGAGAGAAAAAAAAACTATGAGGCTGCTAAGAATAGGCACTGACTTGATGGCATATAACCGGTGATTTTCACAGGTAGATAGTCCATAGGTAAAATCTGTTTAGGCCATATTCAGCTATTCACCTCAAGAATAAGGTAGGATGAAAGGACTAAAATATGACTCACTAATCTATGATTCAGGGACGCGGTGGGTTAAAACGCTGAGCTTGTCGATCAGAAGGTCGGCAGTTTGGCAGGTCGAATCCCGAGTGCCGCGTAGCAGAGTGAGCGCCTGTTACTCGTCCCAGCTTCTGCCAACCTAGCAGTTCGAAAGCATGTAAAAAATGCAAGTAGAAAAATAGGGACCACTACGGTGGGAAGGTAACAGCGTTCCATGTGCCTTTGGCGTCTAGTCATGCCGGCCACATGATCACGGAGATGTCCTCGGACAAGCGCTGGCTCTTCGGCTTTGAAACGGAGATGGCCCCTAAAGTCAGAAACAACTAGCATGCGTGTGCGGGGGAAACTTTACCTTTACCTTTAATCTATGATTCAGCTTGAAATGCAGATTTATTTATCCCTGTTTTTCTAGTTAGATTTTTTTAACCAATTTCTTTGTAGGATATCACAATATATGTAATTTGATTCTAATTTTTAATGTGAAAATGCGAGTAAAATCCACCTGCAATTGCTAAGGAAGGCCAAAATGTTAGTCAGGAGAAATAAGGGCACATTCCGGAGTATTTTCTACCGCGGTCAACCAGGTTAAATCCTATATATGAGGGTTTGTAGGAATGCGACCTTTGGGCGATTTGTATAAAAAGGTAACTCGCTAATCCGGAGAAACCTTGAGCAAACATGTATCGGACTGCACAATCAGGAATCCTGATTGCAAGAAGCTTCCTTCCCTCCCAGCACTAATCCAGCCGCAGCCTCCACTACCTACATCCACCAGGGTTTGTCCTCGGATTGCTATCACAGTTCCCATCATGCAATGCTCTCCCAGACGACAGCCTCCATCCCGAGGGATTGCCATCCTGCGCACTCGGCCCTGGCCCCTGGATTTGTTTTGCTGGGAGGCCAATGGTCGCAAAGTCCGCCAATCACGCGCCTGCCCCACCTCTTGTTTCTCTCCCCCCACCTTCTCATAAAGAGCCTCCGGCAGCCGCACGAACCGCCGCCGCCGCCGCCGCCGTTGGCTCTCTGTTTCCCGAAGGAACGGAGGTGGAGAGGACAGATCGGGCGGGAGTAACCCCACTTACACCACCACCTCGTATCTTCTTCCAGCGTAGGTAAGAGCCCATTTATGGAGGGAATGGGCTTGGAGGGAAGAGCACGTGGAATTCATAGGAGGTGGGCATTAGCTTGCAGAAAGACCCCACTCGGGCTGCTTGCTGGCGAGGACAGGACGGAATTGAGATTACATTTCCCGGACTTTATCCCTCCCTTTCGAAGGGGCGAATGACTCGATTAAGGTCCCAAGTATTGCTGAACTGGATCAAGACCTCGAAAGTACCCAGCAGTTCACCCTGCCGAGGGTCGCCAGAATGACAACAGCCATTTCCTGTTGTTGGTTTCGGGATGGAGAGCTTCGCAGCCTCTAGTTGTGGCTGGAAATGCCCGGCGGTTCTGGCTTCTGCTGCGACAGGTGTGAAGAATCGATGGACTGATTGCTTTTGGGCTTTGATGTAAAGTCTGATTTCATAAATAGACGTGATCCCCAAATTTGCAGCATAGGCTATGGTAGTTCCACCAGCTCCCCCCCCCTTGCGATGGTTTCCTTCCTACTTTTGTCAGGTAAGGGTACCTGGCCTTCTCAGTGTTAGGGCAAGGACGAAGCAGCGTTGAAACGGATGGTCTGTCTTTCCGGAGCAGCTGTAACTTTAAAGAAAAGATGCTTTCCTGGATTTCAGTTATTTCACCAGAGTTATTTATCTTGTTTTGCTGTGGGTATAAGAATTCCTTCAGGTTGCAGTTTCTCAATCCACATTATTGGTAAATCCAGTAAATGGAATTACTGGAAGACATCTTACCAGAATTGCATTGGTGTGTGAGTATTTAGCACCTACTTGATGTTATAACTGTTAGTATACTGTAACCAGCATGGGCTTACATAAGACTTAAAAGGTTTGTTTGCTCACTAAAATGTGGAGCAATACTGAATTATGTATTCCGAACTCAGTGTAGTTGGACCCCCCCCCAGTGGTTAAAGATGCTGGAAGCTGATGAAGGCATTTCTTTAGAACAGTAATTGGAATGTGGGGGAGGGATGCTCCATAAGGGGGGGTACCACTGTAGAGAAGATGTGCTGCCTCAAACCCACCCAATATTTTCCCTAACAAGACCTGCAGCATGCATCTTCTGCCAGATCTGATGGGACAGGCAGATGTAATTGGGGTGAGGTGGTCCTGCGGATAACCTTGCCCCATTCCTTGAAAAGCCTTAAAAATTAAAACCAGCACCTTGAATTGGATCTAGACTGGCAACCAATACAACATGATAAGCAAAGTAGAAATATACATAACTGCCTGCTCTGCTGCATTTTGCACCAAGTGAAGTGTCTGGATATTCTTCATGTCTAGTCCCATGTAGAGCATATTACTGTAATCCAGTTGGGAGATGACAAGAGTATTTGAAATAATGTAAAATTGGGGCATTAAACCTTGAGACATATTGACATAAATTTAATGATTCATGAGACTGGACTGTCTTTGTGGTTATTGTTTTTATGTTGGCTTTTATAGTTTTTTAAGTGCCTGGAGTCACTGAGAGTAAATAAATTTTCATAAAGAAATCTGGTGTTTTGCATTTGTAGTACACAGTGGCTGGGTATAATATTCTGCTCTAATCAAGTCTAGATAATGTCACTTTTTTATTATTATTGGTAAGTATATAATGATTTCTTTTCCTATTAAGTTTGCTTCAAGTCAGGAGATCTGTGGCTCCCTGTTAAATCATGTGGTTTGGTCCCTGGCATTTTTAAGCAATGTGTCATAAGTTAATGAAATGCTGCTGGAGTGTTGATATTAGAATCAGGACAAGAACATATAACTTGAAACATTTCAAAAATCATCCTGAAAGCTACATGTAGGTTATGAGATCAGAGAATTATTTGGTTAAACTGGCTCCACTTGTAATCACTCAGCCATGGGTGTAGTAGTGGTGTAAGAAAAACTACCTTGAGTTCACCAGTTAAGAATTTCAACATACTGAAGAGCTCTCATCTTTTCAATGCAGCATAAAGTCAGGATATGAGGAGCACTAGTGGTCTGGAAGAAGGATGAAGAGTGTAGATAAGCTTTCCCAAGTGACAGTCGGTTCTCTATTGCTTATCTTTCCCTGCCAACCATGGCAACAGGACTGGAAGGGAGTTGGGTGTGTTTGGGGTCCACCTTTAATATGAGGCAGGTGTGTGTGTGTGTGGCTTAACTGGCTTAGCCAGAATCCTAAGTGGGTTGAATGCAGGTACCTAGAACTCTGATGTTCTCAGAGATTGTTGGTGGACAAATCAGCAGAAGGGTATTAAAATCAAGTTCTTTCCTTCTCTTAGAAATAGAACATTGCTAGCCAGTTTGGATTGTGTTTATCTAAAAAACGATGCTATTTTTTAAAATAGCTCTTTCATCCATCGTTTTAATAGGATGGCTTTAATACTGTATTTATCAGGAAGTCTCACAAAAGCCTGCAGATTCAGTTGTTTTAGAAAACAGATGTAACTAAGTTCAAAGCACAACACACTGGGTATAATTATTTACTCAGAGAGTTCAACTGCATATACTGGAATTTTTCATATGACTGAAAAGTTCCTATGATTTCCTAACTTCTCTGCATAAGGAGAGTCAACACCGTATAATGTCTTGTGATTCCGTGTTGAAAGAGGCCAACTCCCTAATGTACTCATTCTAAGTCAATGTCAGACCAATAAGGTAGCCAGACAAAAAAAAAGTAGTCTCTGGAGAGTTCATGTCAGAACTGCTTCCCATAAAGGGAGAAATTTAAAAGCAAATTGCTGAATAGTTGATGATAGAAGGCTGAATTAACACAAGCAGCTTTGGAGGAGAAAACATATTCCTTCTTATGTGGTGACCTTCATAGTGGTAGAACTACACCATCTAGACATGTAGTAGTATCGGCTTCTTTTTTTGTTCTCTCTAAAGCAGGGGTTCCCAATCCCTGGTCCGTGGACCCACACAGATCCATGACATGCCAGAAACCGGGCTGCACAAACAAGCGAAGCCTCATCTGCGGGATGCAGGCAGCACATGAAATCACATTCCCTTTGGTCCACAGAAAAACACTCCACAGAACCGGTCCCTGGTGCCCAAAAGGCTGGGGCCTGCTGCTCTAGAGCCTCTAAAACTTATTCTACTGAAATTTAGTGCCAAATCATTAAATAATAGTGGCATGTAATTCTACTTAAACAGGCACAAATACATTTCTGTTAAGTCTCCATTAAACTAAGTGTACCTATTTTTCTAAAAGAAAAGATCCTAATAATTCAGGGGAGTGGGGTGTTAGCTTTGCTTCCTTGGGTGATGTCAGGATCATGCTTTCTACAGCCAAAATTGTAGAAGCAAAAATATTTCCGTGCTCCTGACTATGTTTAGATCTCTTCATCCTGATGGTTCATATTCTAAGAGCATCTGCTTTTTCTCACTTCAATTATTAAAAGCTAGAGAAGTACTTGGACAATCTCTATACATCTGGCATTAGCTGGAGCATTGGGTGATTTGTGCAAGTGCTAAACAATTTTTAATGACTTGCAATGCCCTTTCGCCTTTTTATTGTTTTGTATCAACCAAAAGAAAGAAAAAGCAATGTGAAGTAGTCTGCAGTTAGAATATGGTGAACAGCACCTTTATGTCAGAATGAATATATCAAATTTGGAAAGGTTTTGCTGTAGCTAAATTGGGGACAAATTAAGTTGTCATGTGGTATGGCATGGTACACAGTCAATATAATAATGGTGGCTAAAGCACCACCATGGATCCAATTCCAAGCACTCAAGTATAAATGCAATGTAATAACAAACCAATCTGTCGGCTAATTTCAGACTCAAATGCCTATTTTAACTAAACCCAAAGTAAGTCGTATTCCTTATTGCACTGTGGACTTTGAAACATATTTACATTGACTTTGTAAAATTCTTTTTATAGGCATTTTGCTATGGCTTTGTTTCATAGCTTCTTTGTTATCTTGCCTCTCAGTTTTGGTAGGTCTCGAGTAAAGAAAGAAGAGATGGCCTTGAAGGTAGCTGTACTACTGAGCTGTGTGTTAGGAATTGGTACCCTGACCCTGGAGGATCCTGAAGATGGAGGCAAGCATTGGGTTGTCATCGTGGCTGGTTCCAATGGTTGGTATAACTATAGGCACCAGGTGAGAAGGCTTTGCACTCCAGTTGAACAATAACTGGGGAAATGGAGGACTTCTTGCTGAATTGAATGGAATTTTTGAGGATTCCTGCTACCTAGCTAAAACTGTCAGTAGACTACACTGAGAATGTCTTGTTTGTTGAAGTTTAGCCTACTCAATGCACTTCCTTATTAACACTCTCCAGATGTACCTATAATAATAGTGAAATAACCCAGAGCTAAGATTTTTAAGCCTGAGCTGCCTATCAAAGTAACTCAGAGCCATCACTGCAATCAGTCTTCCATACTTCGGCTTTCAAATATTTATTCTTACAACTTGAAGAAACACTGTAATACGGTGTAAAACTCTGTAATTTTTTCTTGTTAATTGTCTTAACTGTCCTCTTGAGTAGAAAGGCAGGCTACACATTGAATAAATAGAGTCAAAAATATTGCTATCATTCTGCTTGTAGCACAGCATGGTTTACATTTATTTAGACTTCCCAACCCATCTAGAAGTCACCAAATTGGCACCAAATCTTAACATTTTTAGCAAAGTTTGAGACACTTAAGAGATTTTGTGTTCATTCCTTTTTTGCTGTGGTGCAGAGTCAGAACAGACTATGCTTTCTCCTAATTTAGCACCTGCATTCTGTTCCAGTGACTTGGTCATTAAGTGATATTGTCACTAAATGAACATGTTGCAAAGATCACTGATTGCTACCATCTCATTCAGATAAAGTTCTCTGGTACAATGTCCAACCTGTTTTTCCTCCCTTTTTTGCCCCCTTACAGGGTGGAGAGATTGCCTAAACAAGCTGTCTCTTCCTGAGCTGCTTTTCTCCACAACAGAGAGTTTCCCTAAAAATTGCTAATGCAAGTTAACAGGCTCTGGTCTATGACCTTAATTAGTTGATTAGAACCTTGCTGCCTGAAACTGACCAGACTTTAATCAGTTTCACATTGTCAGGAAATTTTGTAGTGAATGCTACATAGTTCCGAAATGATTTTTTTAATTACAATTTATAATCTTTGTATTTGAGAACGGTCACTAACTAAGACAGTCACCAAGCAAGAAATACAATAAATAAGGCAATCTGGTAAGTTTTGCAGTTCCTTTTCAGTTTTGTAAATATTAAGTACAAACCAGGTCAAAGAGAAACAGACAAGTAAGATATTTATGGAGGAGGAAGCTTGAGGTAAGGAAAATTTCTTAGACAATCACATGAAGAGAAATTGCAACAGAAGATGTAGAAATAGCAGTTCTCAGATTCTGCAGAAAGACATGTTTACCTTTTAAAAAAATGTTAAATAAAAGCGGCAGTGATTTTTATTGCGAAATCTTCCTCTCTTTTGCACCAAACTTGTTTGTCCTTATTGCAACTAGAAACTTGTTGACGGAAGATGAAAACTGTACTAAATTGCAATTGGTCAGAATAACCAGACGTTGCAGAAATGTGCAGCCCTCTTACTTTTCACTGAAGGAAACAAAATGGCCACAGTAGAAACTTTCAGCTCAGCACTAAGATTCTATCCCTTTTCCCGACCTAAAAACCAATGCTTCTCAACTGTGACAACTTTAAGATACTTGGGCTCCCAGATTTCTTCAGCTGGCATGAGAATTCTGAGAATTGAAGTTCACAGATCTTAAATTTGCCAAGGTTGAGAAACAATGCCTAAAAATTGCTCTGTCTTCAGATGTTTTTGTATCCCCTACACTTTACTTTTTATTATTAATCCCCATCTGTTCTGTGACATTTCAGTATGTAACATGGCTAAAACATCTCTATAGATCTTTATTCCACTATGCTTGTATCAATAGAGAAGAAAATGGAAAGGCTAGCATAACAGTGACCTCTGCATTTTGTGTGACAAAAGTTGTCCCACTATTGGAACACAAGTACACATACATTTTCAGAATTGTTGGGTTTAAAAATGCTGTTCATTCTATGGGTTTCTAGGAATTTTTTTTTAAGAAAATACTGATATCTACTACAGAATGGTGTGACTTTTTGCAATAAACCTTTTGTATTATTGAATTTTAAAGCACTTTCGAAAGTCATTCATTACAGTGTCCTGTGAAAGTTAAATGTTGAGTAATAACTGTTTCTTTCTAAACCAGGAAATTAGAGGACTTCAGATATTGAACAGCATCCAACAATAGGAACTTGGCCAATAGTTACTTTGGCTTAGCTATAGGTTTAATTTCTGGTTTAAAAGAATTTTCCCAGTATTTTTCAAACTGTATAGAAACATTTATAAAATAAATAATCTCTTCTTACCACTTTTTCCTGCTCTTTATTTGGAATAAGTTAGACTTACTACAATAGACTCTCTGGAATGAAAAAGTATCTATGGTTGTGAGCATATAGAGTTACTTTGGAGGATGACTCATAATTTTGCAGGTGTCAGTTTGTCCTTCCCAAGCAGTGACCCAAACAGCAAACCACAGAAATTCAGTGAAGTGTGAATGCTATAAAAATGGTCTCAAATTTGGCCTTTCTGTCTTCAAAACTGTGTTTTTGCAGTTGCTAGATATGCAAATGCTACAAGCTGTTGGAACTGGAAAGTTCTAGAATTACAGCTGCAAATCATTAAACTTTATTATGGTCAAAGAACACCATAAGGAGTGTGAAGTACAATAAATTAAAAAGCATAGAAAATAGATCAGGTCTAAAGAATAGTAATTATAAAAAGTTAAAGGATATAAAACAAGTATATATGAAGCAAAAGTCTAAAAAGAATCTAAAAGGAGAGGTTAGAAGCATTAGATTAGATGTAGGGGGTATAAAATTAGTAAGTGGTAGACTGTGTCACAGTACAGAGCACTTAAGATGAGGAACTAGTGCTCGTTGAGACTATGGCACAGATCATCTGATGAATTTTAAGCACTGCTGCATACAAAATGGCAAAATATGTTGTATCAGGGTCAGTATCTGAAAACGGCAGAGAGATGTAGATTTCTCCTATGCACCCTGTGTAATGTACAGTACTCTGTACAGTAATGGTGAGATGAGTCTAGTGCAAATGTCTTTGTAATACAGGCACTGGGCAAATATATGTTTTGTTATTTCTATGTGTTCAGAATCACAGAAATGTGTAGAGAATTTTCCGGCCTCAGCCTTCAAGGACAGCTTTGGAGAGGGCATGACATCTTGCCAGAGTAAAGGCCCTCTGATGGTTAGGTACTTTGATTAGTTACATGCAATAGGGAAGGCAGAGTACTTGTTGGATTCACTGACGATAAAGGTCGGGACCTGGTTAGATCCAGTTGCATTGGATTGGCCTAATCATATCCCATGCTGAGTAGAAGATACAGTATGTGTGGCTCAGTGCCATGTTGAACTATTCTTCTGTGAATGATTTTTCTCAGAGGATCCTGTCTGATTCCCAATGAACAATCATGTTCCAACACTATATTGTGAAAAACAAGACATTAACTTAAGAAAAAGCTGTATAATGTCCTAATGTCTTATCTTTGTTGAAAAACAGCTGGTAAAGAAAACTATCTTACATCTTTCAGGCTGATGCATGCCATGCTTACCAAATTGTGCACCGGAATGGTATACCAGATGAACGAATCATTGTCATGATGTATGATGATATTGCTTATAATGATGAGTAAGTGATAAACATTTAGCCGCGCATATCGTCTTTGCAACAATGCTACAAATAAAGTCACAAGGTTTTTTTCTCATAAAAGTCTCAGTTTCACAACAGTAACTTTCGCTTACTGTTCGAATGAGCCTCATAATTTTTTCAGGCACACTACACAACCAACTCATTTGGGCTTACCCAACTGCTTTAACCTCTTATTTTTCTCAGGAAACAAAAACACAGCTTGCATTCCACTGGAATAATCAGTACAGATAGTCCTCAACGTATGACCAATTGTTTAATGACTGTTTGTGGTCATGACAGCCTCACTACGGATACTTTACAGCTCTAAAGCAAGCCATCATATAGTCTTGCACTGGGTCCCCTAGTCCCATAAGTGCATGTTGAGTGCTTGACAACCTGTCCTCATTTACAGTTAGTATCCTGTAATCATGTGATTGCCATTTGCAATCTCTGTCAGCTTCCCCAAAATGTCAGTGGGAAAGCCATTAGAGAATGTTGCAAACAGAAGGGACGTTGGCTTTGAGGTCTATTTCCCCTCCCCTCTGCGGGGAAGAGAAATCTTCCACCAAGTTGGAGGAATGGACCTCAAATCTGGAGAAAATACTCCGTGATACTACTTAAAATGATATCACATAAAAACTATGATCTATAGATAAGGAAAGGATAATATTTTTACAGGGACCAGATAAGTGGTAAGATAATGAACTAATGTTAAGAATACCAAAAATTTGGGGGGGTGGTTTACTACCTTAGCAAACAAGGTATGTGTATCTAAAAGTCTGGAAATGCTATATGTATTTTTTTTTGTTACCTGGAGGCTAACCAGCATCATCATCATGAAATTGGAGGAAAAAGTAATTAAGGGAGAAAGTTTAATGGATCAGGATGGGGAAATTGGCTTCCCTGAAGGAAAAACTAGATTTCCTCAAAGATTAGAATCCTTATTTAGCTTTGTAGAAGGTTCTGCTTTCTAAAGCAGTTAATGTTCGTTATGAAATGTCTAGATTATGATATTTTATGTATACATGTACCGTAGTATTCACACTCTTTTTCCATTTCCAGGAATCCAACCAAAGGCATTATTATTAATCGACCAAATGGCACAGATGTATACAGAGGAGTAATAAAGGATTACACAAATGATGTAAGTGTCTGATTTCCTTGTATGATGATATGGAACAGAGGAGCTAATTGGGGCTCAAACAGTGCTTGATGTTATGAATACAGTAATTAAACCCAAATAAAAAAAATACTGTACATCCAAATAATAAGAGAGTGCAAACTATGGAAAATGCTATTTCATTTAGGCTTTTGTGCTCCTCAAGGCCATTTCAATCCTGGACTCCATGCTTTGTTTTGTTACCTCAGACCAATCAGTTGGCACGTACCTTCTCTGCTCTCATCATTCTCTCCATCAGCCTTTTTTTTTAAGATGGGAGTCACACCCTATACTGTACTGATCCCTCTGGTTGAGAAACATTGCTGTTGCTTACATATAATGAAGGTGTTATATATAATAATAAAGGCAGGATATAAATAAATTAATAGATATGCTGGTTATGGGTTGTTTGCTACAGATTCTGAACAAAGAGCTCATTTCAGTTTTCAATTTGTACCAATCTATAGGAAGTTACTCCAGAGAACTTCCTTGCCGTGCTAAGGGGTGATGCTGAAGCAGTAAAGAATATCGGATCAGGAAAAGTATTACGAAGGTAATAGGAAAAAGGACAGACTAGGTTCCAAAAATATGACTTCGTTGCTAATGTAATTTTATAGACTTTATTTATTTTATAAATAAGTGACGAGTTCCTTTGTGTTTTGCAGTGGCCCCAAGGATCACGTATTTGTTTACTTCACAGATCATGGTGGCCCTGGAATTCTGGCTTTTCCAAATGATGATGTATGTTTTTCCACACAAAATGCCTGCCTGTGTGTCTGCAAGGAAGGGAGGGGGAGAGAGGAAGCTCATCAGTGTTTATTTCTTTGGTTCTTTATGAAAAGGAAACCAGAATATCAGCTCCTGAATTTGACATGGCATGCTTGCAGAAATTGTTCTGAATATTGGGGGGAGTCCATGTGTACATATGACTAATAGTATGAAAGAATGCATGTATATTGGTTGAGAATTGTAATGAATTTTCCAAGTAGCATATATTTTAGATTGACTATAAAAATAGAATGTAAATAATTATTGCTTTGATTTCTGAATTTATATCTTCTTTCTCTAATTTAGATAATTTGTGAGATTTATTTTACTTCCAACAACTTGGTTTTACCAAAACAGGGACTAAACTCAAAAATCAGGCTTCTCTTTAATCTCTGATATGTGGATAATTATGCCAGCATATATCTCAAGTTGTAAGGGTTTCGTATAATTTTGGGGGAGGAATGCTTACAGTATGTTTCCAATTTTATTTGCTTGAGAGCAATGAGAGCTAATTGTGGTCAATTTGTTTTCCAGCTCAAGGTGCAACACCTGAACAAGACAATTAGGTATATGTACCATCATCAAAAATACCAAAAGGTAAAATTCTTATGATCCAGATATAAAAATAGCATAGAAAATTTCTTTGTAGCTTTGTAACTATTTTTACATAGTTTAATAGAAAGGATGACATAGAAAGTTAGATGATTGTGTTACCAAATATGAGGAATTATAGTACTATAGCAGTAAACCTGCAAGCCTTTGTTATTTATTGCAATTGACTGCATGAAAATCTTGGTTTTGAAGTGCCTGGGAATCATACAGTATTCAGTTCAATGCTGTGATGCAATAAATTTTTCACTAATAAGCTGCTTGGAATGTGGCCTTGGAATGAGGAAATTGCAAGGGAAATTGATGTTAAATCTGAGCTCAGTTCTATGAAGGCTTCTTTTTCACTGATTGCTATAGCTCTGGTATGATTAAAGATGAATAAGAATTAATTTGGGACATAACATGTAAAATAAGAGCAAACTCCACTCCTTTCTAACACTGATGGTGTTACCTATGAAATGTGTAAGAAAATCACCAAGCTCAGAAAGCACAAAGGACCCCATAGGTCAGCCTTAGGTACAAATATTCTATCATTCTATCATATCAAATATTCTGTCAACTCACTTTTTTAAAAAGTATAGTGCGAACTACAGTGTTACATAGCTAAGTTGTCATCTGTTTTGAATGCCTGCACTGAAACAGAAGATGCTTATATTATTCTCTGTTTGATACGAACGCTCATTTCCAGAGAAAAAGATAAAATAGAACCTTTTTTCTTCAATTTTATTAATCTAGAGGCCCCAAGTAGCACTTAATTGATGTGTTCTATTTATATTCCCCTTCCAATGTCTTAAAAACTTGTACAATAAATCATCCAATTTGCAATTGTGTTTAAATGTATCATGTTCTCATGCAAACAGATTGGAAAGAGTTTCAAGCCTTTCATTCAGCATCTTATAAAATTTGTGTTTGCCAACATATGTGAAAATTGTTATTCCCTAGCCAGGATTCCCAATCACTGAGAATGCTGACTAAGAATTATATCTTGAGGATTTCAGATCAGAAAAGGCTACTTTAAAAGGCAATATAATAGAGGAAAAAAAGTGAATATAATGAACCAGCCACTGCTAAAATATTTCTAATGGAGTCTTCTGTAAATTACAGATGGTTTTTTACATTGAAGCATGTGAGTCTGGATCAATGATGGAAAATTTACCTAATAATATTAACGGTAAGTGATCAGTCAGTATTTTGATGTGGAAACTAATAAGTAACATTAAAGAAAACTCAGCTTAATGGAACATTTGAAGGAAAAATTCTCAATCCAAATTTATATCATAGACATTAATTTATGAAATTATAATAATTTGCAAAGTCACATAATTGAAACTTACATTAAATTTGTGCCCATTTATTTGTTGATTCAGTTTGGGTGCCACCTTATTCCAATTTACTTTGGGATGCTCACAACAATAGTATAAAAAATACAGAGTGCAAAAATAACCAAAGGAAGTACAAAAATAACAACAGAATAATGACAAGATGGCAATCCAACACCAAAGGAAACATAAATCACAAACAGGGAAGTCTCAACTACCCTACCCTGAAGTCTGGGAGATCAACCAGGTATTTAAGTCCTTCTGGAATGCCATATGCATTTCAGGAGGAACCTCATTCCAAAGGGGAGATACCACTACAGAGAAGACATGCTTCCTGGGTCCTGAAAGATGACACCCTTTAATTGAGAGGCCTGGAGCATGTCCACTGGGCTGGATTGTATCAGTTAGGCAGAAACCATGGGAGACTGACGGCCCTCCAGATATCCAGGTCTTATGCCATGTAGATGATGGGGAAGCCAGACTCACTTAACAACCGTGTTACTAACTTAACAACTCCAGTAATTCACTTAACAAATGTGACAAGAAAGGTTAAAAAAAATGGGGCAAAACTCACTTAACCACTGTCTCGCTTAGCAACAGAAATTTTGGGCTCAGTTGTGGTTGTAAGTCAGGGACGACCTGTATTGTAGCTTTTTAAATATAAAGTTTTATATATAATTGACAGTTTAATAATAATAATAAAGTTGGAAGGGATCTTGGAGGTCATCTAGACCAACCTCCTGCTTAGGCAGGAAACCCTATACCATTTCAGACAAATGGCTGTCCAGTCTCTTCTTAAAAAGTTCCAGTGTTGGAGCAATCACAGCTTCTGGAGGCAGGTTGTTCCACTGATTAATTGTTCTAACTGTCAGGAAGTTTCTCCTTAGTTCTAGGTTGCTTCTCTCTCTGGTTAGTTTCCGTCTGTTGCTTCTTGTCCTGCCTTCAGGCACTTTGGAGAATAGCTTGACTCCCTCTTCTTTGTGGCAACCCCTGAGATATTGGAACACTGCTATCATGTCCCCACTCGTCCTTCTCTTCATTAGACATACACAATTCCAGCAACCGTTCTTTATATGTTTTAGCCTCCAGTCCCCTAATCATGATAACACACTTTGAATTACCCACAGAAGTACTCTGTCAATTAATATGGCCATAGAGCAAAGAGGTCACATGGGCATTTTGGACCACTTGAAGCTTCTGAGTGGTGTTCAAGGGTAGCCCCATGTACAGTACCTGGCAGTACTTGAGACGTGAGATGACATTTGTATGGACCAACTAAAAATAATGGACTTGACTGTTATGTGAAGAGTGAAGATTTGGTTAGTTGTATCCAGTTAAATGATGATTGTTAAACTGAGTTTCCATTGTAATTCATTTCAGCAGATAGTATATGTACTGGCAGTATAGTTGCACTACTAGTTAATTATGGTTTAAAAATAGAGTACCTTGTCTAACTTGTCATCAGCTGACATTTTTGCTTATGTATTTTTTTTTCAATCTGTGGGTTAAACTGCAGATTTTTACTTTACATTTTGGGGCGCATCCAATAGTATTTTGTGAATAGAACTAAAAAAAACTTGTGAAAAAGTAACTTTGTGATCAACATTTACAACCTTTGCAGGTCTATAAAGCAAAGAAAGGCTGAAGCAAGATCATATGCATAATTGTGGTTTTACTTAGTGACGACTTTGTTTAACAAATAAGTTGCCAATCCCAATTGTAGTTGATAAACAGTATCTGTAGTTTATTTATTTTATTTTATTTTATTTTATTAAATTTCTATACCGCCCTTCTCCCAAAGGACTCAGGGCGGTGTACAGGGCAATAAAATGCAACATACAAAAGTTAAAAAGAAAATTAAATTAATTGGCCCTAACAATAAATAGTTAAAATAAACTCAAACCCTTAGTCCAGGCCGGCCTGTTCGAACAACCAAGTCTTCAGATCACGGCGGAAAGAGCGAAGGTCGGGAGCCGTCTGGAGCTCAACAGGCAGTTGATTCCAAAGGGCTGGCGCGCCCACAGAGAATGCTCTCCCCCTGGGGGCTGCCAGCCGGCAATCCCTGACCGACGGCACCCTGAGGAGGCCCTCAGTTCGTTTCAAGTGCTCAGAATCACTGACTTTGAAATTGTTGAAGAACCATTAAAAATGTGCAAGCCAACATAAATCGTTACTGGTCTGAAAGAACTATTTGCATTATTTATGTGTATGAAAATAATCTTTATTCTTCAGACCTCTTCTTTTTCCATGTTTAGATCAAACCTTTTGTAGATTCTAAATATGTGAATAAATTCTATGATCAATTGAGAGCTCTAATTATTGTTGAAAATGTAAAGATCTCAGAAACCATTCAAGCTGGGACAATTTAACCTGTGCCCACAGACTGAAATTGCCAACATACTGTATCTTAGACATTTCATTACTGATTGATTACCTTGTTCAGCCTGTCCTTTTACTTTCTCACTTTATTTAAAGTGGAAAGATTTTAAAAAGAACATGCATTATGACTTTAAGTTACCTTAAAATCCAAGTGCTTCAAATTGTACTATTGGTCAGGTTGTACAAGTATAACGGATTTCTGTCCTGAGCAAGTCAATAGGGCTTATCCATTTTCTTCACAGTTTATGCCACAACAGCATCTAACCCTGATGAATCTTCATATGCATGTTACTATGATGAAAAGAGAGAAACATATCTTGGGGATTTTTACAGTGTCCAATGGATGGAGGATTCTGATGTGGTAAGTTGCCAAGATACGGTATTTGCTTGTGCAAGAGCCTATATTAGGGATTACATTGTGGCAAATAGAAATAGAAAGATGAAACATATATATTTCTTTGCTTTTATTGCATCTGCAAATAGCCAGCTAGTGGCCCTATTCCAAATGATTTATTCTTATGTGGAGAGAATCATCTGGGGGACCTTTGTGAAAGGTATTGACATCTGGGGGATCATGTCACTTGGATTTGCTCACAGATGGACTTTGACTAGGCTGGTCCAGTTAAGGCATAGTCTTGCTCAATTATCTGGGAATAATTGGACAGCATGCTGTGGACTGTTAGTCCAATCACCTGACATGAGGTTGAGTCCATGTAGTGGTGTCAGCCATCTTGAGGGAGGGGCTTATTCTATTAGCCTTGAAAGAGGCATTGATGTGCCCAATCTTCAAAAGGCCGTTGCTAGACACAGATAACCACCCTAGACAATTTTTGTTTGGCCTCCTTGTTGAGAAGGTGGTTGGGTTGCAGCTGAAGAGAGCTCTGAAAGGGAGTGGATTACTTATATCCTGAATCAGTTCAGATTGTAGAGCATCAAGATGGCATGATGCTTGCACTGGTTAGTGACCTGTGTTGCAACCCAAACAAGGATGGGGCAACCTTAATGATACAGGAGGAGCTTGGATTTAGGAAACAGGTGGCCAAACGTACAATTAAATGACCCTGTCCACTTAATCAGGAATCACAAGTCAAATTCAATCCACCTAACATCACTAGACTATATCCCAGGCAGCTCATTGAACCTGACCAGTCAGAGTCCAACTCTGAGTGAATCCAAATTATTTTCTCCACCGAATAGCAAGAAAAACCCTGTAGGTGGCTCCTGGATTCTGACCTTCCTCACTCTACACGGGTCATGCAGATATAGTAAATATGTAGAAATAATCAGGTTTTGCCATACTTATTGCCAGGATATAGGCCTGAACATGGGTTGTTATTCATGTTCAGTCTCATTAGTCTTTGTCTCCCCCTTCTGGTGCTTCATCTCCCAGAGCTCCTGAGAGAGGTCACAGAAATACTAAGCCACGTGAGAGTAATCTGGTCCACGTCCTCAGCCACCCACCTATTCCAGGTTGAAGCTAAGGCCAATGTTGTCATTCAGAGCCACTTCTAGACATTATGGTGCCTTAGGTGAAGTCATATTCTGTACCTCCTATGGTTTGGTTCATCTTCAGATTTTGTTAGGTATTTTAAAAAGGCACCTATTATTTCCCCTATGAACTACTTATGATTTTTTCAGCCCTGGACAATTTTGGGGGGAGGGGGCTGCAGGGGGCATTTTTTTACCCTATTTACACAGTAAATAATCTTAATTATATAAGCAACTATATACCATTGTTGGCAAGAATTCTGCAAAACTTGCACTGGTCATCATTATTTCTTTTTGCTCTTTTATTGCTCAAATTTGGCACTTCCTAACATTTGGTGCCCTTAAGCTGGTGTCTACTCGTCCTTAACTTAGAGCCAGGCCTTTGGTATCCAGGAAGTGTGCCTTCCCTTTTGCAGCATCTGCCTGTGTCTCTCCTCCCCAGATTCAAGCTCTCTCTACCTTGCCTTCTTTTAAATGAGCCATAAAAACTTGGTTTTACTCTCTGGTCTTGGGCTCAGGTGATTTCTCCATTTTCGTAATGTGTAAGTTGCTTTGTTACCTTATAGAAACTGGTCCCTTAAAAAAAAAGAGAGAGAGAGAGAACTTCTGTGCACTTCTGGATACCATTAGTAAAGTGTATTGCACAAATGTCTAAAAGAGGCATATTCTTTCATTTCTCTGAATATTAATTACCGGTCCTTACATATTCCTCATAATTTTTTCCAATGTAAAACAAATGATCTGTGCTGAGTTTTGTGGAAATTCCTTTTGAATTTAAAACTCTCTTGTATAATTTGTCACTTGGGGAGTTTTTCAACATTTTTTAAAAGATTATATTACAAAGATTCTAACTGAGAACTGGAGAGGAACGGTGTATTTGAATATTTGTTCATAAAAGCCTTAATCGCATGGAAAAATTTTGTTTCTTTTTCATCTTGCAGGAAGATTTGAAAAAAGAAACCCTCCACAAGCAGTTTGTGTTAGTAAGGAACCACACCAACACTAGTCACGTGATGCAGTATGGAAACATTGTGAGTAATAGATAATAGTGAAGTGAGACAGATTTTTGTGAAAGTAGCATTCTACCCAGAACTGAAAAAACTTTTTGGATAAGAAGTGAAACATTTTCAGAGAAAAAAAAATCCAAGGAAGTCCAGTTGCCTTTTGGAAAAGCACCTTTGAGATAACCATGACCTGGATGATTGAGACACCCTATAGCAGTGGTTCCCAACCTTTTCTATACCTCGCACCCCTAGAATGCTTCTGATACATTCTCGCACTCCTTACAAACGTTCAAAGTAACGGCAATGAATTATGTAAAGGTAAAAGGTAAGGGTTCCCCCGCACATGCGTGCTAGTCGTTCCCGACTCTAGGGGCCGGTGCTCATCTCCGTTTCAAAGCCGAAGAGCCAGCACTTGTCCGAGGACGTCTCCGTGGTCATGTGGCCGGCATGACTAGACGCCAAAGGTGCACGGAGCGCTGTTACCTTCCCACCGTAGTGGTCCCTATTTTTCTACTTGCATTTTTACGTGCTTTCGAACTGCTAGGTTGGCAGAAGCTGGGACGAGTAACAGGCGCTCACTCTGCTACGCGGCACTCGGGATTCGACCCGCCAAACTGCCGACCTTCTGATCGACAAGCTCAGCGTCCTAACCCACTGAGCCACAACCGCGTCCAAATTATGTATATAACTATAATTTTGAAAACCCAAGTTTTCGTACCCCCTGGACTATCGTCTTGCACCCCCAGGGGGTGCGAGCCCCCCTGGTTGGGAACCCCTGCTCTATAGGCATCCACTTCTTCTGTAAAGTTCATTTTGAAAGCTATATGAGAAAAGGAGACGTCCTTTAGATGTTGCATTGCTGAGTATTCTTATTTACAGTTTTGTGCAAGGAATGCAACTTTTCGAATGCCAGACCAACATTTGAGTTTTGAAAGATGGAAAGAAAAATAAAGAAAAAAAGAGGGAGAGGGACAGAGAATTCTTTACCTTCCTCGTTTTTATACTTTCTAATTAAGATCTAACTTTCAGTAGATCATCTCACCATAAGAGGTATGGCCCTGACATCTGTGAGGGTCACGAATGGCCAACTGTCTTCCTAACATAATTTTTCCAAATTAAGTTCATATATAGGGCAAACTCTGGCAACTTCCCAGTTCTAGCTTGGGGTTGTTTAGTGTAGGGAAGAGGAAATAATGGAACTCACAATTCTGCTGAACTGCCACTCTCAGTAATCCCATCTGCAGTGGCCTCCAACTTTCCTTTGCTTATCTTTCCTGTGCCAGGTAGACCAACAGAGATCATGTTTTACAATGTGGTCCTTGTGACCAAGGATCTGCAGGCTCACTTGGTCGCCAGTGAGTCTCCCTGATAAATAATTTTATCAAATAGTCCCCTAAATGTGCTTCCATTCTGTTTTTGAAGGGGTTGTCTTTTTGTTTTTCTACTTGCAGTCTATCTCCCATATGAAAGTAATGCAGTTCCAGGGCTCAAAACAGAATTCCAGCATCCCCATTTCATTGCCGCCAGTCGATCACTATGACCTCACACCTAGCCCTGATGTGCCCCTTGCAATTATGAAGCGAAAACTGATGGCCACCAATGACATCTATGAAGCAAAGGCAATTGTAAAAGAGATGAAGACACATCTAGAGGTAAGGGTGAAGAGGAAATGCAATATGGGCTTCATTAGAAAGGGACTAAGTCTTGTGTTTCTGTGAAAGGTATCTCCGTTAGAAGAGAAATGCCATGTTGACATATTGGGCTAAGCTAGGACTAAACAAGCTGAAGCCACAGGGGTTCATACCAAGCCTCTGGAAACCCTTTCATTGATAGGGGTAAAAAAAAAATAGCAGCATGGCTCTCTCACCTTTTACAGTGGGAAATATATAACATTTATGATGCAAGCTTTACAGAAAGGGACCTTGCCCCAAACAGGCAAAGAATATCCTGCTTAGGGCTGTTACATACCTATTTTGCATCTTGGATTCCATCCACTCTGACCCCTCCCCAAACGTAAAATATGGTTCCCAGCTAGTAAAAAGTTGCCCACCTTTATATTAAACCATGCTTAATCTTGATTTGTTAATAAACCTCAGTCTGTGTGGTAAGTTCACATAATGCATTAACTAAATAAACAATACCATGATTTAGCATGATGTTTAATTCATGCTGCTGTTTACCCAAGGGGATTAAAAATGTGCTATTAAATGTATTTCAGTATTTAGAAAATGCCGACTCACTGTTTTATTTGAGAGGAAAATGATGCTTTAGAGTTGTGCTAGGAAAAAAAATCAGCTGATAATGCAGCACCTTATTTATTTGATTATTATAGCCACACATCTCGACAAGGCGTAATATAAAACATAAAACAATTAAAGGTTATTAAAGAATTAAAACAATACAAAATAAAATATATGTCACACCATGTAAAACTGTACCTGTAGGGCCCTTAACACTACAGGGCCCTTAACACAAGGCGTGTGGTCCAGGATCACAACCACATCTTTACCGCAGAAAAATAAAATCATTGGGGGAAAAACCCTGATGCAATAAAAAAAAATCCTCAAAAGCAATAAAAAGAGGCTGTCAGCAAACAAGTTGGCAAGATACTGATGACCCAAGCATGAGTTTACAAGAATTCAGAGAAGTAATAGTTGAGTCGGGAGCCATCTATTCTGGAGAACTGTGCTATGTATCATACTAACCAGGGATACTGGAAGGTCATCTAGATAATTTGCCATAGTCCTCCATATATAGTAAGTTGCTAACTCCACATGGTCTTGTCTTATTTGATATCATTATACTTTTCTGTTATTTAAAGTTTTAAAGTCTGAGATCAGAAGCGTTACACTTGGATGTTTTGTTGTATGAAGTTGGCAAGGATGTTCTTAAAAACAGGAATGGTAAATGGTCAGTGAGCTAAAAATAGATGAAGTGAAAATAGTCTGGTTCATTTGAGTTAACTTTACAGTGCAGACTTTCATTTCAGCTGCCAATACAGACTTGAAATATCCTTTTCAAAAAATGTATTGGGTCCAGATTTAATTCGGTTTAAAAGAAAACATTGAGGATGTTGAGACCTAAATCTTAGTTTTGAGTATATTAAATTCCATTAGCCCAATGGTTCTACTCACAGAATGAATGAATTCTTCTATGAATGACTGGATTGTATATTGTTGTATCATAACACTGGATTTATGACCAAAATATTTACAATCATCTGCATAATTATAACCTCTATTATGCAAGATTTGCAGAATCAGGAAATTCCAAAAAGTTGAAAAAAATGCATGAAATATCAATCAGAATGAGGAGGAAGATAATACAAAGAATTTAAGTGTTATGAATGGCATTGAACCAGATATTTCCCTAGAATTTGATCTTAAAAAGCTGTTACGATGATGACTGTAGGCAGGTTGTAGGAGGGAAAATATTCATGTGCATGTGAATACAGATAGTTCTCATTTAATGACTGTCTTATACAGCAATTGTTTGCAGTTACAGTGTTGAAAAAATAACTTTGCAACTAGTCCTTGCAATTACAAAGTAAAATTTTGAAGTAAAATCCAAAATTTGTCATGTTTCACTTAGCGGCTATTGAGTTGCTGGTGGTTGCTAAAAACCTGTTTTTGTTTTTCTTTGCCCTGAAAGAAAATGAAAGTTGTTCCAGCATTCATTATTTCCTCTTGTTATATTTTTAAGATCCTAAAAAACATCCATTTCTCTTGTATTTTTCTCTTTTAGGCCAGACAGTTGATTCAGGAGTCAGTGCACAAGATCATATTTTTAATAACAGGCTCTAAAGAGCAAGGAAGTAAAATCTTGTCATCTAGAATGAGCCTCAGAAATTATGACTGTTACGAGTCAGCAATGGATCACTTTAAAAAACATTGCTTTAACTGGCACAATCCTTTGGTAAGTTAATTCAAGATGTTGGGGTGGCTGGTCTTTCTTGGACTATGTAAAATTGAGAAACTGGTCTGTTCTATTTGTATCCAAAGGAAAATTTCAGTTTGGTTATTTGGTTGACCAGGAGCGTAAATAGTTGCATTTTTGTTTTTCCACTTGAGCAAGAAGTAAATCTTACTTAACAAATTAGCCGGAATTGTCAAGGGCTTGTGTCAAGGTGCTTTGATTTTGAACAAGATAGTATTGCAGCAGCCTTGGGAAAGTAGCGTATTTTGTATCCTGTTCTAAGATACGTTGGGCATAGTGTTTCCGAGCCTGGGTTTCTTGCATCCTTGACTGTTGGCCAAGTTGGTTGGGGCTGCTGGAAATTATAGCTTCTTCTGATCCAAAAGATCAAGGTTTCTTATTCCTGGTTTGATAAAACTTCTTAGCATACATTTTTTTATTTGCTGTGAAGTACAACTTTGTTCAGTAGAAGAAAAAATTATTGAAATCACCCATTATGAAAAAAAATGTTTGGTATGGTGTGTGCCCAGCCCACTTCATGGTAGAAAATTGGGTCCTTT
Source organism: Vipera berus (assembly GCF_964194415.1). Classification (NCBI taxonomy): domain Eukaryota; kingdom Metazoa; phylum Chordata; class Lepidosauria; order Squamata; family Viperidae; genus Vipera; species Vipera berus. The sequence continues at coordinate 42,478,992 of NC_138202.1, forward strand.
GCTGGATCCAAGTATGCCCGTAAAAAATTGCCAATGGTCAACCATAGCCTTGTTGTTTCAGATCTGAACTGTTGCAATTTGCTCTATAAGACCTTGAATGACCTTCAAGATCATTCAAATGTGTCAGATGATCTAGAAGGAGAGGGCTTATTTGTTATGGGTGCACCAAATCAAATTTTAAAAAAAACTTTATACAAAACGCTACTAAGGGAGCTGTATTGGCTTCCAGCTATCTTCTGGGTACTATTGAAAGTGCTACTTGTCACTTTTAAAGCTTCACATGGTTGAGGCATATATCAGTGGGTCCATCTCCTTAGGTTGAATCTGCCCACCTAACAAGACAGCTTGTTAGGGGTTCCACTGCTGAGGAAATGCCATGAGATGCAGAGACACACTGCTGAGTTTTTTCAGTAATGGAACAGTGAATCCCATTATTTGGACCTCCATTTCTTATTATATTTCTGAAAAGCTATAGCAACATAGTTCTTGAGGGCATTTGAAGATGAGTATTTCACCTTTAAGGGATGGTACATGAGGTTGGCTTCAGTCAATCGTAACAGTTTTGCTTTTGGTTTTACTCCTGTTATATTGGTTTGCTGTGATTTTTCAGAAACTGAGCAGCTTAAGAAAACAGATAAATCCATTGAAAAGGAATAAAATCTAGGAAAATCTCTTCATATTGAGTCATGAAAAATAATTTCTGTTGTTTGTATTCATTTTCAGTATGAATACGCTCTGAGACAGTTATATGCCTTGGTCAATGTCTGTGAAACAGGGTATCCCATTGACAGGTAAAAAAAAATCACATGAGTATTTTATCTGTTGATCTGCAGATAGGCAACCTTTTACAATCAAAGGCCAGGTTTGTTTGTTTGTTTGTTTTAAAGGCCTGACAGCCATAATGGATATAGCAGTGACTTTTCTGGATGGAATTTTCCTCCTCCTCTTGTGACTTTATTTTTTAAAAAAAATAGCTTTCAAATTTCTATAATGTAATCTTAGTGGGATTTCAAGAAGGGGAGCACAAATGGTCTATTATTGTCAGTCCTTATTTACTGGTAGCTCTGGCAACTTTCAGATGTAGACATTTTTATTGTTGCTCTGTGAAAATGTGCTTTAGTGGTTGGTACTTTGTAAAATTTAGATCTATAAAACATTAGTGCTATGAAGATTTTAATAATTTACCATTGTTTCCCCTTGCAGGATACAATTGGCCATGGATCAAGTGTGCCTTGGATAACTGCCTCTTCCAGTAAAATCTACCTCCTTTCAATCAATTAATCAATAACCCATGACATTAATCTGGAATAATCAACAAGGCATTAACGCAAAGCAAAGCAAAATCATTTACAGGCATATGTTGCAAAGCAACAAGCCCATTATTTTTAAAACAAGTGACTGGGTCCTACACTTTAAAGCTTTCACAGTATGCAGTGTTGTGATCCAAACCAGGTGTGTGATTTATTCCAGGAGCAGCTTGAGCCCTCCCAGTTGCCATCTGGATTCCTCTGTGTCAGTCTGGGATACTTTTTAATTTGTAATACTTTACGAATGGGCTGACTTGCGAAAGCTCTTCTGTTGAATTGAAATATGTTTAGTTATAATCCTTTTGCAGAGGCTGGGGTGTCTCAACCATTTACAGATGACCCAATAGATTTCTCAAAATTTCCTTTTGTGAATGTAATATTTTTGGTTTTTATAATTGTAGGTCAGTGCTTTCATGATTTGAAGGATGCATTAATTAAAAAGTTTACATTGCATGGCTCAAGAATAAAAAGCCATCATTCTCTCCCTCCCCATTAAAGCTGGGGTGTGTGTGTGTGCTACTATACTTTAACATGGTTCAGCTTCATTAAGGAATGAATCACGGTCTTTAAACTCAGGAGTGATGGAAGAATTATTTTGCAGCTTCTCCTGAAAGGGAATATATATAGTGTTTCTGTTTTCAAGTCTGATGTATGTTTACAAAAGATGATAGGAGACATCGCCGTATTTAGGGAAATCTTTGAATTAAAAAGAAGTTGATAAACCATTTGTGTCTTTCTGTAGTTTTTGGTGTTTAAATGGGTGATATTGCATAATAATTTATGCCTGTAGTGCATGTATTTAAGCTTTTGCCTGAGGAACCAGGAAGTGTTTTCTGGAATCTTTGGAGCTCCCCAGGAGCTTAGGAAATATTCCTTGTAGAGAAAATTAATAGCGCCAGGGAAGTTAGCATGAAGTTTTTCCAATAAATCTAATCTGGAAATTATTCTGCTGGCTTCCTGAAGCAAACAAAGAAATTATTCTTTGTCCTTAAACCTATGCAAAGAAATCATTTGAACTTTATTTTAGCATTAATCACCATGTCTTTTGTGGCACTTGAAGATAGAGAACAGTTCATCTTTGTTATTGTACCACAGCAGCCAAGATTTCATGTCAAAAAGTAACGGTTCTTCATTAGCTAGCTTAGTAAGAAGGTGGATTCTGAAAGTCTGATTATTTGAGATCTGCTATCAAGCATATATACTCCATTTAGTCTAGTCTTATGATTTTTAGTAAATTGTATTTACCCAAAAACCTAATATTTATACTACAGTATGTGTTTCCTTAATTCAGATTGCTGCTACTGAAAGCATGGATACAGTCAATATTGTGGCCATGCCTGTTTGATCAGGGCCCTGCCCTTTTTACAGCTATTTCATATATGATCCATGTAAAAAGAGATTCAACTGCATAGTTGTGGCTGCCATTTTGACTTTTTTTTTACACACACACTTTTGAGTCACCTCAATGGATAAAATCTTAGCCAGGGGGTGGGTAGTAGTGGGAGGGCACTTCCTGAACTGTTTGGGAGACTACTACAGAAAATAGGATGTTAATCTTATGACTTAGCAGAAGTGGTTGGTCCAAGATTTTGGGAATTTTTAGTGCTTTAATAAGTGAAACAAGTGGTTTAAAGTTTGCACAGGAATAAGGCACCTATTTTGTCACTTAAAATCCCCTTTCCAGGAGACCCAAATATTATGGGAAAATCTGAGGGCTGAAAATGAAATGTTGGGGTTTGCCCACTAAATTTTCTTTATAAAAAGTTGTATCTAATCATATAAATACTATACAGTTCCTAAACGTTTCCCATTCTTTTAGCCCAGTGTTTATCAACTTCAGCAAGTTGTTGGCATCTTAATTCTGGTAGTTGAAGTCCACACAAGTCTTAAACGCTGAGATTGAGAGACAGCTGCATTAGTTGTGCAGTGTTCATCATACAGTACCTTTGATGCTTCATTTCTAATCTGTGAAAATATTATTTTGCAGTAGTTCAAACATTTTCAGAGAATATTAAAAGCCCAAAATGTTTTAGATACTAAACTGAAAAAGCTGTGTTACTGAGAGGGTAAGGACTCACCTAAATTAACAACCCAAGAAAGCAGAACTCTTGAAACAGGCACTTTTATTAGGGATTAGTAACAGTAGGGAAGTCCAGGTGAGATCTGGGGAAAATCCCGGTTAAATGGTATAGTTAAACTAGCAATATTCCTCCTCCCACCAGAGTCATAATGTCCATTTGAAATCCAGCCAATCCACAGGCGGCACAATTTGCCGGTAACTGGCACAGTTGGCGTGCATCTCAAGGTCTTCTCCAGTTTCGTTTCTCTGTAACCATCTCCCTGATAACGGGGAGACATTCCTTTCTCAAGTGGATAGAGGTGGGAGAGGAAAAGTTGAAAGCAAAAGTTATCCCAAGCGAAAGCAAATATCCCCCCTCTGCCCAGCAGAATGGCAGGCCCCAAAACAAGAGCACAAGAGTATGTATGCAAGGAAAACAATAATTTGTGGACCTGACAGAGAGGCCACGCTGACTAGCAAAAAAATATATGCAATCAAATCAAACTGCTAGTTCTGAACCAAGATTTCAGCTGATCCATCCGTGGGGTGTGTTAAGAACAACAGCCACCCAAAGGAGGCCTCCTCACAAAGAGAGAGAATACCCACAGCATGTTTTCAGAATTTCAGTTTCTACTTCAAAGAATTAGGCCGCCCAACCAAGCAGAGGAAATAGATGAACTTTTTGCTAGTCAGCTAACTAAGGTATGTAAGAAGCACATCACAATAGTAATGGGGGACTTTAATTACCCTGATATCAACTGGGAGACAAACTGCACCAAGTGGAAGATCAAACAGATTCCTGTCAAACCTAGCAGACAACTTTCTCTCCCAAAAAGTAGAGAAGGGAACTAGGGGATTAGCCATATTGGATTTAATTCTCACTAACAGAGATGAAATGATAGAAGGTGTCGAAGCCACAGGAACCTTGGGGGGAAGTGATCATGCAATATTGGAATTCAACATTCTGGAGGCACAAGCAATAGAACACAGCCAAACTAGAGTCTTGGACTTTAAAAGAGCTAATTTCAATAAACTTAGAGAGACCATGGGAAGAATTCCATGGATGAGAATTCTAAAGGGGAAAACAACTCAAGAAGCTTGGGAAATTTTGAAAAGTGAGATAATAAAGGCCCAGTCTAGTACAATACCAACAAAGAAGAAAAATAACAGCTCTCAAAAGAAACCAGCATGGCTGCATAAAGAACACTGATAAATTGAAAGATAAAAAGGACAAGTATAAGAATTAGAAAGAGGGGCACATAACTAAGTCAGAATATCAGCAAATAGCCCGTGCCTGCAAAGATGAAGTGAGGAAAGCTAAGGCTCAAAATGAACTAAGGCTTGCGACCAAAGTCAAAAATAACAAAAAAAGCTTCTTTCAAAATATAAAAAACAAGAAAAAAGTTAAGGAAATGATTGGTCCATTAGTGGGGGAAAGTGGCAAGAAGGTGACAAGCAATAGGGAGAAAGCAGAACTATTTAATTCGTTTTTTGCATCTGTCTTTACACAAAGGGAAAAAACAGTCCAACCTACCCAAACCAGTGCCATAAAAAACAGAATAGAAACGCAAGTTAAGATAGGCAAGAAAATGGTAAGTGAGCACCTGTCCAGCCTAGACGAGTTCAAATCACCAGGACCAGATGGATTACACCCCAAGGTTCTCAAGGAACTGGCAGACGTGATCTCAGAACCACTGAACTATATTTTTCAAAGATCCTGGAGCACTGGGGAACTACCAGAGGACTGGAAGAGAGCTGATGTAGTTCCCATCTTCAAAAAAGGGGAAAAAAAGAACCAAGAAACTACAGACCTATCAGCCTGACCTCAATACCTGGGAAGATTCTGGAAAAGATAATCAAACAACAAATCAGCGAACACCTTGATGCAAACAAAGTCATCACTAAAAGTCAACATGGGTTTGTCAAAAACAGATGATGCCAGACAAATCTTATTACATTCTTTGACCAAGTGACAAAATTAGTGGACCAGAGGAACGCTGTAGATATAATTTACTTGGACTTCAGTAAGGCATTTGATAAAGTAGATCACAACCTACTACTTGATAAGATAGAAAAATGTGGGTTAGATAGCATTACCACCAGATGGATTCGTAGCTGGCTGACAGGCCGTACTCAGCGTGTGGTCCTCAATGGAACCGCATCTACATGGAAGGAAGTGTGTAGTGGGGTGCCCCAGGGCTCTGTTCTGAGCCCAGTGCTCTTCAATATCTTCATTAATGATTTGGATGAGGGGATAGATGGGGAACTCATCAAATTTGCAGACGACACCAAGCTGGCAGGAATAGCCAATACTCCAGAAGATAGGCTTAAGATACAGAAGGATCTGGACAGACTCGAACACTGGGCACTATCTAACAAAATGAAATTCAATGGTGAAAAAAGTAAGGTTCTACATTTAGGCAGGAAAAATCAAATGCACAGGTATAGTATAGGTGGTACCTTGCTCAATAGTAGTAACTGTGAGAGGGATCTCGGAGTCTTAGTGGACAATCACTTCAATATGAGCCAGCAGTGTGCTGCAGCTGCCAAAAAAGCCAACACAGTGCTAGGCTGCATTAACAGAGGGATAGAATCAAGATCAAGTGAAGTACTAATACCACTTTACAATGCTTTGGTAAGGCCACACCTGGAATACTGCATCCAGTTTTGGTCACCACAATGTAAAAAAGATGTCGAGACTCTAGAAAGGGTACAGAGAAGAGCAACCAAGATGATTAGGGGGCTGGAGGCTAAAACATATAGGGAACGGTTGCTGGAATTGGGTATGTGTAGTTTAATGAAGAGAAGGGTGAGGGGTGACATGATAGCAGTGTTCCAATATCTCAGGGGCTACCACAAAGAAGAGGGAGTCAAGCTATTCTCCAAAGCACCTGAAGGCAGGACAAGAAGCAACGGATGGAAACTAGTCAAGGAGAGAAGCAACCTAGAACTAAGGAGAAACTTCCTGACAGTTAGAACAATTAACCAGTGGAACAACCTGCCTCCAGAGGTGGTGAATGCTCCAACACTGGAGGTTTTTAAGAAGAGACTGGACAGCCATTTGCCTGAAATGGTATAGGGTTTCCTGCCTGAGCAGGGGGTTGGACTAGATGACCTCCAAGGTCCCTTCCAACTTTATATTATTATTATTATTATTAATTGTGCCTTATTCTTTTTCACCACTCCAACCCCCACCCACCCCCAACCTTTTCCTCTTAAACATTTGCTGGTCTGTTTGCTTTTTCCATTTCCTTCTGCTTCTAGAAAATCATTAGGCAACACAGAATTGCTGAACTAAGTAGTATAACTTGATCCTGTGACCTCTGTTCTCTAAAGAGCTTAGTAAGCTAATAGGCTTTCTTGCAGCTGTTAGCTGTGTCTTGAGTTTGAAACAACTTCCTTAGAAAACAAGGCATTGCACTTTTTTCCTTCCTCTGTTTGTCTTCCGTCCCTCATTTTTAAAGGGCAGTTGGAAATCCATTGCTTAGAGCCTGAATTTATTAAACTGAAATTTAACCACAAGAATAGCACTGGTTTCCAGTGGTGGTTGATATGTTTCTTGTTTTTATTCAGATTTCCAGTCCAAAATAGTCGTAGAAATTTCTACTGAAACATTCTGTATTGATCCAAGTGGACTCAATACCCTAACTTCCAACTCTATGATAGATTATTGAAAACCAGACTACTCCAGGTTACAAGGGCTAATTTTATGTTTTTTCTTGTCTTGGAGATCTCCAATATGTATAGTGAGGGAAAAAATATTTGATCCCCTGCTGATTTTGTACGTTTGCCCACCGACAAAGAAATGATCAGTTTATAATTTTAATGGTAGGTTTATTTTAACAGTGAGAGACAGAATAACAAAAACACATTTCAAAAAAGTTATAAATTGATTTGCATTTTAATTTTATTTTTTTAAGTTTTGTTTTTTTAAGAGTTGAAAAATAATTATTCAACAAAAAAACGTGTTGTCTGAGTATCTTATTCACTAATACAAATTAAATTCCTAATCTCTAAATCTTTTCTCTAACCATTGATAAAATAGGTCCCAAGTTTGAAAATATTCTGTTTCTTCTTTTTCTTTCAAGCTTAAAGTAAGTCTGTCCATTTCCGCACAATCTAATATTTTTTTTGATTATTTTTTCTGGTGGTATTTCTTTAATTATTTATATTGTGCAAATATAATTCTTACCACTGTTATCACATGTAGAATCAAATATGTACTTTGCTTATCAAGTTTTTCTGGCATTATACCTAGTAAAAAAATTTCAGATTTATAGTATATGAGTTTCTCTAACATTTTTTCTAACCAAGTGTGGATTATTGTCCAATATCTCCTTGCTTTAACACATGTCCACCACATATGATAATAAGTATCTGGTTTGTATTTACATTCCCAACATTTGTCTGTCATGTTTTTAAACATTTTTGCTAATCTTGTTGGTGGCAACTGCCATCTATAAAACATTTTATATAAGTTTTCTTTGTATGAAGCTGACTTTGTCAATTTATAGTTTCTTTCACACAAACTTTGCCACTTTTCTAAGTCTATATTATATCCAAAATTCTTTGCCCATGCTATCATTGTCTCTTTTACTTGTTCATCTTCCATTTTGAAATTTAATAAGAAATTGTACATTTTTTTGATTAACTTTTCACCAGAAATTAATAATGTCTGATCAAACATAGTCTGTTCTTTGTAAAATCCATACTGTTTAATATCTTTATCATATCTGACTTGTATTTGTAAATGTAACCACCATGTTAAATCGATGACCTGATTTTCCATCTGTTGCCTGGATTTTAAGTTTCCTTCAGAATTTAGAATATCTTTTTCCATATTTTATCAAGACTGACTAGATTTGAGTGTACGAATGCTTCCATTGTTGAAAGCCATCCTGGAATTTTCCAATAAATTTTACATTTTATTTTTTCCCAAGTTAATAATAATGCATTTCTAATGTGGTGGTTTTGGAAGTATTTATGTATTTTATTTTTTTCGTACCATAGAAAAGCATGCAAACCAAGTTGCACGTCATGTCCCTCCAGATACAGCAATCTTTTATTTTTAAGAGTTATCCATTCTTTTATCCATGTTAACACTGATGCTTGATAATATAAAACCCAATCTGGCAAGCCAAAGCCTCCATTTCCCTTAGCTTCTTGTAATATTTTCAGTTTCATTCTAGCTTTCTTTCCTTGCCAGATAAATTTTTGAATTAGAGCAGGGGTGTCAAACTCAATTTCATTGAGGGCCGCATCAGCATTGCAGTTGCCCTCAGGGGGCCTGGTGGATATGGCCTGGGTGGGTGTGGCCTACTGGGTGGGCATGGCTAAAGTGCGTATGGCCTGCTGGGTGGGCATGGCCAGCTCTACATCGTTCGCATTAAGGGTGCCTATGGGGGCCTGGGCGGGAGTAGGACAGATCTGAGGGTCTCTGGCAGACGGAGGGTCTCTGGGCCAGGGCCAAGGCAGTGGGGGCCATTCTCTCACTGTTTCCAGGATGGCTTCACGGGCTGCATGAAACCACTGGCCCCCGGGCCTTGTGTTTGACGTGTCTGAATTAGAGAGTTTAAATATTCACAAGAATTTTTTCTCCAGTTTTATAGGTATTGTTTGAAATAAAAATAATATTTTGGGTAATATATTCATTTTAACTGTAGCAGTTCTTCCTAACATCGACAGTTGAAGATTCTTCCATTTTTCCAAATCAAGGTTTATTTGGTTTAACAATTTAATGTAATTTTCTTCTTTTATTGTTGAATATCTTGCTATCAAATATATTTCCTTTCCTCAGGGAAAGGGCGGTATATAAATGTAACTAAATAAATATTTGATCTTTTTGACTATTTGCAATTCTATTTTATCTGATAATTGCTTTTTTTGTTTATCTGTAAAAATTTTAAGTATCACTTTAGTTTTTTCTCTATTTATCTTTAATTCTACTATCTCCAAATTGTTCTATCTTTTCCAACAGTTTAGGAATTGTCTCTAAAGGTTCTTCTAGAATGAATACAAAATCATTTGCAAATGCTTGCAGTTTGTAGGTTTCACCTTTTATTTTCAATCCTTTAATTTCTGGATTTTGCCTATTGTTTCTATTTAAAACTTCCAAAGTTAAGATAAATAGCAAGGAGGATAATGGACATCCTTGTCTTGTGCTTTTTCATATATCAAAATTCTTTGTGTAATCCCCATTTACAATTACTTTTGCTGATTATTTCTGATATATTGTCTGAATCATATTTATAAAGTTTTGACCAAAGTCCATTGTTTTTAGTTGTTGAATCATAAATTGCCAAGAAACATCAAATGCCTAAAAATACTAGTGCCAGTTATTTCCCTGGATGAAGTTCATAATGTTCCAATGTATCTAGTATTACCCTCAAATAATTTTTTATTTGTCTCTTTGGCAAAAATCCATTTTGATCTGGGTGTATAAATTCAGTCAAAAATCTTTTCAGCCTCTCAGCTATTATTGAAATGAAGGTTTTATGGTTCACATTCAGTAGTGATATCGGTCTATAGTTTTTGATTTGGGTCAGATCTGAGTCCTGTTTTGGAGTTTGTCTTTGGTCTTTGCTAGAAAAGTCCACTTGGAAGTTTGTTTTCAGATGAAAATGCTGGAGTTTAGAAACCACAATGATTTCAGCCTGGAAAAACTAGTAACTAAAAGGCCCCAGGATGGTTTCAGATTTCTCCCTTGATATTTGAATTGAAAGTGAAAATCTTACAAATCTTTACAGACACATTCCTTTAATTAAAAAACTGAAACAAGACTCCGTGTTTCTTCATCCTCTTTTCCTTTGAACTAGCGAGACGTCATTCTTTCTTCGCATGAATCTAAGATAAATTCATATCTTAAAAATCAAGCTGGTACAAGTTCCAATTCATTAAATAAAATCTTGTCATGCATCAGCAAAGGGACCTGAACAGGAAGAGCAGTGGGAATTCTCATTCAGAACACATCTGATGTATGTGTCTGCTTTGCTCAGTGGTGAATAGCTGAGCCAGTGGAATATGTGACAAAAAGAAGAGCTGGCAAGAAACAGATGTTTATCCAAATTACAAAAGGTGACTAATTCAGAGGGGCAGAGTTTCCAGAAGCTGAGTGAACTTTGCACCATCAGCAGATATGACATGTGAATAATCTAAGTCACTAGAGGAATGTTTCACCTAATTTTTCACATGACAGTGGCTCATGTGAACAAAACTGCTGTTGCTGCTGCTTTAGTTTCAGAATCCTGAACATAAGTGTGCAACTTTTTCTGGAACAAAGGTCAGACTTGTCCTCTGGATAATCTCCTGGGACCTGCTCCCAGACAGTATATATATATATATATATATATATATATATATATATATATATATATATATATATATATGGATCCTTGGTTTTTCGGGTTTTTCCCCGCGTAGAACTAGAGGTGTGGGCGCAACGTTTCGACGGAGTCCCATCCGTCATCATCAGGCTTTAGCTTCCTTCTTCTGGGAGCTAAAGCCTGATGATGACGGATGGGACTCCGTCGAAACGTTGCGCCCACACCTCTAGTTCTACGCGGGGAAAAACCCGAAAAACCAAGGATCCACATACAGGCACCCGCGAAAACCTCAGAAAACATATATATATATATATATATATATATATATATATATATATATATATATATATATATATATATATATATATATATATATATATATATATATATATATATATATATATATATATATATATATATATATATATATATATATATATATATATATATATATATATATATATATATATATATATATATATATATATATATATATATATATATATATATATATATATATATATATATATATATATATATATATATATATATATATATATATATATATATATATATATATTATATGATTATATTCCAGTCATGAAAGTAATAGTCTTCTCTTTTTTGTCTGTGCGTGCACGTGTGCTTGCCACTCAACATGCAGCATCCCCCACTCCACGCGCTGGGCAGGGCCACCAAGCTGGAAATATTGGGGATCTCTGTCTTACAACCTCACTTAAAGCTTTTGGGGCTGCCTGAGACTGGGGCAGCCTCAGTTCTGGTCTACAGAACATTTCATAGTCTTCTTCATTTGATAGACATCTTGAAACACCTTAATCTTGAGTCAGAGATTTTCCTTTATGACAACTTGTAAAAGATACAAATTTGCATACAATTTGCACATGCCGATTTATGTGTGTATGCATATTTTTTAAAGGACAATAAAACTAAATAGAAAGCTATTTTGTTGGGCTGTTGGGAAAAATTGAAGGCAAAAAGAGAATGGGAAGGCAGAAGGATGATGGTTAGATCATTCATTGACACAATGAACATGAGACAGTGGAAAGCAGAGGTGTCTGGCATGCTATGATCTTTGGGGTCACAAAGAGATACAACTAAGCAACTGAACAACAACAAAGAAAGATATCTCCATAACAAGATACTGTATATCTTCTCATTGCACTTTCTAAATCAAAGATAAGTAACCTCTGAGTCCTGAAATCTCCTTGTGAGGCCACTGGAAACCATCTCACCATGACTCTTGGAAACTGAAGGCACATTTTCTCACAATTTTAAATTAGGAAACACTGAAAAACTATATTTAAAGCCTTAACATAGGTTTATAGTTAGCAAAACAAAGGACATAAGCCTCTCTCCAAAACTGTTCCAAACACATGTGATGTAGCCCGTTTGCAGCCTGCACCCTCAACATTTGAATGTGGCCCTTGGTCTCCCAAAAATGGTCCCTCCAAGTGTAAATGCTTGAAGCTGCGAATGGCCAGTTTCAAGGCCTTTTTTAAAAAAATTTGATTCTGGTTCCTGACCTTTAAATTGCCCTTAGACTAAATAGACATTTAAACAGGGCATTTCAAATAAAACTGAGACCTCTTCAAATTAATTGTCCTCTATTAAGTACAACAAATTATCACAGCCTTATCTTCTTGGTTAGTTTATATTTTTTTGCTGTTCTAGGAGAACCTGTCTTGCTTTTATTTCCAAGCAAAAACAAAGAGAATTGCTATACTGTCTGAAAGCACAGAGTTGGATCTAGAAACATTATGTCAGTCAAGGTGATTTCCCATGACCAGAAAAAGATTATCTTGACATAAGCTCATCACATGAAGAAAAGAGAAAAACTTGGTGTTCAGTTTCTACCCACTTCCCTACTGTGACTCATACAGAAGCCATAAATTGTTTAGTCCAACCAGAGTTTGGGCTGATCTAAGACTGACCCCCAGCAATCAATTTGGGCATGAAGCTATGCTACATGGTGTTCATGCAGCTGGATACAGTATTTTGGACTAGCTCTTCTTGATTGCTCCTCTCTTCTCCTCTCTCCTGTTGGTTAGGACTCCTACCTGTCCATTCTGTTTGAAGTCCAAGATTGTTTTTGTTCCCTCAGATTACACTTCAAATCTAAGGCCCAGGGATTGATAGCTTGGTAGCTGTAGATATCACTCATCCTATGAATATTTCCCTTACCATCCCACTATGCTTCCCGTCCCTAACTTGTTAAAAAGATTCCATAAATAAATGGAAAGCTGCCATGTTGCCTATTTTGAATATGTGCCCACGTATCCAGAAAAATAAAAAAAAGAGAAAGAGAACTGTGAGATCAAAACATCCTATGGCAGTGGTGGGATTCAGCCAGTTCGCACCACTTGGTCAGAACTGGTAGCTAATTTTTTGTTGCCCAGGCCCAGAATGGACTGCCGGAAGTGGCATCCACACAGAGAACCAGTTGTTCACGTATTTGAACCCCACCACTGTCCTATGGGATTACAAGAATCAACCTCATTAATTTTGTCTTCTGGTAAATGAGCATTTTGTGAGTTACCTTGGCTTGCCAGTTTTCACAAGCAGTCATTTTGTAAGGTGCTCTCAATATTTTTTACATTTATAGTCAACCCCAAAATTATTTGCTGGTGCTAAGGAATATTTAAAGAAAATTTAAATCTTTTTAATGGCAAAATTGAGAAGGATAGAAATCAAGCATATCTGGGAGGAGGAATGTCTTCAGACAACACATGATTTATCTTATAAACTCACACAATAATGCAGAATTATTTGAAGAGATAAGATAGTCCATACAAGTAGCCACATCTTTTCCAGACCTTGAGTACAAAAGATTATCTTGTGACCTTCTGAGCTGCTTTACCAGACTGATCTAAGAGGACAAGTGAGGCTGTCTGGGTGACTAAAGCCTTTCCACTCCAAAGTCTTTGTTGACACGGTTTCCATTGCCTTAAAATACCCAGTATAAATCAAGAAAATAAATAGATTTCTTAGAGCACAGGTCTCATGAAATGTTGTGGTAAAGATGACACATTTCTCAATATCAGGTTTAAAAGAAATAATACATCATTGGAAGGTACACTTTTTGTGTGGCCTTTTACACTGAGATGTCAATATGTCAGGTCAACAGAGCTTCCTAATGAAACAATTGATTTCAGGCTCTGCCAGAGCAGTTTAGCATCTTAACTAATCAATGGTAAGCCGAACAACTGCCAAAATTGGATGCCAACCAAGATAGGTAGGCAGGCAGATAGATATAGGTATTCCTTGGTTAACAGCAGCAAATGGGACCAGAATTTCTATTGCTGAGTGTGACATCATATGATAGCAATCCTGGCACACCCCTTAGTTACTGTTTGGTGAGGATTGCAACCTGCTAAGTGAGTCCCAGGGGCCTCACAAATAGATCCGGAAGGGGAGGACATGTAAGTGGCCCACAAAGCACAGTGCAAGTGCAGGGAGGCTGCTGGATGGGGGATGGTGAGCAGGAACCAGGTGGGAAAGGTGTGCAAATCACTGACCACAGTGACTAGCAACATTCCCTGCCAGCTTCCCCATTGACTTTACTTGTGGGAAGTCAACAAGGCAGGTTGCAAATGGTGACCACATGATTTTAAGATGCTGCAACCATCATAAATGCAAACAAGTTGCCAAATGCTCAGATCAGTATCAAAACTTCAAGGACCAGTTGCAAGTACAATTCATTCAGCAACATCACAACTTTGAATTATTGCTGAATGAGTAATCCTTAAACAAGGAATGTCTGTAGATAGATAGGCTGTATAAATCAGAATTACTTGATGCCAGATAATGCATCACAAACTCATATGCGAAAACCATCATCTTCATGTTCTAACACACAAGGTTCACCTTCTCATGGCCAGGTTGTGTATGTCTTTGTATTGTTGTGGAGAACTCTGAAGAGCCACATTCTGTACCCAGAATGTGGGTACAGAGGACCAACAGTAGAAGAAAACAACCATTCTTCAAGTCAACTGTTTTTTCATAGTCCCTATCATAACGACAATGAGGAATCCTATGGCAGCTTAAAGACACAAATAAATGAAGTGGTCTGTGATTTGTGAAAACTTTTGTTACAATAATGTTCTTTTACTTGGCCCTCTCCACTCTTGTCATCTCTTCTTATGCAGAGTTGGACTCTGGCACACAGATCTGATCTGACTGCCAGCAGTTCACCCTCGTTTTTAACAGGTATCGTTGTTAGTCTTATATAGAGGGTTTGGCATGCAAAAGTAAACTTTATATTTTGGGCATATAGTTCTTCTCCTTGAAGAAGCAAATTATTGATGCAAAATTGCTTTCTGTTACACTCCTGAGAATGAATTTATGAACAATAATGATGAATTTTGGAGGAGACATGGAATGAAAACATTTCTACAGTAATTTATGGCCAGATTCTTGATTGTCAATTTTATCTTCATGGCAAATTATTTTGTACCTGGAAATATAAAGATGGTTGTGAATTGGCTGTGATATAATATGTGCAACTAGAGAACATAACAAAGACATAGAATATGAGACACGGTCACTCAGATTTTTTTTGTTAATAACAGCAGATACTATATTGATACACTGAGATTTTATGTAAGTGCACAGACATCTATATCATCCCACGACAGTTTACCATTAGATGGGTATTGTGGGCCATCTCAAGCGGGATATGTGAGAATGTAATCACTCTGAGCTGCTTAATTCATTATTAATTTTTGTACTACTAAAGGAAAACCCAATACATTTGGATTTTCTGTGACAACCATCAAAAATGACTTGCGCCCTTTCTGTTATACACTGAGGAGATCCCAAAGTTGCTTTTTGAAGAAGTAACTGGACTTTCTTGTTTTTCTTTGAAAACGTTTCGCTTCTCATCCAAGAAGCTTCTTCAGCTGTCAGAAAGCGAAACAACTTCAAAGAAAAACAAGAAAGTCCTGTTGTCTCTTGAAAAAGCATTTGGATCTGGATGACTGAGAATCTCCATAAATCCTGAGGAGATGATGCTACAATGTCTAACAATCTGCCAGGAGGTCCATAACTTCAAGAGGATTTACTTTGTGCCAGGGAATCTGGCACTAACGCTACATCATTCATTCATGGATTGAGGTGCTAAACTACTATTCAAGTGTTGTTGTTTTCCTTCCAAGAATGAACTTTCCTTGGACTTTCCATTTATGACTGCAAATGAATTCTGTCAAGTAAATGCCCCAGACGAGGATTGCACACGCTATCCATGTCACCATCCAGATCAGAAACTGCATTTTGGAGAGTTTCTGCTGATGGAAGAGATGGTTTGGAAGAAGAAATGTCTAAACCAAGTTTGCTTCAGGAGAGCAGCCTTGCTGCTACAAGGCATCTGTATCCTTGATAATGGGAACTGGTGACTCTTCTCCACCAAGTTGTTTATAAATAAAGCAGAAAGTCAGCCTCGGCTCTTTATTCAAGAGATGAGATTTGATCTGATGAGGGAGGGCATCATCATCCATCTGCATTGTTTTGTTATCAACTTGAACAAACAGCCCATAGTCCTGGGGCTTTAAGACTTCAAATTTCTCAGCACACTGCTCAATTAGCTGATGAGCCGTGGAATCGGTCCGATATGCCAGTGTCCTTGTTTTGGCATCAGCCTCCATAAAAGAAATTGCAATGAAATCCTGGAAACAAGGAATATAACTTTTGAAATAACATCAACACTCATCACGACTCTATTAAAATACAACCCTATTTACGCATAAAATTCCTGTCCAGCCGTTTCACCACCCAAAAGCGGGATGCAATTCATTAAAAAATAACAAACTGCTTTTAACAAATTTCTAAAAGTTAAAAGAGAAATAATACTATGGTAAAAAGATGATTTTAAAGGTTAAAAAGACAGAAGAAAACGTTAAAATATGGGACAAGTATATACTGTGTAAGAGTAGACTGCAGAGCTTCAGCAGTATCAGCTTTAGCACAAGCCTGGATTAAGACAGTTAAGTAATTGAAAGTCAGGTCCTGTAAGGAAATGTGGAAAGAGTTAATGATTTTTAGTTATATGATCTGAGGAAGCAGAGAGTGCCTTGCATTTCTTCAAAAGATTAAGTTTTAATGAAATTAAGTAATGAATGCTTTTCCATGTAGAAGGCCCCAGATTTAACTCCACTTCTGACTGAGCTGGAAAAACTTCCTTTCCTGAAACTTTGGGGCAGGGGAATTCCTTTACAGGAAAGCAGCCAAAAGGTATACAGGTAGTCCTCAGCTTACAACACTTTGTTTAGTGACTGTTCGAAGTTACAACGGCACTGAACAGGCACTTATAACCATTTTTTACACTTACGACTGTTGAAGCATCTCCAGGGTCACATGATCAAAATTCAGACACTTGGCAACTGATTCACAGTTATGACGGTTGCTGTGTCCTGAGGCCATGTGATCCCCCTTTTGCGACCTTCTGACAAGCACAGTCAATGGGGAAGCCAGACTCACTTAACCACCGTGTTACTAACTTAACAACTCCAGTGATTAACTTAACAAATGTGACAAGAAAGGTTAAAAAAAATGGGGCAAAACTCACTTAACCACTGTCTCACTTAGCAACAGAAATTTTGGGCTCAGTTATGGTTGTAAGTCGGGGACTACCTGTATTGTAGCTTTTTAAATATAAAGTTTTATATATAATTGACATAATAATAATAATAATAATAATAATAATAATAATAATAATAATAATAATAATAATAATAATAATAATAATAATAATAATAATAATAAGAAGAAGAAGAAGAAGAAGAAGAAGAAGAAGAAGAAGAAGAAGAAGAAGAAGAAGAAGTTGGAAGGGACCTTAGAGGTCATCTAGTCCAACCTCCTGCTCAGGCAGGAAACCCTATACCATTTCAGACAAATGGCTGTCCAGTCTCTTCTTAAAAACTTCCAATGTTGAAGCATTCACAGCTTCTGGAGGCAGGTTGTTCCACTGGTTAATTGTTCTGTCAGGAAGTTTCTCCTTAGTTCTAGGTTGCTTCTCTCCTTGATTAGTTTCCATCCGTTGCTTCTTGTCCTGCCTTTGGGCACTTTGGAGAATAGCTTGACTCCCTCTTCTTTGTGGCAGCCCTTGAGATATTGGAACACTGCTATCATGTCACCCCTTGTCCTCCTCTTCATTAAACTAGACATACCCAATTCCAGCAATCGTTCCTTATATGTTTTAACCTTCAGTCCCCTAATATCTGTTAAAGTTAGAAGAGTATTTTAAGAACATTGGCCTCTTAGACTGTTGATTATCAGGACTTTATTAATTTACATTTAGAGAGGTTGCTGTATGGTTATTTTCTCTGACCTAAAAGAAAGTCAGAGGTCAACTTTGTTAAAATTTGGTTGCTGTATTTTTTTCTGTCGCTCTTACTTTGTATTGTTATTCCATTCTCCCACCTCCCTTTTATGTTAGTTTATATTTTAATGTTTGATCTTGAAATTTAATATTTAACAAGGGGAAAATAAAAGGAACTGCTAATCAGGATAGACAATACATAGCAAGATAGGCAAAGGGTCTCCAGCCTGAGATAAAACCATTTGTTTTGATCAAATTGTTTGTAGTTTGAAAAGATTTGAGATCCAGAAGGCAACTTTTGATTGTAATATCTGAAGAACTATTTACAATGTGTACAGATAGCACAAAGGAAGACACTCCCTGGATGCAGACATGCTAAGCTTCTTATTTGAGAAAAACAATGTTTGCTGCCAACTTGAGGTTGAAATCTTAAATACTAAACTGCATTAGGGCTCAAAAGTTACAAATACAGTAGCTGTCACTGAGTCTGGTGTTCTAATGGTTGCACCAACAGATACTTACTAAAGACCTAAAGACCTGGTTATTCCCAGCATGTCTCAGCTGGGGCCTTGCAGGATCCGGGCCGGGCGCCTCTGCTCGCCCTCAGCAGCGCCCGGCATGCGCACCTCTCCGAACGGGCAGTGGCGCCGCCCGTTTGGAAAGCTGCTGCAGCCCATTTGTAAAGCTGCCGCCTTCCTCTAAAGGCAGCAGCTCTGCAAACTGGCCGCAGCAGCTTTCCAAACCGGCGGCAGCAGGTCTGCAAACGGGTGGCGCTGCCGCCCGTTCGGGCGGAAGTGTGCGCGCAGCTCTCCGCACGCAGCTTGATTTGCTGGTATAGTAGAGCTGAGCGCTAAAAACTGTTTTTGCCACCCTGCCTGCCCCTCAGGGGCACTGCTGCCAACTTTCTTTCATTTCGAGTAAGCTGCGCTGAGTGAGCAGCATTGAGCTGGCCACGCCCACTTGGTCACGCCCACCTGGCCACGCTCACCCAGCCACACCCACCCAGCCCCCTGAGGGCAACCATAATGCTGATGTGGCCCTCAATGAAATTGAGTTTGACACCCCTGCCTTATGGGAATGGTAGTTTGACCCTTAAGTGAATACCATGCTTGCCTAGTTAAGTGGGTGGAGTTTCAAGTTTCTACATCTCTTCACGAAGGCATGCAAAGATGCTTCTTCGCTCCAAAACAATATGGGGTAAATTTACCTTCAATCTTTTACACTGTCAGGATGGACAGATGTGCCATGTTGTAGGATCTTATCAGCAAACGTAAGTCTGCCTAGGACGCCTGACCAATAAAGTCTATTTAACACCATTCTGCAGACTTTATGCTATTTGGACCATTAATTATAAAGCAATTTAATTCGTGTTCCATCATAAGCCCTATTATTCCCCTTTTATTCCTTTGATATAGTTAACTATAATCACTTTTTTCCTAGTCTTTCATCTTGCCCATTATATACCTTTCTGCTGATCATTGCCACGAGGACAGCAGTCAGCTTTTTATTTGACCCATGACTCATTGATTGTCAGTCTATGTTTTCTTAGGAACCATCTCCACCTCCATTATCCAAAAGCATCCATCCTTTTCTCTGACTCTTTTTCAATGCCAGTCTTCATTTTATTTTATTAAATTTATATGCTGTCCATCTCACTGACCAAAGCAACATAGTACCATAGAATTGTTCTAATTATTCTAACTTTCTTTGTCACTGAAGTATCCTTATCTTTTACAATCTAGTCTAAGTTTGTTGTTGTCTTCTTCCAGTTTTAAAATCATACTTATCGTTTTCTAATACAATGTTCCTTAATATATGTTCAGCATATAGGTTGAATAAATAAGGGGAGAGTGTACTGTGCAGTCATGTCACACTCCTTTGCCAATCTGGAGCCAGTTTGTTTGTTCTGTTTCTGGGCACTTTCCACAGCTTGATATGATTGACACAATCAAAGGCCTTTCTATAATCAATGAAGCACATAATGACTTGTTTTTGGTACTTTTTTCTGAATTATCCAACATGCATCAGCAAGAGTGCCTTACATTCCTTGGCTTTTTCTAAAACCAGCTTGAACATCTGGCATCTCTTTTTCCATGCAGAGCTCTAATCTGCTTTGGATGATCCTAAGTGTTATTTTGCTACCATGTGGAATTAAGGATATTGTACAATAGTTTGCACACTCTATTAAGTCTCCTTTTTTTTGGAAATGGGATGTAGATTGACCTATCTTCCAATCTGCTGGGCGTTCTGTCATTCTCCAGATATTGTTGGTATAGCTTGGTTAGAGACTTCACTGATTCTTCTTTGTTGCATGCCTCTTTCGGCTGGCATTCTATCAGTTCCTGTAATCTTCTGCTCTGTTAATGACCAGAGAGCTGTTCTAACTCAGGGGTGTCAAACTGCCAGGCCGTGGGCCAGATGTGTCACACAGAAGCTGCACCCAGCCCATTGCCAGCAATGGCAAAACCGTCACGAGTTTGACATGTCTGTTCTAACTTGATCTTCTAGTACTAACTAGAAGTTATTGTAAATAAGGAATTACTTCTGAAATATCTTGGGTTTTGACATCTTTACTATACTACACAATACTGTACAGTGCTTCATTATATCCCTTTCATCTTCCTTTAGTCTCCTATGACTTGGTTATTATCTGCCCACTGGCGTAGTTCAAGGTGTGCTAAACCTTTTTCTGAATTCGAACACCTTTAAAAAGATTTTCCTTGTTTGTCAATGTCTGTTTTGATCTTCAATGTCTTTGCCATTGTTTTTATAATAGCAATAGCACTTAGACTTATATACCGCTTCACAGTGCTTTACAGCCCTCTCTAAGTGGTTTACAGAGTCAGCCTATTGCCCCCAACAATCTGGGTCCTCATTTTACCAACCTCGGAGCTGGTAAAGATTGAACCCCTGGCAGTCAGTAGAATTGGCCTGCAGTACTGCATTCTTACCATTGTGCCATCACAGCTCCTTTAATTTGAGTTTTATTTATTTCCCAAAGCTCTGCTTGTTAGGGCTTATGCCTTAGAAAATTGTTAAAGTCTTAAGAGCCTTGGTGGAGCAGTGGGCTAATGCCTCCTTAAGTAACACCAGCTGCCTGCAATTAGTGCAGGTTCGCGTCCCACCAGGCTCAAGGTTGACTCAGCTTTCCATCCTTCCGAGGTAGGTAAAATGAGGACCCAGATTGTTGGGGGCAATAAGCTGACTTTGTAATAATGCCGCTTGGGGGGCGGGGGGGGCAAAAGCCCTAATAAGCAGGCATATACATAGAATGAAGGCTATTGCTAAGCACATTGATTTGTGCTTTAGGTTGTAAGCCGCCCTGAGTCTTCGGAGAAGGGCGGGATATAAATAGGATTAAAAAAAAAAGAAAATTGTTAAAGTCTTAAAAAGAGTACTACCAACTCTTTCTGCTTTTAAACTCTACTGGAAACTTTGCTCAGGGAAGATATGCGATTCTTTTAAAGCCGACTGAGATGATCAATGCATAAAATGAAAGATCCATGCTCTCCTGACCTGAACAGATGATCGAGATGCCCGGGCTTTGTTAAGTGTTCTCCGTCTCTCCCAGCGGTGGATTGAATCTTGAACTTCAGTGCTTAGCTGTCGAGTGACTGCTATCTTATCATAGCTTTTGATAAGCTCTACTGCCCCATAGGTAGTGATTAAATAATAAGAACCTAGGAAAAATGAAGATCCATAAGCTTAAACTGAGCAAATTTTATTCCTTTGCACCTTATTTTAATACTGCCAAATAGCTACTGGTTATATAATGGCTATATAAATGATTTGAATTAAACCAACCCACAAACAAAATTTAAATATGGAAGGGAGTATTCGTGAAAATATAGCATGAACATCTGGGGGATCATTCCAGTTGGGATTGAGAGATACCCAGGCCTGGTTTCAAAACCAATTCACTGGGTTTAAGAAAATGAAATTGTAATGGGAACTGGACAACAGATGGCACTCTTACAACAGACAGGAAAGAAAAGTAAGAATTGATAGGCACTGAAATATTCATCTACCAATCTCTTTTGGGAAGTAACCTTATGCTGTTTTTATTACAGAGATTTTTCAGTTTTTTAATTCTGATATTTTGCATATTTGTAACCTTTCATTTTGATTATCCTTGCAAACATGTTTTAAGGACACGCTAAGACACATTGAAGGAGACATGAAATCCTTGTTGCATTTGTCTCTCCTGTTTGTCTTCCCTAAACCAGCACCTCTATTTTCTCCTTCCAAATGATTTCATTTAATTCCAGAGATGCAAATATTTCCATAATATTTGGCAAACAGTTTTGAAAAATCTCCATCCCAACTATTTCCTCATTCTTGGAACATTTCCCTCTTCTTTTTATAAATTGAGTTTGTGCCCCTCCATCTGTTCATTGGAAGCACTGCCTAGCATTTTTGCAAATATTGCTGAAGGGGAATTAAAGGAGCATTTTTAGCTTTGTCCAACTTAGTATTGCATTAACTACATGTTAAATTAAGTGTCCTCTTGCATGTGAAAACAACTCCCCAGTATGCAAATATAGCTGATGTACTGTATGTCAGGGATCCCCAACCCCCAGTCCATGGACTGCACTGGGCTACGGCATGCCAGAAACTAGGCCGCACAAACAAGAGAAGCCCCATCTGCAGGATGCAGGCAGCCCATGAAATCATGCCCCCTCTGGGCCCAGAGAAAAACCTCTCCATGGAACCAGTCCCTGGTGCCCAAAGGATTGGGGGACACTGCTGTATGTTTATGCAACTTATCTTTGTTCACTGATACACTTACATGCCAACAAATACTCTACAGCTGACTAACAAATCAAGCCAGACAAAATATTATAAATATGCAAAATATCACAGCTAATAAGCTAATAACCCCCCTCCTTCCAGCTAATAACTATAGAGTAAGACTAATCCACAGAGGTCCAAAAAAAGAATCTGTATAAGAATATTTAATATCTATTAATTCTTACTCGTCTTTTTCTCTTTTATTTTTTTAAAAATGCATTAATATCATTATTTTTGTATGAGAATGTAAGGTATCTTCCATGTGTCTCTCTCTTAATTTTATTCATAGAAACAACCCTGTGAGGTATGTTGGACTAAGTGAGAATGACCAGCCTCAAGTCACTTAGACTGATAGGATTTGAAGGTGGGTTTTTTGTAATTCCAGACTAATCTGTTAACCTCTTTTACCCGTAAACTATTACTCCCAAATCCATGCCTTGTGGTTATCTGGGCTGTAGCTACCCAGGTATAGTAGCCATAACTGAACTATTGCAAAGAGAAAATATCAGACATGTCTGTGTTTCTGGCAGTCTGGCAGATTTTTGTCGTTGTTGTTGTGAACATTATTTTCAGAAGAAAGATGTGTTTGCAGAATACAGTAGCTGAAGCTGTTGGGAGAGCCACTTACAGTTTCCCCGAAAGGAAGCTGTATTTGTACTTCTACAGTGACAACAACATCCTGAATAGAATATTAGAGACTAACAGGGAATCCTGTACAAGGAAATACAGGGAAATAAACTTTTTTAAACTCAGTGAGATCCTGAATAGAAAAGAGCAGGATTGTTTGCTAGGAGTTCTCTTTAATACAAACGGCTCTGGTATGACAAATCCACATTACTTTCATTTTTAAAGTGCCATATGATTTGTTTTTTCTATTTCTTATTCAAGGGAATCTTTCATTCCCTTTGCAAGTGCACAAACTCCCTTTGGGCCCTGATTAAATATTACCTAGGCAAAAAACATGTGCTAGTGCTTCAAGAGGGATTTCTTGAGCCCGTGAGTAGGTGTCAAAATCATTTGAAGAAATTTGTCAGTGTCATCATAAAAACATGCAATAATAAATCTGGGCTGCAAAAATGCGAATTACTAGCAGCAAAGAAAAAAATTACCTCTCTTTGCTGCTATCTAGTGGTCATTTATATTACAGTAGATCAGGGAGGCCCAATAAAGCACATTTAATTTTCAAAGACATACTGAATGAGGAAGATGAATATTCTTGAAATAAAACAGTTTTTATTTCAACTGATCAAGAATTATATGTTCTTTTAGGCTGCTATTTATTATGTTATTTTTATCCTATCTCCTTCATTCTCGAGTGGCAAAAATAACACATCTTCAGAGAAACATATACAATCCCAGTTACCTCCCTGTCACAATACTATACAGGTAGTCCTTGACTTACAACAGTTCGTTTAATCACTGTTTGAAGTTACAACAGCACTGAAAAAAGCGACTTATGACCATTTTTTACACTTAAGACCCTTGCAGCATCCCCATGGTTACGATCAAAATTCAGATGCTTGGCAACTGGTCCATACTTATGACCGTTATAGTGTTCCGGGGTCATGTGATCACCTTTTGTGACCTTCTGACAAGCAAAGTCAATGGGGAAGCCAAATTCATTTGACAACTTAACAACTGTGGCAAGAAAGGTAGTTAAATGAGGCAAAACTCACTTAACAAATGTCTTGGTTAGCAAAAGAAATTTTAGGCTCAACTGTGGTCATAAGTCAAGGACTACGCTGTACAGTACTCTAAAAACAGTTATAAAAATCCAAATGATCACTAGATGGAAGTAAAAGTCTACAGAGAATTCAAACATTTGAGGTCTGCAGATCAAATCTAAAATACAGCTCTAATATAAATACATGCATAAAATTAAAATGTATTATTATTTTATAATAACAATAACAATAATAATAATAAAAAAGTTGGAAGGGATCTTGGAGGTCATCTAGTCCACCCCCTGCTCAGGCAGGAAACCCTATACCAGTGTTGCTCCAGTGTTGGAGCATTCACAGCTTCTGGATGGAGGTTGTTCCACTGGTGTCTTCGCTTGCACAAGCACAAAACCGAAGACACCAGCCTGAAGATGACGAGTGGGACCTCGTCGAAACGTTGCCAAGAGACCCTCAATCCTACACGGGAAGAGACCCGAATACACCAAGACCTACATACCTATACCTGTGAAAATCTACGAAAACATTAAATTTTCGTGAGAATTTTATTATTTTTAAAATTATCTTTTTAATTCACCTATGCTGTATTTTATTCTATACAAATTCATATGCAATTCTTCTGTGGTGGAATGATATGGCGTAATCCAGTGAATAATAACAATAATCACAATTTATATAACATTTTAATTTAATTTAATTTATTAATATTTCTATACCGCCCTTCTCCCGAAGGACTCAGGGCGGTGTTTACCTAATGAATTCCTTAAATAATACTGTATGCTTCCCCCACTTTTTATTTTATTTCTTGATATAAGTAATATAATACTGTTGAAATGGCTTTGATGAAGGAAACTGCTAAGCTTGTAAGCCGCCCTGAGTCTTCGGAGAAGGGCGGGATATAAATGGAATTAAAAATAATAATAATAATAAAAATGTTTTAGATAATTAAATGTGTTTGAATTTGGGGAAACTATAATGTATAAAAAAGAAAAAAATGTTTTGAATAAGAGTTAAAGGATTAGATGACTAGACACATTAATTGGAATATTTAAAGATTAAATATATTTTTAACTATGGCTAAAAAGAATAAGAAATTTTGGGAATGAATATATATTAGCTTAGGAGGAATATATATTTTAAGGAGTATTTTACTTTTTATGTTTCTTTACTCTTGCTCTCTTTTCCTTCTGTTTTCTGCTTTTATCTATTCTTTAAGAAATGTAAAAGTGTTGAGATGGTTTATATGGGAAAAATGGATTTAAATCTTTAAATGTAATTAACTGTTGAGAAAATCTTAACCAGCAAGAATACTTTAAAGAATACTTTATGGGAGAAACAAATCTAAATAAGGACTGTAACAGGATATAAGATGAGGCCACCAGAATGATTAGATAGAAAAGAAATATTATATTGATGTGATCATTATTTCTAGGAATATTGGGAAAAATCATATATGTAACTGTTATTTATCAAAATAATAAGAACTGTGTTAATTCAAGGTTTGCAAAGAAGACATTTTGGGGAAAAGGGGAAATCAACTAAATGTACTATGTGGATTATGGATTATAGAAACCAATTGTTATTTTTTTTCTTTACAAATGTAAAGAAACACACTGTTTACCAACTATTAAATGATTTATGTTTAAAAAAATCAATATAATATATGGAAAAAAAATAAAAATATATCTAGAAAGAATCAATTGTCCCACACGAGATATGCAGCCCTGAATGGATGTTCCGTGAGAATGAAACAGCTTCCTTTAAGTTGTGCCTGATTTTCTGTGACATCATGGAAACATCCGTATAATTGTCTTGGCAATGGTATGGAAGTTGTTTGCCCTTCTCTTCTTCTTTCTAGTCTAGCCTAGATTGCTTAGTTCCTTGAGGGTCTCCCAATGTAAAACTGAACAGGATTGATCCTACTTAGCTTGTGAATATTAGCCAACATAATAATAGTTTATTAGGCATGTTCCATTTTACTCTCATTTGATACCTTTTACCACCACCACAGGTAGGAGCCATATGTTTTTCATTCCACCTCAGAAGGATGTAAGGCAGGGTGGTCCAACCTTGGCAACTTTGAGACTTGTGGACTTCAACTCCCAGAAATTCCCAGCCAACATGGAAGCTGAAGTCCACAACTTAAAGTTGTCAAGCTTGGACACCCCTACTGTAAGGCATAGTGCTTCTTTAGTGACATCACCAAGGAATATTTGCTTGTAAATTTTGTTTTTCTTTGGGGGTTAGGTTAGGGAGGTTAATGTGGATTAAGCTTATCTGAACTTTTGTGCACGGATCTTGTTTTTTGTTTTCTTTTAAAAAAATCCTGGAGTTCTTCCATACCTTCACCCAGCTGAAGAGCAGGGTCCATAAGTTCCATCATATACTCCACATTGAGAATCATCTCTGTCAGGTCACTGCGGGCCAGAACATACATGAGCACTGGGAGGAAGTCATCTGCCCCATGAGGCTTCCCTAAAAGGAGAACAGAGTTGATTCACTCAAAAGTCTCTGTGTGGGAGAGAAAAGATGCTTGAACTTAAAGAAGTGTAACTTAGTTGTGCAATCCAAATAACCAGTTCATGAATTAACCAGGCCTTATCCAAATCATTGTAGAGCATTTGGTTCTTACAATTTGTAAAACGTGAATTATAATAATAATAATAATAATAATAATAATAATAATAATAATAATAATAATAATAATAATAATAATAATAATAATAATAATAATAATAATATAAAGTTGGAAGGGACCTTGGAGGTCATCTAGTCCAACCCCCTGCTCAGGCAGGAAACCCTATACCATTTCAGGCAAATGGCTGTCCAGTCTCTTCTTAAAAACCTCCAGTGCTGGAGCATTCACCACCTCTGGAGGCAGGTTGTTCGACTGGTTAATTGTTCTAACTGTCAGGAAGTTTCTCCTTAGTTCTAGGTTGCTTCTCTCCTTGACTAGTTTCCATCCGTTGCTTCTTGTCCTGCTTTCAGGTGCTTTGGAGAATAGCTTGACTCCCTCTTCTTTGTGGCAGCCCCTGAGATATTGGAACACTGCTATCATGTCACCCCTCACCCTTCTCTTCATTAAACTACACATACCCAATTCCAGCAACCGTTCCCTATATGTTTTAGCCTCCAGCCCCCTAATCATCTTGGTTGCTCTTCTCTGTACCCTTCTGATGATATAAATATACAAATTGATTTGGTTGCAATCCAGATTTCTAGGGTTCTTTCACTAACTTCATTATCTTCATCAGATTTGGAGAAATTGTCGGAGGTATGAACCCAAGAACAGCATGGTTTGATGACTCCAAAAACTGTCCCCATAACTGCCATCCAGATGCTCTGAGGAGTTCATAGACAGGACATGACGAGAGCCATCCTCTCCTTCTCCCTAATGACTAGTATGCCGCCTCTAGCATTAAATATAACATTTTGACTCTGTACTTCTGTGAATTTACTTGTTTCCCTTTTAAAGCTAAGTTGGTAGTCACTACCTCATTTCATGGAAGCAAATGATGTATGCTATATGAGGAAATAGTACTCAGTGTTTTGTGCAGAGTAGGAGTGCAGCTGTAACAGTGCTCCATTGCAGACAAACATAGTGTGTGGAAAGGAACAGAATTCTGACCAGCTAGTATACCGTGAAATTATGGAAATAAATATAACATAAAAAATGAGCATCTAATTATGGAAGAGATCTCACTATTGTAAATGCTTATTGTGCAGACGCTTAGACAAAATATGATAGTCAAACTAAGTTCAAAAGTATACCAATATTGAAGTGACATGCTATGAGATAATCTTCTGTTTCCAGATGTTCTCACCAATCACAGTCCAAAACAGATTAAATCATGCTTTAAGACCACCGTAATCAAAAGGCTTAAGCATGCTTAAGTGGATTTTAGAACACAGCCATTGGATTTTTAAAAAAATTCCCTATATGTCAGAAAACCACAGAATAAATTGCTTTTCAAGCTGAGATTTATACTCAGATACAGCCTTAAATACTCTTTTATGCAAAACTCAAAAAATCATGAGAATAAATCATAAAAGGAAAATCCCTAGGTTAGGTGGCAGAGCTTATAAACATTAAGGCTTCCTTTATAAATTGTATTTTATGTTATCAATAGAATTTCATAATATTAAATCACCTTGTTTTGCAAAAACGTAAAATATGATTGCTAAAGAGAGGAAAGGCTTCATTATTCCAATAATCTTTGGTTAATTTTTTTTCTTTGTATTATATTACCACATTCAGTGACTTCAGGGGAAGCTTTCTTGGGTGTGGCTAGAGAGCCAACAGAATGACACAGCAGTACTTGATACAAGGTGTTATAATGATAGAAGGGATGCAATAGAGTCATTGAGTCTCCCCTCACTCCAATTTTCCAAAATATTAGCACCTAGGTTCATCCATCATATATCTCAGGGGTGTCAAACTCGCAATGTCACGTCACATGTCGGGACGTATCATGACTTTTTTGCCATTGCTGGCAATGGGGTGGGTGCGGTTTTGCTACGATGAATCCAGCCTGTGGGCCAGCAGTTTGACACCCTTGATATATCTGAACAAAGAACTAAAGCAAATCTGTAGTATGCAATTTGTTCTCTTATGCAATAATTGTACTGATTTGGATCATTTGGGAAGAACTAGATAAATTCACTGGGAAAAGAACTATTAGTGCTTGCTAGTTTCTATAATGGAAGTTTTGCTTCCAGAATCTCAGCCATGACTTAAATAAAAAGGTTCCCCCGCACATGCGTGCTAGTCGTTTCCGACTCTAGGGGCCGGTGCTCATCTCTGTTTCAAAGCCAAAGAGCCAGCGCTTGTCCGAGGACGTCTCCGTGGTCATGTGGCCGGCATGACTGGACACCAAAGGTGCATGGAACGCTGTTACCTTCCCACCGTAGTGGTCCCTATTTTTCTACTTGCATTTTTACGTGCTTTCGAACTGCTAGGTTGGCAGAAGCTGGGACGAGTAACAGGCGCTCACTCTGTTACGCGGCACTGGGGATTCGACCCGCCAAACTGCTGACCTTCTGATCGACAAGCTCAGTGTCCTAACCCACTGAGCCACTGCGTCCCTAGACTTAAATACTAGCTGCCAAAATCAATAATGAAATCCAGCTGGGTGACCTTGGACCAGTCATTCTTTCGCAGCCCAACTCACCTCACAGGGTTGTTGTTGTGTGGGAGAAATAGGAGGAGAAAGGTGTGTTGGATATGTTCACTGTTTTGAAAAAAATATAGGAGATAGAGAGAGGAGGGGAATATGCTTTTAAAATTATTTATTTTCCTTTTCTGAGTATTTTTTAGTGAACTTAGTTACACTATTAGAGTTAACTATAGATTGAAACATTATTGATTTTTTTGGTAAGTCGTCTTTACTGTAAAGTTTCCTTACCCCATTGCTCTTTTGTAAATCATTTGAACTCCACCCAGAGAAAGTTTCAATTAGTCACTGGGCATTTCCTCATAGCTATGTTGGTAGTCATTCTTCCCATCTGTGATTCAGTAGTTATATATACTGGCATAAATTACATTGCCCAAGTGTTCTATTTCAGTGCTAAGGCTTGAAGATAGCCTAGCCTAGCCTAGCCTAGCCTAGCCTAGCCTAGCCTAGCCTAGCCTAGCCTAGCCTAGCCTAGCCTAGCCTAGCCTAGCCTAGCCTAGCCTAGCCTAGCCTAGAATAGAATAGAATAGAATAGAATAGAATAGAATAGAATAGAATAGAATAGAATAGAATAGAATAGAATAGAACATGGAAGGGACCTTGGAGGCCTTCTAGTCCAGCCCCCTGCTCAAGCAGGAGAACCTATATCATCTCAGACAAGTGGCTGTCTAGCCTCTTTTTAAAAATCTCCAGTGATGGAACATCCAAGATTTCTGAGGGCAAGCTATTCCACTGGTTAATTGTCCTCACTGTCAGGAAGTTTCTCCTTAATTCCAGGTTGCTTTTCTCTTTGATCAGTTTCCAACCATTGTTTCTTATCCTGCCCTCTGGTGCTTTGGTGACCCCTTCTTCTTTGTGGCAGTCCCTCAAATACTGGTATACTACTTTCATGTCTCCTCTGTTTCTTTAGACTAGCCGAACTCAAGTCCTGCAGCCACTCTTCATCTCTTTTAGTCTCCAGGCCTTTGATCATCTTAGTTGCTCTTCTCTGAATTTTTCCCAAACTCTCGACATCCCTTTTTTGTGATATGGTGACCAAAACTGACTGCAGTATTCCAGGTGTGGTCTTACTAAGGCTTTATAAAGCGGTACTAATACCTCGTGTGATCTTAATTCTATGCCTCTGTTTATACAACCCAGGATTTTATTAGCTTTTCTGGCTGCTGCTGCACACTGCTGGTTCATGGTTAAGTGATTGTCCACTAGGACTCCAAGGTCCCTCTCACAGTTACTGTTTTTAAGCCAGGTCTTGCCCAATCTATACTTGTACCTTTGATTTTTCCTGCCTAAATGTAAAACTTTGCTTTTCTCTACATTGAAACTCATTTTGTTGGATAGAGCCCATTGTTCAAGTTTGTCAAAATCTTTTTGGATCCTGAATTTGTCTTCTGGGATGTTGGCTACTCCTGCCAGTTTGGTGTCATTTGCAAATTTGATGTGTTCCCCTTCAATTCCCTCATCTAAGTCATTGATAAAGATATTGAAGAGTACTGAGCCTAAGACGGGACCATGTGGTACCCCACTGCTTACTTCTCTCCATGTGGATGTAGTGCCATTGAGGACTACTCGTTGAGTATGGTTTGCCAGCCAGCTACAGATCCATCTGGTGGTGCTATTGTCTATTCCACCTTTTTCTAGCTTACCAAGGAGTAGGTTGTGGTCTACTTTATCAAATGCCTTACTTAAGTCTAAGTATACTACGTCCACAATATTTCGCTGGTCTATTAGTTTAGTCACTTTGTCGAAGAATGAAATAAGATTAGTTTGGCATGATCTGTTTTAACAAACCCGTGCTGGCTACTGGTTATAACTTTGTTTGCTTTTAGTTGTTCGCATATCTGGTTTTGGATTATCTTTTCTAGGATCTTCCCAGGTACTGATGTTAAACTGAATGGTCTCTAGTTTCCTGGGTCCTTTTTCCCCTCTTTCTTGAAGATGGGAACCAGATCAGCCCTTTTCCAATTCTCAGGTACTTCCCCAGTGCTCCAGGATTTATGAAAGATGTGGTGCAATGGTTCTGAGATAACATCTGCCAGCTCCTCCAGAAATCTGGGATGTAATCTGTCAGGCCCCAGTGATTTATATTCGTCAAGGTCAGATAGGTGTTCTCTTACCATTTTCTTATTTATTTTATTTTTTGTTTCTAATTTGTCTTTTGCAGTGGTATTTTTGGTATGTTGGGCTATAGTTTCTTTTTGTGTGAAGACTGATGCAGAGTATGAGTTAAGCAGCTTTGCTTTCTCCCTTTTCCTGTTATTTCCTTGCCATCTGCTCTCTTTAGTGGACCTATAGTTTCCTTGACTTTTTTCTTGTTGTTAATATGTTGGAAGAAACATTATTATCCATGATTTCTATTGCAAGTCTTTGTTCGTTCTGAGTCTTTGATTTCCTGACTTCATCTTTGCATGTTCTGGCTGTCTGCTGATAATCGGCCTTAGGTATGTGCCCCTCTTTCCATTTTTTGTATTTGTCCTTTTTGTCTTTCAGTTTGTCAAAGAAATCTTTATGCAGCCATGCTGGTTTCTTCTTGAATTTCTTGTTTTTCTTTTTCAGTGGCATTGTGCTGCTCTGGGCTTTTATGATCATATTTTTCAGAGTTTCCCATGCTTCTTGGCTTGTTTTCCCCTTTAGGATTTTCATCCATGGGATCTTTCCTAGGTTCTCTCTGAGTTTGTTAAAGTCAGCTCTTTTGAAGTTCAACACACTGGTTGGATTGTTTTCTGTTGCTAGTGTTTGCATTATATTAAATTCCAGTACGATGTGGTCACTTTCACCCAAGGTTCCGGCAACTTCAACTCCCTCTAGGTTGGTCCTTATAGTTTTAATATGGGATAATTTAAGGACAATAATTGGTGCATTTTCCTGGCTGCATCTTCTCTTCACCCAGCATCACTTGTAGTCAGGAAAAGCCACTTCCAATTGCTGCTTTTAACATATAGTGGGACAGACCTCTCAAGATTCCCTACTGATAGATCATCAGTGTTGGAAAATCCGCATTGCTGACCTGCTGCTCAGGCTGTTTCTGAACATTAGTCTATTCTTCCAGTAGAGCATTACATCTTTGTCTCAAAATAGCTTAGCTGACAGATCAGTGGATCAGAGAAAGGGGTTGGGAGACATGGTATGGAGCAACACCTTCTGTTTTATTACACACTCCTTCTCCACTTCAGTGACCTATCAGTCAGGATGGAGGAGTGGCAAAGTGCACCAGCTGATCTCCCTCCCATGTCCCTCCACCATCCCTTTGAAGTGTGGTCTTGGGACAAAATTCAAATTGCCATATTACTATGGGTAATGCAGAGCTGAAGTGGTATCCACCCACCCTTGAGTCTGTAAAAACAATTATCAGTACAAAATGAACATCTCTGGTGACAGTCCTTCTGAGGAATACCGCCTCTGTTTCACATCACTAGTGTTACTTGACCTCCCTCCAAAATAATATCTTATGAAGCCTAAAACATTTTACACACTCTGAGGCTGTGGTCAGATGTGTTAATGTAAGGGAGGAAATGCTGCTTTACCACAAATGCAGCAAAGAACCACTTAAAGCTGCCTCAGTCATGGGCTGTGGAAAAAGATAAAATCAGTGGCATGGGAACACATTTGAAAAAAAAAATAGTGCTGCTAAGTATGATGTGGTTAGAAGGAAGGAAGGGAACACAAGTTATCTAGAAAAAATAGAGGTTTTATACTATCTTTCCCAGACTTGGGGTGCCCAGATAAGGGGTACTCTCGAAGTAGTTCAGGCCAGTTCATGGTTGTTAAATTATCTGCACGTATTAGAATCTTAGATGTGTCCTGCTGGGCATGGACCAAACCAGCTTGTCCAAGCAGAGTGGGGAAAAAAACCTGTAATGTGTCTGATGGGAATTATGCTTTGCACACACCAATAGGACTGTACTCTGGGGTCTTTAGAGCAGGGGTCCTCAACCTGGGCAACTTTAAGACTTGTGGACTTCAATTCCCAGAATTCCTCAGCCAGCTTTGCTGGGGAATTCTGGGAACTGAAGTCTACAATTCTTAAAGTTGCCAAGGTTGAGGATCCCTGCTCTAGAGAGCCATTTAGTTCAGACAAAGGGGAAATGACGGAAGTTTCTACTATACTTTGTGTGCGAGCACTTCTTGTTGGCACGTTTTGTAAAGTGCAAATAGTGGTCCACAGCTGGTGAGTGCTGGAGAGACAAGTTGTATTCTCTAGTATTTGTCATTCTGGGGAGCAAGAAAGGAAAGAGAAGAATCTGCGGAAATCTGCCTGAATTCTCGGTCTCCTCCCTCTGACCAAATTAGCAGCTGTAAATCTTTCAGGGGTTCCTTCAGTGACATTGGAACAGCCTCACTTGCTCAAGGTGAAACTGCCTTAATCCAAAACCAGCTTGTCTTCTTTTTGGTTTGTGTTCAAAGAAATGAAACATTCTTTCATAAATATCTATAAGAGGCTTAAAATAAACACTCTCCTACTGTGCTGTAAAGCCCCATGCTATTACCCTCTCCTAGTTAAACTCTGCTGGGTCAACCATTAATTGTGATTGGACTGCAGGACTTGAAAGAAAGAGGTATTTAATAATTGAATGCAGAGTTTAAAGAAATTGGAATCCTTCCAAGATGTCCATAAAGGAATGAAGAAACGTTCCTCACTTATGGGTAAACGTGTGTCTCCCTTGATTTTGTGGTAGAACTGGACAAATAATTAATGGAGCAGATAGCTGTGTGTTGATTTCTAAATATTTTACAAACATATTTAATTAAAGTATTCAAATATACTATTCAGGAACAACACAGCTTTTCTTAAAAGAAAGGATCTTGTCTTTCACGGTACAACAAAATCATCAACCTCTTACTAATGAATTTCAGATCCTGATTACAGATTCAGGCTGCAATACTACTATTTTTTTTACAATGGTATTTTATAAGCCTCCCAAAGTCATAGCATAATCCTGCTGACTTTAGTGGATCTAGTGTGTCTATTCCCAATCTATTATCCAACAGATGTACTGGAACCAGAGTCCCTGCTGTGAGTGGACTTCTCCAGGGTGGTCTTCTCCCCAATATATATTTCATGGGAAGACCTGCTAGTAGTTCTCCAGTTCCCTAAGGGAAATGGGAATGGAGATTTGCAAGTGTTGTTTTTCTAATGCTGTCTCTGTCTCTGATACATCCTTTTCTTGAAACCTGACCAGCCCTCATCTACCTTAGTTTTTCAGGAACAATTGAAAGCCAAGTTATTTTAAGAAGTATGAATGTCACAATATATTTATTGATTTTAATTTTGGACTTATTTGGGGTGACTTTCCAAGATATTGTGCAACACGATAATTTTAACTGTTACTTTTTGTTTTCTTATTGTTTTCTTTACAGATGCTTTAGCGTCAATAATTTAATCCAAGAATCGTTGGATTATAGGGCTAGGAATAATAAAATAATAAAAAACCAAGAAATAAATAAATTTAGGAGTTGCAGTTGCAACATATCTGGAAGGTATTGATCCAATTCTGGAAGTTGTAGTCCATCAAACTTAAAGTTGCCAAGTTTGAAGAACACTATTCTATCTTTAATCAACCAAACATAGGTTTACAGACATTTACCTGGTAAATGTTCACAAATTGGTACCATTAAGGTAAAGAGGGACTATGACTCCCAGAATTCCCATTCAGCAGGTGGGCTAGCTCTATATGAAGGGTACTAATATGGAGTAAAGCCTATTAGATAAGATAGGAATCATAGCTTTTTATAGGGCAGCAGCAACAGGCACAATCCAGAATATGATCCAGCATTTAAAATTATCAGATGATTTGCTTGTTTTCATTTATGGATATAAAACTAATTACTTAAAACAATCTCAAAAAATGTTTTACTAGTTTGAATTTCCCATACCTTCCCCTTAACTGGGACTCCACTTTCATAAAAGCAGAGCAGGAAAAAAAACTGAGATGGGATATAGTGAGAAGAAAAAAGTGTGGTGTGGGGAAATTCAAATGAACATTCTGTCCCATAGCTTCTCAATGTCCTTAAGTAGCCCTGGGGGAATTAGCGGTAGATCAAAATTATATTATCAGTAACACATTATTATCACATCAGGTTATTTTCTTTCATTTTCAAACCATGGAGAGCCATAAAATTCCACATCTCTGGATCCCAGTGTCTGCTTGCATTTATATATAAAGTGTTCAAATAGCTACATCTTTCCGTTGTATTAATTTTACTGTTGACAACTCTATAACATAATATTGAATTTTCTTTTGGTGGATAACATTGAAAGTCAGCTTAAAGTATGCTGTAAATTAACCAGAATCAAGACCTGAAGACCTGGTTGTTCGAACAAGCGGGCCTGGACTGACTACGATTTTTAATTAGGCTTTTACTGGGTTAAATTGTTTTGTAATTTCGTATTTATTGCTTAATTCTCTTTTAAATTTTTTACTCTATGTTTTTTAATTTTTATTGTTGTGAGCCGCCCTGAGTCCTCAGGGAGAAGGGCGGCATATAAATTTAATAAAATGAAATGAAATGAAATATTTGAGATTTTTGAAAGGCATCCAAATCGGAAGCAGAAATTTGGCTGCCTCCAATAAAAGTTTCACAGAGTAAGGTAGCCCTAGAGCAGGGGTGTCAAACTTGCAACCTCACGTGACGTGTTGCGACGTATCAGACTTTTTTTTTCCATTGCCGGCAATGGGGTAGGCGTGGTTTTGCCATGACGCATCCGGCCTGCGGGCTGGCAATTTGACACCCCTGCCCTAGAGGTTCAGTAAATTAGGAAATAGTTTAGACGGCTATTCAAGTATCCAATTGTTAACTGTTAGAGAGGTTTAGAATAATGCTTCTTTGACAGTCTCTGCCAGTGCAGAGGAACAACACTAGTAAAAGTTCTAATTCTACCCAAGTGAGTGATAAATTATTATAGATGGTTCTCCCACCAGTGATAGTAAAACTACAAAATAGCTTGGTGTAACAGCCCACCAGAAGTAGAGAGGGATCATTTCTGTATTATTGGGAATACCCATTTGATTTTCTTAAAAGAAGACAGTATTAATCCTAGTGGCTCAAGGGCTGCCCAAAACATAGCCTAATGTGCAATCTAGGTAAAAATAATTCTCATGAGGCCTTTATTGCTAATAGTGCCATAATTCTTGCAACTGTTTGATAATCTCTAGTGTGTTTAATTCAGATGTTTCTGTATCTGTTCAGATACTGCTCTCATTGTCCATGAACAAACATTCTGAAGGTTCTGTTATATCTAGCACAAATCTACACTAACCATCATTGTCACTTTATCAGAAGAGCTATTAATATTAAAAAGTATGGCTGGGTTTTTAAAGGGTGTCTTATAGTACCTGGGTTTCCTTGAGTCATAGAATCATAAATGAGTTTGCAAGACTTCAGTAGAATGCTGATTTTCTTCTCTGGAGAATAAGTCTTGGTCATGGTGGTGAATTTATGGAGTATTCTCTCCAGCAATGCAGATTCAGGTACACTAGTAGTGACTCCCAAGTCGGTTGTAGTTGTATTTTGTATGACTTCCTGATTTTCCTTTAGGAGTTTGAAAGATCCATCTTTGTTATGGATTTCCCGTAGGTAAGTATCAATGGGCACTTTTAAAGGCTTCAAGACACATTTGTGCAAAGCTGATTCTATTATCACCTCTGAAAAGGGGGGAAATAAAACATGTCAAATGAATATATGAGAAAGCAGCAACATAATAATTTAATTTAATTTAATTTATTAATATTTCTATACCGCCCTTCTCCCGAAGGACTCAGGGCGGTGTACAGGGCAAGAATAAAACACAGAAATTACAAAAGATAAAAGGTAATTAAATACATGCCCAATTAAAAAATACAGTTAATACATACTAAAAACCCCAATAAAAATAGTAAAAAACCCCACCAATCCCCCCTCAGGCCAGGCCGGCTTGCTCGAACAAGTATGTTTTCAGATCGCGGCGAAAGGAGCGAAGATCGGGCGCCGTCCGGAGCTCAACCGGTAACTGGTTCCATAGCTCCGGGGCGCCCACAGAGAAGGATCTCCCCCTGGGGGCCACCAGTCGACATTCTCTGACCGGTGGCACCCTGAGGAGGCCCTCTCTGTGGGAACGCACAGGGCGGAGGGAAGTAGACGCCGGCAGCAGGTGTTCCCTAAGGTACTCCGGACCCCTGGACTGGCATATTCAGAATTTGGAACCAGTAGAGATTTATATCAACCCAGCTAATATCGACTCTGTTGTTTTACTTACCTTGATCAATTACCTTACCTTACCTTACCTTACCTCAATTAACTTTCACAATAAGATGTAATTTTTGGGTTTCTCTGTCATCACTCTGGGCACTTGTGCATATTTGTACAAATTCCATTAGCCACTTTATAATCAAATTTGAGGGATTAGGCTTTGGTGAAGTCAGAGATAGATCTTCTCTGACTAAAGGGTATTTGTAAATAAAATAAATACCATATTTCATCAGCACTTGAGCTAAGAGAGAGCTTTTGCCAAGTGCCATGGAAATCAAGTAATCCAATCAGTTCAAATAAGTATATTTATTACAAACTTAAGCTCTCTATAAGAATCTGAAATACTAATGGTTAAAGCAATTTGACTGTAAATAAGGAATTCATGGGGGCTGGACTTAGATCTCTTGTGGACATGAAGGGACTCATGACTGATGACGTGTGTGTCTGTGTCTGTGTCTGTGTGTTTGTGTATGTCTCTCTGTGTGTTTCCTCATTTAAGAGCAATGTTTTTCTGCTGGGAATGCCTAAAACCTCAACTCAAAATACTTTAAAATCCTGCTGTTTAGATTATATTAAGTTAAAAATTAGGCTAGGATTAACAGAACTGAATCTATTTTGATGTTCCACTTTGAGTCTCCTACTATTAATCAAAACAGGCTCCAGATAACACATTTAATAAATGCATAAAAATCAATCAGTTTCTCCTGCAGATTCACACATATCTTTTAATTCTAAACCAGGATCTTTTTACAGATATGGGGAAAAAGAATTGCCTCAAGCCATACTCTTGGAAGGGGCTCTAAGTACAAAGTACTGTTCCACATTTGAGATAACCAGATAGATAATTCACTTAAAGAAATACAGCTAATCAATTAAAATCCTAAAGATGGTGCTTTTTTTAGTTTTTCCATATGTGCCTGGTTACTGGGAACTGAATACAATAGTCAAAACATAGTGAAAAAAATATAACATTGACATTTCAGGCAATGAAAATAGAGTAGACTCAAAGGAAAATTAAATTCACTTGTCTATGGGCTATGGGCTAGAAGATTTCTGTCATTTGCCAAAAGATCTTAACACTCTTTAAGAGATGAAAGAATAGTTTTGGAAAATTTAAATGAAATTTTGTCTAGATGTAACAAGGGAAGTAAGCTCAGGGATAGTCTCAGCATTTTTTCAAAGCAGTTTCAAGTAATTCC
Source organism: Vipera berus (assembly GCF_964194415.1). Taxonomy (NCBI): domain Eukaryota; kingdom Metazoa; phylum Chordata; class Lepidosauria; order Squamata; family Viperidae; genus Vipera; species Vipera berus. The sequence goes on from NC_138202.1 coordinate 42,518,079, forward strand.
TCAGGGAGAGGCATATTGTGAAGAATTGGAAGGTTTATATTTTAAAAAAATGGAGCTCAGTTCTTGATCAGGAGGAAATATCAACAGCATGCCTGTGTAAATAAATGATCCTTTAGGAAGTGGATATGTAATGGAGCAATTCTTAAAACTTTCATTTCTACATGAGACTCATACTTGTTATATCTGCAAAACAAATATTTTACTCATTGAGTGCAGTCCTCCATGAATAGTGTTAAATTCGGCAAGGACGTAGTTCATGACTCTATAGCTCATATTCTACTGAAATTATTGCCAAAGATTTGCAACAATTGAGCAAAAAGTTTATTTTTTTTGCAAAAGTTCAGCAAGTTGCACCACACTGTCCTGTCTCAGCTCTAGGGTATTCATAATCCAAGTCAGTCCATGAGAATACAGCCAAAGTACTTGATTCTCTTTGTAGCAATTGGACAAGCAATGACACACACATATATATACAACATGTATCTTTTTAAAAAGGCACTTTCAGACAAACTTCCCCTCTCCTCTCAGAACTAATCAGAGCAATCTGTAATTTAATTCAGAAATTTTGACACAAACTAATATTTCAATAATACTAATGTACACGCCAATCATAGCAGTTATGGACTCCCAAGATTTACCCAGAAGTAATTTCAATGATTTCAGTAGTGTTGGTACCAAATTAACGGGCATGGCAAAATAGACATTTCTGATGTTCTCAAAATGCTTTGGCATACACTCCCACAATCCCTTGCCATTGGGCTCACTGATAGGGTTGATGAAAATTGAAGTCCATAATATTATTAATGTAACACATGCATAAAATTATATCCTTAAGCCTAAATAATTATAGTCTGTACAATAGGAAAGAACTAGAAAGTGAAAAGGTGATAGCTAATAACCATGGAAATTTCAGTTTCAGAACTGACATTTCTACACATTTTGAAAGCAGTCTGAAATGGGAAATTTAGTAGAATAAGTTTTCTCCATGCATTTATATCAAAAATAGTCTCATAGACTAGATGCCTGGATACCAAAGTGCATGATATTATAAAAGAAAGGGACACATTTACTTCCAAATGATCCACAATCAGCTGTATCATTGAAGCATTTTTTTTAATCTGTGGATAGCTGTGTATGAAATATACCATTGAATAGTGGCCATTGACCAGACTTAAAAAGCATTTTGCATCTTCTTTTCATCCTGATCCTGGGAATATCTATACGAAACTAACTGAGGATCAAAAAGTTAAAAGAAATAACCAATTCTTCAGAAAGACTACTTTGTCCTTAGAAACCATGTTTGTCCTTATTTGCATTCATATTGCATTCATATTGTTAATTTACAACATGCACCTTAGTTTATCTCAATGTGGAATAAAAAGAAGAAGAAGGACTACGGGAAAATGTGCAGTCGGAAAAAGGAATCAACTTTGATCAATACCTCACTCTACGTAAACTTCATGTTCTTCTTAAGTTGATGACTATTTTTGTTGAGTGCATATAACTGAAGGTGTCTTAAAATTAAGGATAAATATCAACTGTAGTTGTATGCTGAAATGTAGTGAATGAAATCAAAACATATTCTTTAACTCAGGGCAAATGATTTTTTTTCTCCATCCAATTTTCTAAAATACCATTCTGAAAAGAGAAGGAACAGCAGAAGCAGATTCTTAAGTGCTCTGTTGAATTGGATCTGGAGCACCTCTACATGAAAATGACTATATTTCCTATCTCCTATTACCCTAGTCCATATGCAATGAAACTATATGCTATTCTTGCTTATAGGTCAAAACCCCCATAGAAATATGAACACTCACCTAGCTTCTCATCTGTGTGAACAGTCTGGTCCATTAAAGATTTTAGCTCTGTACTTTGAATTAAGTAACTCTTCAATTGTGTCATCATTAAGCGAATCTCTTGTAGCATTTCTGTGCTGGAGATCTGCTTTGCCATCATCTCCAGACTATAGACTTTATAGTCCTGCACCAAGTTGCCAAAGTAAGAGTCTTTATCCTGGGCCAGTTCCACAATCTTCTTCTGGAGCTTTCGGTCAGAAGAGAGAAATGCTGTGAAGACATTGCTTAGGCTGACCATGGACAGACGACGCTTGGCTCTGCCTAAAATCATAGAACGGGTCTTCTTCACAGTAGGACTGGTCATCAGTTCGAACTCATCTTCAGTGCTACTTGTAGAATAAGAATCTGGCTCGGAGGCAGACATCTGAGCCTTTGCATTGCTTACAGGACAATGCAATGAATCACTCGAACGTTCAGAATCTGATGTGCTGAAAAGTTTAAGGCCAGATTTTGATTCCTTTTTGGAAATGGAGCAAGATTTTTCTATTCTTTGTTTGTTTTCTTGTTGGACCTCTGACTCTTCAGTTTCCTTGTGCTCCAAAGAAAAAGAGGTGGTAGACGATGACTGCTTAAAGAACTTTTTCTTTCTTAGCGGTGGGATGGGAGGCTGGGGGGGAGGCTGGGGGTGGTTTCCTGATAAACTCTGCTGCAGTTCTGTAAGTTCCTTCTTGTCCTCTCTGGTAGGCTTTACTTTTTCAGCATTTGGGGCAGATTTCTCTGTCACCTCTGCCAATACATTTGGAGCCTCATCGCACTGGTGATCATTAGCCAAAGCTTCATTCCCCCTGTTTTGTTTTTCTACTTGTTTTTCTTCTGACAGTGAAGTTTTCTGACTTTTATCAAAGGAAGAATTTCCTGAAGTTCTTTCAGATGAACATCGCCTTGGTGGAATGGATGGAGGAATCTTCTTTGAATTTGTAGATGGAAGGCTATGAGGAAAAAAGAGTTCTGGTCTGCTATCTTCCTTGTCTCTGCTAATTTCAGTTTTCATCTCTTGTTTGGTCTTCTCCAAATTATGGAATTGATCCTCTTTGGAAGGGGTCATAGAAGATGTTTTGGTTTGTTTCACAGCATGAAAGGACAACAGAGATGGTGGAGGAGGAAGAGGAGGAGGGGGAGGAGGACGTCGAGTAGGAGATCGCTTTGGAGGTTTTGTCACAATGTTTCTACCACCAGAAGGACTCTCCCTGAAGATCTCTGAAGGAGAAACATGTGGGGGAAATGGATAGCTGCTCTCCTCTATAAAAATAGGATTTACAAACCACAGCTTGTCACTTCCTACTGACAGCTCAGTTTCACATGAACAATTGTTTGTGCGGCTTGCAAAAGGCTGGCTGGGGTTCTTTCCTTTTTTTGCCTGAGCTGTGATGTAAGCAGGATCTTTCACAGAATGGAGAAGCCTTCTTTCTTGCCTTTGATGTAAAGAGGAGTTCCAGAAACCTGTGAATAAATACGTATATCTCCAATAATAGCCAACTAAAAGCAATAATGTTTTAATGCTACTTGCACAATGTTGCTTAAAACATAGAATTATTCTATGCCCAACTGTACATGAATATATCACAGTGTTTCAAACTTATCCAATTAATATAAATTAAGACAAATAGTGTCATGACATTATAGGAGGAAAGGAAGTTGATAGCCTTCATGAATATATAGGGATAGCCAGCATTTTTCCCAACCCAAATTTCCTGGATAGGTATGAGACCCTTTGCTTCCAGAATCATTTGTCACCTTAATTTCAGTGAAAATGTTGGTAGCTGTGCTTTTATAGACATTTGGAATCTTATTACTCAATTCTATTTCAAAAAGTGCCATCAGGCCAACTCATAGCATAAATTTCTTCCTTTTTAATGGTAGAGTGTTAATCTGCAAATGAATATGGAAATATTAGGCAAGAGATATTATTTGAAGACGCCAAAGGCGCACAGAACGCTGTTACCTTCCCACCGTAGTGGTCCCTATTTTTCTACTTGCATTTTTATGTGTTTTTGAACTGTTAGGTTGGCAGAAGCTGGGACGAGTAACAGGCGCTCGGACAAGCGTTGGCTCTTTGGCTTTGAAATGGAGATGAGCACCGGCCCCTAGAGTCGGAAACGACTAGCACGCATGTGCGGGGGAACCTTTACCTTTACCTTTATTATTTGAAGACGTATGAGCTAGGTCAAATGTAAATTCATTTCTACCTGGAATATTATGTTTTATAAATGATTAATAAGTGGTTGGATGGCCAATTATCAGGGAAGACTTAATAAACTTTTGCTTTTACCAGCAAAGATTAGATTACTTGAATTCCCTTTCAACTACATGATTCCAAAAAAAAAATTCCTTTGACCCCAGGAAATGCACTTCAAACTACTTTCTGAATGCTTTTACCCATGTGTTTGAGAACATAATTAGGAAAATGCAACACCCAAAGCATATCTGATACAGAAACAAATGAACAATGTTGCAGAAAGTTTCTTAAGATGCTTCTAACAACTTCTTATTCATTGGATATACAAATAGAATACAAATATAAAATTAGCTCTTTCAACAGTTTCTATATGGCAAAATCTGGTGATGGCATTGCAAAGCTGTGCATCCTTGAACCCAATACCTGAAGACATCTCTGCTTGGATTTAGATGATTATACTTCCCTTTTAGCAACAGTTTAGCTGATTCTGGAGTGGAGGGTTTATTAACAGTTTAATAAATGTACATACATCTTGTTGTAAATACAATATCTGAAAGGAAGATGGCCTATATGAGGCAAAGAAGGTGAGTTGATGGAGCTAAATTACTCATTGCTGCTCTATGAAACTAGAAAAGTTCGGGTGCACAGAGCCCTAGGCTTCCAAAATAAATTTGCATGACTTTGCACATGGAAGACTCTATGCTCTCTCAAACAATAGGAAACAAGCAAAAGAAATAAAAAATGTAAAGGTTTCTGCATGAAGAACTCATGAAAACAAGACTCAAAGTTCTCCTGCATAGCAGCTTTCTCCTATTCATTGAAATGGTGGAACTACGATTCTATTGGAATATTTGCAGGGATTGCCTGATTGATGCAGAGAGAGGCCCTCTGAGTGACCAACCCTGTCAGCTTCTTCAGCCTGGCATTAGCAGTGACTTTTACAAGGATGCCCTAAATAATGATGTGTGAAAAGGAAAGCCATTTCACCTCCGATAAAAAAACCAAATCAGTCTACTGTAGTGGGCAAAATAATCAAGTAGTTAAGATAGTTCATAAACTAACTCAGATTTCATACCTCAGAGTCTATTTTATTTTATACCACTAATTACAATTCGACCACCAAATACAGGTATAGAACAAGCTAAGCTCAGTGCAGGGGGTTGTTTTGATGTTAGAAAACTGAAAGTGAGTTTACAATTCTTTGATGGAAAAAATCACTTTCCCAGTTTTCCTGGGTACCTTAATTTAGAAAGAATACTAAAACAATAGTAATAAGTCATTTTGCTAAACAACTGGGAATTAATATCTGCCAAGATTCGGACCTGTCGTCTCTGTCTTAGATGAGAGATCACGCTCACAGATACAAGGGCAATGCTCACATGTTCAGAAGGCAAAGCCAGCACATTAGATGTTGTCCCAATTTCTACACTATAATCCAACATTATATCTGTTAATTGGTATAATGTCTTCAAACCTCAACTTGCACAGAGAGTGGGTGGCAATATTTTGCAATAGGTAATACTGTTCAGAACACTGTGTATAGTTACAACCATAACTTATATAAAAAAATGGCCCTAAGTATCACATATTAGCCCTATGGGTTTCTATTCCTAAATGAAACAGAGATTATTTATTCTTACCTTGCAGAGGGGCCATTATTTTTGGGAACCTAACTGCCTCACAGACCTGCTTGAGAAAAATTGCTTACTACCTGCATACATGAAAAGGAATCCTGCAAAGGAGAAGAATCCCTAACTGTGAATAAGGCTCTCTTCAGTTCTTTTGCTAAGAATAAAAGTGAGGGGAGTACAGTACTTCTAAGCTCATTTTCTGAGTTTAGGTAAAGGAAGAGTATTCAACGGAATCTAAATTGAATGAGAACAACTGCACTGTGTCCTGTTTACAGCTCACCTTCTACCACTTCATAATATTCAACAAATTAAAGTTACAGGTGACATCTTTGCTGAAATTCAAGAATGCCCCAAATAGAGAAAGAGAGAGAGAGAGAGAGAGAGAGAGAGAGAGAGAGAGAGAGAGAGAGAGAGAGAGAGAGAGAGAGAGAGAGAGAGAGAGAGAGAGAGAGAGAGAGAGAGAGAGAGAGAGAGAGATCTAAAAATTAGCAATTTAGCAATGACTTTTGATAGAAACCACATTCTCGGCAGAAGGAGCTGGTAATACAAGTTGTCTCTAGGACGATGTGTATATCAGTTTGGAAGGTCAATGCAAAATGGGGAATTCCACCTCCTATGATTCCAGAGGAAGTGGAAATTGGCAATAAGTGAGTGTTTTAGATTATGAAATCTTTCCTTTTTAGAAAAAAAACTATGGCCACACTACCTGTTGTTACCTTCTCTTTATGTTGGTTAGATTTCCTAAAAAACTATGAAAGACTACAGTCTAGTTATTCTCTTATTTAGTATGACCTTTTTTTTTAAAAAAAAAAGAACGTTTAATAAGAATTATAGCTCAATGAGATAGCACATGCTTTGCAAACAGGAAGTTCAAGGTTTAGTCCTGGATATTTCCTAAAATACCAGAAAGCCATTGCTGGTCAGTCTAAACAACATTAAGCTTACCTGGCTAATATATTTGGTACAAGGCAAATTTACTCTGTAATTGGAATAGTATTTCCAAGGACACACAGACTATTCTGCATATTATTTCAATCATCTAAACCAGTGGTCCCCAACTTTTTGGGCACTGGGGACCAGTTCCGTGTGGGGGGGGGGTGTTCTGTGAACCAGAGGGCCTGGTTTTGCACACTGCCTGGATCCCGTGCGTGCGCAGATGGGGCTTCACTTGCTTGTGCGGCCTAGTTCCTGACAGGCTGTAGACTGATGATGATCCATGGCCTGGGAATTCGGGATCCTGATCTAAATTCGGGATCCTGATCTTCTTTATTGTGAGAAAAATTATATGTGCAGAACATATTAATCTCATATTATAGGCGAGTTGATGAATCCCAAGGTTTCAGACACCCACATACCCAGTGAAATTTTAGCTTAGATGATATTTGAACCTGTTTATTCATAACTTTTCCTCAAATACACTGCACTCATTTTATTTAAAGTAAATAAGAACAGACTTACAAACACAAAGATAAGTGCATATACTCAGAAATGAATAGTCTCCAGATGAAAGCAATATTAAAACACTGGGATTGAACTGGATGTACTGAATTCCTTTTGGTCCTGTATTTTTAATTTTTAATAGAGATTTGCATGTTTTCCACCATTCTCCCTGGCCCCCTTAGGTAGGGGATGATGTCACCGAGTTATGTATGTACTATATCTGTGTGAAAATTGAAGAAAAGCAAATTGTTTGTCCTCAGAGCTGAGTTGACCCTGGAACAATCTTAAGATGATGGCTGCCCCTCTGCTCCAGAGGTAAGGAATGTGAGGCCTTCCAGATGTTTGCTAAACTACTATTCTCAGCATCTTTCATGAAACATCATGCTGGCTAGTGTTAACAGAAATTGTAGAATAGCAACAGCAACAGCTGTAGAACCACATCCCTTGGGTAGAATTCTAATATGGATGTAGTCAGGTCAGGACATATCTAAGTTTAATACTGTAGCTCTTCTTAGGCCCCACTAGCAATATTTATACTCCAAATTAAAAAGAAAAATTCTTTCTACCGATTTCTTTCCTTCAATTTCATGAGTTTAAATTTGTCAAAATGTAATTAGCCAATTGACATATCCTCTGTGTGAAACTGTGTTTGAAGACGACTTGGTAGCTGTCCCCAATTAATGACAATGTTAAGTCAGCCTAGTCATATTATTTCTATGCTTGAGGCAGTTGCCATTGGTTGTCTTATGTCTCTGCACCCAATATAGTATACAAAAATACCAAATTAGCCTTTCCTATCTATAATTTTGGGATGACAGCTTCCAGACAGCATGGCACGAGAACATTATAATCCCATCAAATGTTCAAGGCAACTTGTTGAGCGATAGGTTCACTGAATAGTGTGGATCAGGATAAATCCAACCCATGTTATTCTTTCTGTGCAAAGAGTATTCTGCTTCAACTGTTTTAATAATTGTTTTAAAATAGTAATGTCTAAAATTAGTTTTGTTCCCTCACATAAGGAGCTTTTTTATACAGCTTCTCCTAATGTACTGTATACGATTGTAAAAAAAAATGTCTGTTGTTTCTTTCTTTTTTATGTAACCAGCAATGTTGTAAGCATTAGCCAGAAAGATCTTTTTTTTCAGATTTTCCCCCAGACATTTTCCCATAAATGTATCGGGCAACAGACTTATGACTGCAGAAAGAGAGTCCAATGTTCTTCAATTCTGCCATTTATCCACCAATAAACAAAGTGAAGCAACAAATGCCTAATGTCTACAATTTAGAATTTTTTTTTAGGTGAGTCATAAGCAAAGACACAAGCAGAATGTTGTGCTAATGCATTTTCTCAACTTTGGTTCTTTTAACATGTATGGACTTCAGCTCCCAAAATTCCCCAGCCAGCATGCTACCTAAAGAATTCTGGAAGTTGAGTCCATACATTTTAAAGTTGCCTAGGTTGAGAAATGCCATGCTAAAATGTTCCCTTAAACATTATCAGAAAAGAAAACAACAGAACTCAGATTTGCAATAAAGTATACTAATGTAGCTGAGAATAATAGCAGAAATAAATTCTCATCATTTTCTTTTTCCGTCTCCTGTCCGATTACTTACAGTTGATGGAAACATTCAAGCCTCCTGCTATTCCTTTAATGGTTCTTTAAATCAGAGTTGAATTGGACAATGTGTCAAAGAAGAGGATCCCTTCAATAGGAATAGAATTGCAATAGTGATAGCACTTAGACTTATATACCGCTTCACAGTCTTCCCTAAGCAGTTTACAGAGCCAGCATATTGCCTCCAACAATCTGGGTCCTCATTTTACTGACCTCGGAAAAATGGAAGGCTGAGTCAACCTCGAGCTGGTAAGAATTGAACTGCCAAACTGCTGGTAGTCAGCAGAAGTAGCCTGCAATACTGCCTTCTAACCACTGCGCCATCACGGCTCTTCAAATAGAAGATTGTCCTCAGCAGCCTTTCATACATTTCTATAAAGGAAAATGCACCATGGAAGCACCTAAAGCAGTTCCATAATGGGAAGAAGGAACAGATCATGGCAGTCTGGAATGTATTTTTCTTGCAGAAATCTGTAGCATCATATTACAAAAACAAACCAACAAAGTAAAAAGTCTGTATTTGTTGGTATATTATACCAGTTTTCAACACAACTTACCTATCCCCAAACCAGAGATGGTTTCTAATTCTGTGGCACTATTGGCTTCCAATATTGCTTGTGGCAATCTTAGTGTGTACGGAAGCAGATCTCTACAGAGTAAAAAAGAAAACAAAAAGAAAGCAAAAGAGAGAGAGAATATGAGAAAGCAAAACAATGTTTGCTGTGTTTATCAGTAGATTACCTGTATCTCCAAGTTATTGGCTTTTTGTTTATTCAGTTTGATGCTGCCTGATTTCAAACATTTCTGGGTTGTCGGTTTGTGAACAATAATACATTGGTTTGCAAGGTGGTCTACAGATATGAGGTTCTAGTTAGAACAGAATAGTGGGGGCATCCTTGACATAGAACCAGACTTTAATTTGCTTGTGCATTTTAGAGATTTCTATGGGAATGATAACAATATATTATATCAGCACTGATGATGTTACCTAGTCTGGGTAATGAAACTTCTGCAAGAAAACAAGCAAGGTCAGAGACCACCAAGCCCCACCCCCCCCCTAGTTCAACCATGAATTACAAATATTCTCCATTATTAATCTATTACCATTAGAGCAGAACTGAGACAAATGCTATTAGTGTAAGCAAAAAGAAATGATGAAAAGAGAGTTCTAGTGCTGAAAAAGAATAAACTTCAGATCTAGAAAATGTACCCAGAGAAATGTGAAAATACGAGTGTCCTTTGCCAATGCAGTGGCTGTGTGACTTCTTTAACATGCACCAAGATTGCATCAGAGTCTGATGATTGGAAGAAAGCCATTTTTTCTCTCTTGTTCAAAGAAAGGCAGCAAAATTGAATGGAAGAACTACGTGGGGATTAGTTTCTTAAATGTGTTTATCAAGGTGTTTTGCAGGTTTCTGAATGAATGGGTATAAAGGCAGAGGAGAAGACAGTTGCCAAATTTTAGAAGTATATTGCAATTTTAAGGGATATGCAGACCAGATTTTGGTTCTTTAGCAGTTATTTACAAATGTATGAATGTGGGAAAGAAAATGTGCTGTATTTCTGTTGATTTTTAGAAGTTTGTATATGAATAGAAGCGAATAAAAGTGAAGTGAATAGACTTGAATTTGGGGGGAAATGTTTTGAATGAATATGGTGTTGATGGTGGGTTTTTGAATTTGATAAAGTCATGATGGAAATAAAACTTGCATGAAAATTAGTGGAATGCTTAGGGAACTGTTTCAGTGACTAACATTCATCCCTTGTTTATTCGAAATATATGCGGATAAATGTGCAAGAAATGCTTATGTATGATGATTTAAGAGGATGGGGATGTATATTCAGAAGATGCCTTTTGCAATGACTTTTTCAAAAAAAGTGAAAAAAGATGTAATGGGCATGTTTCTGCTCATTTCATTTCGTTATAAGGAAGTGAGAGTTCAGCGTGTCAGGAGAAATGTAAAAATTAGCTGAGTGCGGTAGAAATGAGCTTGTAATGAAGGGTAGGTGCCTATAGGGACCGGATCACAAGTGAGCGAGCATTAAATAGAAGTGGGTGGAAAACAAAACAGGGACACTAGTACAAAATGATACAGTAAGTACAGTGATTTGATTATACAGAGATAATACATGAGTAACAAACCATAACCCAAATAAATGAAGGAAGAGTAAAAGGGTCAAAAGGAAGAGGAGAAATGATAAAATCACGATAAAAAGAGAAATAAACTTAAAGAACAAAAGGAAGCGAATCAATCTGTATACAAAGGATGTAATGGGAACAAGCTGATTTTGCCAGGACAAGAAGTGTGTGAACAGGTATATAAAAGAGGTTTACCTCTTTCCTTATCTTTGTCCTGCCTACTGCCCTTAATCTCTCTTGGCATTAATATTTTTAATCCCAAAAAAAGAAGAGTGTGGAAGCTATGTACAGTATATACTGTATGAACATAGAAATAAGGACAGGGGTGGTCTCGCAAAGTTTTTTCATTAATTCCTTTTTTTGTTATAAACATAGCACTTAGAGCAGGAGTGAGCAACTATGGCATCTTTACAATCTGCAGACTTCAGCTCCCAGAATTCCTGAGCCAAAATGGCTGGCTCAGGAATTCTGGAAGTTGAAGTCATCAAGATGCCATAGTTGCTCACGCCTGTCTTAGAGTCTTTCTATAGTGCTCTGTTGCAGCCCCGACATGGCATAAAAATTGTTGGTCCCATTGCTGTCTTTGTCATCCCTCTTCTCAGTCACTACTAATCTCTGAGACACTTCAAGGCAATGCATGGCAAAGCTTCCCTATTTGTATATCCTAAGGCTGTCCTTAGACATAGTCAGAATAATAGAAAAACACAATTTTAACGCAGGCAGAATTAAGACGACTTAAACTTTTCTCATACCTTTCTCAGGCTGTCAGTAAACTGAAGGCAACATAATGGAAACCGAGCAGAAAACAGATGTTGCCAAGGTATATTTCTGCCATAATTAGCTACCACTTTAGAAAAGTCTTATTCAAGATCTCCACTTGTGATAATTGCCTTTCCTTATTTGGGGATTTATAACAGTTTATAGCATCATCCTACAACTGCTGTGCCAGTCAAACATGAAGAAGTTATAATATAAACACAAGAACAGTTGGGGATGCTGAAAGAACATAAATCAGGAATGATGAAATGGTCATAATGTCTTCTAGAATTATGCACCCATTATTGTGCTGATATAATAGTAATGAGAACATGCTCTGGATGGTTGGGGAACACTATAAAGGCATTAATGGGGAAGACCTCTGAAGTACATGCTCTTCATAAGATGTCACTGATCATGCCAACCTCTTGCAATTCAGATGTAATAGGGCTGCAACTCCCAAAGTTCTCATCCAGCGTAGCTAAAGAGTACAGATTGACTGATGCTATTTTAAAACAAAAATAAATTGATTAACTAACTGGTGCTATCATTGATTACCCATTCATATCCACAAAGGGGTATCCAGCTTATTCAGCAACCTGCTATTCATGCCAGAAAGTTATCTCACTTAAAATGTCACAAGATGCAGCCATAGAGGTCTTAGCCTCTATGGTAATACAACATGCACGTTTGTAATATGTTTCTTGGGACATATCATATTCCCAAACTGTGTAGAATTCTGGTCTTGTTCTCTGTGTTCCAACCTATTAGTCCCTATATATACATGTCCTTTCAGGAGATTAGGGACACAAGTTACATTTAGCTATTATAAAGGATGATGCAGCAAAATATTCTGAGACCACTGATGAAGGTTCTTTGTCCTTATTCCCAACTGAGGTCATTCTTTTTTTAAAAAAAAAACAGCTTGAAACAGCAAGTTTCATTTAATATATGCTGATAGAACTTGGCTATAGCTTCTCTGTATTAAAGGAAGTCATTTTTGTCAGACAATTGGACAAGGGTTAAGCAAACTGCTTGCCTTGGCAAATCCTAAAAAAGGTTAAGAAATGAACTCACTGCTGCCATCCGCCCACCCATTCCATTTTGCTGATACTTGTTTTGCATTAGTCCAAGTCTTCCACATTAAATTTTCTTTAGCAAGTGATCCCATCCAAGGCAATCTCACTTATCCCAAGCTTTCACAGGACTGTCTAGGGTAATTGGACTACTTACTTCCAGCCATCACTTAATTATATGCAGTATTTTACTTATTTATTATATATATATATATATATATATATATATATATATATATATATATATATATATATATATATATATATATATATATATATATATATATATATATATATATATATATATATATATATATATATATATATATATATATATATATATATATATATATATATATATATATATAAAAGATGGAGTCTCCCTCCTACTGAGTGGATATATAAAATAAAATTGTTAGTCAGCAGCTATTTTGGGGTTTGCCGAAATAAAAGAGATCCTTTCTGCTATGCAAAAATGGACAGTATTTAGTAAAAAAAAAACTCTGAGAGGCCTCATTAAAATACTAGAAGAAAAGAGCTGCCTCCTTCAGATGTTTTGGTGATGTTCTGGCAATTCACATATTGCTGAAGAACTGATTATTTCAACATTAGGTTCACCTTTGTATATCGAATTGGAGATATTTGAATAAAACAGAATAACAGAATAACAGAATTGGAAGAGACCTTGGAGGTCATCTAGTCCAACCCCCTGCTCAGGCAGGAAACCCTATACCATTTCAGGCAAATGGTTGTCCAATCTCTTCTTAAAAACCTCCAGTGTTGGAGCATTCACAACTTCTGGAGACAAGTCATTCCACTGATTAATTATTCTTACTGTCAGTAAATTTCTCCTTAGTTGTAGGTTGGTTTTCTCCTTGATTAGTTTCCATCCATTGCTTCTTGTCCTGCCTTCAGGTGCTTTGGAAAATAGCTTGACTCCCTCTTCTTTGTGGCAGATCCTTAGATTTTGGAACACTGCTGTCATATCACCCCTAATCCTTGTTTTCATTAAACATGATTAAACATGACCCTGACCTTAGTCCTAAATACTGTCCATTTTGTGACCATCTTTTTGCCTTTGCTCACACAATAATAGGTCTGGTTCTGAGGACTCAAAATATCTCTTGCTTATGTTTGCCTAATAATGTTGAATGAAAAAAGACTTGAGACATACCGGTAATAGTTTCATAACAAGAGTGTCTCAAAGCATAGGATAACCTTGGATAGTGCCAAACTATCTCCCCCTTCTGGTTCTTTGTAGCACTTCATGTATTCAAGATGTATGCAATTATAATGCAAAACAGGTGATGGGGAGAAACAAAGAAGGTACAAGAGGACTTTTTATAAAGAAAGATCTATTCTGCATACAGACATGCTCTGAATGGATGGAATATAATGGGCTGGATTCACATTATTGATTGCAGATAGAGGGTGCCCATTCTGAATGCTCCTTCTAATAAAATACTTCTTATGAATAAAAAGATGTTGCCCCAAATTTGTCTGGTTTGCTTGGTTAGGCTTTTTAAAAATTAAGTTAACCAAGAAAGCATTACTAAATGTAATTATCTACACTGCCCCATCCATAGCTTGAAATAACATCTACAAACTGAATTTTGTTTTTCTGTTTTCATGTGGAAATCATGCCTGCTGCAATGTTATATAGACTACTAGACAATTCATGTCCCATTGGGTCATTGTTTCAGAGATATTTCCTTATCTATACAGAGAAAAAGAATTACCAAAGGTAAGCAAAAAAAGCAGAATAACAGAATAACAAAGAGTTAAAAAGGACCTTGCAGGTCTTCTAGTCCAGTTCCCTGCACAAGCAAGAAACTCCAAACTATTCTGGACAAATGGCTGTCCAATCTTAAAAACCTCTGGTGATGGAGCGCCCACAACTTCTAAAGGCAAACTTCTGATTAATTGTTCTCACTGTCAGGAAATTTCTCCTTAGTTCTAGGTTGGCTTTCTCCTTGATTGGTTTCCATCCATTGCTTCTTGTCCTGCCTTCAGGTGCTTTGGAGAATAGGTTGAGCCCCCCTTCTTTGTGGCAGCCCTCAAATATTGGGATAAGCAGTAGAAGTCAGAGTGAATTCTGACTCCTTGCTTGGCTTCCCTGTTGAACTTCTTCATGGGAAATCTGGCAAGGAACACTATAAATCCTTCCTTCCTTCCTTCCTTCCTTCCTTCCTTCCTTCCTTCCTTCCTTCCTTCCTTCCTCCCTCCCTCCCTCCCTCCCCTTTCTAGCAGGTAAGTAAATGGCTGGTCCTGGATGGGACAGTGAGGGATTGCGAGACTGGCTGGTAAACTGTCATGGAATATTGAAAATGAAGATCACGTAATCGCAGCAGCAGCTAATAGCATTGAAAGAGCCACAAATTCCCCAAATGTCATTCCCTATGGAATCATGGGTCCTGGATTTTGGATACATTCAGTAAGTTAACCCATTTGAAATACCTTGATTAAAAAGTTGTTGTGTTGTATGCACTATTTTACCCAAATTAAAAGTCATAACAAGAAGGATTTTTTGTAGTATATCTATATAGATACATGTTATCTTTATACTCTGAGAATGGACTCCTTTTACTTAGGCATTATGTTGTCAGCAGGAACAAGGAATTCCATGCAGGTGGACAGGCAGATTTTTCCATCACTCTTCCCTCCCTTGTGGGTTGAGGGAGCATGCTGTCTATTCTACCTAACTCTTGAAGACTATTTTTTGCAGGCTAGTCATTTTCACAAGGATATTTGCAAGTCACTAGGCACCATTGCTGAAAATCATCTACCCAACTTACCTACTGACACAGTAGAATGCCACCAGTTTGAAGATGTCTTCAAACACAAGAAGAGATCCTTCCAGGTGAAATACTGATGAGAAATAAGAAAAGTATTCAGGGATTGCTCTCACTATATCAGAATGATTGATGCATGATGGACTCGTTCTGAAATGGTCACTTCATAGCAGGAGAAATGGCAAAAAATGGTGATGGGTCTCATTTCATTGGTGCTGTTTAAAAAATAAAATTTACAGTGACAGATAACAATTTGACATTTGCCACAAATAATTTGCTGTGAAGTTGAAATGACAACTTATGAGCTAGAATAAAAATAGCACACACTGTTCTGCTCCACTTCCTATCAATTTGTTTAAAACCTTCTCAGAGCAAGGATTTTATCCCATTGCTCAAATCTCATTTCACTCAGAAAAGGAGCTACAAATCCTGACCACTGAATATGCCTCAGCAATCTTTGATATAATTAAACAGAACAAAGCATTCTGCAATGACAAGAAAGAGAATAGCTCAGCAAACATAGTCCTGTAATTGGCAGAAAGGAAAACCTTATTTGGTCTGGAAAACAAGTACTGTAACTTCTCCTATGCCTAGTTGAAAAGAAGAACTATGAACTTCTCTAGAGTGAAGAGATAAAGTAGTTATGGAATGACTGGGAATGACAACCTGAAAATTAGAAGACACCTAAATAGGGAGAATACTTAAAGCCAAGTATCCCTTGAATGAACAGTTACTAGTTTAGCTTAGTATATTGATTAGCCCATAGGTCACATCAAAATACAGAGTTCCAAACACATATTATTAATAAAATCCTATAAAAAACAATTTAAAATGAAATTGGAGTAAAATACATTAATTTAATATACTGATAAGTAAAAGAAGGTAAAATTACATTTCAGTATCACCCTACAATTCACTCCAATCGATCCCACATATGCTGATCTCAGCTAAAACATTTTACTCAAGTACTGTGCTGTGTTAAATGTTGCTTTCAGATTCTGGATGCACATAAGGTATGTTGTTTTAATATGGGATTCCCAATGGGTCATTCATTTAATATATGAACCAAGGTACCTGTCTCTCACCCTCTTATACAAACAACAATCAAATAGTATGTGAGCCAAGTCTTCTATCTCTACCGCCCTGCAAATGCAGATACATCCTTCATATGGTAGAACACTTACTATATGGTTGCTATGTGGACAGTCTATATTGCCTTTTTCGGCAACAGTATGGAAATGATTTGCCATTACCTATTTTTGTTTTGTTTTTAATTGCCCAGTCCAGTCTAAACCCTGGGATTTTTTGGACGTTTCCTGAGCACTAACTGCTGAGGTTGTGCAGTGACTCCAATTGGAAGGGAGAAATATGATTCAGGTAGTTGTGGGCATGTATATAACAATTGTCAGCATCACCTTAATCTTCTTCTTGGAATCCTGTACAAGACCAGAAAGGATGCAATTGTTTACAGAGTTGCTAACAGGTACTATGGGTATGCCCCCCCTACTCTGAATTAATTTTTCCTTAGCCATTCCAAAGAATCAGCTAAGCTTTTGGCAAGGTACAGTTATAACAGGAATGTCTGGAGGGAGGGAGGGAGGGAGGGAGGGAGGGAGGGAGGGAGGGAGGGAAGAAGGAAGGAAGGAAGGAAGGAAGGAAGGAAGGGTTGATTTCCTTGTTAAACTTGATTTAAAGTTTGAACTCAGGGAGTGTCTGCAGGAGATGAGGGGGAGGGGATCAAAAATTCAAGATGGTGCCACAACTATATAGTCACAGATCTGCCCTGTTGTTTTTTTTTTTGTATGAGATGACAAATCACCTCATCATATTTAACTCACTCTCCCATATTGGTTGGGTTTTGTTTGTGGATGGTTCTTAAATTCCATCCTGAATAGGTGTAAAATTTATAAGCTTGCCCACAGTTATGTGACAGTTAAGACCTGGTTTCATTAAAGCTACTGCATGACCTTTGTTTTCACATTTAGTCTGACAAATACATTTTCTAAAACACCCCCACACTCTGGAAGCAAGACAAATAAAGTGCCTTATTCCCCCCCCAAAAAAAAAATACAGAAGAGAAATGAGGAAATGGTGATCTTTTGCTAGAAGCAGTTTTTCCCCCCAAGAAGTCCAGTCTAACAGGAAGGAGATTTAGTTTCATAATGGAATTTTTTTTATGCATGATAGCTGTCTTGAGCTGTGCCTCAAATCGCCAGAGTGGAGCTAACATCAACTCTATTATACCTTTAATCAGTAACCAGCTTTGACCATGACATGGAAACGACCTTGCCTCAGGAAGCGTGGTCAACTTGTCAATAGCAAATTAATAGTGGGAGACACCTGACCCAGGGCTGTTTCCTCCCCTGCTCTCCACTCTGTCCCATTGTATGATCTCCATTGTATCTTCACTGTCCTTAACAAAGTGAAAAACATAAATAGATTGCAACTTGAATAGTTAAACTCAAGGGTTGATGGTGACCAGCCCCATCTCTTAAAACTTTATCCAGCAAAGAAGACACAGGCTATCCCTTGCATGGCTCCTCCTAAATCAGTGCTGGCAAAAAACACTTTTCCGACACCAGCTACTCCTAAAAAGCATCCCTCCTACTTCTAAGCATTCCAGCCTTTAATTTTTTTTTACTGTACCCCTTAATCTTATTATTTTCATCACCTGTCTCTCTGAAATAATACAATGCATAGTGTTACTAGAGGCACGTCTGCTCACTGTGCTCCTTAGGGCTATTCCTACGATACAGAACAAAAATAGGTAGTTAACCAACTCAAACAATAAACTTCATGGTGGAGAAGGGATTTAAGTCCAAAGGCTCCAAATCAGTGCTCATTTCCTGAGCTAGAATTTTGGCTCCAACAACATGATGTGAGTCCAAGTTGTGACAAATATTCTCAGGAATGTTTCTCTGGAACACTTCATTCTTGGTTGCATAATTCTTTAATCTGCTTTTTATATTAGCCCAGCTTTAATACTTGTACTTGTAAAAGTCAACCAATCTAAACTGAATCACAGTTCACCTCAATAATATCCCTTTGCCTTTCACATTTAATCTGCTTAGCGTGCTTTCTGAAAACTGCTAAAGCAATAAAACTATTAAAGCAATACTCGTCTTTCACAAAATGACTTAAACTGTAAGAAATCTGTTAGACTGTCAGAGACATCCTTGCTTCCCTCAGAAAATATAAATAAGAGAACATTTATTTTCTAATTATCTAGAACTCACAAATAGGTGGGCAACTTACCCAAAATATGGAAAGACACCAGAGGCACGACCCTGAGCTTGCTCCAATGTGCTGTGGTCACAGTTACTAAATATGGAGAACCGACACTGCTATCTTTGGCACACTGCTGAAGCTAAAAATAAAGCCAGTGACCATGACTGGAAAGCAACATCTCCAAGGCTCTACTCTGTTTGTCCGTGAGACAATGTCTTGGCATTGTAAAGGATCAAGTTTCAAAGCCTGCAGTTGTTCTTATGCTACTTCTAGAGCTGTTTGATTCTCTGCTGTTGTTGGGAAAAAGTTCTGCTCTTTGACTGGACCAACTTTAGAGGGAGTAGTGACTGAACAACCAGAAGGTAGGTTTATTTGTCCCCAAGCTGCTGTCCCCCAAAAAGGCACCCTGGCACTCATTCTGAGAACAGATTAGGAAGCAATCTCATGTCCTGCAGGCCAGTATTTGTACTACCCATGTTGCAAAAAAGTAAATACAAAAGCAATATTAAAACATTTTTAAAAACCAGAGAACAGAATTAAAACATTCTTAGGAAGCAGTAGAGCTATAGCAATCACTAAAAAGTATAAAATCATAGTGAAGAATCATGAAAATAGCTAAATTCTAACACCAAAATGGTTCCTAAAATGCCTGAGAAATAAAGACAAAGAGTTGATTTGTTGCCCCAAAGTTCCTAATGTTAGCATCAAATGAGCCTTTTGGGAGAGGTTGCATTGCCTCCAACAAGGCTCTTTCTCTGACACTAGCATTTTCTCATTAGGTTGGGACATCTGGAGAAGAAGCTCAGATGAAATTCTTATATACCTACAAGTTAAATATAGCAGCAGTCACACCAGTTGTGAGACTTTTTGAGAGAAACCTTGCAGTAGACCTCATTACTATGCCGGAGTCCTTTATGCTATAAATGGTTAAGCTTTTCAATATCAATGCCTTAGGAATGAGGTCCAGTGCTGCTCAGGAATTTATGGTTTCCGTGTCCCAGATTATTTCAATCCCTACTCATATATTGGTGATTAGCAGTTTAGCTCAGAACAAATGGCATGGGCATCTGAAAATGGGGGACATTACCTTTAGCTTTTGGCCATGGTCAGATCGATCGTTTTCTGGTCAAGCTGCACATTACTCTTGCCTAGAACTGTTGTCCCACCACCACTGTAGAAGTGGTAGGCAGAAATATATCTCAATAGCTTCCTGTAAGCATTTTGGAATTTTCCTAAATCTCTGGAAAGCATCACCACCCTGCACCTCATTGCCTGTTGGAATAAATATGAGATACCAGAGGACTCAACTGTCTTTTCATTGCTCTTTAACATCTAAATGAAGATCCTGGGAGGGGACATCTGGTTTGTGTGTGTGCGTATGTGAGAGAGTGAGACAGAGAGAGAAAAGGGGAGACAGTGAGAGAGAGAGAGAGAGAGAGAGAGAGAGAGAGAGAGAGAGAGAGAGAGAGAGAGAGAGACATACAGACATACAGACATACAGACACACACACACACACACACAGAGAGAGAGAGAGAGAGAGAGAGACAGAGACAGAGACAGAGACAGAGACAGAGACAGAGACAGAGACAGAGAGAGACAGAGAGAGAGGGGGGGGATCATCAGTACATTATTGATACTTATTTTACATTCTGCACTGCCATCCCAAACCAGATCAGAGATGCTGTGGAAGTCCTAGTTGTGAGAATCTGAATGAGTAGAAATAACCTAAGCTTCAGTCCTAGCAAGAGGGAGTGACTGTCTATCTGGAACCATTCTAGTTCCATGACTGTTCCAATATTAGTTCTGGACAGATTTGTTCTCCCCATAAGAGAACTAGAAGTTGTGGCCAGAGGCTTGTGGTTTAGCTGAGGCTGGAACATCAGTTCTGAAGTACTTGGACTAGGATGTACCGACAACTGGGACCCATAACTTTATACTTAACTTTAACAAGCTTTACATGAAACTGCCAAAAATTATTCAGAAGCTACCATTATACCATTCAGTTGGCACAAAGCTCAATGCTACAGTTACAGTAGGTTATTAGCATCTATATTCCAGTCATTGCCTTAGTTGCTAATAAGCTTCTGGGTCCAATTCAAAGGGCTGTTTTGATCTTTAACGGCCTACGTGATTTGGATCCTGGTTACCTCATGGATCATCTTTTCCAGGGGAAATCTGCTCAGTTCTGTCCTGTGAACATGCAGAGAGGGATGCTCAGGGTCCCATGTGAATACAAGGACCAATGGATCCATTGGTGTAATCCAGGCTACACCAATGAAACAGTTTGCTTGCAGAATTTTAAGTATAAGATAAAGCTATAAGTATAAGATAAAGCTGGCTGAGACTTATCACCAGGAAGGTTTTAAGCCATACATTCCAGGCTGTTCTCCAAAGGATTTATCCCTAACCTTCTCATGGCAGGCTCAAAGGTGCTTTTTCAAAAGACAACTGGACTTTGTGCTTGAAGACATTTCACTTCTCATCCAAGAAGCTTCTTCAGTTTTTGGGTGAGAAGCAAAACATCTTCAAGAAAAAATAAAGAAAATCCAGTTGCCTTTTGAAAAAGCACCTTTGGGACAACCATGACCTGGATGACTGAGAATCTCCACAGACATTTCTCATGACAGGGTTACCTGCAATTCAATCCTCAGAGCTACAAGAGGCACCAGATGTAGGAGTTTGCAGATTTAAATATAGATGAATAAACTTCAAGGTTTACCTCTGTTACTTAAACAGGAATGTGCCTTGACTTCAGATGTTTTTTTTTTTACCACCAACAGTACATGGCTTGCCTCCACCAGGCCAGAATTTTGTGTATACATGATCTTATTTATTGTCCAGACCAGCCTTCCAACCATTCTCAGTATCCTCATCCTGCTAGTTCTCCTGCTCCAATCTGTCCTCTTTCTAAGAAACTGTCATTCATTCTAACCTGTGTCTGATAAGGGGTGTTCTTCACTCCACTCTCAGGCCTTCAGAGAACATTCTGAAGTCACTTTGATACTATTATATCTTGGAAGATAATTAGGATGCTTCCATCAGTCATTACTTTTCCTCTTTATGTAATATGCAGAATTGTAATTGAGAATCTACACTCCAGGAACCTACAACTTACAAGAAGTACACTGTAGGAATAACCAAGGGATCGTTGGCATTAGGATCAGGAACAAACTGGGGAGAAAAGTAAAGGTCCCCAAGAGGCACCTGGGATCTGTTAAAGTGACTAACACTCTCATAAGATAAAGTTCTCAAAAAGTAGCATGTGCCCAATATTTCTTGGGAGACAACCTGGAACACAGCCAACAGTTAGCTTGCTTCACTCTACCTCTTCTCATTCAATTTGGCCACATCAGAAATAGTGATGAGATCTGGTTGGAACCAAGTAATATTTGATTTCTTTGGACCCAGAGCTGCATTTGGCTACATCTAGTTTCCAGCTGCAGCCAAAAGGAGGTGATCGGTCATCCTGGCTGAGGTCACTACCATTTGGTTCCAGCCTCCTAGAATGATCTCATATGCAGGCTGCATAATGATTGATCCTAACAGAAAGATTCAACAATAGGATACAAATGTAACCTCAAGGGTCAATGCTGATATGGTTCCATGATGCAATTAGTTTTCATGAATTATGTTAAAATATGCTTGAACTGTATTTGGAGGATTAATGATATTTTGCAAGGGATACTGAATTGTAATGCATTTCCAGATAATTACAGAAACAAGCTGAAGCAAACGGTCTGCTCAATTGAAAGAATAACTCTGTCTTTTCTAAGCTTCTGTCTTGTTTTTTTTCCTTCCATTTGCTCATTAGTTTCCATATGAATAGTGCAGAAATGCAGCAGTGATGTCATACCTCTGGGATTGTTTTGGAAAATAAATTGACCTTCTCTTCTTTGTAGCAGTCCCTCAAATACTGGAATATTAATCACGATATGTTGTATGCCATAAAACACATGAAAATTCCCTAAGTATTTCCATAGTTCTAGGCACAGATGCATGTCAATGCAAGCTATTCTGAGAAATGTTTCCACTTTTTGTTTACTTCCTTCCAAAAGCAGCAGCTCAGCAAATATCAGGGTGTGCAATGCTGCTTATCAGAAAATGAGATCAAGTGTGCTGAGGAATCAAAGAGTCAGGATTTTTTCAGGAAGGAGGACACTGTGAAGTTCAAATTGCGGAATGCTATGGAAACATGTTCACACACACACACACACACACTCACTTTTAAAATGTTTGGCTTCTTTGACACAACTCATCACACTTGAGAATGTGGCTTCTGAGAATAGCTAGGACAAAAGAATTAATCTGCAAGAGGCCACTGTGGGCCAAGCCACAGAGAGCAGCATGCTAAATGTTTTAGTGCTCTGGAATAGCCATTAGCATTTGCATTCACTTAATCACCTTATTACCAGGAATTGGGAACAGCAATGAAATGAAAGGTAACCTGGAAAATTGCCAGAGAGATGTGGTGATTAAGGAGGGACACATTTCAAAACTCAAGGAAGGAAAATGTCATCTCCCTTTATGAGCCAGCAGGTTAAACTGGTGTAGCATAGTATTCCTGATTCAGGGTCAGCCTTTTTTTAAGCATTTTTCCGTTCTGCACATCAGCCTTATTCAGAAAGACAAGGCTTTTGTGGAATTCCCTACCAAGAGATACCAATCAGCAGTTTAGATAACATTGCAAAAGGAACAGGTAAAGTTACATAGATTTTCTAAGATCCGTAATAGGAAAATTGGAAATCTCATAATATTAACGGCTGCTCCAAGCTAAAGTGGCCATATGTCCAAATTTGCTGCATTTTATTTTAAGGGCTGTCCAGTCTTAGTTGGTTAAAGATTTAAAAAATGTGAGCTCCCTAGAGTTCGATACTGTATAAGATGGGCAGCTAGGAAAGAAAAGAGAGCAACATTCTTGAAAACTGCCCCTCGGTGTTAATGCCCAGACAAGAATTAAGTAGCCACAATCTTGTGCATTATGAAAGGGGACACTAGACCATTTGATCACAATCTCTCTAATATGGAAAAATGTATTGCTTTTCCATCTCAATCATATTGTTGGGGGCAATTAAGCTGACTTTGTAATAATGCCGCTTGGGGGATGTGTGAAAGCCCTAATAAGCAGGCATATACATAGAATGAAGGCTACTGCTAAGCTTGTAAGCCGCCCTGAGTCTTCGGAGAAGGGCGGGATATAAATGGAATTAAAATAAAAAAAATTAAAAATAATAGCTCTGCAGTTCCATTTTTGTTCATCAGTACTTTTTTCCTGATGGATAAACTTCCACCCATTGGAAACAGTGAGCTGGACAGAGATTTTCTGATGCACTAAAGACAAGAAGCCTATCACCATCTGGCAACAGATCTATTACTACATTACCACCAGATGCCAGATGCTCTAGTCCAGCACTTGGTTTTTAGTATTGGTCAGCCAAATATTATTAAATGGTCCATAAACAGAGCATGAAAGGAAATCCTTTTCTTTAGTGTAGGTCTCCAGCATTTGAGATTAAGCAATATAATGCTCCTGAACTTACAATATCCATTTAGCTATCATGGCTAATAACTTCTGATAGTGCTATCTTCTCTGAATTTGTCCAATATAATTTTAAAATCATCTTGCTAAAAAAAACCCCCACCAAGGAAGAATCTCTTCCTCTCTCAAAGGACAGCACTCCTGAGAAGATCCAACTCAGTCCTACAGTCCTAACAGAATAACCGAGTTGGAAGGGACCTTGGAGGTCTTCTAGTCCAACCCCCTACTCAAGCAGGAGACCCTACACCATTCCAGACAAGTGGCCATCCAGTCTTTTCTTAAAAGCCTCCAGTGATGGAGCACCCACCACAACTTCTGAAGGCAACAAGTTCCACTGGTTAATTTTTCTCACTGTTAGGAAATTTTTCATTAGTTCTAGGTTGCTTCTCTCCTTGATTAATTTCCAACCATTGCTTCTTGTCTTGCCTTTTGGTGCTTTTGAAAAGAGGATAAAGGTAAAGGTAAAGGTTCCCCCGCACATGTGTGCTAGTCGTTTTCCAACTCTAGGGGCCGGTGCTCATCTCCGTTTCAAAGCTGAAGAGCCAGCACTTGTCTGAGGACGTCTCCGTGGTCATGTGGCCGGCATGACTAGACGCCAAAGGCACACGGAATGCTGGTTCTTTCCCACCGCAGTGGTCCCTATTTTTCTACTTGCATTTTTACGTGCTTTTGAACTGCTAGGTTGGCAGAAGCTGGGACGAGTAACAGGCGCTCACTCTGTTACACGGCACTCGGGATTTGACCCGCCAAACTGCCGACCTTCTGATCAACAAGCTCAGCGTCCTAACCCACTGAGCCACCGTGTCCCTTAAGAAAAGAGGATAATCCCCTCTTTTTTGTGGCAGCCCCTCAAATATGGAATACTGCTATCATGTTACCCCCTAGTCCTTCTTTTCACTAGACTAAATAAACCCAATTCCTGCACCTGTTCAAGCCCCAGAATCTGAGGTTCATAGCAAATGTATATGCAGACAAATATACTGTAAATATATGCACTGAAACAGATCATAATGTGGATACAGTGTGCATAAATATGTGGAATGTGTTTCAAGAAGGAAGATAAACTTACATGATTTTTCTTCTTTTATCTTGTATTCTAGAATGTCACATCCCTCTTTCTGGGCTGGAAAATGAACTAACAGGAATAGATTTTTCAGGCTCTCATCTTTCCGAACCAGAAATATCTAAACAGAGGAAAAGGGGTAAATGAGATTATATGAGAATATAAAAATATTTTTCTCTCATTTAAAAATATCAGATCTGAATTGTAAAATGAACACACAATTTTATTACATTCTTACCAAAATTACAATTTCACATATTCTTGTTATGATCAGTTTGATACTGGAAGAAATTTCTGGACTGCTTTAAAATCAAGTTTGGTGTGTAGTTATAACATTTAAAGCAGTAACTTGTACCCTCATGGATTGCTTTCTTTCTTTCTCATTGAAGAAATTTGAAGAAGAAAAGCTGATGTGCTTCTATTGGAAAATTATATACTTACTAAGAGTTCATATCATTTGAATCAAATAAACTGAATGCATAAGTGTGCGGGTATGCATTGTAAGGATATGGAAGTGAATTTTTGTATTCTTGATATTGTACCCTGAGTATTTTTTTTAAATTTTAATTCCATTTATATCCCGCCCTTCTCCGAAGACTCAGGGCGGCTTACAAGCTTAGCAGTAGCCTTCATTCTATGTATATGCCTGCTTATTAGGGCTTTCATACACCCCCCAAGCGGCATTATTACAAAGTCAGCTTAATTGCCCCCAACAATCTGGGTCCTCATTTTACCTACCTCGGAAGGATGGAAGGCTGAGTCAACCTTGAGCCTGGTGGGATGCGAACCTGCACTAATTGCAGGCAGCTGGTGTTACTTAAGGAGGCATTAGCCCACTGCTCCACCAAGGCTCTTGGTATGTCAATCACTGCTAAGAGCAGGGCTTTTTTTGTCATAGAACGCTCAGAACGGAGTTCCGGCACCTTTTTTGGATGGAACCTTGTAGGGTAGGCAAGGTGGGTTGTATGACATTTGTGAGTTCCGGCACCTTTTTCTTTTACAAAAAAAGCACTGGCTAAGAGTCACTATAGATTTGGGTGTCTTGTAAAAGAAACATTCCTAGTTGATGGGATATGGGCAGCAGTGTCTTGGCATACAACTAAAGTTCTTCGTTTGCATATCATAACATAAGCATGCTTGGGATAGAATTCAGTTTTGGTTGCACTTGTGGACTTTGCACTTTGGCTGAATGTGTTCAAGTTCATCAGTTCTGTCATTACATGCAGCACAGAATGCTCATGTGGCACCATTATAATGAGTAAGCTAGTC
Organism: Vipera berus; assembly: GCF_964194415.1. Taxonomy (NCBI): domain Eukaryota; kingdom Metazoa; phylum Chordata; class Lepidosauria; order Squamata; family Viperidae; genus Vipera; species Vipera berus. The sequence continues at coordinate 42,544,662 of NC_138202.1, forward strand.
TATTTCTTCTCCAACGTATAAAAAATGTTTATGTGAAAGCTTCAGTCAAAGAAATCCATACTGTCTGGCAGAGGTCAACATACATGGGCCAGTCTGGTGACGATATATAAGACCGCAACTTGTAATTTGAGAACAATAAATGGTAAATAATATGACTTAATAAATGAAGTGAAAGAAAGGTACTGTATGGGCTAAAGCCAAGTAGGCAGGAATCAATGATTCTCAGCCCAGATAAAGCCATTATGTAAATATGAAGCAGATGTTTCTGACTCTGAAGGATAGGGGGGGGGGGAAATGACCAAAAGTCAATTGACTCAAAAAGTCTAGGAGTTAAACTCTTGAAATAAAATTTGCAAGAGAACAAATGAATTACATTGAGAAAGAAGCAAGACAAGGAATTTTTTTCTTACATGTACAGTACTTTTCTTTGCAGATGAGATCATATTGTTTGCAAGAATTCAAATTATTTACTGATGATGTTTAGGTAGATTGTATAGTTTGATGAAACAAGAAATATGGATCTGAGAGTTAATAAAGTTCAAGGTTTGACAGGTTAAATGGAAAGAAACTTACACAGAAGTAATGAATAACAAGAACAAGTAGATGAATTTGTAACTTGAAAACTATATGATGAGAAATTAGATGCAGAAATTTTAATGCAAATACTTTTGGAAAGGCAAAGCAAAGCATATCTTTTTGTCATGAGGAATGAAATGTTAAAAAATAGATATATATATTGTATGTGTGTGTGTGTGTGTGTGTGTGTATGTGGATAGATAGATAGATAGATAGATAGATAGATAGATAGATAGATAGATAGATAGATAGATAGATAGATAGATAGATAGCAGAATTTGTCCAAAAGTCTGGGTATATCAAAAGAAATAGGTGAATGAAAGGAGAAACATAAATGTAAGTTGAATCAGAGTGTGGTAATATAATAAGAGATTGGTAAATAGATTCTAAATGGATGGATTCTGAATGAACAGAAATTGAACAGGAATGTGAGAGACAAATGGAAAAGAAGGATGTTCAGGTGAATAAGGACTGAATTGCAAAAACAAGGAAGAAGGAGGGAGTGGGCTGAGAAGAACAGGAAAGTCAAGGGAATTGTGGTTGAATAAATTTAATGAAACCCTGAAAAAATGAGAAGATTGAAGTACAAAAGGCAACATATAAATCTACTGAATGAAGAAGAAACAATGTGCTTTGCCAGGATTGTTCCCTTTCTTCATTTTGCATAACTTTGCTTCCCCTAAAAAGAAACAGTATAATGAACATGCATTTGACTGATGGCTTGGTTGTCAAATTTATAGCCACATATTCCTGGTGAATTTATGTGTATAAGTTTGAATAATTTAAGCAGTGGGGACATTGGTCATTGTGCAGCTAACTTTATCACACGGATTCAGCCATCACACTGATTCAGTAAGATAAGTATGGATTACCAGCTTTTGTGTCATCTGTTAAGTTTAACTGGAAATTCATTTAGCCTTACAACCCATTCTGGATTCTAACATGGAAGATGAATCCAGCTGAGAGGAAAATGTTTGTAGGAAGAAATGTTAGTTGCAGGAAAAGTAGAAAAAAATGCCTGGTCCAAATAGTTTCCGCATGCCAAATGTATCAGAAACCATCTTTCTATGGTAGCATGGATTTCCTCTAGGTCCTCTCTCTTAATGAATGTCAGAACTGTTACATAGATGAATGATCTCCCTTTGTTGTCACAATTCTGTATTAATCCAGTTTGGGAGAGCTTCTTAATGGATTGTGGAATGGAAAAGAGGATCTACTCCTTTCTTCATTTCCTGAATCATAGCTCAAAGAGTCTATTGTTTCTCAGTCATTGACTAACTTGCTTTGACCAAAATGTGATCACAAATAGGAAACAGGAAAAGTTTGTAAGTATTGAAAGCCGCTTTGTTCTAAATAACTTTTTCCACATATTAAATTTAAAGTTTATTTATTTATTGTAAATTTTGCTCAGGACTCATGAATTAACATTAATAAATACATTTTTACAAATTAATATGCCTTTTTATTCTTGGAAACTTAGTTGCCCTAACAAGGGATTAAATGCTTCTTTTACTACCCCCATTTTGCCTACTAACGATCCCCTAATCACTAATTTTTTTATAAGGTTTGCTTAAGTAATAGATAATATCTACTTTGTCCCTTTCTGTAGACATCTAATTAGAGCCTGAGCTCTAATTATGACAAATTTCGTTAGCTTGCCCTTAAAATAGAAAATGAAGTCCTTATTTATTTGTTTCCCACATTTATTATTTTTATAAATGACTCAAGGTGGCAAACATACCTAATACTCCTTCCTCTTCCTATCTTTCCCACAACAACAATAACCGTCTGATTGTGGATTGGACTGAGAAAGAATAACTGGCCCATAGTCACCCAGATGGTTTTCATGCTTAAGGTGGGATGAGAAGACTTATAACTGACATTTTGCCTTGGGCCAAATAGAATGTCAAGAGCTTTAAAAATGGACTAATTATAGACTAATTATAGACTGCTGCTCTTATTACAAAAAGTGGGAAGGTAACACTAGCAATGCTAATGATGCAGTAATATGCAATAGCATGTAATATGTAATAGCAAAAATGTATTGATAAAAGGAAATGAAAGAAACTTATTTAACAGGTGGCAAGGCAGAATTATTGCCTACTGAGATATTTTCATGGAAGTAAACCTTCACACATTTCTGAATCTATTGAAATCAAATCCACAAGTTTCCTCAGAACAATTTCCCCATTCTATCCACTCATTACAACGATAACAAAAACTTCCATATAATTATAACTATGGGTTTACCCACAGCTAAAGTAAGGTTTGCTTTGTCGTGTTAAGGAATGGACATATCAGTGCTTTCCTAATTTTATTGTTCTTAAGAGATTCTTCATTATTGTTATCGTTCTGTTGTCAAGAGATGTTGTTTTCAGTCCTGCACCAAATTTAATTTCTGAAGCATAGCATAACACTATCAGATAAAACAAGGGGGAAAAACCTACGGTAAGTGTCGGTTGATACACATGTTTGTTCCAATGCCAAGTCCATGAAATAGCCTTGGAAAGCTTTCTATCTTGCTTTCTCAAAAAACACCCTGTGAAACCTCAGCCACATCATATTTTCAGGCAGAAGCATCTGTAGGATTTATCACCAAAATGATCAAGGCAATTGCACCATTGCAGCACAAACCTCCCTTTTACATGGAAGTGACATTATGGTGCGCTTACAAAAGAAAAGCTGTGATCAGTTTTCATCAGATGCCCTCCAGCTCCTATCAAACCCCTCTGTGAGTGTCACTGCCTTCAAGATGATTCTGAAGAAGGCACAGCAGTGGATTCTTAAGGCATTCCACTTAAGACCTAGTGCTGTGGGAAATACAGAAGGCTCCACCACCTGGAAACTATATCTTAGATAGCAAAGAAAGCCATGCCATGGATTTGCTTCTTCCCCCCCCCCCCCGCCCCCACATCAATCCCTACCCTACAGTTTAATTTTTGTTTTACCCTACTGCAGAATATATCAATGGTTTCAATCAGGTGTCCACCAAGATCCCAACGTTTCTTTCAGGGGCACTGACAGCCCATTCATAGTACATTATTTAATATATTGAATCTTCACCATTGTGTAACCCATTTATCTACTGTTCCTTCTAGAATTTTGTAAAAAATCCCCACAAAACGTGCTTTGAATTTTATTACTCGCATCTGAAAATCAGACTACCTTCCTATTCCCTGTGTTCCAGATCATTTGAGACTTAGCATAAATAAGTTGGTTGAGATACAAAGCTGCCTTCATTGTGATTATCCATTCTGCTTTTAGCCCTTTCAGATTCTCTACCAAGGCCTGTCTATTGTAAAGAGCTGTCTCTAAAGTGGGGAGAAGAATTTTTGGAAGTCAGAATGACACAAGAAAGGAAGCAGAAGTGTGCTAGAGGGAATGACTGTTAAGGACAGAGCCACTGGGACTGAGCAGCAAAACAAATGCAAATGGAGCTGGGTTTAGAAGAAAGTAGAGATGAGATATATAAGGGAATAAGGAGATGAAAGGCTCTCTGTGGGAAGGATTGGTGTAAAAATAAATATGTCTACCAGTTTTCCGTTTTCCCCAATCTGTTGGCTTCCAGATAGCGAAGTTGGGAATTCTGGGACAACTGAACTGAGAAGGTTGATAAGGACCAAATAAGAGTAAATGTATTAGCAATCTGCTGTGTTATGTATTTGTTTCCTTTATTCAAAGATAGCAGCTGGTACTACAAAGGAATAATAAAAGATGAAAGATTTGGTAAATGGGAATTGAAGTGTAATTTTGTATTGCAGATTTGAGTTATTTACAAGCAGCACATGTTGAATATCAACAAGCTACAGCCTTTGTGTTTTTTCATTCATGTAATAGTTATAAAGCATTTTATGGTCAACACAATTGCTACAAAAGTTACTGTGCAAATAAATTCAAGGTGTATTTTCTTTTCATCCCTGCAAGCTGAGGCAGAGCAAAAGACAGAACAAAATCTCCCAACAGATCTCAGTAAAATGTCACTAGATTTCCATACATGCATATGTATCACGCAACACTTTTTTTGGATAAGCTACATTATATAAAGCAAAGGAAAAGTGAGAAATAGTAAACAAGAGAAATTAAAGTTAGGAGATAAGAGAAAGACTCAATCCTTAGTCATTCTCATGCTCATTCATGACCAAAGCACCCCAACATACTTGTTTTGTACAGGTTACTCAATTTTTGTAGTCAATCCACATTCAGTCATCAAATTGCAACCCTATATTACCAATAATTAAAAATTCCCTCTCCCTGGAGCAAATGTGATTGTTATAATAAGGAAAATTCAATCTTTGTGTGTCAAACAAAAGAAATTCTTCAGCTAAGCAGGTACTCAGAAGCAGATATCAGTTTCTAAAATGTTTTGCACACTGTCCTGGGGGAAAAAAAGTTTGGAAAAGCTGCATATGAATTTTTAAATAAATCAAATGAATAAATCATATGCTGTATCTGGTTCTAAACAGCCCGCCTGGAGAGGCTAGTAAACAACAATAACCTGTCATTCTTGATGCCTGCCACTCTCAGGCTATCCTGCATTCCCCAACTTGATGCTTCTAAGATGAGACAGTCCATGTTGGTTGGCAATTCTGATGAAGGGCAAGCTGCTTAAGGCTGATCTCTACTATTTATGCCTACAGCGCTATCTTACAATCAGTCCTATGAACACTTGAGGAAGTGACAAATCTATAATGGGGAAACAAAGCCATTGGTCAAATGCAGATTAGCTGAAAGATCTGATTCAGGATCAGATCGAGGTTTGAGAAAGAATATCTGATCCCTGAAGAACAGTTATATTTGAAGAAGCATAACTGTACCCCTGATGGTTCCTTGCAGAGTATGTCAGAAGCCTTTTCCAGATTGATGCCAAACTGAAGCCAAACTGGGCAGCTTTTGATGAGCTTCTCAAGGATACTGTTCCTCTGCGGGTGAAAACAATTCCTCAGAGCAACAAGCTGACTTGGTGGACCTTTATCTTCCTCCTCCTCTCCAGTCTCTGTAGCAGGCCTGGAGAAATAAAACAAATCCCAATCAGATTGTTAATGGCAATTTGTCTTTAATAAAAATATATATATTTCTCTGTGTGAGTGTATTATGCAAAGGATGAGAATTTGCAGAGATTCAGCTGGGATTAGCTTCAAACACTCGAAATTTATGGTCCTTAAGTACATAACTGAATCAGTGCAGAAGTTAATGGCTATAGAATTAGTATAATTTAAATCTACATTACTCTCCAAAGGAAGGCACACATTCAAATGCAAGCATGTGTTACTATGGAAGAGGAAACTTTAAAGAAGTGAAAATAGTATAGTCAAATTCACAAATTATTCTGGAAAGCTTGGTGAGATGTTTCTAGGACTTTGCAAAACATATCTTCTACTTCTATGTCAGTCCCCAACCTTTCTGGCGTCTACCTCTGTGAAGATCTTACCTGGAAAGTTAATACAACTCAGGTGGCCAGAAAGGCCCAATAGAGACTCCACTTCCTCAGGGTCTTGCGGAAGAACAAGGTAGAACAACAACTAATGACCTTCTTTTACCGGTCTACTATAGAGAGCGTCCTTTCGCACTGTATTGTGGTTTGGTATGCTGGCCTGACAGCCACGGATAGGAAGATATTACAGAGGGTGGTAAGCACAGCACAAAACATCGTGGGCTGTCCCCTGACACCACTGGATGACCTCACCAGGGCTCTCTGCCTTGGAAGAGTGAGGAAAATTCTCAGGAACGACTCACACCCTGGCCGGTACCTCTTTACTCTCCTACCATCGGGTAGGAGATACAGAAGTATAGCCAGCCATACCAACAGGCTGAAGAACAGCTTCTATCCATGGGCTGTCAGGCTCCTGAATGGGAAATAACTCTAGGCCGTGTGTTGTGCAATTAGCTCACATGGTGTAACAAGATGGTGGGTTTGTTGTCACTGTGAGTTGTGGGGGGGGCACAAAGGGAGGCTCAGCCAATCTCATTGTACACATTGTACTTTGATAATAAAGGTTCATTCATTTATTCATGCAAGCAGTGGGCAAGCACACTCATGTGTGCAACTTCATTTGTGTAAGCAGCGGGCAGGAGTGTGACCACCCGCCCCCGCAAGTGGAGTTTTATGTGCTTGCCAACTGCTTGTACGGCCCGGTTCTGAACAGGCCACAGCCTGGGAGTTGGAGACACCTGTTCTATGTTACCTCAAGATCAATTAAAACTGCTAAGAGCAAAAGGTCTAAAAATAACCTACTAATTCTAAATCAGAAGTATAGAGCATGTTCCTACCAGAACACTCCAAATCTTGTTGTTTTTACAAGTTTGTCAAATATCTGTTTTGTTTACTGAAACACCTATCAGTTTGTTGCAATAGATTCTCTGCTGCAAGCAAAGCAGTTTGCTGCTTCTACTTCAAATTACATTTATCAGAGAGGGCAGGTTACAGCAGGCCAGAACTTAAGCAAATGAAAGTGTTAGTGAGTCCCTATAGTGACTCTGCAAGAGGATCATTAGCAAGTTAAAAATATTTATTGTTTTCTATCTAAAGTTAGATTTGTTCACAGATGCAAAGAGCAGATGCAAAGAGCAGCATTTCCAGAGAGTGATATTTTAAACTCCCCCTGCTGCCTGTGCTATTATTGCAAGAAAAAACACATGATGGTATCAGTAAACCATGATGCCCAAACTTATTGGGGGAAAGAAGATATTTGGAGCTGAAAGATGAGGGAGGGTATCAAAGGATGGTCAGCATTCTGCTTTATAATGGACAGTCCAGTATTTCAAGAACCAAAACAGATGATAGAACTTAACTGTTATGTACTGGGCTCTTAAAGAATACCACGTGGGTTGCTGGAGCAGCTAACGGCTCTCCAGCAACCCAGACTACAAGTCTCCTGTGCTGCAATTGGCTATCTCCAGGCAGCAATGGTTGATTCAAACCTATTGGCTGCTGCCTAGGGGCTAGACTATATATTGCGGCTAGTTGCAGCCTTTTCCCCCAGTACAGTTTCTGCACAAAATAAACTATGAGTTACCTTGTATTCAGCTTTGCGTCTTCATTCCTGCGCCAAAGAACCCACTATTTAACAATAACATTGGCTGATCTCAATGCAGCTACATACATTTGGACTTGGTTAATACCAAGCACAGGAAGCCATTCTATTTGTGGCCAAGGAACCTACATTGATATGGCCATATGGTCACTAGAAATCAAGCTTGACTCAAATAAACAATTTTTACAAATTGTAAGGAGACCATCTACTCTTTGAGTCACTTTATCGAGGAACTGGAGCAGCATGTAAATTTAATAAATAAATCAAATAAATAAATCTTCATCTAAAGGACTATTCAGTCTATGACTGGCTCAGATAAGTTTTCTGAGCATCTTCACTGGCCTGCTAGAAACTTATTGATTCTCACCCATTGCTTGTGTCTCCTTCCCCCATCTATTTCCACCACGAAGGAAGGCCATAATTCTCCTAAAAATCCACATTACCATGTTTTTATTTTTATTTTGGTGATGCCTCTGCAGCCAGCAGGAATAGTCAGTTCTCAATAGGAGGGGTTTCCTATCACATCTGATTCCTTTTTTTCCTCAGTCAAAACACCCCATTTCAGTATGCAGTGGAATATCTTCCACTTCCTCTCTTCAACACATAATCGCTTTCTCATGAAACTTTTAATATAAATGTGTTGTTTACAGCATCCTTAAGCCTCTCCAACTTCACAACTTGATACCATGATGACTGACAGCCACTAGGAAAGGCTCTTGAATGCTCCCAGTGTTAAGTGGGGAGAGTCTTTGATTGCATGTTTGAGGTTGCCATCTTGACTTTTTGACTCCCCATCCTCCATATGTATACTTGCAGCAATAGGAAACTCAGATAGTTATTATGAGACCTTGATAGATGGTTGTACTTGTTGTGAATGGATTTTCATTGAGCTAAGTTAAACAAAGCATATGTCTGTTTCTTCTTAGCAAGAAGGCTCCCTGCTTAGCATCCATTTGTTCTGGCTTAGCATCTAAGCCAGAACAAATAATACTAAATATACACTAGCAATTTGCTCTTGAACTGCAACAGTTTGTGTTTGTGACATAAAGCAAAAACTGGAGCCAAACTTGTAATAAAATTTGGAAGTGACTTTCCAAATTTAAATGCAGTAATTAGGTTCAGGGTATATTATTCTTCCACATATATTTAGGTAATGATATGGTCTTATTTCAAGGTAAGAGGACTGCAGACTGGATCAGGCATTTATTTAATCAGGCTTTGGGAACTGCTTGGGTTCAAAATGTTGGCGTATTTGTTTACTTGACCATTTTACTTCCCAGTTTCTGTGTGGGCAGTATCAGGCATGTGGTGGGCCTCTTCCCACTTGAAGTGAATGAATCATTGAGCAGGAGTGTTGAGGTGTTAAAAAAGTCAAGATGCTAACTTGATGGTAGATTTTACATAGATAATAAATACATTCAAATATATATACATATAGTAAAGTAAATATGAAAAAGACAGAGAAAAGATAGAAAAAGAAAATTAAAAAACAGAATCTATCTATCTATCTATCTATCTATCTATCTATCTATCTATCTATCTATCTATCTATCATCTTCCTATCTTCCTCGACAGTTTTTTATATATAATTCTAATCAAACTTCTCTTTCCAAGATTTTATCATAATTCACTTCTTTCTACAACCTTTTCCTTACTTACCTTTTATACGCATTGTGTGTACAACACATGTGAAAAAGGAGCAGAGCTTCAATCATGCAACCCTGGCCACCATCTTGACTAAAACACCATACAGCCTCTCTCAGTAATGATGGACATTTAAAAAGTATCGGATTTCCTCCCCCCCCCTCCAAAAAAAAATATCTGCCTGCCATCTGCATCTGATGCATAGTCTCCAGAAAAGACAAATTGGTGTAAGGTGTTCCTGATAGCTCCTACCATTCATATTCAGGAACATCCAAATGTTCATCCAAGCATCCAAAGAGATGATTGTCTATTTCAGAAAAGGCAGGCACAGCCACACTTCTCTGTGCATTAGTGATTCACCTGTGGAGATGGTTACCAGCATCAAATTCCTGGGTGTGCAGCTAACAAGTAGGCTGGCTTGGTCACTCAATAGTGAGAAACTGGTGAAGCAGGCACAGCAGCACCTGCACTTTCTACGTTGCATGAGAAAAGCTCATCTTCCTTCCCCTGTTCTGACCACTTTCTACAGGGGGACGATTGAGAGCATCCTGTCATACAGCATCGCAGTCTGGTTTGGAAGCATCACTGCTTCAGACAGGAAGGTGGTGCAGAGAGTGGTGAGGATGGCCGAAAAGATCATTGGCAGTTCCCTCCCTCCCATCCAGGACATAGCACAGAAACGTTGTTTGAACAGGGTCCATAAGATTATCTGGGACACTACTCATCCTCTTCACAACCTGTTTTCCTTATTACCTTCTGGGAGGAGGCTTTGTTGTATCCGTAGCAGAACATCCAGATTCAACCATAGTTTCATTCCAAACAGCATTAACCTTGTGAACTCTCAGGCTTCCTCCTTCCATTATATATTCAAGATGGACAGTATTTAATATTTTATTGTATATGTAGGGATGTGGGTCTATACATATGTTGTTTATAGTATGTTATAGGTGTGTGTCATGTATGTGTTTCACTTTGAGAGCGGGCAACTAAATTTCATTTTTGATGTGCGTCATTGTGCCAATGACAATAAAGATTATCTTATCTTAACATCCAAATCACATTTTGTCCTTGATCTATCTACTGTACAACCCTAATATATATCATACAGTCTTTTCCCTGTTCCTCCCAAATGATGAAGTTAATAATTTTTTTGTTATTACAGTGATCACCATAAATAAATAAATAAAATAACTTAAAAATCAAACTATAATGACAAACTGAGCTGTAGAATCCCTTGATTCACATTAAGGTAAAGGTAAAGGTTCCCACACACATGTGTGCTAGTGAATTCCAACTCTAGGGGTCGGTGTTCATCTCCATTTCAAAGCCGAAGAGCCAGCGCTTGTCTGAGGACGTCTCCGTGGTCATGTGGCCGGCATGACTAGACGCCAAAGGCGCACAGAACGCTGTTACCTTCCCACCTTAGTGGTCCCTATTTTTCTACTTGCATTTTTACGTGCTTTAGAACTGCTAGGTTGGCAGAAGCTGGGACGAGTAACAGGCACTCACTCTGATTCACATTAGAGTGTCTAAAAATGAAAGCCCCTTTAGTTTTTGAAAAGATTGTTACACTTCTGTTGGATTATGTTCTGCTTATTCTTAAACCATTTTACTTTGAAGTTAGTTTCTGGCCTTTTAAAACTATGCTCTAGACTTTGAAAGATACTTTGCATATTTGCAAAATAATTGTGGCTATTGGGTAATATGAAAAAGTAATAAGCAAGTGAATAAATACGTCACAGAGTTCACTCTACTTTTTTCTGTATGTATACTGTAACATAAAACTAATTTTTCAAGTAAATAAAACAGATTAATTCCAACATCAGTTAAGCAGATTTCAGCCTAAGGAATAAGGTAATCTTGCTTGGCACATCCCTGTGTGCATACCCTGGTCTGCTCTGGAGTAACTCTAATCTTTTGAACACATTTGGGAAATTATGGGCATGAGATTCAGATTCAGAACAATTGCTAGATTTGAAATAGCACTATGAGTTACAACCCTGGGTCTCTTTTCAAAGTTTATTAAATCTCTTGTGCCATTTGCTTGAAGAAGCAAATTGTACAGTTGCTACAAACTACACAATTCTAAGTTTGTTTGTTTGTTTGTTTGGCTATCCATCCCACAGCAGTGATTCTGGCAGTTATACGGTACAAAACTAAAACAACACTTCCACAGTCCAAACAACCGTGTCTAAGGTTAAAACAATAAACTCAACTGATCAAAAACTTCAACTAAAGTAGAATTGGAATCCCCACTGGATCTTTTTCCCTTCGCTGAGTGCTGAAGTCTTGAGTCATGTTGGTTAATCCAGCCAGTAGAAGTAGCATTGGGCCTCTGCTTTGCTCTTAATAGGTCAAGTGTACAGAAGCCAAGCTGTGTAAAAGCTTGATCAGCTGTTTGATCTGGTTGCACTGCAAACATCCCAGGTAACCACAGAGCAAAAGGAAAGTAGAAAATGGGTTAGCTATGAGTTCTGATGTCTTTGCCAAGTTTCAAGATTAGGGTCATTGCTTTGCATGTATTCTGTTTTATACATTGCTTTGAACAGCACTGCAGCAGGCAGTTTCCCACATGCATACACACACACACACACTTTAACAAACAGACTTTTTTCCCCAAAAACTTTTTTTTAAAGACAGATTTCTAGTGAACACAGAAGTGGAGCCAAATCTATACATAGGGGGCAGAAATGACAGGAAGGAGAGCTACAACTGTGCAAACCTGAAATTTTGTTTCCTGGATGTTCAGTTTTCTTCTGATTTATAGAGTCAAATTAAGTAACAGGAAAGAGTAACAGAGTTGAAAGGGACCTTGGAGGTCATCTAGTCCAATCCCCTGCTAGTAGACTTCAGCTGAGCTGCTCAGTAACCAAAGTCCTATATAAATGGATCTAAACTTTCAGAAATTCCTTCACGTCAATGTTGAATATTTAGTACTGACTGAGCATGACCAGTAGTACTCCTATTCAAGCATCCCCAAACAGTACACAGTGTAGAACAAATTTAGTAGAATGTAACAGCAAATTTAGAAACACATTAAGAGCAATAACTAGGCCATGTAAAACACATGTACTCAGGCTTTCACTCACCCATCACATTGGTATACTCTTTGAACTACAGCTGTGGCATACAGACGAACAAGAAGTGAATTTTAGTGAATTTACAGCAGTTTAGAAGCAGGTAGATTGTTTGCTACCAAGCAGATACATAGTCTGGCTAGCTATCATCTATTTCCAATCACCTGTTATCAATTTTTCCAAAATTCCTACACTGTTGTGAAAACATTTGCAAGGCCCAGTGGTTTGACTTTTTCTCTCTTCTTGTAGCAAAAAGCCTCCATTTGCTCACAACAGGATATGGCTTTTTGGAGAGGCCGTTTCTCTTCTGCGGCACTTGATGAAAAGGCCATATGACTTTTCACGCAACCTCTGCTGAGAAAATTGCAGTGCTCTGAACACAGAGATCATTTTTCCTGCAAAAAGGGGGAAAAATAAGTTTCCACAACTAAATAACTAATCATCACTCTATAAACAAGGCAATGAATTTATATCCAGATTTCCTGTTAAAATTCTGGATATATTAAAGTGCTAGAGTACAAATTTGTCCTGCAAAGCCGGTAATAAAACAGACCAGACTTACCAATTCTATGTTAGAACAGTTTATAGGAATATCCTTACATTTCTGCCTGCTAAAAAGAACTTTTTATGTAATCCATCTGCTGGAGATTTGACTTACAGAATGTTCCTAAGGCTAGGGTTACCACGTCTGGCTTGCAAAATTCCAGATGACCACTAGAAGAATTCAAAGAGTTGCATAAAACTATCTTTGCTGCCATCTAGCTGACATCCAGATTTTTGCAGACTGATAGCCCATGTAAGATTGTGCAAACTGGAATGGAAGAAAACAGTTTTCAAATGTGGCTGACCAGTAGGCACCATCATATCCATGAAACAAGTAATCTGGCCTTCCAATCACCAAGAGCAAAAAAAGCTTCTCTATAGATCTACAGATCAGAGAGCTATGGGTCCCATTCACAAAGAGCCTTTTCCCAGCCTTCTCATTTTTCAGAGATGCTTGGTATTAGCAGAATAATTGAGGATATGGCTCAATTAATTGCATAGTAAATTGCATGGGAAGTGCTATAATTTATATGACATGAGTTACAAGGTTGGTCAGCTGGAAGCAAAAATATAGGGCATAATTATTTACCTTTGGGAACTTGTAGTATCAATGCAATTAGTCAAATCAATGTACCTTAACTGACTTCTTTAGGAATAAGCAGCTAAATTGCATGTTGATTTAAACCCTTTAGAACACTCCTCAGTCCCCTAAAGTCACTCGGTCACCAGGAGGTAGGAAAACCTTTTCCCTGAATTGTGCTGCAATACTAATTATTATTCATGGGCAAGTTAACAACATGTAGTACATGCTTCAGAAGGAAAAGATTCACAACCTACATATAGGTCAGAAACCTTAAATGTTTAAAGCTGCCTACAAACTATGGTGTAAAGCAACTATAGTTCTTTCACTTTTCTTTCTCTTTAGCCTTAAACATCAAAAGACACTCCTGTTAACTATTGAAAACAAATGAGAAAGTTGGTAACCTCTTCTCTTTGCTTTTATGTCCCTTAATTTCTCCATCCATAGAGAAAAATAAATCAAAAGCATATATGAACAGCACTTGACTTTAATTTATTTGTTTACTTATTAAACATAATAAATTGCCACCTTCCAAAAATTGGCAGTTTCCAATAATTAGAAGGTGTTTGGGTACCAAAGTTAGAAATGTCAATACAGTTCTTAATCCTACTCCATGTCAAGAATGGCAAATGACATATACATGTATGTATGAAAAAATGATATGGTAATCTTCATTTTATTAGTATTAAAATATACAATATTGTCATCTTTTCTTAGTTCTTAAGGCCACACCTGGAATACTGCATCCAGTTTTGGTCACCACGATGTAAAAAAGATGTTGAGACTCTAGAAAGGGCAACAAAGATGATTGGGGGACTGGAGGCTAAAACATATAGGGAACGGTTGCTGGAATTGGGTATGTGTAGTTTAATGAAGAGAAGGGTGAGGGGTGACATGATAGCAGTGTTCCAATATCTCAGGGGCTACCACAAAGAAGAGGAAGTCAAGCTATTCTCCAAAGCACCTGAAAGCAGGACAAGAAGCAATGGATGGAAACTAGTCAAGGAGAGAAGCAACCTAGAACTAAGGAGAAACTTCCTGACAGTTAGAACAATTAACCAGTGGAACAACCTGCCTCCAGAGGTGGTGAATGCTCCAACACTGGAGGTTTTTAAGAAGAGATTGGACAGCCATTTGCCTGAAATGGTATAAGGTTTCCTGCCTTAGCAGGGGGTTGGACTAGATGACCTCCAAGGTCCCTTCCAACTATTATTATTATTATTATTATTATTATTATTATTATTATTATTATTATTATTATTATTATTATTATTATTACTTTTCTTTGCGAGACAAAATTATTAATTGAAATATTATAGATTTTTAAAAAACCAAAAAAATCCCTAAAATAGTTAAAAATAAAGCTTGGGGCGAGTATGTTTATATATGCATATACAATAAATGACATATCATATGTCATCTAAACAGTGGAAAAGCATTTTAAATATCCATATTCAATATTTTTCATCTAGAATAATATTGGTACAAATTAAAATCAATTACAGAAAATATTGTTACTGTAGCCAATGCATGGTAATTAGATTTAAATAAAACTTTTGTGATGACATCTTTTTCAGCTGTTTATTTACTGGATCAATTTTTCTGTCAAAGCAATTTCTTGCACTTAAATATCATGAATTTAATAAAAGATGTATTTTTTTTATTATTTTTTTTTGCAGTAACTAACCTGGCAGCTAACAAAAGTAATTAACATCGGAGCCATGGTAGTGCTGTGGTTAGAATGCAGCATTGCAGGCTAACTCTGCTGACTGCCAGCAGTTCGATTTTTATCAGCTCCATGTGGATTCAGCCTTCCATCCTTCCAAGGTCGGTAAAATGAGGAGCCAGACTGTTGGGGGCAATATGCTGACTCAATATGCTTAGAGCAGGGGTGTTAAACTGCTGGCCCGCGGGCCGGATGCATCATGCCAAAACTGCGCCCATCCCATTGCCGGCAATGGGAAAAAAAGTGGCAATATGTCGTGACATGTCACATGATGCTTCAAGTTTGATACCCCTGGCTTAGAGAATGCTATAAACACTGTGAAGTGGTATATAAGTACTACTGCTATCAATTTCTTATATTGCTTCCATTTAGGAAAAATCTTTGGTAAATCAATAGCAGGAATCATTTTGACCATCTGATCTAATAATTTTTCCAGTTATGGCATGGCCACAAAGTTGGAACACACAAAATATGTGCTAATCTGTTTGTAACTTCATCAAGTTGGTCTACAAAATATACAAGTAATCTGGTATATTTTTAGCCAATTTGGTGTAGTGGATTAGAAACTGTGAGGCTACATGCTAGTCACACTTTAGGCACAATGCCAACTGGAGGCCTTGTGGCCAGTCACTCTCTCTTAACCCTAGAAAGCAGGCAAAGGCAAACCATTTTTGAAAAACCTTGCCATGAAAACTACATGGACTTGTGCAGGTTGTCACCAGAAGCCTACATTGACTCAAAAGTAAATAGCTCCCCCAAAATATGTATTTTCACAGAATTATTTGTGCATTATTTTGATGTTCAGTTTTTCTGATGACTTTCTGAAATAAACCTAAATGAAACTCTGTGTCTATAAATACATGTTTCCTATGATGTTATCAAAAAACAAAGTTTGTTATGAAAAATTCTGAATGATTCTTATATATAGTATGTGGTTTAAACAGGTGATTCCAAAGATACATTAGATTGGCATTAAACTCAAATATATGCTTTCTAGAAGTGTGACATCAGCAAGTTATGATAATGAAGAAAAAGTATGGACAAGTCAGTACAAAAATTAATGTCAAATGTTCACCCTGACCTTTGGAATAAATACAATTATACTTTTCAATTCCTAAATATTTTAGCACTTTACATTTTTATAAGACTTTTAGGCAGAATGTAATTTGTCCTATTTTTAAATCAAGAGCAGTAAGAGTCATTTCTGGATATATTAAACTTTTACTCACAGCTTAAAATCTTAAAATTATAGTAGCAACAGGCAAGTTTTTAACCATGGCTATAAAAACAAACTCTTAGCCTATAAAATTTATATATACATACATACACATTTATAATATTCAAGTCCATATAGGGATGCCCATAGGAGGATGTCAAAAACTTAGCAGCTGTGATTGAAGCTCTTCCTTTCCACCTTAACAGTTTGGACATACACACAACCTCTTGCACACACACACACACCTGTTGCCCCTGCATCCCTACATTGTTAAATTCGTTGTCTTACAACACTAGTGGTTCATATTCTGCTATTATTTATTTACCATAATCTTTAAAATTAGTAATTAATTTAGTGACCTTAGAATCTACTGGTTTGTTTTTTATGTCGTTATTCTCAAGATAATGTCTAATCATTTCATGATTATTTCAAATAATATGTAGATGACTAATAGAGTCATCTACATATAAGAATCATTCAGAATTTTTCAGAGCAAACTTTATTTTTTTTATAACATCATAGGAAACATGTATTTATAGACACAGAGTTTCATTTAAATTTATTTCAGAAAGTCATCAGAGAAAAACATTACTTGAGGTTTAAGCGCTGCAGCATCTATTAAAAGCTAGGCCATAACCTGTGGCTCTGCAGTTACCAATCTGTATTTCATCAGAGACAGCAAGTAGCAAGTGTTATCAGCAACTCAGAAGAGAATGGTAAGATTCAGCTCCAGACTTAAAGCACCAAGCAAATATCTTCTAAGAAGCCAAAAATGTCTTTTTTCTTAAAGATCGTTAGATCTAAGCTAGAGATCATGCCTTGTGGGATCAAAATTATATCTCCAGTAAAATAACAGGAGGCCGAAGATCTCCTCAAGCAATGCTGACATAAGACAAAGAGTGAATTTGAGTGGACAGAGGTAAGAGTTCAGGTCTGACCTTAGACCAGACATGTCAAACTTGCGACATCACGTGACGTCGTGCAACATATCAGAGCTTTTTCTCCATTGCCAGCAATGGGGTGGGCATGGTTTTGGGATGACTCGTCCGGCCCGTGGGCCGGCAGTTTGACACCCCTGCCTTAGACTATTGATATAAAAGCATCAATATTTCTTCACTGTTATGATATCCACAGAGGATTGCTCAATGGTGCCATTTAAAGTTACGTAACTCTATTAGGGAAGGATAGTTGGAAGAGTATACTGTATGTTGGATCATGATGAGAAGTTTTCAAGGTATCCAGAAAATATTTTTTGCACAGATCTGCTTGGAGTTGAATATATGTTCCTTGGATCAACCATAGCTTCTATGGCAGGGGTGTCAAACTGCGGGCCCATGGGCTGGTTGCATCATGCAGAGGCCATGCCCACCCCAGCTCTGGCAATGTGTAAAAAATTCCCAATATGTTGTGACACGTCATGTGACATGACAAGTTTGACACCTGTGTTCCATGGTATTATGAGCAGGCAAGACAGGATATTCCCCAAGCACACCCAAAAAACAATCTGGATTCATTAGCTACCTAGATTAGATCACTTTAACTGATCCTCTACCCTTGCAGAGCTTTATGGCTGCTAGTAAACTGTCAATGCTGTAAACCAGGGGTGTCAAACTCAATTTCACTGAGGGCCGCATCAGCACTGCGGTTGCCCTCAGGGGGCCGGGTGGGTATGGCCAGGGTGGGCGTGGCCTACTGGGTGGGCGTGGCTAGAGTGTGTATGGCCTACTGGGTAGGCGTGGGCAGCTCTACATCGTTTGCATCAAGGCTGCCTATGGGGGCCCGGGCAGGAGTGGGACAGATCTGAGGGTCTCTGGCAGAAGGAGGGTCTCTGGGCCAGGGCCAAGGCAGTGGGGGCTGTTCCCTCACTGTTTCCAGGATGGCTTCGCGGGCCACATGAAACCACTTTGCGGGCCGGATCCGGTCCCCGGGCCTTGTGTTTGACATGTCTGCTGTAAACACTGGATGTTCCCATTCTGACAACTGAGGAAAATTGCAGCCATTTTCTCTTTCCTTTTAACATGCTTTTTCTGGTATTTAGAATTCAAGTGCAGAAAGGGGAGGGGGTTGGGATGAAAGCTCAAGCTCAGCTAGCCATAATAACAATGCTGCTTTGTGGGAACCCAAGGATGAACTGATAATGTTTTTGGCGGGCTGAGGAGCTGGGGAGAAAGTACACATTTTAGGCTAATTGGAGAATGTGATTTATGACAGCTTATTGTGGGTGGGAATTGCACTTTGCTATTTTGTATCCCGGGGAAGGGATTTTATTTAGTTTTTGGGTTTAACTATGTAGTGCCGATACTTCATTTCCTGAATAAAATGTTCTTTAAGGAAGAATTTTTGCCTTGAAGTTCTTTGGATGGGTTTCATCCATCAGAACCGTGACATTAAGACTGGCCACCAATTGACCTGTAACGAAAGCAAAGTTACAGAAAAACTCTTCTATTTTTAGGTAACCCACACAGGCTGAACAGAATACCAAATCTAGCACGGGGTCTGCTGCAGCCCCAGTGATGGGTGCTGGATACAATTGGGACAAATGCATGATCATGACGGTGGGCTTCAGATCCTGAACCATTTTTACTTCAAACCTGCATTTGGGTGTATTTTGATGTATACATCTTCTTAAATCAAAGCATCTTTTCCCGAAATCATGGCAGACCCATAAAAATGATCAGCTTCTTTCCATGAAGTGTGACATGATTGCCTACCCAAGCTCTGAATCACCTGTTTTCCACTCCAATTTAAATTGTTGCACAGCTTTACTGCTACAGTTGTTTGTCTGTAGTAGCGAGCTTCGTGCTTTAAAAATCTGATGCTACTGTTCCTTTTGTGTTCTTCTTTGCTTTATAAGATATTGGCAGCCCATCTTTCTCCAATTCACTGAAAGGATCCTATTTCACTACAGAGCAGGAGCGTGCAAAAATGGAAAAACGTATTTTGCTCCAAGTATAGAACAAAAGCAGTGTGCCTTTGAACTTCACCCAAACTATTCAAGACACATAATGATCCTGTTAAAAGCAAAACTCAGATAATTTAGGCTGATTTGGGGTTTTGGTTGAGCCAAAATCCTAAGGGGCAAGTAAAGTAAGTCTGGTGCACTCTATCACTCACTCCTTTCCTCCACTTGGTCTGTGCATCAGCCTGCCCAACAATCATCCCAGCTCCTTTCTCCCCCTTGTTTTCTATTAATTGCCCTTACACTTCCTTCCAAGTGTGGCTGCCCAACTCATTTGGTCCTTCCCCACTCTTTCTTTTGCCTTTCTTCCCTGCTATAACAATAGCAGCTACTTGATGGACCTGCTTATCTTTCTATTGCCATGGACTTTACACCCACTCAGCACATCTGCTTTATTTCTCCACTGAACAATGCACTGATCTTCTTTTTCTCATCCATCTGCCTACTCTATTGCAGGGCTCTCAAACTCAATTTCACTGAGGGCCGCATCAGCACTGCGGTTGCCCTCAGGGGGCTGGGTGGGTGTGGCCTGGGTGGGCATGGCCTACTGGGTGGGTGTGGCTAGAGTGCGTATGGCCTACTGGGTGGGCATGGCCAGCTCTCCATCATTCGCATCAAGGGTGCCTATGGGGGCCTGGGCAGGAGTGGGACAGATCTGAGGGTCTCTGGCAGAAGGAGGGTCTCTGGGCCAGGGCCAAGGCAGTGGGGACCGTTCCCTCACTGTTTCCAGGATGGCTTCGTGGGCCGCATGAAACCACTTCGCGGGCCGGATCTGGCCCCCCGGGCCTTGTGTTTGACATGTCTGCTCTACTGGATCAGGTGGAACAGGCAGAAATCTTTGGAGATAGATGATCCCCACAAGTAGCCTGACCTCCAGCCACGTAGGACTTTAAAGATGATAAACAACACTTTGAATTGCACTTAAAAGCACACAGGCAGCTGTGTATTACATGCATGACCTTTAAAGCATCCAAGATTGCATGTACTGCTGCATTCATATTTGCAATCTTCCAAATATCCATCAAGGATAGCCTCATGCAGAGCACACTACACTAATCCATCCAGGCAGTGAATAACTGAACAAAGCTTCCTGGTCCAGGAACATACACAACTTGCATACAAGATGAACCCATGCAAAGCTACCCACCAATGGCCATGGCTGTTCACACTGGAGAGTCACTCTACAGGAGTGGCACCCTAACAAGAATTAAATTGGCCAGGGGAGGCGGGAGGAGGAGCCTAACAGCTAAAGCCATTTGGTCTTTTTTTTAAAAGAAAATCCCATTTATATCCCGCCCTTCTCCGAAGACTCAGGGCGGCTTACAATCTAAAGCACAATGTGCTTAGCCAGGGTTGTGCTGCAACCTGCAACAGATAATGTGATATTCCCCAATTTATACACAGAATGAGTTGCACATCATTACTACAGTAATTAAGTACTTTTGGTAAGCTTGGCTTTGATCAAAGGTAATTTAAGAGCAGCATCCTAGATGTAAAAGCAATCTGATGTAATAGAAATCAAAATCAAAATTCTTCTTGATTTAAAGAAGAGAAGCACATGCCATTCTCTCATTGACAGCAAAGATAATTAAACTTCTATAGATAATTCTCTGTCCTTAAGGATATGCAGATACATTGTGTTGTGTAGTGAGTTCTTCAGAGGCAGTAAGTGAGCCGAGAGGTTGCAAACAGGAACATTGCTTTATTGAGGCAAACAGGAACAGAACTGAAACAGAGGCTTCTGTGCAGCTATTTATATGGTTGGCCACTAGGCGGCGGCCAATAGGTTTAAAGGAACCCATTCCCGCCCCAAATCATCCAATGATCTTCTTGGAGACAGAGAGTCTGGCTAGTCAGTGACCATTACACAGACACACCAATTGAGCAACCTTAAGCAGCATTCAAAAGACATGTGAAAACAGTTCAAGTAAATCCCAATACATTACACATTGCATCACATCTTTTTCTCTCTCCCCATTTTCCTTCCTTTCCCTTTTCATCCACTGCAATTGCCCGTATAGGTAGTCCTCGACTTACGTCCACGATTGAGCCCAAAAACTTCTGTTGCTAAGTGAAACATTGGTTATGTGAGTTTTGTCCCATTTTATGACCTTGCTTGCCACTGTTGTTAAGTGAATCACTGTAGTTGTTAATTAGTAACACGGCTGTTAAGTGAGTCTGGCTTTCCCATTGACTTTGCTTGTCAGAAAGTAGCCAAAAGTGATCACATAACCACGAGACATTGCAGCCGTCATAAATATGAGTCAGTTGTCAAGCATCTGAAATTTCATGATGAGCATGGGGATGCTGCCAAGGTGCTAAGTGTGAAAAATGGGCACAAGTTGCCTTTTTTCAGTGGCATTGTAGCTTTGAATGGTCACTAAATGAACTGTTGCAAGTTGAGGACCACCTGTACTCTTAGCAGGCTTTGCAGACTTTCCCAATTATAGAGTATATGGTAGAAAAACAAAATTCTAACTATTTCTAAGCACTGGGCAAAACTTTAGTCACTGATGGGTTATTTCCTTGGAGAGTAGTTTGAGTGTTATTCCTTGTGACAATGAATGACCCACCATTTGTCAAATTGTCAGCGCAAATTCTTTCTCACCATAAGGGCTGGCAGCATGAGGCAATTAGTAAAACAAGCAATTGGGATATGAAGGAGAGGGGAGAAATACATAGGTATCACAGCTACCAAAATGGCAGAGATATAATTTCTAATGTCTTTTTTGGAGGGAAGTTTCAAGGTGACTGTTGTTCACTTGTGGAGTTCTTCTAAAGCGCATTTCCCACAAGATAGTTGTTAGGCAAAATTTTAAGATCAGCTCAAGCCCAACCAACTTTCCATCTGTGAAATAAATACAAGGCTGAGAGTTATTCCTGTTTCTCTTTAACAAGGATTTTGTGGAATCATCCCAAAAGAATGTGCCCCTCACACTCACGGAATTCAGAAACTGTTCGCCACATTAGTTTTTAGTGAACAGATGGGAAATTGTTTGGATTTATTATTGCCAACTAATGGGGGGGGGAGCTGGTTTGCCAAGTTAACCCAACAGTTGCAATATGTTGAATGTGAGATGGTGAAGGCAGCATGATGCTGTAATGAAGATTAGTGGAGATTTCTATCGTGACAGTGATAGTTTAGTTCCTCACTCCAGTCTCAAGGTTTTTTTTAACATTTTGTTGCAGCTGTCCTATTTATAAGAGACAGTCTTGACTGTCTGTCTCCAAAAGTCTGTATTTTTTTTAACCAATTGTGCCTTTGCGGAAAATTGCCAGGATGCCTTTTCAACACTTGGTTAAACTGATATTTTAGCTCTCTCCTTTAAATTTCTACTGCTTAACTAGGAACGCTTAGATCAGTAGACCTGACATAGCTGGAGAGAACCAAATTAGAAAATGCAGCCGAATAGATAAAATTGTTCAGCAAAGAGCAGATGCATCTTCTCTTTAGTACACAGGCATCCAGATAAGTTAATGGCTACTAAAGCATGACTGAAGTGAGGGAATCCTGGAAAGAATATTTTAGAGATTTCTTTGGAAAATACTACGGGAGAGTCAGTTTGGTGTAGTGGTTAAGGCAACAGCTAGAAATCAGGAGAGTGTGAATTCTAGTTTTGCTTTAGGCATAAGGCCAGCTGGGTAACATTGGGTCAGTCACTGTCTCAGCCGTAGGCAAAAGGAAATGACAAACCACATCTGAAAAATCTTGCTAAGAAAACTGCAAGGTCTTGTCCAGGCAGCTGCCAGGAGTCAAGACTGCTCAAAGACACACAAAAGGAAATTCAGCGATAGGGTGAAGAGTAGAATGGAAGCAAATACTGCAAGCATTCATATTCAAGGGATAAAAAATATGAAAAGAAAATAAATGCTGTGAGAATATGGAAAAAAAGGTATAGAGGTGTAGATGATGGAAATGGGAAATCTTAAAATATGCATGTGGTTTGCTTGAGGAATGGCTAAACATCTTTGCTATGTGGGTGACGGTGACATCTGTGTCTAGCAATTGGAAAAAGGCTGTTATTGTTCTCATATGAGAACAATTGAAAGGTAGCAGGAGGGAATGAAAATCTACAGGGAAATTAGATTGCCCAGAAAGGTCTTTGACAGAATTCTGATTAAAAGGTTATGAGAAGTGACAATGAGCACCATTTGGGAAGTGCAGTCATTTTTATGCTTAGCCGGGGCTGTGCAGATTGAATATTTGTTCTTCAGGAAATTTTTGAGCAATGCATGAATGTGAGAAATAAAGTTTACGGTATTTTGTAGATTTAAAGAAAGCATAAATAAAGTGAATAGGATTGAATTGCCGAGTGTTTTGAACAAAGATGAAGTTGAAAGTTGCTTGTTGAATGCAGGAAGACTGGCATACGATGGAAGTGAAATATGTGAGAATAATTAACTGGTCTACAAATTTTGGGAAATTATCGACCTCCAAGATAAAATGTGTTAATTCTTACATATTTTGATTAAATGAATTAGAAAACAGGTGATAAATGTGCTGGTTGGCTAAAGTTTCCAAGATATATTTGCCGGCAAGGGAGGGAGGTGTCTAATGATCATGATGCCTCGTAACTTCTTGACAAAGTACAGTAGAACAATGAAAATGGTACCACATGGAAGTGTATAAATTTATCTTCACTTTGAGGCTAAAGATTATTACCTAACTATAAATTATTATTCCTGTATTGCAAGGTACGTCAGATCTACGCATCATACAGTTATATCTGGTTGCTTGTCAAAGTGTCATTGCCTAACATTTCCAAGGAACAGTTGCATGATATTTTCCCTCAGAAGCCAAGATGCCTTGAAACTGTGTAAACCAGGGGTCCCCAACCCTTGGTCTGTGGACCAGTACCGGGCTGCAGTAATTTAACAATTACAATCTTTATTGCTTAGTAAACAATGTGTTGTGTGGGTTCACATATTTAACATTAACATCTTCAATATAAATCTGTTCAATACTGCACAATCCAGTCTTTTTTCCCTGATCCTCCTTTCTTCCCAAATTGTTTTCATTTTCCCAATACTATGCAAATATAATTCTTGCTCCCCTTCATGGGATTACTGCCTTGTCGTGGTGAAGGGGCTTGCGTAATTCAATGAAGTTATGAGCTATGCCATGCAGGGCCACCCAAGACGGACAGGTCATAGAGAGAGTTCTGAAAAACATGATCCACTGGAGAAGGAAATGGCAACCCACTCCAGTATCTTTGCCTTGAAAACCCCATGGACAGTATCAAAAGGAAAAAAGATATGACGCTGGAAGATGAGTCTCTCAGGTCGGAAGTCCTCCAATATGCTACTGGGGAAGAGCAGAGGGCTAGTACTAGTAGCACCAGAAAGAATGAAGCAACTGGGCCAAAGCTGAAAGGACGCTCAGCTGTGGATGTATCTGGTGGTGAAAGGAAAGTCTGAATCTGTAAAGATTTTTTCTCCATAGGAACCTGGAATGTAAGATCCATGAATCAAGGAAAGCTGGACATGGTCAAACAAGAGATGACAAGACTGAACATCGACATCTTAGGAACCAGCGAACTAAAATGGACAGGAATGGGTGAATTCAGATGACCATCAGGTATACTACTGTGGGCAAGAATCCCTCAGAAGAAATGGAGTAGCCTTCATAGTCAATAAATTTATTGATTTCATAGTCAATAAATGAATAGGAAAAGCAATACTGGGATACAATCCCCAAAATGACAGAATGATCTCAGTTTGAATCCAAGGCAAACCTTTCAATAGTTCAATATGAACTAAGGCTTGCGACCAAAGTCAAAAATAACAAAAAATGCTTCTTTCAACATATAAAAAACAAGAAAAAAGTGAAGGAAATGATTGGTCCATTAGTGGGGGAAAGTGGCAAGAAGGTGACAAGCAATAGGGAGAAAGCAGAACTATTTAACTCATTTTTTGCATCTGTCTTTACACAAAGGGAAAAAGCAGTCCAACCTACCAAAAACAGTGCCATAAAAAACAGAATAGAAACACAAGTTAAGATAGGCAAAAAAATGGTAAGTGAACACCTGTCCAGCCTAGACAAGTTCAAATCACCAGGACCAGATGGATTACACCCCAAAGTTCTCAAGGAACTGGCAGATGTACACTCAGAACCACTGAACTATATTTTTCAAAGATCCTGGAGCACTGGGGAACTACCAGAGGACTGGAAGAGAGCTGATGTAGTTTCCATCTTCAAAAAAAGGGGAAAAAATAGATCCAGGAAACTACAGACCTATCAGCCTGACCTCAATACCTGGGAAGATTCTGGAAAAGATAATCAAACAACAAATCAGCGAACACCTTGATGCAAACAAAGTCATCACTAAAAGTTAACATGGGTTTGTCAAAAACAGATCATGCCAGACAAATCTTATTACATTCTTTGACCAAGTGACAAAATTAGTGGACCAGAGGAATGCTGTAGATATAATTTACTTGGACTTCAGTAAGGCATTTGATAAAGTAGATCACAACCTACTACTTGATAAGAAAGAAAAATGTGGGTTAGATAGCATCACCACCAGATGGATTCGTAGCTGGCTGACAGGTCGTACTCAGCGTGTGATCCTCAATGGAACTGCATCTACATGGAAGGAAGTGTGTAGTGGGGTGCCCCAGGGCTCTGTTCTGGGCCCAGTGCTCTTCAATATCTTCATTAACCATTTGGATGAGGGGATAGATGGGGAACTCATCAAATTTGCAGACAACACCAAGCTGGCAGGAATAGCCAATACTCCAGAAGATAGGCTTAAAATACAGGAGGATCTGGACAGACTTGAAAACTGGGCGCTATCTAACAAAATGAAATTCAATGGTGAAAAAAGTAAGGTTCTACATTTAAGCAGGAAAACTCAAATGCACAGGTATAGTATAGGTGGTACCTTGCTCAACAGTAGTAACTGTGAGAGGGATCTCGGAGTCTTAGTAGACAATCACTTCAATATGAGCCAGCAGTGTGCTGCAGCTGCCAAAAAAGCCAACACACTGCTAGGCTGCATTAAGAGAGGGATAGAATCAAGATCAAGTGAAGTACTAATACCACTTTACAATGCTTTGGTAAGGCCACACCTGGAATACTGCATCCAGTTTTCGTCACCACAATGTAAAAAAGATGTTGAGACTCTAGAAAGGGTACAGAGAAGAGCAACAAAGATGATTGGGGGACTGGAGGCTAAAACATATAGGGAACGGTTGCTGGAATTGGGTGTGTGTAGCTTAACGAAGAGAAGGGTGAGGGGTGACATGATAGCAGTGTTCCAATATCTCAGGGGCTGCCACAAAGAAGAGGGAGTCAAGCTATTCTCCAAAGCACCTGAAAGCAGGACAAGAAGCAACGGATGGAAACTAGTCAAGGAGAGAAGCAACCTAGAATTAAGGAGAAACTTCCTGACAATTAGAACAATTAACCAGTGGAACAACCTGCCTCCAGAAGTGGTGAATGCTCCAACACTGGAAGTTTTTAAGAAGAGACTGGACAGCCATTTGCCTGAAATGGTATAGGGTTTCCTGCCTGAGCAGGGGGTTGGACTAGATGACCTCCAAGGTCCCTTCCACTTCTTCTTCTTCTTCTTCTTCTTCTTCTTCTTCTTCTTCTTCTTCTTCTTCTTCTTCTTCTTCTTCTTCTTCTTCTTCTTCTTCTTCTTCTTCTTCTTCTTCTTCTTCTTCTTCTTCTTCTTCTTCTTCTTCTTCTTCTTCTTCTTCTTCTCCTTCTCCTTCTCCTTCTCCTTCTCCTTACTACTACTACTACTACTAGTAGTCCAAGTCTAGTAGTCCAAGTCTACTAGTAGTCCAAGTCTATGCCCCAACCAGCAGTGCTGAAGAGGATGAAATTGATCGGTTTTATGAAGCCCTACAGCCCTACAGCACCTTATAGAACTAACACCAAAAAATGATGTCCTTATCATCATGGGGGATTGGAATGCTAAAGTAGGAAGCCAAAAGATAACCAAAATAACAGGCAAGTTTGGCCTTGGAGTACAAAATGAAGCAGGGCACAGTCTGACAGAATTTTGTCAAGAGAGTACGATGGTCATAGCAAACACTCTTCCAACAACCCAAGAGACGGCTCTACACATGGACATCACCAGACGGTCAACACAGAAATCAGATTGACTATGTGCTCTGCAGCCAAAGATGGAGATGCTCTATAACAAGACCAGAAGCTGACTGTGGCTCAGACCATGAGCTTCTCGTTGCAAAATTTAGGCTTAAACTGAAGAAAGTAGGAAAAACACTACGCCACTCAGGTATGAACTAAATCATATCCCTGATGAATATACAGTAGAGGTGACAAATAGATTTAAGCAATTAGATACGATAGACAGAGTGCCTGAAGAACTATGGATGGAGGTTCGCAACATTGTACAAGAGGTAGCAACTAAAACCATCCCAAAGAAAAAGAAATGCATGAAAGCAAAATGGCTCTCTGAGGAAGATTTGCAAATACCTGATGACAGGAGGAAAGCGAAAGGCAAGGGAGAAAAAGAAAGATACACCCAATTGAATGCAGAATTCCAGAGAATAGCTAAAAGAGATAAGAATGGCTTCTTAAATGAACAGTGCAAAGAAATAGAAGAAAACAATAGAATAGGGAGGACCAGAGATCTCTTCAAGAAAATTGGAGAGATGAAGGGAACGTTTCATGCAAAAATGGGCATGATAAAGAACCAAAATGGCAGGGACCTAACAGAGGCAGAAGAGATTAAGAAGAGATGTCAAAATTACACAGAAGAACTATACAAGAATGAGCTTAACATCCCAGATAACCACAATGAGGTGGTCACTGACCTCGAGCCAGACATCCTAGAATGTGAAGTGAAATGGGCCTTAGGAAAGCTGAGCAACAACAAAGCTAGTGGAGGTGACAGTATTCCAGCTGAGCTATTCAAAATCTTAAAAGTCGATGCAGTAAAAGAGCTACACTTAATTTGCCAGCAAATTTGGAAAACTCAACAGTGGCCACAGGATTGGAAAAGATCAGTTTACATTCCAATTCCAAAGAAAGGCAGTGCCAAAAAATGTTCAAACTATCGCACCATTGCACTCATTTCACATGCTAGTAAAGTTATGCTTAAAATCCTACAAGCTAGACTCCAGCAGTATGTGGATCGAGAACTACCAGAAGTACAGGCAGGATTTTGAACAGGCAGAGGAACTAGAGATCAAATTGCCAACATATGTTGGATCATGGAGAAAGCTAGGGAGTTCCAGAAAAACATCTACTTCTGCTTCATTGAGTATGCTAAAGCATTTGATTGTGTGGATCACAACAAACTGTGGCAAGTTCTTAAAGAGATGGGAGTACCAGACCATCTTATTTGTCTCTTGAGAAACCTATATGCGGGTCAAGAAGCAACAGTGAGAACTGGACACGGAACCACTGATTGGTTCAAAATTGGGAAAGGAGTCCCGCAAGGCTGTATACTGTCCCCCTGCCTATTTAACCTTTATGCAAAGCACATCATGGGAAATGCAGGGCTACATAAATCAAAAGTTGGAATTAAGATTGCCAGGAGAAATATCAACAACCTATCATATTCAGATGATTCCACTCTAATGGCAGAAAGCGAAGAGGAATTAAAGAGCCTCTTGTTGTGGGTGAAGAAGGAGAGTGCAAAAGTACATTAAGAAAACCAAGATCATGGCATCTGGCCCTCTCAATTCCTGGCAAATAGATGGGGAAGAAATGGAGGTAGTGACAGATTTTATTTTCTTGGGCTCCAAGATCACTGCAGATGGGGACTGTAGCCAAGAAATTAAAAGACGCTTGTTCCTGGAGAGGAAAGCAACGGCAAATCTAGACAGCACACTAAAAAGCAGAGACATCACCCTGCCAACAAAAGTGCGTATAGTCAAGGCTATGGTCTTCCCAGTTGCAATGTATGGCTGTGAAAGTTGGACCATAAGAAAGGCTGAGCGCCAAAGAATTGAGGCCTTTGAACTATGGTGCTGGAGAAGACTCCTGTGAGTCCCTTGGACTGCAAGGTAATCAAACTGGTCAGTCCTAGAGGAGATCAACCCTGACTGCTCTTTAGAAGGCCAGATCCTGAAGTTGAAACTCAGATACTTTGGCCACCTAATGAGAAGGAAGGACTCACTGGAGAAGAGCCTAATGCTGGGAAAGATTGAGGGCAAGAGAAAAAGGGGATGACAGAGAATGAGGTGGCTGGATGGAGTCACTGTAGCAGTAGGCATGAGCTTAAATGGACTCTAGAAGATGGTAGAGGATAGGAAGGCCTGGAGGAACATTGTCCATGGGATCACGATGGGTCGGACACAACTTCACAACTAACAACAAAATCATTCTTGCTACTATTAATACATACAAAATTGAATTTAAACATCCTCATCATATTTTCTAGTGTTATACAAATAACAATATCAGTTTATAACCTCTTTTCTAACCAATTTATATTTCAAATTTATTTGCAATTAAAATCTCCTTATTAAATCAATATCCTCTTTTTCATGTTCTTATTTAAATTTAATTTCCCATCAATATTCAGAATATCTTTGTCCGTTATGGTTTTCTCAAGATTAGTTACATTTATGTAGCTAAGAGTTTCATTTATACAAGCCATCCTTGTATTTTCATATTTTTCCATATCAAAAAAGGTGCTATTCTAATTACAAATCATATCTTTCTTATTATATGTTTATGTTTATTGGACTTATATACCGCCCTTCTCCCGTAGGACTCAGGGCGGTTCACAAGGTATTTAAAATAACAATACAAATTACAAAAGTTAAGAACAATTAAAATAATTAAATTTAGTCCTTGAATAAAATAAAACCCCTGTTAAACTCCAATTAAAACCCAATTAAAATAAAATTACAATTAAAATTCTCAGTCCTGGCCGGAAAGCTGAAAGAGCCAGGTCTTCAGGTCCCGGCGGAATGAACGAAGGTCAGGGGCAGTCCTGAGTTCTACGGGCAGCTGGTTCCAAAGGGCAGGTACACCCACAGAGAAGGCCCTCCCCCTGGGTGTTACCTGCCAGCAATCTTTTGCCGGTGGCACCGAGAAGGCCCTCCCTGTGGGAGCGCACAGTACGAAGGGAACTTGATGCCGGCTGCAGGTGTTCCCTCATTTAGGGCTTTATAGGTCATCACCAGCACCTTGAATCTCACCCGGAGGGCAACCGGAAGCCAATGCAGCTCACAGAGCAGAGGTGTTACATGGGAGTATCGGGAAACCCCCATCAAAACTCACGCGGCTGCATTCTGCACCAGCTGAAGCCTCCGAGTGGTCCTCAAGGGCAGCCCCATGTAGACAGCATTGCAGTAGTCCAATGAGTGACTGTGCGTAGGGCATCTTGGTCCAGATAGGGCCGCAACTGGCGCACCAGGCGAACCTGGGCAAAGCCCCCCCGGTCACGGCTCCTATATGATCTATATTATAAAAGTCTAATTATATCTAGGGGTTATCCATTCTTTTATTCATATTCAAACAAATATTTAATCATATAATGTCCCCTCTGGTAAGTCAAATTTTCTGTTTTTTAAGTCTAACTCTAGCTTTCTTCCTTTGCCAAATAGCTTTCCAGAGCAAGGCAATTAAATTGCCAAAGAATTTTTCCTCTACTTTTGTGAAAGTTGCTTGGAATGAGGAAGACAACTTATGTAAAGTATTTTTGAGGGGCAATTCTGCCCATTTATATTCTTTAAGAAGCTCCCACTTTCCTTCTCCCTCAGCTTCTCTTTTCATTTTTTGTCTCCCAATTTCTGTCATTTCCCCTAACAACTCTATAGTCCATTTTTAAAAATCTTCTTTCTTGTCCTCAAGTGTATTTTGCAGACCTAGGGGGTAAAGTGTCTTTTCCATTTTCATCATTATAGCTCCATCTTGTAAGGTTTTATTTGTCTGTAACAGTTTGTATTTCCCTTCTTTTATAACTTCTGTCTTTGGATCAATTTCCTCTGATTCATCTTCTGTTTTCTGGGTTGTTTGTTCATACTTTGTAGTCGTTGTCTGTGAACTTTCTAATTGTAGATTTAAATTAGAGATTTGCTCATTTATGTTAACTAAATTGTTTTTAATCTCATCATAGTTTCTTTTGTGTCTTCTTTATGTGAAACAATTGTCTGGTGAATTAATTGTAGCATAGAATATATCTCCTTCTGAAAACTGTTTATTTTTTCTTGAAGTGTCACTCCTGCAGATCCTTGATAAACCTGCTTGGGAGCTTCCAATGGAGGTGTTGGGTATGTTTTCCTACCACTTTTGGATGGGTGTGAGGCCTCCATTTTGTTTTTTCCCTCCAGATATTGTGTCAAAATTTTTGTAATCTCCAAATACAAGTCTTATCTAATATCACCACTCTTGATGGCGATAGAACAAAGTTTCATCTAATTTTTCTGGTCTTTATGTATAGTCTTTATAATCCAAGATATGAGTCCAGCACTAAAAGCAATGTTTTGTAATAGTCCTTCTGCTCCAGCATCCAAAAATTGTCAGTCAGGCCAAGTTGCAATCCACAATGTTCAAAGTGTTCAAAATATTCAACCACTCTAAAAACAATCCAAAGCTCTCTCCCAGCCTAACATAGCCAAAAGTCAGATTTCTCTCTCTCTCCAAATAGTTCTTAAGATTAAAAGTCAGAACTCACTAGGTATTTATAGTCCATGAAGGTCAGGGTGATAAGTATGGCAAAATATTTTGCTCTTTTGCCAGCTGTTCTCTGTTAAGCTAGGAGTCACCGAGCAGCCAAGAAGCTAGGTTATTGTCTGTTTCTAGACTTCCTGTCAGGTCAGCATCAGTCCTTGCAGTTGTAGTGCTATTCTCTAATCCACCACTAAATGACATTCTATATCCATTTTTCACTCTCAAAACAGAAGGTTGATTTTTTTCATAGTTCACCCCAATATTTTTTCAAAGAGAAAATCTTAACAGTTATCTTAGTTCTCATATTTATCAAAGCTGTAGCTTTATATTGTTTCCACTTCAGTATTATGTATTTCTGTCCCTTATAAAAAAATTAAAATGCTGCTTCCATTTCCCTGGAAGGGTGCGGCTACAGTCCCCTTCCTTCTCATGTTTGAAGGTTTTTAGCTTCTTGGGAGCCTTTTCCAGGAAATTAAGTTGTAAAATAGTAAAGAAAGGATCAATATTCTCACCGAGTTCCAAACATACTGTTCACGATCTGCTTATTAGTGCTTTCTTTCTTTGGTTGCCAGTAGCTGGAAGCTAGCCACAGTGATGCAGCCAGTCTTTCCCCTGCCAGTTTGGAGGGTTTTCCTCAGTTGAACAGAAAGACTGCCCTCTCTCCGTGATCAGCGAGGCAACCCTCCTTCTTCATTGCCTCTTTGGGGCAACTTTAGGCCTTTTAGGGCCCCCACCAGGGCGAAATTGGGAGCAGAAAGCAGAGCTCTGTCTTCCTGCATCCGTATCACTACAATGCCAAATCAGAAGTCACTTTCGGCCCCTCATTATTGCTGCATTACATGTGCAACTTATTTGCGTCATTGGCTAAACAAGAAGAAAATATCCATGCGTTTCGCAGTCCCAGTGGTGTGGAGGGAACCCACCAATCATAGTAGCGACTGCTATTTTTGCATGGTTCCCCCGATTGCAAAAGGGATCTCAGGAAAGAAGTGGGCCATGGAATATCTGCACTGTGTCCTGTTCCCCATAGTGAGGACTTGCCAATTCCAGATCCACCAGAATCCTACTCTCTAGACTCAGATAATGAGAAAGATGATGAGTAGGATGCAGCTGATCCAGGGTCATCGTGTTAGCCCACCGTATGCCCCTCCTGAACTACATCTAATTTCACAGCGTGAACTTACTAAATGACCTGGTCAGGGATTTGGAATTGCCTAAGAGTAAGACAAAGCTACTGGGCTCCAGACTACAACACTGGAACCTCTTATAGTGATGTCAGGATCTCCATTTTCCATGATTGCCAAAAGGATCTGGTTCAGTATTTCTTAGTGGAAGGTGATTTGGTTTACTGCAATGATATCAATGGTTTAATGACAGCCCTTAACATTACCCACAATCCAGATGAATGGAGATTGTTCATGGATTCATCTAAAATGAGTCTAAAAGCTGTTTTTTTGCTCAATGGCAATGTTTTGCCCTCCATTCCTGTTGGGCATGCAGTCCATATGAAAGAAACATATGAAAATTTGAAACAGCTGCTGAGGTGTATAAAGTACGAGGAACATCAGTGGCAGCTCTGTGGTGATTTGAAAGTTCTTGCCCTGTTGCTTGGCCTGCAGGGTGGATACATGAAGTACTGCTGTTTCCTCTCTGAATGGGACAGTCAAGACAGAGACTCTCATTATGTCAAGAAAGACCGGCCATCCCAACAGTCCTGGGAGCCATGAAAGTAAAATGTTCAAAATCCAGCTCTTGTTGACTCTCAGAAAATTTTGTTATCACCGTTGCATATAAAGCTGGGGCTGATGAAGAAATTTGTAAAGGCTATGGACAAAACAAAACCAGGTTTCCAATATCTCTGTGAAAAGTTTCCAAGACTTAGTGAAGCCAAAATCAATGAAGGCGTCTTTATCGGATTAGAGAACGTCTCTGAGATGACAAGTCTGATCATCTGTTGCATGCCAAGGAAAAGATGGCATGGGAAGCCTTCAGGTCCATGGCAATGGAATTTCTCAAGAACAGCAAGGCAGATGACTATGAAAATCACGTGGAAAATTTGCTTAGGTCCTATAAAGCACTTGGTGCAAACACGTCACTGAAAATTCACTTCTTACACTCGCATTTAGACTATTTCCCTTTGAATTGTGGAGCAGTGATGAGCATAGGGAGAGATTCCACCAGAATATGACAGGGATGGAGAAAAGATACCATGGCAAATGGAGTCTGTCCATGCTTGCCGATTACTGCTGGAATCTCCCCAAGGATGATCCTACTGCAATTCACAAGAGAAAAGCCAAAAAGTACTGAACAAAGATGGAACCTCGTAGTCTAATCTGATGTTAGAGCTTGTCAGTTTTTCATGCAAAATGCATGAAAATGTTACATGAAAAACCAATGAATGAATGGAAAGTTATGTTATTGGTATCAATAAAAAGATAAATTTATAATGATTGGTGGGGCACCATTCTCATTTCTATATCACATTTTGCAGAAAAGGTATGGAGCATAATTGCACATCCCCCTCATAC
This sequence comes from Vipera berus, assembly GCF_964194415.1. Lineage (NCBI taxonomy): Eukaryota > Metazoa > Chordata > Lepidosauria > Squamata > Viperidae > Vipera > Vipera berus. The sequence continues at coordinate 42,579,146 of NC_138202.1, forward strand.
TTTTGAATTACTTTGATGCAACTTGAAGCTGTATCTTGGAAACTGGAGCCAATTAATACTCAGGACTTAATTTTCCTTTATTAGTGACCCAATTTTGGTAAATTCCCTCCATCTGTCTCCCCCCCTTATCTTTTATTCTATGCAAAAATTCTTAATCAATATACATTTTTTTAAAAAAGGAATGAATGTTGAGAGATCCAATAATGTCTATGCATAAGAACACCCCTCTGCCTATTTTGTTACATGAAAGTGAGAGTTGTATATATTATGAGAAAAATTAAGCAAGCCAAATGTAGTAGGAATGAGTCCCAAAGGTGCTTTTCAAAAGACAATTGGACTTTCTTGGAAGAATATTTTTGCAGGATTTGTAATTCTTTGGTAGCACAAATAACAGTTACCTCTGAGGTGACCATAAGTAAAAAGAAAGCAGGTTAAGGTCTTCTTACAAGCCTAGTTTGCACCATGCAGTCCATGGTGCCTTCTAAGCTTGGCTGTTTTCTTGCAGACATTTCATTATCCAAACAAGGTAACACCATTATCATCCTGCTAGCACTGATGATGTAATGAAATGTCTGCAAGAAAACAAGCTCAGACAGCACCAAAGTCTCCACAGTTCAGTCCTGAGCTACAAATATTCTCTTCTATTGGTTTGTACCTTTGTATCAGTTTGTACCTTTCTGAGATTCAAAGATTAAGTGTGACAAAGTTGGAACTGGTGAATTAAAATGTTATTACTCTGGTTTCTCCTCAGATAGGTATAAAAGTGTTGCATTTAAATTTCGCTTCCTGTATCTTAACCCAGCCTACAGTCCTGACCAAAGGGAGATAAGACATGTGTGCAATTACTGTAATAGCAGCAGTGATGCAGAGAAGCAGGGAAAGAAAGATTGTGGCAAACATTTAAAACTCAGGTCATCCGTTTTGTCTGACCACAGCAGTTTCCATGTTGCCTGGCGAGATACTTATATGCTACATTTTATTTCACAATAGAAACAAACTTGCTTTAAAAATGGCTGTCTGTGATAGGCTAGGTTCTCCTGTCTGCGGCAAAGTCCCCAGAGAGAATTCCTCTTACATAATGTTGGCCCTGTAAGACTATTGGAAGCGTAATAGATTAAGATGGTTAATTAATGCCAACTCTTAATAAACAATAGACCTGACAGAGCATTTGCTCTGGCTCAATTCAACATGCTCCTTTCAGCAGATATTGATGGTAAATACCCCAAAATTGTCTTCCACAAACACCTTTGCCCCTGTGTCTCCCATGCCATACAGCAATGGTCCCCAACCATTCTGGTACCAGGGACTGATTTCGGGGGGGGGGGAATGTCTTTCGTGGACAGGAGGGATGGTTTCACACGCAACCTAGATCCTGTGTATGTGCAGATGAAGCTTCACTTGGACCATGGACCAGGGCCAGTCTGTGGCCCAAAGACTGGGGACCCCTGCCATAGAGGATGTTCGACATGTCCAGCTGCACGATAATTTCTAATTGAATCTGCCTGAAGTATTAATTCAGCTTTTATCATAAAGGAATTCCCAGGGAGAGCAACCAACAACCAATGGTATGTCTCCTATCTTTTAGCAGACCTTAAACCCACTACCACCCAGAAAGTAGCCAAACTCTGCTGCAAGAGTGAGGTAACAGATATTGTCCAATAAAAAGGCAATAATAATAATAATAATAATAATAATAATAATAATAATAATAATAATAATAATAATAATAATAATAATAATAATAATAATAATAAAATTGGAAGGGACCTTGGAGGTCATCTAGTCCAACCCCCTGCTCAGGCAGGAAACCCTATACCATTTCAGGCAAATGGCTGTCCAGTCTCTTCTTAAAAACCTCCAGTGTTGGAGCATTCACCACCTCTGGAGGCAGGTTGTTCCACTGGTTAATTGTTCTAACTGTCAGGAAGTTTCTCCTTAGTTCTAGGTTGCTTCTCTCCTTGACTAGTTTCCATCCGTTGCTTCTTGTCCTGCCTTCAGGTGCTTTGGAGAATAGCTTGACTCCCTCTTCTTTGTGGCAGCCCCTGAGATATTGGAACACTGCTATCATGTCACCCCTCACCCTTCTCTTCATTAAACTACACATACCCAATTCCAGCAATCGTTCCCTATATGTTTTAGCCTCCAGCCCCCTAATCATCTTTGTTGCTCTTCTCTGTACCCTTTCCAGAGTCTCGACATCTTTTTTACATCGTGGTGACAAAAACTGGATGCAGAATTCCAGGTGTGGCCTTACCAAAGCATTGTAAAGTGGTATTAGTACTTCAGTATTCCAGCTGAGCTATTCAAAATCTTAAAAGACAATGCAGTAAAAGTGCTACACTCAATTTGCCAGCAAATTTGGAAAACTCAACAGTGGCCACAGGATTGGAAAAGATCAGTTTACATTCCAATTCCAAAGAAAGGCAGTGCCAAAGAATGTTCAAACTATCGCACCATTGCACTCATTTCTCATGCTAGTAAAGTCATGCTTAAAATCCTACAAGCTAGACTTCAGCAGTATGTGGATCGAGAACTACCAGAAGTACAGGCCGGATTTCGAAGAGGCAGAGGAACTAGAGATCAAATTGCCAACATACGCTGGATCATGGAGAAAGCTAGGGAGTTCCAGAAAAACATCTACTTCTGCTTCATTGACTATGCTAAAGCCTTTGATTGTGTGGATCATAACAAACTGTGGCAAGTTCTTAAAGAGATGGGAGTACCAGACCATCTTATTTGTCTCTTGAGAAACCTATATGCGGGCCAAGAAGCAACAGTGAGAACTGGACACGGAACCACTGATTGGTTCAAAATTGGGAAAGGAGTCCGGCAAGGCTGTATACTGTCGCCCTGCCTATTTAACTTATATGCAAAGCACATCATGAGAAAGGCAGGGTTAGATGAATCAAAAGTTGGAATTAAGATTGCCGGAAGAAATATCAACAACCTAAGATACGCAGATGATACCACTCTAATGGCAGAAAGTGAAGAAGAACTAAAGAGCCTCTTGTTGCGGGTGAAGAAGGAGAGTGCAAAACTTGGGTTGAAACTTAACATTAAGAAAACCAAGATCATGGCATCCGGCCCTCTCAATTCCTGGCAAATAGATGGGGAAGAAATGGAGGTAGTGACAGATTTTATTTTCCTGGGCTCCAAGATCACTGCAGATGGGGACTGTAGCCAAGAAATTAAAAGACGCTTGCTCCTGGGGAGGAAAGCCATGGCAAATCTAGACAGCACACTAAAAAGCAGAGACATCACCCTGTCAACAAAAGTGCGTATAGTCAAGGCTATGGTCTTCCCAGTTGCAATGTATGGCAGTGAAAGTTGGACCATAAGAAAGGCTGAGCGCCAAAGAATTGAGGCCTTTGAACTATGGTGCTGGAGAAGACTCCTGCGAGTCCCTTGGACTGCAAGGCGATCAAACCGGTCAGTCCTAGAGGAGATCAATCCTGACTGCTCTTTAGAAGGCCAGATCCTGAAATTGAAACTCAAATACTTTGGCCACCTGATGAGAAGGAAGGACTCACTGGAGAAGAGCCTAATGCTGGGAAAGATTGAGGGCAATAGAAGAAGGGGACGACAGAGAATGAGGTGGCTGGATGGAGTCACTGAAGCAGTAGGCGTGAGCTTAAATGGACTCCAGAAGATGGTAGAGGACAGGAAGGCCTGGAGGAACGTTGTCCTTAGGGTCGCGATGGGTCGGACACGACTTCGCAGCTAACAACAACATTAGTACTTCACTTGATCTTGATTCTATCCCTCTGTTAATGCAGCCTAGCACTGTGTTGGCTTTTTTGGCAGCTGCAGCACACTGCTGGCTCATATTGAAGTGATTGTCTACTAAGACTCCGAGATCCTTCTCACAGTTACTACTATTGAGCAAGGTACCACCTATACTATACCTATGCATTTGATTTTTCCTGCCTAAATGTAGAACCTTACTTTTTTCACCATTGAATTTCATTTTGATAGTGCCCAGTGTTCGAGTCTGTCCAGATCCTTCTGTATCTTAAGCCTATCTTCTGGAGTATTGGCTTTGACACCTTTACATTTGTCTCCTCTCCTCTCCCCTTTCCTTCCTTCCTTCCTCACTAACTTATTAAACTTCTTTTAATTAGTTTTTTTAATGTACATTTTGCAAATTGTATGTTTGTGTGTGTGTGTGTGTGTGTATACAGTGTTTTTTTTTCTAAAAAAAAAAGGTACCGGAACTCAGAGGTGCTGTCACTGGGAGCGATGCCAGTGTCTTGCTACGGCGTCGCCGCCTGTCCTTTGCACCCCTGCCCCTGCAGCCTGGAGCCACATGCTGTGGGGATTCCCCTCCCCACAGCCGCCGTGGGGATTCCCCTCCCCGCAGTTGCCATGCCGCAGTTTGTGCTGAGCCCCCACACGGAGCTGCTCTGAACCCCGACCCAAAGCTGTGTTCCTCGTGGCAGTGGTGTCTGGCGCCAAACAGCTGATGGCCTCTGGCACCAGCACTCGTTCACTTACTGCCCCGTCGCTTCCAAATGCAGTAAGTGAGTGAGCGAGCAAGTGGTGTTTGGAAGTGTTTGGAAGCATTGGGGCAGTAAGTGAGTGTGTGAACAAGCAAATGACGTTTGGAAGCGACGGGGCAGTAAGTGAGTAAGCGAATGAGCAAATGGTGTTTGGAAGCGACGGGGCAGTAAGTGAGTGAGCGAGCAAGAGGCCTTTGAAAGAGACGGAGTGAGTGGGGGAGAGACTGAACGAGGTGCCTTTGAAAGAGACGGAGGAGTGAGTGAGAGAGACTGGAGGCTTTTGTGAGCAAAGTGTGAGTGAGTGGGGGAGCTTTTGTGAGCGAAGGGTGAGAGAAAAAGGGAAAAGTGAGGGGGAGAAGGGAAAAAGAAAAGGCACTGACTTCTGACTTCCTCTGTTACAGGACTAGAAGGAAGCATTAACATTGAAGCTCAACTTTTTGCTTTTCTATAATATTATAAACTAGCCATTTCTATCACAATAAATGAATCTAACCAATGAAACCCAAAATAACCCCCCCTTTTTTTAGTCATCAAGTTTTTGACACCTTGTTAAGCACTGGTGGTGCTTGAATATTGTCATGTCCTAAAAGTGGTACAATTTCTGAAAAGGTTGAAAAGCCCTGATGTAAATGCAGCCTAAATTGTTTATTGCCATCCTATTTGCAAATAATATCTTACTTACTTACTTGTGACTAAACAAAATTTTAATGTACAGATAATACCACAGATAATACCACCAGAAATTATTTTAGCCTTTTTGATAAATGTTGTTATTGATGTTAAGCTCACCATGGAAAACACCATATATTGTTATGTATATACTAGGTTAATTATTTAAACACTGAAGTGCAACATAACTAGATTCTAAATAATCTATTTTTCAAAACACACAACAGTCCAAACAGTAAAAGTAAAGTTCAAATTAAGAATATTTCATTCTTAAGAATTGTTTAAAGTGGTTTAGTTGTAATAGATGGTTATAGATTCAAAATAGTTTTCAAGAGTGTACAAAAGATACTATTTTTTTCTAGCATCAGCTAAATTAGACATATTACATTGAGAAAAATGTTTCTCATTTCTTTCCTGTTACCTTTATTGATTTCATTGCAGAGATGTTAACTAGAGGAAATAGATGTTAACATAGGAAATAGATTATTTTGTTATCTAATTTTACCTTCCAAAAGACAGAAGATGATGAAAAATGTGAGGTTCTTTCCTGTTGGCTTTTTTGAATTAGCTGTTTTAGATTCTAAAAGTTTAGTTCCTAAAGAAGTAACCTTGTAAATAATTTTAATGTCCTCCTCTAGTGCAGGGTAGGCAACCTTGGCTCTTTTATGACTCAAGGACTTCAACTCCCAGAATTCCTGAGCTAGCATGGCTCAGCTTGGAAACCTCTCTCTTTCCCCTCAGCGTGGCTGGCTCAGGATTTCTGGGAGTTGAAGTCCACGAATCATAAAAAAAGAGCCAAGATTAGAGGGAGCTTTTTTTTTAATTCCATTTATATCCCGCCCTTCTCTGAAGACTCAGGGCGGCTTACAAGCTTAGCAGTAGCCTTCATTCTATGTATATGCCTGCTTATTAGGGCTTTCACACCCCTCCCAAGCGGCATTATTACAAAGTCAGCTTAATTGCCCCCAACAATCTTTGCAAAAAAAGGTGCTGGAACGCTGTTCTGAGCGTTCTATGAGAAAAAAAGCCCTCTGTGTGTGTGTGTGTGTGTGTGTGTGTGTGTGTGTGTGTGTGTGTGTGTGTATAGTGTGTGTGTGTGTGTATCTATATCTATATCTATATCTATATCTATATCTATATCTATATCTATATCTATATCTATCTATCATCTATCTATCTATCTATCTATCTATCTATCTATCTATCTATCTATCTATCTATCTATCTATCTATCTATCTAAGATTACAATAAAAGTTTACCTACCCATTACAGCATACCATTCAGAGAAATCAAGGCTTTTTGCTAAACATTTGTGGGTTGTGGTGGTCTTTCAGTACAAGCCAAAAGCACGCAACAAATTTTGGATAGAAACATGACATAAAATAGAGGATGTTGTGGGGAGGATGTTCCTTCCTTTTTTTTTCTCTTTTACTGTTGTGTCATTACCAGTTTGCCATTTCAAAATGATTCCCCTAATAGAACACAATTTGGAACATTCAGTTTACATCTGAAAAACTAAAATTGAATATTTCAGGTTGTAACAGTTACAGAAATGTATATATATAAAAGGGTAACACATGCATCAAATGCAGCCAATGTTCATGCATTTTTTAAAAATCAGGGATTGATGCTGAAATAGGACACAGTTGAGAATGTGTGCATATGATTTTCAGATGGATAGGGGATAGACTGATCCATCCACTGGAAGATAGTGTGTTATTACTAACTCACAGCTTCCTTTCAGTGCCTCAATCTAGAATTAAGAAGCCCAGAAAGCTCCCTTCCCTACATTTTCCACACAAGTGCACAAAACACAAATTAAGAATTCTTGAATCTTGCCTTGTTTCCAAATCAACTGACTTTGGGAAAATGATTGGAAATACAAAGAGAAAAAAAACCCCTATTGATTTGCAAACATATAGCTCCTTTCCTATTTGCAAACATATAGCTCTTATATATAGTAACCCAAAGAACAAATCATAACTTGTGTCTCTGCCAACATTGATGTTAATGACAACATTTATACTGTATCTGTACAGTAATACTGTACAGTATCTGTATCTGTACAGTAATACTGTACATTTCCTAAAATATGGAATGTGAATTTAAACAATTATCCAATATATGACTATTCACAAGTATCCTTACTGATATCAGAAAGATTTTCTTCCAGCTAAAGAGGGTCCAAGATTTGCAGATTTTATGTAAAATAATGGAAGACTTCAAAAATTAGAAGACTTTGAAAGCTGGAAAACTGGGCTATATAAGCCATGAACCAATGATCTAGATCAGAACAGCACAAATAAGTATTCTGGCCAGAATTTTTCTTCCCTTTTCACTTAGATTGCAAAGCAGTTTTTCCACTTCCATGCAACTATTTGGAGGGTGGGTGGGTTCCAGTGAGTTATATGCTTGTCTCCCAAATATTTCTGAAATATTTTTGATGGCCACATCTAACGAACGAATGAATGAATGAACCTTTATTGTCAAAGTACAACCATGTATACATTGAGATTGGCTGAGCCTCCCTTTGTGCCCCCCCACCACAACTGACAGTGGCAACAAATCCATCACCTTATTACACCATGTGAGCTAATTGCACACAACACACGAGCCTCGCAAGTTATTTCCCATTCAAGAGCCTGACAGCCCATGGATAGAAGCTGTTCTTCAGCCTATTGGTACGGCTGGCTATACTCCTATATCTCCTACCCGATGGTAGGAGAGTAAAGAGGTACTGACCAGGATGTGAGTCATCCCTGAGAATTTTCCTCACTCTTCCAAGGCAGCAAGCCCTGGCGATGTCATCCAGTGGTGTCAGGGGACAGCCCACGATGTTTTGTGCTGTGCTCATCACCCTCTGTAATATCTTCCTATCTGCAGCTGTCAGGCCAGCATACCAAACCACAATACAGTGTGAAAGGACACTCTCTATAGTAGACCGGTAAAAGAAGGTCATTAGCCGTTGTTCTACCCTGTTCTTCTGCAAGACCCTTAGGAAATGGAGTCTCTATTGGGCCATTCTGTATTGACTTTCCAGGTAAGATCTTCACAGACTCCCAGGAATTTAAAGGAGGAAACTCTCTCCACACAGCTCCCCCCCCCATGTAAAGTGAGGCAGGTTCCTCTCTTTTCCTCCGGAAGTCTAGCACCATCTCCTTCGTCTTGCCGATGTTCAGGTGCAAGTTGTTCTCTAAACACCATAGGGATAGTTTTTGTACCTCCCCCCTGTACGCTGTTTCATCTTCACCTGTAATAAGACCCACTACTGTGGTATCATCTGTGAACTTAATGATTGCAGTGGATGGGTCAGATGATACACAATCGTATGTGTACAGTGAGTACAGATAATCAAAGGGGAAGACGTATTTTGAATGTTGCTGATATACCCCTGCAAGTAATCCATGTCTGCTCTAGAAAGAATGGGGCGGTATAGAAAACAAACAAACAAACAAATAAATAAATAAATAAAATGTACATTGTTGGTGTGACTACAACATTAAATCAGACACAGAAGCATCTAAATTGACAGCTCCAGTTGGCAATCAAGGAAGCAACTGAGAATGCCTGTAGTGGCTGTCACTGTTGCCACTGCTGTTAATGAAAATAGTTTTTCTGCCTGTAAAACATGATTCACATAATGCCAACAGAGATGAAAATTGGTGGAGCATTCAAAGAGTTTACTACAGATTTCACACTTTTGTCATTTGAGGCTTCCTGAGCATTTGACTAATGGAAGTTTATTTATGAAAGTCATGGTAGAGAAAAGTTGCAGGTAGTGGATCTGACAAAATGGTGTTCAGCTGCTGCAATGATAATAGTGACAGTGATATAAATTCTGATGATTTAAGTTGTACTTCCTAAACTTAGAAAACTAGCTAAGTTTGTATTAGGATTAGGATGAGATCCATAAGTCATCATTCCTGGAAAATTGACAAACCCATCACTTTACATAGTGCATTAGTGGAAAGATCAAATCTGGCAAGGTAAGTTTAAATAAAAGGACTCAGAAAGAAATGCATGTGATTAGATTATGGTACCAAACTATTGTCTCAAAGTTCCTGAAAAAAAGAACTTCTGGAGATATTTTTGGTTTAGAGAAGTCCACGCATTTCTACAGATGCTATTCTCTGTGCAAAATTGTATTCATTTTTCTATTCTTGTACTGCCTTGAGTAAATTTATTTGTTGGTTTTTGTAGTTTGTAGTGGATAAGATTAAAGCATAAAACAAAAATATATTGAAGTTACCCTTAGACAAGTACATTTGTTTCTCTAACCACTCAATAGCCCTCACATAAATAGTATTAGAAGGAATAGCTACGGATCAGAGGGGAAAGATTTCCTGATGACAAATTCCCTCACTCTGCCATCACTTGTGTATCCCGTAAGGTTTTGTCTTCCCATCTTTTACTCTCTTAAAGGAGAGAGGTGAACAATGACTTTGCTGAGCAAAGTCAGCTGCCATTTATTCCAATATATAAAATTATCTCATTATGGTCAGATTTGGAAAACTAATATGAAGGAGCAAAAAGAAACCAGTGGGATGGATATACCAACTCAAAATATATTCCTGGGTTCACTGCCAAAGTAATTCTTTGTGACCAGCAGTCAATGCAAAATAGTTAATAGATAACACTTAAACTGATATTCAGCTGTCGATCAACATACTGCATAGCTGACATATTCCCCAACTGAAGCCTTCCAGAGAGCTGCAATCTACACATCTGGATGGCCACTGCATGGCTGTGGAAGGCTACTGTACTCTAAGGCTACGCTGAAGTTGGCACACAATAAGATTACCTAATTTTTTACTCAATCATTGACCAAATCTTGGCAGGATCGATGCTTAACTAATAATTTCCTAAAAACATGCAGCTGTGTTCAGAAGCAAAAATTAAAATTAAAACATAATTATGCAAAGTTTGCAGCAACTCTCTTGGCTCTAATTAGGCTGTGCATGGTCTTGTTTGCTTTTTATTTCCTTCTCTTTCCCTCATCCTGTTTTACTCAGAGAAGATAAAACTGCAGAGCAGAGAAGAATGGGGCGGGGAGAGGGCCAAAAAGGTCAAAGCAGCACAATAAGGGGTAGGATTGCTCAGTGCCATGGGTGCCATTTTTTTTTAATTCCCTTGTGGAGACCCTTAGTGGTGTACAGCTGTATTTCCAAATACAGCAAGAGAGCTATAACCCCACAATGGAATACAATCTCACAATGAAACATAGACATAGTCATAAAGGCAGTCTGGAAAAAAAAAGAATACTAAGTTAAACTCTCTTCAGAAAGACTGGCTGGGGAATAGGTGGTGTACTTCTGAGTCAGAAGTCACGATGATAGGACAAAAGGTTCGTATGGGCTGAACCTTGCCACCAGATTGCAGTGAATAAAACATACTTATTAAGGAGCAATTCCCAGTGAGGGGGGGAGAGATCTGCTTAGAAAATGCTGCATATAGCCTAAATATTATTCTTTTGTTGTAACAAAAAGGGCAGCATGATTTACAAAGTAGAAAAACAATTATATACACAATATATATCATAACATAATGAATATAATTAGTTTATAAATAATTGTATGATGATAGGATAGATAGATAGATAGATAGATAGATAGATAGATAGATAGATAGATAGATAGATAGATAGATAGATAGATAGATAGATAAGATAGGCAGGCAGGCAGGCAGGCAGGCATTGCAATTTCATCTTGACAGTTATATCATTTTGCTCACTCCCTATAAAATTGTGTCCTCCTAACTCTGCTTATTATAAAGATTGAATTGCCAGATGTAACTGAGAATAGCCATTGAAATATTTCAAATATGCATGTGCTTCCAATCTTTCTGTCAGTTCAGGTCTGCCTCTCATGCATTTTCTAATGCTATCTGAATATATTTGTATAGGAAATAGCATTCAAGGGTGTGTAAAATGTATATTTGTAGGGGCTGGTATGCTATGCTTTTTCTACAAAGTGCACTGAGCTTATAAATAGTGATGTCATCTTCTCAGGATTTTTATTGTATTAGAAAATAAGATTACATTTGAATTTCACTGTCAAATGCATTGATTAAATTAAGCATAGAGATCGAAAGTTCTCCATTTCCATATGTAGTTCTTCCATATAAAGAAAACTAAAATTACTGGGCATCCTGTCCTTCCTTGCAAATCATTTATATAAATAAATTGTATTTTACTTCACTGAAGTCATTCTACAGTCTAATCTAAATTCATGAGCTTAAAATCACATAACCTGCATACAATATTATGGCTTTAACTATTAAAGAATTTTGAGATGATGACTCTGCCAGAACATTTGGGATTTATTTTGCTCTTTCTTGTATTTTTTTTCTCTTTATCAGTCCAGTTTTGCTCACCAAAGCTAAAGTTTCTTGAACTGGTTGTAGACTTTATTATTTTACAGAATCCAGTTGCCATGTGGATCTTACATTTCACTTCATTGTAAATGCATCTCTGTGAAGTTGGAAAATTTGCCTTCTAAATTCAAGGGAGATTGTGATCTGCTCACTTGCAGCTCAGTTCTTCTGCCAGCAAGTCCTCCCTTTTTTTTCAGAAGCTGCTATACATTATATTTGCACAGCAATAAGAAATATTGCATTTGCTAGTAAGGACACTAACAGTTAACTAGATGGTGCATAAAGCAATGTAGGGAGAAAATGTGTAACGCAATTTTGCCTATCAGCTAATTTTGTTAGGCTATTTTTCTAAGGTATTGTTATTCTAAGGTGTTGAAATCTAAGGATTTCTCTCTTTGAATAGACAGGTAGAGAAGGAACAGGCAATATAGTGCTCATAAGGAACAACACCGGATGGGGTGGCTCAGTGGGTTAGGACGCTGAGATGGTCGATCAGAAGGTCGGCAGTTTGGCGGGTCGAATCCCGAGTGCCGTGTAACAGAGTGAGCGCCTGTTACTCGTCCCAGCTTCTGCCAACCTAGCAGTTCAAAAGCATGTAAAAATGCAAGTAGAAAAATAGGGACCACTACAGTGGGAAGGTAACAGCGTTCTGTGCGCCTTTGGCATCTAGTCATGCCGGCCACATGACCACGGAGACGTCTTCAGACAAGCGCTGGCTCTTCGGCTTTGAAACAGAGATGAGCACCGGCCCCTAGAGTTGGAAACGACTAGCACACATGTGCGGGGGAACCTTTACCTTTAAGCAACAATACATCCACTAACCTTTCACCTGGCATCTGTTAGACTTTCTGATGCCAATGATCTTCATCTTTCAAAACAATCTTTTAATTAAAAAATGAATGGCAAACTGAAAGATAGTTCAGGCATTGATAGGAAATAAATATGTGCTTTGTTTCCAAATGAACCCAAGAAAAAGAAGGTATGCATTCAATGTTAAGGGGCATCCTTGGAGGTTGCCATCTGTTTTGTGACTGGCCACACCCAGCATTGACAAAACTTTGTGAAGCCCACCCAGTCATGACTGCCAACAATATGCTCTCCATGTCCTAAATGTGTCCAAGCATGAAGTATCTCCAGTGCAGACGGTAGCTTCTAGTACTAATGGCTTGCCAAAACTAGAATTTCATAAGATTCACAGAAAATTATGGATTGAAAGAAATGTGCAACTAAGTCCAATTCATTATTAGAATCGCTATCTAGTTTCTGTTCAAAAACCTACAGAGAAGAAATCCATAACTGACTGATCCTAATGTCTTTTACTATCGGGAAGTTCTTTTTAATATTTAGACTAAATGTCCTTTGTTTTACGGTTAATATTATAGAAAAGCCCTTTCCGCAGGGGATATCCTTCTAACAAGCACATAAACCAAGTTGAATTACAAGGAACATATATACCAGTTTGATAATCTCCCTGGAAAAAAACAACAACCCAAAAGCTGAATCAACTCCTTGAACTCCTTCCTCCAAATAGTAATCAGTATTAATACACTAACCCCAAACAGCACGAGAGGCAAACATTATAGGTGAATTTTAGAACCATCATACTATATTCTTTATTTTTAATTGAATTGAGTTTTCCAGGTAGTGCTAAAAAGTATGCGTACATTACACAAACTCTTTGTTTCACCCATCCTGTTTTATTTATTTGTATATACATTTAGCTTACTAAAAAGACTCTCATAAACATTTAAAAACAGTTGTAAAAGACATGCTGGTGATTAGTGACTTTATTAGAGTTAGCTGATAACCTTGTGATTATGACCATCATTTCCCCATTTCAAACGAATCCCTCTGAACATCCCTGGTTTCTCCAAAGCTTACCACATTAAGTGGAACCATGCATTTATTTATATATGTCAAGTTTAGAAACTTCACAGAGCAATTCCGGGCAGGGTATAAATAAAATCAAAAGCATTTGCTTCCAAAGTCAAAATTTTGCCACAGCTTTATCTGTCTTCATCCTGGACCACAGCAGTGGGACATGTGGTGTTTGTTCACAGTCTTAAGACTTGCATATTCAGTGGTAAGCTATATAGAACACATTTTTATTAATGCCTCTTTATTTGGTCCAAATAATAGCAGCTGGGGATGCAGAAAAGTTTTTCTGACAGCATGGAGCCAAAATAATGGAAAAATTTCATTGGGATCACAAACAAGAGGTTGGGCTAAAGTTACAGCTGGGCACCAAACTACATACAAAAAGTGTCATCCCTAACCTTTGCAAATTTTGTCATTTTTCAGCCGCTTCTGGTGAAATGATGGGGGAAAATAAAGCCTGTTTTCCCCCCTCTGGATTCATAAGTATGTTTTGCTTTAATTCCAGACATCAACCATGAGGGTATAAAAATAACTCCTTCACGTCCCTTCGCCTTCATTTCCTCTCCATTGTAATTCTCCACACACCCTTCCCCACCCCCACTGCAGTTGTATTAAAATCGGGACTCGCTGAAGAATAGGCTGTGAATGTTATCTTGGAGGCTGCACTTCTGGCGCCTCTTAAGGAAAACCCAGCCAGCGACCATTCAAGACGAGATACAAATTTTCCAACAGGCAGCCGGAGGCTGAGAAGGGAGGGGCGGGTGGGGAGGGGAGACCGAAGCACCTTTCCTTTGGGGGAAAAAAGTATCGTTATTAAAGTTTCAGGACTCACCCGCTTTCCTCGTTTCCCACCGACGTTTTCATCATCCCAGCCAGAATCTGAAACGTCTCTTTCAGAATCCTTTTTCACTTTTCTTTGTAGAGAAAGTTATACCTTGGCATTTCCGTCAAAACTTTTACGCCTCTTGACCGCCCCCACCCCCAAAATTAAAAAAAAGAAGAAGAATTCCAGATGATGAATTCCTCACTGCTTTTCCTCACCGCTGTTTCAACTGACTCCTAAACGCTCTGAAAAGAGCATGATCTTTTCTTTTCTACTTCCTGTATTTATGTGAACAGGGGCCGTCAGGAAGAGGCAGTCCTTGGTGGTCAAGGGTGATTTGTTTTCTTTCCTCTACTTTTTTTTTTAAAAACAGGCCCATTTTTAGTCATGAAGTTTAACTCTGATGGTTAAAGGCAAAAGGCCTGTGATGATTAGTCACCAGCTCTGTACCTGCTTTTTCTTTTAAGTCAGAGGAATCCATGAGTTCATCTGTCTTGCAGGTACATTATGGAGGAGAGGCTCTGACTAGGTGTAGTAAGTCCTGTAAAGGGTTTTGTACAGCAGAGCAGTGTCCATCTGCAAATTCCTGAGTCGTGTATGTAAGGGTGTAACTGGAACCAGATGGGGTCTGGAAGCCTTCATGTTATTTACTTAAGGCCTGTGAGAATGAAGTACTTAATGTTGGGACACCACTTTTCCAATGATGTTGCATCAAAATATCCTGGGCTTGCTATTACATGATGAACTAGTATCTCATTAGCAAAAGTCCTGATCTGCAGCCAACTAACATTTTTCTTTGGAATGTATGATCGTTGTTCTGAAAGTGTTACACAACCAGGATGACAGAGAAGAATGAGGCACTCTCATGTGGCAAAGGCACTTGCCCCTCCCCATCCCTATAAAGCTTTTTGAAGTCAAGTGTGATCATCTTCATGACCACTAACCTTGAAACGTTATTCAGTGGAGCAGCAGAAAAGAGCAAAGAACAGCATTCACTTGTTCCCCTCCTGAATCACAGCCAATCCCAGTATTTCATTCCCCAACTCACACAAAAGGGAAAGCAATGTAGTCTTATAGGTTATGCTATTGGATTCTCACTGTGGGCCTGGTACTCTTCTTTAGTTGTAATTTAGCCTGAGCCTTGCTTCCATGAAGGCTTGTATGAGATTCTACCAACTAAAGTATTCAATAAAGTTGGTCTCTTGAGATGGTTCTTTGGCCCACTGTAATCTTGGTTGATAATTCCAAGGATTATTCACAGAGTTGAATTATTGTGGCCTATCAATTCAATTGTTGATGATGTCAAGGGCTGAGAAAGTCTTCCTAGAGATTAAGCAGCAAGTCCTTGGCCTGAACAACTATAGAATAATAAGAGGAAAATTCCTCATTATTAGAAATACAGGCTCTATGATGAATCTTACCAATTACTTTTATAAGAGCCTTAAATTCCACTCGAGTGAGATTTTTCATTAGCCAAAGTCAACAATTTACCATTGATGGTACTAAGAACCCTGTTTGGAAGATGGGATGAGGCAAGAATTCCCACCAATAAAGCAGCACCCTACCCCACCCCTAAGCTCTCTGGAGTTTCAGGATTTCAAACAGAAATATATTCTTTAGTGCAATTTAAAATATCCTGCAGCTGTACTGGAAATAAATTGAAAAGATTGGAGGATCACACAAATAAAATGATAAGACTGTGACAATGAAAAAACTGTGAAGAAGTAACTGCAGACTTCCTTTCACTTGATAATTTGATTCCCATCACCATCACGTTGCTATAGCCATCTCTCCCACAAAATGTAAAATGTAAAAAAAAAATTTCTCTCTCTCTCTTGTTCCTCAGGAGTATCTCCGTCTACTTCCCCTGTCTTGATTAGATTCATAGAGCATGCTAAGGCTAAAATGTGGTTTGTTAGTTTGTGTTTCACTGGATCCCTGAACTCAATCAACTTTTAGTTTATTGCTGAGTCTACTCAGTAAACTCAAGTGTGTGCTTTGTGAATTCAGTAAACCAGTATAGCCAAGATTTAGCATGCTGAATTAACAGAATCACAACCTGATATGAATATTCCAGAGGAAAAAATTTACTTCATGATCCCAACAGGACTTTACAAACAATAATTAAACCAGACAAATGGGTTACTTTGGGGAGAACTGCCTGAGACAAGGCCCACATGCAGTTGAGAAAATTATGAAGACTGTGAATGGCTATCAGTTCAGGAGGATCAACACAATAAATGCCCTAAATCCATTTCTCCACTCCTTGCTGCACAAATACATCTGCACATAACACCTTCCACATTATCTAAGAACAGGTCAGCCAAGAACAGATGCGGTCAACCTAAAAACATGCAAGTGAATAAAATAAACCACAGATCATGCCACATCTTTCCCCATGGCCCACTCATTGTATCCTGTAACAGCATCCTCATTCTGGAAGGCTCACAAGGGCACACATGCTCATAGTTTAACCTTCTGCTAAATGATTCAGTGAAGCAGTAGGCGTGAGCCTAAATGGACTCCAGAAGATGGTAGAGGACAGGAAGGCCTGGAGGAACGTTGTCCATGGGGTCGCGATGGGTCGGACATGACTTCGCAACTAACAACAACAAATGATTCAGAGCACAGTTGAACCAAATGTAGAGACCCATATCTCCCTGAATGGCAACCCAAGTCTCCTGCTTTTCACTGTTAACACTTGCAAGACAAATTTTGTAATATACTTGACCAAGGCAGTTTTTCCAGTTCTTTAAATACACTTTGTATGGTGAGACAAGTTCGGCGATCCTTCATCTCATCTCCAGCTGAGGAAGATTACTCATTTCTATCTGTTCCTTTTTTCTGTTGTCCAGAGAAATGTTCCCCTCTTCTTGTGACACAATTTTGGCCTTGGATTCAATGTAGCATTCTTCATCATTGTGGTTACCATTGCAGTTAGGGGCAGGATCTGTTGCCTGTTTTAGGCTGGCACTTTCTTAGTTGGGTTGCTGGCCCTGTTTAAAACCAGGATTAAAACTTTCTTGAGAGAGCACTAATGCTGTGCTGTACAGAACCCAATTTATACAAGGAAAGAGAACCAGGTTTTGCCAGCTATTATTGCTGCTTCCATTACTATTGGGGGAGAGGGGGTATTATAGGTTTTCCAATGCTTATACCATTGTGTGTGCGTGTATGTGTGTTTCACACACCCATTGCCTTTCTTTGTTATTGCAGTGGGGCAGAGGCAGCAAATTTATGCCAGCATAACTATTTTGTCAGTGTAAAGATTGAAGGAATGCACTTTAATGAGGCCACCTGGTTCTGTACAGTATCCACCCAAAGAGACTCAGATTTTAATTCAAAGTCCCAAGAAATATTGAGGAAAAACAATTTGATGGTCTATTCTGCAAATGTTGTTAAACTATATGTTTGTTTGTTTGGGGCTTAATACAATGACCATTTTTTAAAAAAATGTTGGTGAGCATCTTCTTCAGCATAACAGAGCTCTTGCCATCATGGACTTCCTTCTAATATTCACCTGATTTTCCTTTCTTTTAATTTCAGCTTCCTTTGGTTTTGACAAAGAGCAGGTTCTCCCATTTCACTTCTCCCCAGAGCAGCTTTATCTTGGAAGGTAAAGAGAAGCAACTAGTAGTTAAGAATGGACGGAGGCATACAGCCAGGACCAATCTGTCTTCATGCTGCCGCCTCCCAATTCTCTGCCCGGCTCAGTTGTCTATCAAGAATTCATTAGTTCAGAATGGTGAGTGGAAGATGGCTCTGTGTTTCAAGCCTTGTGTGTCTTTATGTAAAGCCCTCTCTGACATATTTGCACTGTAATGGGTCATGAGTGAGGATTCATTATCTGCCATAAAGATCTTAATCCAGCTGGGTCATAAATCTTTGCCAAATCCAGCTGAGAAGCTGAACTAAGACTTCTGTGTGTGGAGATCAGTGATTTTCTTCCAAATGCAGAGGCTGACAAAGGTGGGGTTTTTGACTGGCAGGGCTACCCTTTATTCAATGGAGCTCTGTGCTTTCTAATGGGTTGACACAATCAAGGGGATATATCAGGAAGATATACTCACAGGCTAGCACAGATAAATCAGACCAAGGTGGTCATTCTCCAAAGCAGCATTGTATTGCAGGGCAAATTTTGCAGCATTCATTTTTTTAGTTCAGATTCTGTAACTTCTGAATAACTATCTCATAACTTTAAGATCTCATTTTACAGGTATTTATTTACAGTATTAATCTAACATGATGGCGTGGACTCCTTTAATTCTGGTGATGCATTGCATCCTCTGATTCCTTAAAGCAGCCTTCACTTTACCGAAGTAATTAGCAAGAGTTAAGATTGGTACTGTCTACAGTATAAAGGTTCCCTTTGGATTTGCTCTCATGATTACCTTGACCTTTTCCAGCCTAAGGCCATTTAGAAGAAATAGACTATAGTTCTGATAATTCCTAGCTATGATGATGATGATGTGGTTTGTGATGAAAATGTTCTCCTCAAAATAATCTCAGCTTGTGAAAAAATTAATGATGCAGATTGTTTAGTGTTGTCCAATATTCAGAAGCAATGATGTTTTTCTTCTTAACATCTGAGCATACTTTTCAAAAAAAAATTGACACCACTTTTCTGTTGTTTTTATACATTTTATTAACTGTGTACATATGTATGTATCTCTTTTTCTTTCTCCTGGCAATACTGACTGCTAGGTTTATTATTTTAAATATAAATCTTCTGTTTACAGTAACTACTGGGTTCTGTCCCTTCTTCTCACAATAAAAATAATCAATATTCATGCCAATATTGTCTAATAAATTATCACATTTCAGTTTTTCAGTATGACATATAGATCTGTACAAAGAACCCCATATCACAAAAGCATTCACAGTGCATAAGGTCACAGTCATTGAAAAAATAAATAATTAGATCTCTGTAATTTAGTTTTGGTAGAGGACAGGAAGGCCTGGAGGAACGTTGTCCATAGGGTCGGACACAACTTTGCAGCTAACAACAACAATTTAGTTTGCAAAGTTATCCTTTCTATTCTCCCAGCAGCACTATAAAAAGTGTCTCATCGTTTTTCTGGAGAAGTAGGCCCATCATCACCCAGACTGGGATGAACAGGCTACAAATGTTCACTTGAGAGTGAGATGGGTGGAATCCAAATTTGATAAATAAAAATAAAACCTCTCTGAATTTGGAATCATTCTGTGCTCATGAATATCTCCGATTATGGAGAATTTTAGCAAAATTCTAAGAAGAAGCCTATTGGTTTTAAAATTTTACACATATGGTTGATAAATACAAGTTATATTCCTGCTGTAAATAACAATAGCAGCCATTCATTCCCTAAAAGGCCCTGGTTTTCTTTGGAGGATATGGCTCTACTAATATTTTTAAATTTCACCACAATTTTAGGCTACTAATGGTCAGGAATTTGACAGAATTTAAGAGGGCAATAGTCTTTTGGGGAAAATTAAGTCTCTCCCCAGAAACAGCAATATTGTTTGCTAGCTTAAAGTGCTCTGAATTTCAGGACAGCCAGGGGAGGAAGGAATATGTCATGCATCACAAAGACAATGTACAGCACAAAAAAGAATCATCTGCAGTGTTAATATATTCAAACCCCAAAGGCCTTGCTTCCATTTATTGGTGCTTGGGGATGGAGGTAAATGACAAAAGCAGTGTGGTGTGGTTGTCACGCAAGCTCTGCCCTTCTTCTACATATGTTGGAAAGCTACACACACTTATGAAAAGGCTGGTCCTTTGTGTCCCAATGGTGCAATGCTGCTTTTGTCCTTTTGATGAAAACCTTCAGTCCCATGACATCTTTGTTCTTGGGCTGTGGTTTTTAAACAATCTTCCACAAAAGCAAGGATTCTTCAGAAGTTTATTTGATGTAAGTTTCAGAAGAGCAAATTAAAAGATTGGAAAAATATATAGTGCAAGCTTCCCTGAGAATTGTTGGTTCTCTACTACCAGTCTACTTTCCATCTAATGTGCAGCTACAGGAAAATTAGTCAGAAATTCTCAAGAAAGTGTTAGAATTATTCTTCTAACAATGGTGATCTTAGAATTACAGCTTATCCACAATTTCCATTCAGGTTCGCAGAAAGGGTTTTGATTAGATGACAATATATGTAAATAATTCCCCTCCTTATTTTCTGATGACAGAAATTAGGTTCGCTATCAAGTTCAATCTTAAGGCTCGTACTGGGACACAATATTTATTTATCCATAAAATGTCTCACTTACTTAAAGGGGTTTTTTCTTAGTGCCTGTGCTTGGCAGGCAGTCAGCTATTAAAAATGCAGAGAATATAATATTTTCCTCAGTATAGAATAAGTTTACTAAGACAGCTCATGATTTTTCAAATTAAGTTTAAGATTTATTACTTTATTATTTAACACTCTTCGTTCACAGCATATTAGGGCCCTTCTCACACCCTGCAACCCACTTCTCCCATCAGCCATCCTTCTGCCTCCCAATTCCAAATATCTGAAAGTGGGTTGAGATTCATTGCTGGATTTGTTAATATATTAAGGATTCGCTGATAGCATGAAATTAATCTCTGCTGTTTAGAAGTCCTGAAAGTGGTAATAGAGATCACATGCAGCTACTTAAGCATGGCATTTTTAGGACAACTGAGCTGCATATATTATTTTCTTGCTAGATTTTTCTAGATCAGTAGTTTAGATCTTGTTTCCCTTTTTTTTCTGTCGAAGTTAAATGGCACAAATATCAAAGCTGAAACTACTTAGGTTTTATATGTTGAGTTATTATCTAGATTTAAATTTAAACCAGCTAAAACAATTTGTAAGCCGCCCTGAGTCTTCGGAGAAGGGCGGGATATAAATGGAATTAAAATAAATAAATAAATTGAATTCAAAATAGCTAACTCTGTGGATTATGAGAGCCTAATCTGATTTACAGTGTGTCTGTATACAATCCACTATTTTACTAAGATTCAGGCTGCACAAACTCTAACATCTTTAAATATGGCAATCACACCGTTTGAGATAGTTTGGAAATGAAGGAGCAAAGCAAGCCCTGTACAATTTAAATTTTAAGGTGCTGTAATTTTAATAGGGTAAATCTTTGGTTCACATGGGTACAAACATTCATCTTCTGCTTAAAAGCATTTCTTGCATTAATATAAACACTTAAGACAGTATTTATAATTAAATACTAATCCAAAGGTCTACAGAAATCTAATATCTTCATTTTGATCAAAAATAATAAATAACTGAACATTAAAAAGAAGCAGTAAAGACAAGTGCCAATTGTAATATTCACAATTGGTGGATTTTGGTAAAATAAATACAGCTTTCTGAAGCACAGCCAGTATCAAAATGATTCTTAAAAATATATAAATGGAAATCTTTTCACAATTTTGTGTTTTAAAATCTACTGAACAAGCTTTAAATTTTATTTTTAGTTGTTTTGCTGTTTACATTTTATTAGCCAGAATGAATTCTTCTTCAAGAAGCAAAGCAAAGCAGAACTCAAAACATAAATAAAATTGAGAAAGTTATTGCTTGGATATTATAATGAATATTAGAAATAATATAAAAAGAAACTTGGTATGAGAGCAAATCTTAAAGAAGTGGAAAATGATCAAATGATAAGTGGACCAACTCTCTTCCAAGCTGACTTGCAATCCAGGATCAGGACACAAGTCAGGACACAACACAACCACAAAAGCAAAACTTGGTCTTGCAGTACTTGTCTAAATTTGATGTTCTTAGAATTTGAGGACAATTTCCAAATGAAAGATTAGAGTCAGGCCTCTAGCAGCAATTTTCAACATAAAATAACATCACAAAGCATTCTGTTTTGCTGATTATTTTAAGATAACTGAGGGAGGAAACATACTGTTAGGTGAGGGGTGTTCTTTTTAGAGAATTGAAGTGGCTTGAGAGGCAATTTCCCTTCCTAATGCACAGATTTTTTTTTGTCCCATTTGATTCTGTTGAAATTGCTTCTTAATGTATCTATTCTGATAACTGCCTTGAAACTAATATGGAAGGATATAAATTTCTGAAAGAAAATTATAAAAAGGAAAAAACCAAACAACATTCCATGTACTGGAGACAATAACAAAAGGTATACATAAGCACAAGCATTTCTGTTTTCTTAGAAAATTGAACACAAGGATGAGAGGAATGAAAATATCTGAAATCTGTGCTATTGAATATTTAGAGTAATAGGGCCATAATTTAATTAACAATATGGTGAAATGAATATGGTTTCATTGAACAGTGAGCTTTCTGTAATAAGTTCATTCATTGACGAGTTTGTCTTTATTGCAAGTAAAACAAGTTCTTTATGGTTTGTGAGAGAAAGTGCAGCAAAAGTTTTGGTATTACATTGTGTTGACAGGAAAAAAGTCAATATGTATTATATTTCATTTTTAGATCACTAATTGCATAAAAAATGCAAAACAAGAATTAGAGACCGACTTGGAAATTCTTGACAAACTATTTGAAAAATATGGCTATACTTGGTATTTCCAAAAGCTCACAATGGTCTTAATCATATGGATTGTTGTCTCCAGAATATACCTTAGTTCAAGATACTATGTGTCAAGCAGACAGGTGAACATTGCTCACCTCAATGATATTATGTTTAAAGACATGACAAATATAATTATATAGGATCAAGCTAACTATATTGCTATGTGTCTAAAAGGAATCAGCAATATAACAGACCAGGTACAAATCAACATCTGTGGGCAATAAAATTTTGTAATCTAAACTAGAACTAAGGGAAAATTTTATAACGGTGAGAACAATTAACCAGTGGAATGGCTTGTTTGCAGAAGCTGTGGGTGCTTCATCACTGGAGGCTTTTAAGGAGAGATTGGATAGACATTTGTCTGAAATGGTATAATGTCTCCTACTTGAGCAGTGGGTTGGACTAGAAAACCTCCAAGATCCCTTCCAACTCTGTAAGCTAAGATTTCTTAAAGTGCAAGGATTTCTGTGTCATTTTGCCACCACTAGATAGATTTATGCCTAGAATTTGTAGCTTGCTAGGGTATTATTAGGCTTATAAGTCCAAGGAAAGAAACCCATATCTTTCATTTTTTAATATGATGAGAGAACTGCACAAGAATATTACACATCTTTTTGTATAACGTTTTCACTATTCAGTCTTGTTATGGCTTTCACAAAAAATATGAGACAGAAAGTGAGTTACTCAAGGTTAAATATTGTTTAGAAGTTTCCTCTAATGCTAGTATGCAAAACCTCAATTTTGCGAATAAGGAATATTTAGGGCATTGCATACAGTGTTTATAATAATTTATCCAATCAAAGAAAAAGACAGAGGTATTGTAGTCTCACCTATTACTTCAGATACAGTGCAGTATAAGTATTCAAATGCTTATACATTCTGTTCAGGAAGACTGTTGTCCCCTTGTGTAAGATATGCTGACAATGAAAAATGCTCAACAATGCTTTTCCTAGGAATTATAGGAATAATATTTACAGAGTTGCTTACTTTGTATCACACAGGTTTGTATTCATTCTTAAACCTGATGTAAGTGGTCATTTACTGGCTCCTAGGGGTAAAAAATCCTTGCCTGTTATTTTTCTAGGCATAAAGGGCAAAGTATGTTCATTTCTGCCTTGCTTGTGCCAATCTTAGGAAGAAGAAAATTCTTCAGACACCTATTACTATACTAAATCTGATTTGTGGGTTTCAGTTACTATCCCCATCAATACTGATATTAATTAAAGAGAGTAAAAAAAGAATCAGAATTTCTCCCTTTGCATAAAATTCTGATTGGAATGAGTGGTGAATGTTTTATATCAATTCACAGCATTTTGTTTTGCAAAATAATCATATTTACACAACATTTTTAATATCATAAATGTTGTATGAACAATTTTATTTTGTAAATGAACTATGATTTTGGGCAATTTGAATGCATAACATCTATAGAAGAATGGGAATAAATAAATCAAAAGGTATGAATGACAAAAAATGCCTTTGAACCTCTCTCCCAATACTTGTACAGATATGTAATGCAGCCTCTGGTCTGCTTCAGATATACATGCACAAATTTGATTATAAAACATCTTACATTTTGCAACTAAATTTTGAGCAATTTCACACATAGTTAGGAATACCCCTAAGCATGTGACTGTGATAGCCAGATATATAGAAATATTATCATAGGCTGAAGCTATGCATATGTAAACGTGTTCTTCGTACATTCTACCTTATGGAAGACTGGCTTTTTTTGGCTACTGCTGCAAACACTTCTCATGTGAAATAACCCTGAGATTGGGTTCCCTTGAGAATTCTTCTGTTTGTAATTAAATGAATTGAATCTCGTGGCTCATTTATGCGTCAGACAACAGAATAAGGATTGTATCTACTTGTAACATCCTCTTTGATGCCTATTACTATATTCATCTGCATTTTATCAGAGAGCAAGGCATTTAAGGGCAAACCCCAAACTCTTTCACATTCTCCCTTTTTTTCAAGAAGTATTCCTGTAGTTACTGTGAATTCATGATATTGAGATCACATTGAGATTGGCTTCATTACCTTATATTGTTATGTGAATTTGTATGGTTTTGGGCTTAGAGTAAATTCAACCACTGGGAATTTCCTTTGTTTAAAAAGGTAAAGGTAAAGGTTCCCCCGCACATGCGTGCTAGTCGTTTCTGACTCTAGGGGCCGGTGCTCATCTCCGTTTCAAAGCCAAGGACGTCTCCGTGGTCATGTGGCCAGCATGACTAGACGCCAAAGGCGCACGGAATGCTGTTACCTTCCCACCATAGTGGTCCCTATTTTTCTACTTGCATTTTTACATGCTTTTGAACTGCTAGGTTGGCAGAAGCTGGGACGAGTAACAGGCGCTCACTCTGTTACGCGGCACTGGGGATTCGACCCGCCAAACTGCCGACCTTCTGATCGACAAGTTCAGCGTCCTAACCCACTGAGCCACCGCATTCCTTTGTTTATGACTGTCTAATTTGTTGTATGAATCCATTTTTTGTGATTTAAATAATAAAATATTGTTTAGTGTGTGAATTAGGCAGCATGGGATAAAATAAAATTTGACCTCTCGGAGAAATGTTAAACTGTAGCAGCTTGAGTTGAGTGCTTAGGGACTCTTATTCTGGGAACAACATGATTTGTGAGTAGAGATATTGTTAATCTGCTGGAGTATGTTCCATACTCAATAAATTGTAAGTGATTATACACATTTTTAAATTCCTTGTGAAAAACTGTTCTAACATAAGTGCAATGCTCTGCTCTTTGGAACTTTACCTAATGCTTATGCATGCAAAAATATATTTAATATGGTTTAAATTCATATTTTTCAGCCATTCAATATATTTTATGTAGCAAAGAAGATTAAAAAAAATAAATTATGTACAAAGGTAACCTGTGCTTCTAGAAATCTCTGCATTCTTCAGCATTTTAATAACGTTTGAAAAGTGGTAATGTTTGCGATGAATGAAATGGAATCGTAGAATTAAGAATAAGACATGTCTGTGGTTTCCATTTCAACTTTTGATTTTTTCATGAAGCTTTCAAATTGAGGCAGTGGGTAAATCTTGGGAAAGCTCATGTCCTTGTGTCATGTTTTTACAAGAGGAGTATAGAAAGAGAAATGGGATTTATCCTGTTTCCCTGCTGTGTTAATATCCCAAATCTTCTGAAATTTATATTTTATAGACTGTTTTCCTTTCCTTTATAGTCATAAATCCCCAAATATATTTTATTTGTGATATTCACTAGTGATGTGGGAAAAAACAGATTATGGCTCTAGCAAACTAAGAAGTTAACTCAGAGATAATGACAATGTAATGGCAATGACTGTTATTGCATTCTTGTAGATATTCTGATTTTTTGTTTCTTTCCATGCAGTTGAAGATTGCTTAAAGTGAAAATTTTCAGATTAGTTTTGTCTCAAACATTTTACTGGACAAATAGTGAAATACACAAGAGTTCCCAGGATCAGCTGACTTGAGATTGTCAAGACTTGATGAAAGACTGAGCTTTTGACCAAAAGGGGATTCAAGTAAGTTATGAGGGAAATGACCTGTGCAAATACTCAGTGCTTTGAGAATCAACCCACACTGATTCAAAGCATCAGATTAACTCAAGTGAATCGAAGGAGCATAAATAAAATACATCTAAATCAATTCACATTAATTGGGTATTTTCTTCACATGTGCAGATGCATTTTAAGGCCTGAATGGGTCCTAATAGAGTCCATTCCAATTGGAGGTTCTATTTGAATTGATTTAGGTGTCTGAATCAAATATATTTTCTGAAATAATTTAAGCATTTGCATTGAATCAGATCTCATTCACACACCTCAGTAGAACATCTGTGCACATTGAACCACATTCTATAATTATCTCAATGTACATGCAGATACTAGGTTTCCAAAAGCTAGCAGACTTTTTCCCATATTCTGCCAGCCAGTTTTCATGCAATCCACCTTTCTGATTTTAAAAAAAGATAAAACTGGGGATTGTACAATTATTGTTTGGTGTGTGTGCACATGTGCACGCAAGCAGACAGATAGATAGATAGATAGATAGATAGATAGATAGATAGATAGATAGATAGATAGATAGAGATAGATAGATATAGATACCTCCAAATTCATAGTTCATTTATGAAGAGTCGGAAGGCATCTCAGTTATACACTTTCTCCTTAGATCATTACCATCACAATCAGTTATTAAGTGCCCAAGGTTTTCCATTTTCCTCTAAGATTAGAGTATGCACTTACTGGTGCTGGTGCAATTTTCTAACTTGTCAACTTAATATTCCATATGTATTCTAGATATTATCCACTGTTCTTCACTGACTGTAGAAAAATTTGATCTTTTTCAAGCACAGATACTTATCCAGTTTGCCATATTTTAAGTTCCATGATTTTTAGAATTAAATGATCATAGTACTGTATTATCATTTTCCATCTTTTTCTTAGTAAAATTGTTCTAGCTTTCAAAAGCATTTTTAAAAGATGATAAGTTTCTATTGAAGATGATCTCATCAGCATCGCTGAAACGTCTGTATAAATAGAGCATTTAAAGAAGGAAAACCAAGGTTCTTGATGCATATAAGCATGTAAGCACATGACAAGCCCATAGCTGAGATCCTTGAAATGAGCCAAAGTAGAATCTTGAATCTAGTCTCTTTTCCTCTTCTTTGAAGACCCATCTGCCATCAAATGGAAAATGTGTTTCCATGGCAGACTTTATGTCAGTTTGATATTGATGGTGCTTGAACCAGAGCAGAAACTGAAATGGGGCACCATCCTTTAAAATCTCATACAAAGCTGCATGAGGTACAGCTGAATGAGGGTACCTGAAGAAGAAAGAGGAGGAGGAGGAACAGATGACAAAGCTTTAGTAGTCTTGAGCTTGTGTATTGTCAAAGAAATATGTTCTTTCCTCCCAGGTAAATTGCTTCTAGATTAATGAAGCAGGGGAGACATTGAGTTTTGGAGTTGAAATGTAAAAATGTCTCCTGACATTTATAGCAAAATAGATCCAAATGGCATGTATTGGCTTTACTTCTCAGTCATCTTCTCGGCACATTGGGAAGTTGACAAAAGTGAAGACATTAAACTCTATCAGTACTGAGAAACACAAGAAAATGGCATAGAGGGTGAGCACATAGATGCCCAATTTCTTATCAAGTTTCCATTTATTTAAGTGGATCCCGCCAACCTGTAAAAACATGGGGAATGAATTATTTAATATTGAAGGCAATATATATGCTGTAGGCTAAAAAAAGCACTTTAAATGAGAACTTCAAAAATCATACAAGGAAACTAATTTCCATGACTTTTACAACTGGAGAAACTCTAAATCCTATAATACAAAATGTCTGTGGAGGAGTTACTAGAAAGTCTATAGAAGGAAATGAGTGTTTTATGATTCACATATTTAATGGATATTTTTTTAATTAGGTGACAATCCAGCATGTTGCTTTAAGTGTTGTACAAATATCAAGAAATAAGCCTCCTGGGATGCTTCATGGATTTCAATTAAGAGTTAGTATAAAAAATTGCTAAGCTACCTGAACAAACTAAGAGTTCCAACTGTTGTATTATACCCGTATCTAGCTTCATTCTATCATCTCTGTTTTTTTAATTCCTCAAACTTTTAATTTTATTCCATCCTTTTCCCCATTTTATCTGTTTCTGCAGGTTCTTCTTTATATACATACTGGACCTCAGTTTAGAGGATACAATAGCCTCATTTATTGTCTGTTAAACTGAGGATCAATCTTAGATGAACTGTATAGAATTTAAAATTATTATTGTCTTAAATATTCTTCTAAATATGAATAATTTTTATTGCCAGCTTATGAAAAAGAGATTGGACAACCAGTCTGGGATCGTATGAGATTTCCTGCTCAAGCTGGGGGTTGGGACTACAAGACCTCCAAGGTCCCTTCCAATTTTTCTATGTTCTGGTGAGAGAGAGGTTTTCTGCGGATGGGCTCCAGAATGAGTCTGAAAGCTTGGAGGACTAAATCTTTGGTCCTGGTGACCGACCCAGATTGGATCCTGAGGATGTGATTGCTAAAAGTTGTCTGGTAAATCCAGGAATTCCAGAAATTCTGGCCCCATTTATGTCACTTAAGTAATTTCTCAAATGACATACATTGATAGGATGACATAAATTCAGGTTCAACAGACAGCATATCATCTGAATGTACTGTTAAACCAAGGTTTTATTTAATACATGCTTTTTAATGCACATAATTTTTAATGCACATATTTTTGCAAGTTTTAAAGTAATTCATTTTTCCAATCAAAGCTATTTTTGTAAATTATTTTTACAAATGTAAGTTTTTAAATAGTATTCCCAGAGATGCTTTTTCAAGAGGCAACAGGACTTTCTTGTTTTTTCTTTGAAGATGTTTTGCTTGTCATCCAAGAAGCTTCTTCAGCTCTTCAGTCAGACCAGGATGACTGAGAATCTCCATAGACCGTTTTAAATAGTACAACTCATTTGTAAAGTCTATTAAATAGATACGTTGACTAAATAATAGTACATTTTCCATGGGAAACATAAGTTAACTATTAAATAAATATCCCATCTCTAGATATGTTGTATTAATATGACTGGATGCAGAAATAAATTAATTCATCAGTTCACTTACGGTAAGAGCTACAGACCCCAGGAGAAGCACAACAGAATAAAGTAGTCCTTTGCTGTTTATCTTAACCTATGAAAGTCAGAAAAGATAGATTTAAAATACTTGTCACATTTTAAGAATATAATTATTAGAAAACTGCTGTTTCTATATAAAGGGGGATTGTAAAAACAATACTCATGATTTCATCTCCAATTAAGTCAACAGGCAATGTCTTACAAAGGACCTTTGCCTTTCCTTACAGAAGGAAACAGAGGTTTAATTTTGCAAAATACTAGCTTCAAATAGGTTTACTTCAGAGGGAAGATTCATTCAGGAATCCAAAATGCAAAGGAAACAATTGAATATTTTTGAAGGGAGCACATTGGTTATAATGCATTAATAACATTAGAGAGAACAATGATAGTCAAAGGTAAAGAATTGGTATAACTGTATAACTATAACTAATAACGAACAGTGCAAAGAAATAGAAGAAAACAATAGAATAGGGAGGACCAGAGATCTCTTCAAGAAAATTGGAGAGATGAAGGGAACGTTTCATGCAAAAATGGGCATGATAAAGGACCAAAATGGCAGGGACCTAACAGAGGCAGAAGAGGTTAAGAAGAGGTGGAAAAATTACACAGAAGAACTGTACAAGAATGATCTTAGCATCCCAGATAACCATGATGAGGTGGTCACTGACCTTGAGCCAGACATCCTAGAATGTGAAGTGAAGTGGGCCTTAGGAAAGCTGAGCAAAACAAAGCTAGTGGAGGTGACAGTATTCCAGATAAGCTATTCAAAATCTTAAAAGACAATGCAGTTAAAGTGCTACGCTCAATTTGCCAGCAAATTTGGAAAACTCAACAGTGGCCACAGGATTGGAAAAGATCAGTTTACATTCCAATTACAAAGAAAGGCAGTGCCAAAGAAAGTTCAAACTATTGCTCCATTGCACTCATTTCACATACTACTAAAGTTATGCTTAAAATCCTACAAGCTAGACTCCAGCAGTATGTGGATTGAGAACTACCAGAAGTACAGGCAGGATTTTGAAGAGGCAGAGGAACTAGAGATCAAATTGCCAACATACACTGGATCATGGAGAAAGCTAGGGAGTTCCAGAAAAACATCTACTTCTGCTTCATTGAGTATGCTAAAGCATTTGATTGTGTGGATCACAACAAACTGTGGCAAGTTCTTAAAGAGATGGGAGTACCAGACCATCTTATTTGTCTCTTGAGAAACCTATATGCGGGTCAAGAAGCAACAGTGAGAACTGGACACGGTACCACTGATTGGTTCAAAATTGGGAAAGGAGTCTGGCAAGACTGTGTACTGTCGCCCTGCCTGTTTAACTTATATGCAGAGCACATCATGAGAAAGGCAGGGCTATATGAATCAAAAGTTGGAATTAAAATTGCCGGGAGAAATATCAACAACCTAAGATATGCAGATGATACCACTCTAATGGCAGAAGTGAAGAGGAACTAAAGAGCCTCTTGTTGCGGGTGAAGAAGGAGAGTGCAAAAGTACATTAAGAAAACCAAGATCATCGCATCTGGCCCTCTCAATTCCTGGCAAATAGATGAGGAAGAAATGGAGGTAGTGACAGATTTTATTTTCCTGGGCTCCAAGATCACCGCAGATGGGGACTGCAGCCACGAAATTAAAAGACGCTTACTCCTGGGGAGGAAAGCCATGCAAATCTAGACAGCACACTAAAAAGCAGAGACATCACCCTGCCAACAAAAGTGCGTATAGTCAAGGCTATGGTCTTCCCAGTTGCAATGTATGGCTCTGAAAGTTGGACCATAAGAAAGGCTGAGCACCAAAGAATTGAGGCCTTTGAACTATGGTGCTGGAGAAGTCTCCTGCGAGTCCCTTGGACTGCAAGGTGATCAAACTGGTCAGTCCTAGAGGAGATCAACCCTGACTACTCTTTAGAAGGCCAGATCCTGAAGTTGAAATTCAAATACTTTGGCCACCTAATGAGAAGGAAGGACTCACTGGAGAAGAGCCTAATGCTGGGAAAGGTTGAGGGCAAGAGAAAAAGGGGACGACAGAGAATGAGGTGACTGGATGGAGTCACTGAAGCAGTAGGCGTGAGCCTAAATGCACTCCAGAAGATGGTAGAGGACAGGAAGGCCTGGAGGAACATTGTCCATGGGGTCGCGATGGGTCAAACATGACTTCACAACTAACAACAACAACATAACTATAACTATACCTACTGGCAGTTGAGGAGGCCTTAAGAGACATAGTAACAAAACAACAAGAAACAATTACGTAAGAGATTTCGTGAGATAGTATTGGTTCCTTCTGGAGGCCCCTGAGAAATCTAAAACACACTGCAGAAATATATGTGTACTATACATGCTTCTGAGGTGTTCTGCCATCTTATTTCAGGGCCAGCTGTAAGCTTGGTGGAGAAAGAGGTATGTATGCTGAAGAAACAGTTTTATGAAATTTTTGCTTATAGATTTGCCTGAAAATCTCAATATTTAGGGTACTTTTTCTGAATAAGGTACAATTGGCACAATTCCAATATGGTCTTATTTCAATTTACAGCATAATTGACCATCCTGGCCAAAGTCTAGTTCAGAAGTCTGGGACCTCTTGTCCTAGCTCACAATGCATCCACAACTAATAAAGCTGGGGAAAGCTGATTTCAACTGAACCATACGAAAACAATTGTTTTCTTCAATCATATTTTCTGTGACAAAAACTTTGAAAAGATTTATTTACATCTGGATACATACGTATGAGCCATAATGAACCACCATAGTCTGTAAGCCCCATGGTATTCCAAGACCCACAAGAATGTCAAACACATTGCTTCCAATTGTATTGGACACTGCCATGTCACCTAATCCTGAAAAATAAACATGTCACAATTCAAACCATTTTGATTCATAGAATGATTTATTTTACAGCAAGCAAGAAGCAGAGAGAATAAGCTTTCTTCCTCTACCAAGAGGCCTCATCTAGAGGTAATGGGTGTAGACCATAAATTGGCCAGGAATCCCTACAATAATTCTTCACAGAACCAATTATTTTGATTGAGGGAGAGAAAAGGCAAGTTTAGGTATAAATGGGTTTAAAAGTATGTTATAATCCTGAGACATTCAAAGAAATCTCATAATGTAGCTTGATAAAATTAGTTCTATTCAGCATGCTGAGGCTTAGATTCCCACAGAGAACAAGGGGGCTCTTCCAACATTATGAAATTCTGTGTGGATTCCTACATAGAACGACACACCCCTTCCAATGTAATGATTCAATGAATTCTAATAATTTCTGTGGGGAATTTTTTTTTTACAAATCTCAAATTTGACTGTTTATTGGTAAAGCCCCAATACAGACACATTTAAAGAAAAAAAATGGATAAAATCTAGTCTATTTTAACTCTTGAGACTGGAATAACAAGTTGATGGTGAGTTGGAGATTGCAGCATTGATAAATTAATCAAACCCATAAATGGATTAAATTTTCATGAAAGCATAAAACAGAGATTCCTGATTATTGAAGGACAGCTCCACAGTTTATTTTTACTGAAATAGTTTTAAATATCTGAGATTTAATCAATTGAATCAACACAAGATTAATTAAATTGAAATAAAACACCCTTTGTTTATATATTACATATGTGTATGTTTAAAGTAATATTTTTTAAAAAAGCTTATATAAGAGAAGGGAGGGTGCTGTTTTAAATTGGTGCTTGTAATTCAAGCTTTACATGTGAATTTACATTACAAATAATAGATACAGAATAAAATATTGAGAGGGCTAGTACCCCCTTATAAAAGGTGTACTAACACCTTCCTTTCTTGGATATGTATCAATATATTTATCTCCCAAATATTTGAGATACGTTTTAGTCAGTCCAAGAATTGTAAATAAACTAGTTGTGCTTTTCGACTGATATGAATGATATAATGGGGAATTGTGGAGCACTGCATCTGGATCACCCACAAAGGTCTTTTTCGAAAGGCAAATGGATTTTCTTTGTTTTTCCTTGAAGACATTTTGCTTCTCAACCACGAAGCTTTTTCAGTTCTGAATTTCTTCATTTTAGAACTGAAGAAACTTCTTGGATGAGAAACGAAATGTCTTCAAGGATAAACAAAGAAAGTCCAGTTGCCTTTTGGAAAAAGCAGCTTTGAGACAACCATGACCTGGATCTCCACAGACATCAGTTTGTAATTTTAAAAAATGTGTCAAAAATGGCATGAATGTTTAGGGTCATACTTTCATTTAGACAATTTTATGCATTTCCAAAGCATATAACTGTACAGTGGTTTGTAAGCAGTTTCCTCCTACACAGTATTATCTCTCAAAAGTCTCTTAATACACATATTTGTATGTAGGTTTTGTTAATCAGTTTTGCACACATTTTAATCAGAGGACTCTAATTTAAAATTAAGAAAATTGCAAAAACTGAAGGATACCCGCATTCTGATTCAGGTATTAACTTAGGCAATTCAAATGATATTAGCCTGTGTTGAAACCTGAATGAAATGAATGTGATCTTAACAATCTCAGCCCCATCTCTACAACAATAATGCAGGAGCTCTGCTTAATGTTGTAGAAAACAAGCACAGTCCCAAAGGTGCTTTTTCAGGAGGCAACTGGACTTTCTTTTTTCTCTTTGAAGACATTTCGCTTCTCATTCAAGAAGCTTCTTCAGCTCTGACTAGATGGGGGAAATGGAAGGATTTATACTCCTTGCAAATAGTTATTTGCATTATTTTAGAGGGTCTTTAAGGTCATCAGGAGCAGAGGCCCCCCAACCTTTTCGGCACCAGGGACCAGTTCCGTGGAGAGAGGTTTTTTCATAGACCGGAGGGGGCATGGTTTTGTGTGCTGCCTGCATCCCACATATGGGGCTTTGCTTGTTTCTGTGGACCAGTTGCTGGCATGCCACAGCCCAGTTGGGGACCCCTGATCTGAAGGATTATTTGTGTCTTCACGGTCACCTGGGTGGTGCAAA
This sequence comes from Vipera berus, assembly GCF_964194415.1. Classification (NCBI taxonomy): domain Eukaryota; kingdom Metazoa; phylum Chordata; class Lepidosauria; order Squamata; family Viperidae; genus Vipera; species Vipera berus. The sequence goes on from NC_138202.1 coordinate 42,613,511, forward strand.
TGGGTGTGGAACTTTCTGGCTGCAGGATGTTCTGCCCTGTTCCTGTAGTCTGCAATGTTTTCTGGAAATCCATCCATTCCTGCACCATCCCAAAGTGCAGCCAGAAGGTTCCACATACATTTGCACTACTCAGATAAACCCAATGACCCTCTAAAAGAAAGCAAATGACCAGCTGTCTGCAAGGAGTACAAATCCTTCCATTCCCACCATCCAGTCAGAACTGAAGAAGCTTCTTGGATGAGAAGCAAAACGTCTTCAAAGAAAAACAAGAAAGTCCAGTTGCCTCCTGAAAAAGCACCTTTGGGACAACCAATACCTGGATGACTGAGAATCTTCATAGACAAAACAAGCACAGCATTTATCTGAAATGAGTGCAGGCCTTACCTTGTCTTGCTACTATTAAACTGGCCATGCAGTCTGGTACACTAGTCCCTGCAGCTAGGAAAGTAATGCCCATGATAACATCAGGAATCCCTAGAGTGTAACCAATCACTGTTACCTGTGCAACAAAGGAAAACAGGTTATTGAAAACAATAGAACATCCTGACTCTTAGACCTTCTTTAACTGCTTGAGCAAGTGGGTGTTAAATGAACCAAGCTAATAAACACAAGAATTTCTAAGCTACAACAAATTAGCAGCCATAAACTATGTAGAACAGATTCTTAAATCTAACATCTTTTATACATGTTGGATTTCAACTCATACTCACAAAGGTCATGCCTGCTAGCTGTGACAGCAGCTCTAGACCAATATCTTGAAGATGCCACACTACAGAAGGCCAATCCTAGGACACAATAAAAATGCTTTCCAGCTTCTAGGGATAATCTGTTTTGTGTACGTATTGATGTGTTGTCCAGACTGCCATCTTGTAATTGTCATGTAATTCTCTTTTTTTTACATTAATTTTTATTATGTTTATATTTACAGGGTGTTTTTATGTTCTTTATTTCGGGAGCTGCCCAGAGTCGTTTGGAATCAAGCAACATCAAAATCAAAATATTGCTAAGCACATTGGTTTGTGCTTAAAATTGTAAGCCGCCCTGAGTCTTCGGAGAAGGGCGGGATATAAATGGGACTAAAAAAATATCAAATCAATAAAAACTGAGGAGAAAAAAAACTGAGGTTTTCTTTTCTTTCCTTTTTCACTTTTCCTTTTCATTGTCCAGTGACTATTCATATTTGGAATGCATAAACTCTGCATGATCACAATCTTTACCTAGTTATGTCCAAACTGGTTCCCCTGGAAGTTCAAAATTTCAAACTATTTATTTTCAAGTAATGTTAGTTATATCTAAACTGGTTCCACTGGAATTTCAAAATTTCAAACTATTTATCTTCAAGTAATTTTTTTTCTCCTGCATGCAGCAGAAACCTAAAGAAAGCATACTTAATGTACAAGACTAGTAAAATTTGAGTTCAAGTCCACACTTTGTCATGAAGTTCACAGGGTTGACTTAATCAGATTAATCCCAATATTACGTCCAAATTTACCTCATGGGATTTACTGCTTTGAGAATTAAATTAGCAAGAGATGCTCGTGTATGCTGTCCTGTGTTTCTTGGATTAAAATAGGATCCATGAATTGGTGCTAATTGTGAGTAATATGACACAACTTTTCTGATTGGGTGCTCCATGGGACCATGTTTGGACTCTAATTCTAAGAATTCCTAACAGCATGATAGATAGATAACCTTTATTGTCATTTTTTACTGTGGGCAGACTGGTACACATTAAAAAAGAAATTTTGTTGCTTGCTCTCAAAAGTGTGCACATAGATAATACACATTTAAACACGCTATATACAACATATATATAAACCTACACTCTTACATATGAGTAACATATAAATATTAATCATTGTCCATCTTGAATACATAACGGAAGGAGGAATCTTTAGAGTTCACAAGGTTAATACTGTATGGAACAAAACTGTGACTGAATCTGGATGTTCTGCTTCGGATACCACGGAGCCTCCTCCCAGAAGGTAACAAGGAAAACAGGTCATGAAGAGGATGTGTAGTGTCCAAGACAATCTTGCAGATCCTGCTCAAACAATGCTTATATGCTATGTCCTGGATGGAAGGGAAGGAACTGTCATAATCTTTTCTGCCCTCCTCACCACTCTCTGCACCGCAATAACTGGGCTTTTCTAGAATTTGTAAATCTAGCATGCCTATAGGACACCAAATTGAGATTAGGACTGGATGAAATGTCAAATAGTAATCCAATGAATAATCACACCACCAACTCTGAGAAAAGAAGAATCTCCACTTGTCCTTGGCTGAAACCAAAATGTGGCACTGTGACACAAGATTTATTTTTCCTAGTTATTGAAAAAGAAGCTAATCGGGACAATGCTGCGAGTTGATTAACTCATTGTCTTAACAGGCTCCAGAAGGCTAGTTGAATTGGAAGGCAAGATATGACATTTTCCAGTAACATAAATATTTGCTAGGTGTGTTAGAAAAATGAAGGAACAAAGGATGAAAAAAAAGTAAAAAAAAAGGAGGAGGTTACGTTTTAAGTATCGCAATTATTCCTTTAAAATAAAATAATTATTTGAATACTGATATTGCACACATCAAACATTTCCTTTGCTGTCTTTCAATTAGATTTAAATAGTAATGTTCATTACTATTGCCTTTTTTTCTCCCTAACTTCATAAAAAAATGTAATCTTAATCACCCCCTCATATCTTTGCAATCACTCACCATCCACACCATAAAGTAGGAAAACATAGCAATCCATAACGTGGAAAAGAAAAATGTCACCATGAAAATTTTTTCCCAGCGTGGCTTGCTGCAGTTTGGGATGGTGAAAAAGAGGAGAAATATCAGTGGCCAGGACAGGATCCATTTGATTTTTTCCATTTTTCCTTCTGGAGAGCAAAAGAAAAGAAAAGGGAACAAGTTTATTGATGTACATTGCTGTACTGTTATGTACTAGAGCACATTAGAAGGAAATAAAGCCAATATTATAGTTGCGCATTTTAGTAGAGAGGAAGGTAGAGGAAGAAAGGGCACCCAGATTCTATTCCCAATTTAGTGGAGAGGAACAGTACGTCTGAATTGTGCTACATTCATTGCTCTTGTTTCTCAGAAGAACAGCAGTACTTGAAGCAAGGACGTCTTGAAAAGCATTCCCAAGATGGTTGGGATTACAGGTAGTCCTCGATTTATGACCACAATTGAGCCCAAAATTTCTCTTGCTAAGTGAGACATTTGTTAAGTGAGTTTTATCCCATTTTATGACTTTTGTTGAAACCATTGTCAAGTGAATCACTGCAGCTGTTAAATTAGTAATACAGTTGTTAAGTGAATTTGGCTTCCCCATTGACTTTGCTTGTCAGAAGACCATAAAAGGTGATTGTCAACTTCTGAAATGAACCTGGCTGAAGCCACCTTTGTCATTCTTAGTTGCCACACAGGTTGGGAGGAGGGGGGAAGGAAAGCAAAACTATAGCTAGACTAAACACGGAACGGTCCTGTGAGAACCAAGATCATTCCCACAGGTGCTGAAAGTCGGAGAGAAGGAGTGTCACAGAGCCCACCAATTGCCCTCATTGAGTAGCGGTGATTTTAATGGCCTAGTGGGGGGATGGGAAGTGTTACATTTAGTTACATTAAATCCGTGTGAGAATTTTAGAGTTGGCTTCACTTATGATTGTGCCGATATTATGTATCCAATAAACATGTTCTTTGAGGAACCTTCAAGCCTTGGAGTTCTGATTTGGCTCATTAGTCAGAACCTTGACAGTGAAGGTTCATTAGTCGGAACCTTGACAGTGATCTCATAACCCCATAACGTCATAAATATGAGTCAGTTGCCAAGCGACTAAATTTTGATCACATGGCTATGGGGATGCTGCAAAGGTTGTAAGTGTGAAAAACAGTCATAAGTCACCTGTGTAACTTCGAACAGTCACTTAATGAACTGTTATAAGCAACGAAGGAAAAACTTTCATTGTAGGATTGGTAGGATTTTGCTATAATTTGCAGGCTCTTCAAGGCAAAGTAAAACCATCTAATTAATGAACAAATATATCTTTTACTGATTAACTTCATGCATAGACTGAGGTCCTTTTTTTCAAGAAATGCCTCAGTTTGCCATTGCTCGGGAAGTAGCATTGCTCTGAGATTGCTCCATGAAGCAAAGTTGTTGCATTCATTACAATGCACAGTCAGTTGCCAACAGAGGTTGCTACATGTACACATTGTATCTGTGCTGGACCAGTATATATTCAGCTGCTCCATTTTATATCTAGTTTAGGAATTAAGAACTGTGTTAGTGTATTCAGCATTTACAGAGTTAAACGTTATTTCCTCAAGAGTTGCCTTATGGGAATTGTAGTCTAGCTGTATAGTGAATACCATGCTTTCTAGTTAAGTGGGTGGAGGTTAAAGTTTTATGGCAGGACTTCAGGGCTGTTTGCCAGGTGGGTAACTACTTCTTTGTCTAACCAACATCCGTGACTACAGCTGTAACCTCCAGTTTAGCTGGAATGGGGAATCACTCTCTTTTTTACCTACGGAAATGAACAGATGCCAGCATTTCATATGTTGTGATGACCAGATGTTTCCTGCAAAATGTGAGTCTTTGCTTAAAGCTTCTGGACAATAAAGGTGTCTGTTATGCAATCAATTTTTGTCGAGAAAAACTTTATGATTTCTGGAGCTAAAGAAGCATTTTTGGTTCTTTTCCAAGTAATGGAAGAGTCCCATAGCATTGGCATGAAACATTTCAACAAGGCAAACAGGATAAGAAAGATAAGATTGACCTCCCCCCACCCCATTACAGAAAATACCTCTTCAAGATAAATTGTGGCCACTACTTTCTACAGTATAGTCTGCTGTTCAGTTCTTCCCCAGCTTGTGCATTTATGTTAACCAGATTTTATTTTATTTTATTTTTTTTAAAAATTATTTATTTATTTATTTAAGCATGAAGCAGAATGTTTTCCATCACTAAAAACAACCCATAACAACAAAGTTAAAATAAGAGAAAATGAATAATAAATGGTTCTCATTTCAGGAAAGAAACACTGGGGCAATCTTCAGTATACAACTAAGAGCGTATTAATTCTAATTTACCACTGCACTCCCAGCAATGATCAACAAGAGACCATAAAATGAACAGAGCGCTGTTTCCAGGCTAGATAGCCATTGCCTTACTTGGATTTGTCTAAATTGACATAAATTGGATCTAAAAGGAAATACAGAAAATATAAGATCACAATAGCTTTGGTAAAAGAAAAGCTGCTGGTTCTTTTTAGATCTTTCCTAACATCAATGTGCTTCTGCTAAGGAATAAGAAATATAGCTGGGTTACCCACTATATCTTTTCCTAGACAGATTCCTAGTTATACTCTGAAACTTTAGTACCAAGCTATGATCAATATTTCAAGCTGTCATTTCTAACTTGAGACTGCAGCATTTTATAAATCAATAGATAGACCAAAATTATCCAGAAAGCAGATTGGAGTCACTTTATAAGCAACAGAAATGTCCTAAGAAATGTCCTCATATTCTCTTCAAATTCCTAGCACTTTCTAAATTGTTCAAATCAAGCACTGAAGAATAAATAGCATTTACAAAGATGCCATATAAATGTTTTCTTCATATTAACTTGTACTTGTTAGTCCTCCGATTCTTCAATGTCCAATTTAAGGATGGGGATGATTATTTTATAAAAGTCAGTAGCATCCAGATGATTCAATTCTACTTTTCACAGACATGGAGCATTTACATACAAACCTTGAAACAAAGTCCCTTTATTAGAGGAAGAACTAAAGCACAAACCCACCTTTTCTCTTTTCCAATCATGGTCTGATCAGGAAATAATGTAAATCTTAATCCATAGCCACAGTACTGCACTAGTGAAAAGTTTTCAGAAGCGTATGTATATGTGTATGTGTGTACAGGGCTTTTTTTCTCACAGAACGCTCAGAACGGAGTTCCGGCACCTTTTTTGGATGGAACCTTGTAGGGTAGGCAAGGCGGGTTGTATGACATGTGTGAGTTCCGGCACCTTTTTCTTTTACAAAAAAAGCACTGTGTGTGTATATGTATATATGTATATTAGTCAGTATTTAGTATATGATATAATATCAGATCATCAGATCAGTTACATTATGTTAGAATTGTATGGATTTTTATAAGCAGTCTATATGCTTTTCAATAATTGTCTTGCAAACTTTGAGAAATGCACAATCCCAAAAACAGCTTTGTTTCTCAAGCTTTCCTAATCATATCCAATTGCCGTCATGAATTGAGGGACGTTTGCCACAAGCAGCCTCTCAAAATCTGGACTGCAGCCTCCAGATAATTTTGCCATTCTTTATGTTCCCACCAAATTAAAATGTCTATTCTGGCAGAGGAAAATTGTTGAATATATGGGAAATAGCTCTCTGAATTCCATTAAATCAAAACAGCCACTTATCTAGCCTCTTTCCCAGACCTATATTCTATTATAGCCTAAAGTTTAACGGCTGCTCTTGAATGTGGTCAGTGATACAAAAATTATCAAAATGAAGATAAAAAACAACATTTAAAAAAAACGCTGAAAATCTAATAAAAATAGGCTAGCAGTATAAACCAGCAACTATATTCATAATTTAGTCTACTACACTTTCTGAAAAGAGCAAGACAGAAAAAAAATCAAAATTTTGCCTGCTTTTAGGTTGGGAAATTGGGAAAAATGCAATGAAATAAGAGTCAGATATGAACAGAGCAAGTTGCCAAAGCTATGTATCAATCAAGGACTAAACATCTGCCAAAACTACAGTGGGATTTTGAATGTTGCAAGTAATTACTTTCAATCTTAAAGTGCTGCAGAATGTTTGCTTTTTTTTCCCCTGCCACTATACTGCAGTGATTTACTTTTTGGGTCTACATAACATTTTATAGCGGGAGGTTACACTAACTCAGGGGTAGGCAACCTCGGCTCTTTTATGACTTGTGGACTTCAACTCCCAGAATTCCTGAGCCAGCTGAAGTCCACAAGTCATAAAAGAGCCAAGGTTGCCTACCCCTGCACTAGCTCACAGCAAGCTGAAGAGTTGAAGACCATATATCTTAATGTTGCTGAGGGTTTGGAAACACTGTTCTAGAAGACTCAAGAAATTATTCCACAGGTCAGATTTCTTCTAAAACAGTGTTTCTTCAACTTGTCAGCTTTCAGGTTTGTAGACTTCAGAATTCCCAAGCCCTTACAGAAAAAAAAATGGGTTTCTTCAAAGCCCTTATCCTTTGGCAGATTTTTCCTAGAGAAATTTTCTTGTTTATTCCAGAGTGTGCCTTGAATATTTTACCTGGTAGTGAAAATGGAGACAGGGCAATGTGTACTGCTTCTTCTTGGTTGTCAGCATGGATGGCCCCATTTTCAATATTCTCATGTCTTCCATTCTGAATCAACTGGCCATTGGAAGAATGAATCAGACGCTGACGCTAAAATGTACAGAAAAAAGCCCAATGACTGCAAGAGCATACTGCTCCTTAGACACCTGGATGTGGTTGATTTATTTATTTATTTACTTGGGCTTTTAAATTCTAAGAAGCTAATATTCTCAATTATTATTTGTTGTTACATTAACCAGGAGACTAGAATGAAGTTGCATAGTAATAGTTTGGCTACCAAGGTACTAGCTCTGTTGTAGAAAATGCTCATGCGCTTCCCATGGTGCATCACAAGAGGGCGAGTTGTCTTCGCACCAAAAAGAAAGACAAGCAGCTGTTCCGGCAGGGTCATCCAAGGCTTCCTCCCTCTACCTGAACTGCCTTGAAAATGAGCACTGCACCTAGGAAGGTTCAGAGTGCATGCATCTGACTGCCTGCACAGAGCACCAACTTGCCCCTCCCCCCCGAAATGGTACCTATTTTATCTACTTGCATAGAACATGCTTTCAAACTGTTGGGTAGGCAGAAGCTGAGGTGAGCGACGGGAGCTCACCCTGACATGCAGTGTTAGGACTCGAACCACTAGAGCAGAAACCATCTCCAGCACCATTAAGCCACTATGTTCTCAATTAAAATACTTAAAAGTTTAAACAAGTCAGAGTAATAGAAACAGTCTGCTTGGTGCCCTTTAACCAATCAGAGGAACAGTTAAGGAACAGTTAAATCATATTCTTCATCTATTCCTAAAAGTCCTACAGAAGAGTCAAATCTTGACCATCTTCTGAAATACCAACAGATATGAAATTATCCTTATTAACTATGCTTAGTATACTTACATTAATTAAATGAAAGCTAAATACTATTTTTATCCCACATCTCCTATTATTTTTTAAAGTAAGCCTGCCATTCTGGGACCAAATAGGTTCCTTTACTCAAGAAAAGTTGCATATTTTTATTTTAAAGCATTTTAAATTGATAGCCGTCACCATATTCTCAGGCAGAGACATTCATATAATAAATGTGCATTGTGTGAAAAAAGAGAAACTTACTGAAATTAACTAGGCTTGTAAATCACAACTAACTGAACTCCTATATATTTCAGTAGTATGTCCTTTTGGTAAGTCCTTATCTTTGAAAAATATTTTCCCATCAACCAGCATAAGGATTTTTTTCTTTTTTTTTAATAGCTTCAATTTACTAATGGCTTCAATTTATAAACTGAAATTTTCAATAAATTTTATTGAAATGCACATGTCAATTTTATTTACTTGAATTTAATTTTAATTTCAATTGTAATATAATTCAATTATAAATATTTTCTATGTATAATTCATAAAATATTTCAATTTGTACATTGAAATATAAATACATATTAATTTTTGAGAGCTCCGAATGTCTTACACTATAAAGTAATTACTTTAAGAACAGAACATAGTTAGAATTACTATGTATAGGGCTCATAAAAAGTAATTGAGTAAGCTAGACAACATTTTAATTATTTTCTCCACTGTGGACTCACCTCATTAATAATTAACCTGCTTGCCATCCGTAGTCTGGTTCTTGGCCCAAATTTATTGGTAATCATTATTCGCAAGCCAGCTTCAGGGAAACGATATTTCGGAGGACTGGAACAAATAATCTCATCGACCATCACCACAGAATTGCGTCCATGCTCTTGTATTCCTTTCACTAGTGACCACAATGCCAATTAATAATTCTAATTTTCTATACTTTTGCCCACATTTGTTTATAAAATGCTTCTTTTGAGTAACTCAGAGAGTATGTAATCCAATGCTTCAGAACTAATAAACCATTCAATTTCTCATCTGTAGCCAAAATAGGATCCGTGCCAAATAGGACATTTTGCTATATTTATCCATTTATTTTATACTGGCTTTATGAGGAAATAAACTGCTTTCCTCTTAGGCTCTGATCCTCACTCATGAATCTTCTTGCTTTATGTTTCAAGTGTAGTATTATTATAATGGCTATATGCTTACTCTATGTCGGCTATATAGCCGCTACACAGTTCCCTTAAATTTGTTAAAATGTAATGTTTCTTCCTGATAATCAAATAAGCAGATTCATTAAACTTTCAGGTTATATTTAAAAGAAAACTGTCTGTTCTTAGAACATGTGAAACTAGTTTAACAAAAGTTAGATTTAATAAATTTGTGACAATGTACTGTAACTAGAAGACAGTACCTGCCTGATTATGACCGATGTACTTAAAGCTAAGTAAGGTCAGACCTGATTAATATTTGGAAGAAGATACCAGGGGAAAAAAATCCTACAAAGAAGGCAATAAGAACTACTTCCTTACTATTAACCAGAAAATTACTTTATATTGTACTAACTTCTGTTCTAGACCAAAAGATATAACATGCAGTTGTGAGTATTAGTAAAAGGGAGCAACAATCAATACACATAAACAACAATGCACATAAACAAACAAATGCTACCAGCTAGAAACAGCAAGCACAATAAGGCTGAGCAGATACGAGACATATGTGTTAGAATACACATTGCAATTAAGTTAAATAAAATATTAACTAGTGCGAGAAATATATGGGCAGTTGTGTGCCAACTAAGGAGTAATGTTATTCTCTATTGCCCTGGTTACTCAGCAGCAATGCTGCACACAATCAGTTTATTTATGTTAAGAAGAAAAGAATTAGTTTGTTAAAACCAACCAACCATTAGTACATAATATTCAATTTGAAGGCATGAAAGTCCGAGGAAAACATTCATTCAAGCCACACAATTAAAGATGATTCTCCAGAAAAACCTCACACATGACAACTGCAAGTCTGTGATTTCAAAAGAAAAGACAGAAAAGGTAATCAAGGAAAAAGCTTAAAATTATTATTTTCTTTTGGGCTATGCATTATGATTAGAACAATGTTTTCCACACATTTACCATGGCTGAGTTCTGATGGCAGTCTCCTGCTGTTGCAATGAGATTCAGGATTGGGCTGGACAACTAAGCAGGGAAGATTCCAGAAGATCACATTCATTTTTGATTGTATATAACCAATTAACTAATTTACACTTGCAGGGTAATGAATATGAAAAAATGGACTTTAGCAACCTGAGGATGAAAAATCTGTGAACTGTGACTCCGGAGGAAGTGGACAGGATCATGAGGAGGCTGAGCACCACCACATGTTTACTGGACCCGTGCCCTTCCTGGCTGGTCTATGCAGCCCGGGAGAGGACACGCAGCTGGTTCCAGGCAGTTATATCGGCTTCTTTGGGTGAGGGTAGCTTCCCCGCCGTCTTGAAAGAGGCGGTGGTGAGGCCTCTCCTCAAGAAGCCTGCCTTGGACCCAGCTGTATTGAACAACTTTCGTCCTGTCTCCAACCTTCGCTTTCTTGCGAAGGTTGTTGAGAGTGTGGTGGCGCATCAGCTCCCTCTGGTCCTGGATGAAGCGGATTATCTAGACCCGTACCAATCGGGTTTCAGGCCCGGGCACAGCACGGAGACGGCATTGGTCGCGCTGGTGAATGATCTCTGGAGGGCTCGGGACAGGGGATATTCCTCTGTTCTAGTCCTATTAGACCTCTCGGCGGCTTTCGATACCATCGACCATGGTATCTTGCTGCGGCGTCTCAGGGGACTGGGAGTGGGAGGCACAGTCTTACAGTGGTTCTCCTCCTATCTCCAGGGACGTTCGCAGTCGGTGTTGGCAGGAGGGCAGAGGTCGACCGCGAGGTCTCTCGTTTGTGGAGTTCCTCAGGGGTCGGTCCTCTCGCCTCTCCTGTTCAACATCTACATGAAACCGCTGGGTGAGATCATTCGTGGTTTTGGAGTTGGGTATCATCAGTACGCGGATGATACCCAACTTTTCCTTTCGACTCCAAACCACCCCAGTGATGCCCTCAACGTGATGTCCCGTTGCCTGGAGGCGGTTCGGGTCTGGATGGGGAGGAACAGACTTCAACTCAACCCCGACAAGACTGAGTGGCTTTGCATATCTTCATCCCGGGTCTATTCGGACATTCCACCTCTTGCTATGGGGGGTGAACTATTACCCCCCGTAGATAGGGCTCGCAACTTGGGAGTCCTCCTAGATTCACGGCTCACCCTGGAAGACCATATAGGAGCTGTGACTAGGGGGGCTTTCGCCCAGGTTCGCCTGGTGCGCCAGTTGCGGCCCTATCTTAGCCGGGATGATTTATGCACGGTCACTCATGCGCTCGTGGCCTCTCGTCTGGACTACTGCAACGCTCTCTACATGGGGCTGCCCTTGAGGACCACCCGGAAGCTCCAACTGGTACAGAATGCAGCCGCGAGAGTTGTGTTGGGAGTCTCCCGATACTCCCACGTTACACCTTTGCTCCGTGAGCTGCATTGGTTGCCAGTTGCCTTCCGGGTGAGATTCAAGGTACTGGTAATGGTGTTCAAAGCCCTTCATGGCATGGGGCCGGAGTACCTTAGGGAACATCTGCTGCCGGCATCAAGCTCCCTGCGCCCTGTGCGTTCCCACAGAGAGGGCCTCCTCAGGGTGCCACCGATCAGAGAATGTCGATTGGTGGTGCCCAGGGGGAGATCCTTCTCTGTGGGCGCTCCGGAGCTGTGGAATCAGTTTAATTTAATTTAATTTAATATTTGCATTTGTATACCGCCCTTTCCCTGAGGACTCAGGGCGGTTTACAGGGAATTAAAAATCAAAACATACAAAAGTTAAAACCAATTAAAAAGCATTAAATTCACCCTGTACATTAAAACCCCAGTTAAAATTTTCTCCTCAGCCTGGGCCCGAGAGCTCAAAGAGCCAGGTCTTCAGGCCCCGGCGGAATGATCGGAGGTCGGGAGCAGTCCTCAGCTCTACCGGCAGCTGGTTCCAGAGGGCAGGCGCTCCCACTGAGAAGGCCCTATCCCTGGGTGTCACCCGCCGGCAATCTCTCACCGGCGGAACCCTGAGCAGACCCTCCCTGTGGGAGCGCACTGGGCGAAGGGCGTTTGATGCCGGCAGCAGGTGTTCCCTCAAATAACCCGGACCCAGGCCATGTAGGGCTTTATAGGTGATAACCAGCACCTTGAATTTCACCCGGAGGGCAACCGGAAGCCAATGCAGCTCGCGGAGTAGAGGTGTTACATGGGAGTATCGGGAAACCCCCATTACAACTCGCGCGGCCACATTCTGCACCAGTTGAAGCCTCCGAGTGGTCTTCAAGGGCAGCCCCATGTAGAGAGCGTTACAGTAGTCCAAACGGGAGGTCACAAGCGCATGAGTGACTGTGCGTAGGGCGTCTCGGTCCAGATAGGGACGCAACTGGCGCACCAGGCGAACCTGTGCAAAAGCCCCCCTGGTCACGGCTCCTATGTGATCTTCAAAATTGAGCCGTGAATCCAGGAGGACGCCCAAGTTGCGAGCCCTATCAACGGGGGGTAACACCTCACCCCCCATCGTTAAAGGTGGAATAACTTGGTTAACCCGAGACGCCGATATGCACAGCCACTCAGTCTTGGCGGGATTGAGACGAAGCCTGTTTCTCCCCATCCAGACCTGAACCGCCTCCAGGCACCGGGACATCACGGAGAGGGCATCACTGGGTTGGTTCGGGGTGGAAAGAAAAAGTTGGGTATCATCAGCGTACTGGTGATACCCCACCCCAAAACCACGAATGATCTCGCCCAGCGGCTTCATGTAGATGTTGAACAGGAGGGGCGAGAGAACCGACCCCTGAGGGACTCCACAAATGAGAGACCTCGGGGCGGATCTCTGCCCTCCTGTCAACACCGACTGCGAGCGGCCCTGGAGGTAGGAGGAGAACCACCGTAGGACGGTGCCTCCCACTCCCAACCCCCTGAGACGCCGCAGCAGGATACCATGGTCGATGGTATCGAAAGCCGCTGAGAGATCTAATAGGACCAGGACAGAGGAGCAACCCCTGTCCCTAGCCCTCCAGAGATCATTCACCAGCGCGACCAATGCCGTCTCCGTGCTGTGTCCGGGCCTGAAGCCCGATTGGTACGGGTCTAGATAATCAGTTTCCTCCAGGAACAGAGGGAGCTGATGCGCCACCACACTCTCAACAACCTTCCCCAGGAAGCGAAGGTTGGAGACTGGACGATAGTTGTTTAAAACAGCTGGGTCCAAAGCAGGCTTCTTGAGGAGGGGTCTCACCACCGCCTCCTTCAAGGCGGCAGGGAAGACACCCTCCTTCAAAGAAGCAGTTATTACTGCATGGAACCAGCCTCGTGTTCCCTCCCGAGCCGCATAAGCTAGCCAGGAGGGGCACGGATCCAACAAACAGGTGGTGGAGCTCAGTCTCCCCATGATCCTGTCCACATCATCAGGGGAAACAGGGTCGAACTCAGTCCAGATAACGTGCTCAAGACCGCCTGATTCCTCCACATCAGACTCTGCCCAGTCAGAGTCCAAGCCGGTCCGGATCCGAGCGATTTTGTCCGTCAGATGATGACTGAACTCCTCGGCTCGTCCCTGCAAGGGATCCTCCCTCACCTCCTGGTTAAGGAGGGAGCGAGTCACCCTAAACAGGGCGGCCGGGCGATTATCTGCGGACGCGATAAGGGCGGCAAAGTAGTTAGACTTCGCCGTCCTTATCGCCGCAAGATAAGACCTTATGAAGGTTCTTAACTGCAATCGGTCGGATTCGGATCGGCTGGATCTCCAACCGCTCTCTAGACCTCGTCTCCGGTAGAGCTCCGGATGGCGCCCGATCTTCGCTCCTTTCGTCGCGATCTCAAGACGTTTTTGTTTGTACAAGCCGGCCTAGCCTGATGGGGATTGGTGGGGTTTTTATTTTTTGTATTCTTAATTTTATTTTTGGGGTTTTATAATTGTATTAATTGTTTTAACTTGGGCAATTATTTAATCTCTTTTTAATGTTTGTACTTTGTATTTGACTTTTGCCCTGTGAACCGCCCTGAGTCCTCAGGGAGAAGGGCGGTATATAAATATTATTAAATTAAATTAAATTAAATTAGGCACTTATAAGCTAACACAAAGGTTTTTGAGCATTTATTTATTATTATTTGGATTAAACCCGCTTTCTTTAATTTAATGCCCTTTAAATTCCATATTTCCAAGTCAGCATGAATCCAGAATTATGGGACCCAAATTAGTTGAAGTCTAACAGATCTGGAGTGCACTAGATCTGGGCATTAAGTTAGATATATCTAGTACAGAATGTGTGGCATGTAAGAATTATTGTAGGAGTAAATACTACAAAATATAGTGGATAAACATTTTACAGATATGGCTCAGTAGAGAATAATTAATGGAATAGGAGCCATACTCAGCCATACTCAGCTGTGTGCTAAATCTTAAACGAAAACTTCTCACAGAGAGCTTGCATATTGGAAAGTGGTTTACTGATAAAACCCCTAATGGACTTCAGCCTCCTGTAGAGCTCCAATATTTCACCACTGTGCAGAAAATAGTTCCAACAGCTGAGCTTTTCTCATTTCCATCTATCTAGAGCTGCCTGCTAAAATACCCCCTCCAGTTTTCCTTTTTCTTCTGGCCATTCTGATCTTTTTTGGAATGAACTGCAACTGAAAAAACTTGGGGTCATGAAAAAAAGTAATGAAATATTTGTTGAAATATTTGTTGTTTGTTAGGTTAAGGTACCACTTTTTTGTTTTTGCTCCAACAACAACAACAACCCAAGAAGCTAGTCCTCTGGTATGTGGACACATACTTGAGGCATTGCATCTTGATTCAATACAAGTCTGCCTATGTATTTCATCACTGTGAGTTTCAATGGACAGGGCCATAGCATATAAACAATTTTCACAATAAAAACAGATGCACTGTGCTGTTATTCTAAAAGCACAAAACCTTAGTTGCAAAAATACAAGCCTTCTCTCTTGCATAGAAGACTTGTCTGAAATTGGATTTTCCACTGGCAGAAGAGCTTTGTGTATATAAGAACCTTGTACCAGAAGCTTCTTTAAAAATGGTTTGTTCCTTGTACCTCCTGAAAGCAATAAACTTACAAACTTCAAGATAGCAGTCTGAAAACCTTCCTTTTTATCTGTACCCTCAAGTAATAGAATTCCTGCTATCAGAAAGTGGAATGTAGTTGGCAGAGAGCAAGTGCCCTTTTGGAGGGAATAATCAGCCTCTGAACTCAGACAATGGACAAGATTAGGATGAGATCCGAGCTTTGTTGACTCCGGAGAGATAGTAACAAATATCCTAAGCATCCTTGCTGGAAACAACCCTAAGAGCTAGATTTAAAAGTCTGGTTCGACTGATGGTCGATTTTACAAAGTAAAACACCAGTCTAAAAAGCTATAGAACAGACTTCAGCACTGCAGTTTATTAATCCATGGTGTATTTCACGTAACAGAAATAAGGCCATCTCTCAGCTCTTGAATGGCACAAGATAAAAGAAGTGTGTATATTCTTCATGAACATAAAAACCTTCATTTTGGCTACAGGTATGCAATGCCTTTTCAAGATATTATAATGCACTCTATGGATAACGAAGCATTTGTTGTTCAGTGGCTAGAATATTTCCCCATGCAGGGAAAGCAACAGAGCAAGACAAATGCATAGTGATAAAAAGTAAAAATGGATCCTTTTTTTTAGTATTTTTTACTGCTTGCAAATCTCATGACACTTATATATATTCTGCATCCAGGTTTCTCGGCCATATTTTGAGGTGGCAGTTTCGTTCAGAAGTCTTCTCCTTTGGAAATAATGGGATGCTAATTACCAATTCTATTTTTTCACTCGGCATGATTATGATGATCCTGAAGATCCTCATTCTAACATTAACTCTAATACTCTCACCTTCTTAGAATCTCCTGCAAAATCCTGAGCATTGCTAAAGGATTCTTTTGAATAATCTGATCTGAAGACTCATCTCAAGAAGAGTACCACACAGACATGATGGGCCTTATTACTGCTCTATATGAATTAAATACACGGCCCAGAATATGTAATTACAGAGTATTACAGAGAAGGATGAGTGACCCTGGATTGCTTGGGTTTGTCCAGCCCATTTATTAAACATAAATACATTTATTTTAAGATGGTGGAAATCTGCCATCAGAGTCTGAATCACTAATAGTGAATAGCATCGTTTCTAAGATCTTCTGCTCAGCTCATGTCTGCTTAGCCTTACCTTTCCATAGCAATGGTATGGATGGATCATCACGGCTAATGTCATAATATTTATTACCATCTTCCAGTTCACTGTTCACAGTGTTGCCATTACCAACATTCATACTTTTGATAGTAAAGAAATTCTGCATCTTCATATTGAATCTAGAAGTATAAAGAGAAAAATGTTAAGGTTTCAAAGAACAACTCATAGCTCTGGCTCTCTTATGTTCTGTTTCGGGGGCTCACAACCACTGGGAGCAAGTTGGATTGTGATGCATCAGTTTATCAAGTGTCATCTAATTTGAGCATAACTAGCTGATGATTACATTATAATTAGGCCCCTCATGATCTGGCCAAAATTAAGCACTGTTAGATCCCACTAGCTTCAATGCCTATTAAAGTGTTATTTACTTCTCTCCCACTAAAAGCAAATGTGCTTACATTTTCATTTGGATCATATAAGAAATGAGAACATTACAGAGATCTATGAGCCAGGCAATGGGGCTATCAGTAACTGAAATGCTGCAACATGTTCCCAATAAGGAACATCAATGAGGGAAGCTGGATTGGCTTAATGACTGTACAATTCATGTAATGTGGTGTTTTAATGACCATGATGAAAAAGGTCACAAAATAGGGCTTGATTCGCTTACAAATTGCCTTGCTTAGCAACGGAAGTTCTGATCTCAATTGTGGTCATAAGTCAAGGACTACCTGTACTGTATTTTCAAAATCCATATTGCTGAGGGATATGTGGAAGAGAGAGGCCAGATTCATGAGTGCTTCAGAAGAGGGGAATTGCAACATAACTTTACAGCATTACCTCTAACTCTGATTGCATGATCCAGTGGCTGTGTATCACAGCACACCAGGTTTTTAAACTATGTGTTACTCCCCTCTGAAATGTTTTCTAATTTGGAAACAATGATTTATGACACTGCTGTAAAATAATTATGTTGATTATTATTTCTCTAGCATTGCAAAAAGAAATATAAAAGAAAAGCCTTTATTTCTTGCAAGGGTAGCTGATTAATAGCCAATATAAAAACTAATTCAAATTCTCCAAAGCCAAATCCATAAATGCAAGCATGCTTCATTTTGAATTAGAGCTTTTCTTTGTGCAATCCGCCCCCCTCAATTACTTACCTTGGCTGCTTACAATGCTCTTTCAAATGAGCTATTTTGAATATGAAGAAATAAGCAGAATATTTCTGATATACAGCCGCTTCCTTAGTTTCCTTGGAAAACTACTTCTCTTGGATGCATTCCATATTCTTTGCTCTTATAATGCAACATTGGACTTCAATACCCATTACCTCAACCTCTACTGCCAAGGGCTGTGCTGGCTAGTGATAATGGAAGTGGCTTCCAACATATTGGAGGGCATTAGACAGTGAAAGGCGATCATAAACACCAAATGTTCTTGTTTATCTTCAATTTCAATAGCCCAAATGTAGGTCCCATAAGAATGAGATTCAAGTTATTGCAGACAATATACCGGTACATTTAAGCAGAAAATCCACTACTGCTTGGGGAAATTAACAGCAATAAAGCAAGGAAAGTGAGCTATTCTTAGTAATCTACCAAAGCACATTGCAAGCTCATACGCCTATTTAGCCACACATATTTAAAGCGCAGAGAAGAAGTTAAGGGTACTTACTTCATGATAAGTATATAGAACGAATACATAATGATGAGTATAAGGCTTTCCCACCTCAAATAAATAAAAGGAAGGAAATTAGTAGTATAGCTAGTGCCATTTGGGGTAGTGATACATATTTTCTGTGGAATATATCATGTACACTGTTTCCCACTTCTAGCACTTCATATATTAAACCAAAGAAGTTGTTATGTCTGCCTGTTCTTTGTACCTCTTATTACTCACTCCTTCCTGCAGCCAGTTTCAATTTGTTTTTCTCTCAATGCTTCATAGTGTTCTTAAAACCAATCAGTTGCTACCTTCTACCTGTGCAGCGGGTCTCCCCAGCTCCCGCCACATCTATTTCTAATCAAAAATATTGCCAAGGCAGAACAAGCTCTTACACATAAAAAAACCTAAGAGAGAGCTATCTTTCCTTAGCTGGGAAATTGGCTGAGAGTCCCCAAAAATTCTCCCCCAAAATAAATCAGTTGAAATAAAGATTTGCTAACAACATAAAACCCCCGACATTTTAGAAGGACTCTAGATTCCTTGAAAACTCTGCTGATAGTTTTCCGATCAATGATGAGTGGAGCAAAGCAAAGTGTGCCAGGAAACCATTAGAAATAGCTATGAAACCTCAGGATCCAAAAACCTCTTGCCTTACTAACACATCAATAAAACTGGTCCACAACTATCTGTCTCCACCTGCAACAGAAAGAAAAGAACAGCTCCCCATTTTTCTATCCTGATTACAGAAAGAATCCAAGTTGGAGGATGTGCTGGAGGTTTTACAAAAAATAATCCCTTTTAACCCCAAGAGTAGATTTGCTCTGCATGTCCAAGTTTACTTCTCTTAATCAAACAAGGTAAGAAATGAGAAGAACCACTTACCATACAATTTTCTCATCATATATAAACTTTAAAAAAAAGAGTGAAAAAGAAAGGAAAATTGAATAATTATGTAATTCAAGTGAAAAGAACTTTGGCTAAATTATAGAGCACAGTGGCATGCATACATATAATGCTGAGTATAGAATGGTCTCCAGGCAGAATCATTCTAGGACTTTTATTCTCAGTTACTGCTGATTTTTGGTCCTGAATCATTTTTTTTTAGTAACGAAGGCCACCTTTGGTGCCATATCAACACTAGTGCTTGATGATGTACGTGTAGCATTTTTGAGGTAGGGCAAGCTTGGCAAATCTGGGAACTTCCTGATATATTAAGATTACTACTCCAAGACTTTCAAGTGAGGAGAATTGGAGGTCAAGTTGGGAAGTTGACAATGATTACATTATATGGTGGACAGAGCTGCAAAGTCCAGGTTAAGAGGCTGTGAATTAGAAAGCACTTAAGATGCATGAAGCACTGGATCTTCCTGTGAATAGAAGATTTCCTTAAAATAAAAAGCAGTATGTCGTTCTTGCATTTCTAACTTTGCAGGAAAAACACCTCATTGGCTCACTGATACAAAATTCAGTACAATATGTACTAAGAAAAAAAATAGGTAAATGGTTTAATTTGGACCACAGGGAAGGTGTTATTTCTGCATCACATTTGGCTGCCAGCTGTCAAGATCTGGAAGCTTCAGAGGCAAATAGGTGACTCATTTGGGGAGAACTAATGGATTTTTATCATGAACAAAGCCAGCCCGCCCCAGAATAATGAAAAGCAATAGTTCATAAAGCTAAAAGCAACCTTTAGCATCCCTGGACATCTCTAAAAGTTCATGGCTGATGTCTTTCACGGGTCACATGGTGGCAAGATTAAGCAGCCGTTTAAATTTCCTAGTAATTTCCTAACACAGGATTATATTGTAGCTTAGGAAACGATAGCAAAGTCTCTTCTAATATTGCTCCTGGTTGTTTGTCATTGCTGCCAAACGAGACCATCAGGACCTCAGGCTGAATGGGAATTTGCCAGAGCTGCTTTTGCAGAAATTCATCTTAACTTTGCATTGCCCTTGATAAGCTACATGAAAGAATGCAGAAGATACGTTGCTCCTGCTACATCTGCTAATGGCCAGATTTATTTCTTTATTTAAGAGATTTATATAGGCATCCATCCAGTGGTGGGATTCAAATATGTGAACAACCAGTTCTCTGTGCGGATGCCGCTTCTGGAAGTCCATTCTGGGCCTGGGCAACAAAAAAATTAGCTACCGGTTCTGCCGAAGTGGTATGAACCAGCTGTATCCCACCATTACATCCATCTCAAGTAAATTATCCTGGACAGTTACAACATTAAAATAACAAAAACATTTAAAAACATAAAACCAAGAGCAGTTGTAAACAATAAGATGATGGTTGTGTGTTTGGATGCATATCTTAATTCTCAGCTAGCGTGGTCATTCTGGGAAGTTGCCTTCTCACCTGTTCTAAAAGGTACCAAGACTAAAGCACACATCTAATATCTTATTTATCTATTTATTTACTTATTTACTTAAAACATTTAACCAACTTCTAACCAACTCTGGGTGGCTCCCAAAATCCTTTGTGTGGTATATTTTATTGGGAAAATCCTCCATAAGGAGGCCTATTGAGAACCAAAATTCTCACCATGTTCAGGAACATGGTGAAGAAAACTCACAAAACTTACCACAATAAGCACTACTACAGACACAGTGTAGTAGACAGAATCCCTGCACACAGACCACCAAGTGAGACGGACCACCTAGAAAAAGGATACAATTATTCCATATAGCAACCTCTACATCAGCAATGCTTGGATGTTAGATTTTGCCACAGATTCTGAAGCCTGGGAGCAAACTGGTAAAATAAGGTTCATACATGCATTCATATCCCATTACAATCTTATCACTTACTGGTTAGCATTGCTATTCATTAAAAGGTATCCATTTAAGAAAGAACAATTATGTCTTTAAAAACAAATTCTGAACTTGTGTTTTTCTACACAATCTTGTACTATCTTAATTTCTACAGTTTTATGTTATAAAAAAATATCATGCAGTGAAGTCATATGAAACTTCCTGATAGGGTTGGCAGGCACACTCTGAATCCTATCAATAAAACAGGGCTATTTCATGGGATGCAGGAAGAGTGTCTTATTTGTCACCATGGCTGCCCATTAGAACAGCATCCTCTCTTTAGGATGGACCTTGAAAATCTGTTTCTGTCCTCATGCATTGGGCAGGATGCAAGAGGAACCTATATAATAAAGCATATTTTGTGTTTATTTGCCCTCAGTGCAATGGATGTGCTGCAGTTTTAGAATTTTGTTCAATTTCTTTAAATGGTTTTTAAAAATTATTATTATTCTTTGTAAACCACCCAGAGACGTTTGACAAGCAGGCAGCCTACAAATCAAATAAATAAGTTAATCAATCAGAGAAATGAAAATGTAAATACTCTACTCAATGAGAAATTAGTGTGTCAGTCTATGTTAGAAAAACAAAACATTCTTATGCCATCTTAAAGAATGAGATATTTGTTGTAGTGTAGGATTTGTGGTTTGTAGCCCATATATGTAAATAGAAAGTTCATGCCATTCTAAGTTATGAATATATAGAGATAATTAAGCTTATGCGTGGGAATGGGTATTAAACCCTGATGCTCTGTATTATCATTCAACAGTTACTAACATATTTAATTACAATAACAGTTAACAGGATGTTTTCCTAGCTTGATACTCAGATAACCTCTCAAGCATCTGATTAAGTGGACTATACACTATCCCAAAGTATCACACAATAAATTTGTTAGACTTGAAAGTGACACAAAACCTTTCTTTGTTCATACTATTCCCAAAAATATTAGAACAGCTTTTAGAGTTTACACAATATTTGTACTTCCTAAAACCTGGGATCAATCACACATACATTCTGTTTTATCTTCTTAGGATGGGGGCTGGAAATCAAATACCATGTTACATTATTATACTATTTGAGCAATAGAGTGAAAGAATGCAATTCAAAGGAGTGGCATATTATTTATTTGGCAGGCAGATGCCTTATAATTTGTTAATACTCTAGTGAAGATGTATCAGAAAGGAGATTGCAACAGGAACAAGAATATTATATCACAAATACTGTTTGGACTATCTTGACTTACTGTAATGATTTCTGCCTGAATTCGCTTAACACAATGTGTGAGCCATAATGATTGCTTATGGTTTAGCATAATATACAAAGCCAGTCATCTGTGGCATGCTCAATAAACCACAATTAATCATAGTTTAGAATAACATGCAAAACATAACTTCTGGGGTGAAGGATCAAATAAATAGCTAAACTTATATAATAAACCTTAGCTTACAGAAGAGATTCCTTTAGGATTATTATCAATTCAAAAGCTCCACTAGACAAAAACATATTTACAGAACAAGCAATATTCCAAAGACATCAGAAAATAGTGATCATTCAAAACCTTTTCCCATCACAAAAATACAGTTACACAGATCCAGAAAACAGCAAATTTAGACCTTTTAAACAGGAAAGGAATTGCTCCAAACTGATGTAAGAAAAGTTCCTAACAAGATCTTCATTCCAATGAATCAAAGGAATTGCATAATTATGTGTCATGTTGCTTAAAAAATACACTTAATTGTTACTTAGGTAACAGTTACTCAATTTTCAATGGGATCACAGTGAGCAAACAGAAACTACTTTACTTAAAGTCTTCCATTTAAAAGTCCATTGCCTGAAAGAACAAAGCTTGAAAGAACTAACAATGCAGTAAACCACTTTACAAATCATTTAGAAACAGGAAATTAAGAAAAATCAATGATTGTAGTGATTTTTCATATGGAAGTAAAGTAATAAATGAAGCAGACACAATCCTGCTAAAGAGAAACGCTTTAATAAATTCTAGTAAGAATAATTTCAATCAATCTGTGTATTATTTAAAAAAACAGTACAAAGACTAGATCGGGTAGTAGTCAACCACAATCAAAATACGTATAAATCTATAGAAATGTCAACAACAGAATAAATAACAAATTTATAAATAAAAGAATAAATAGCTAGCTACCAAACCTTTGTTAAAATAATTTCTCTGTTTAACAACCACTTGAGTGAAGCTTGCCAGCTTCTAGTGAGAATAAAGATAGAATTAATATTTATCTATACCTCTTATCAAATAAAGGCAGTAAAACTTTGGCTGATTTAGTCCTGTTTAAATTTAGTCCTGTTTAAACATTTAAATTTTCCATGAAGAAAAAAAAAGTTATTTGGAACATGACTTCGAGCAAACATGAATTTGCTTTAGATCTACAATGCCCACAAATGTCATGTGGGCAGAGCAAAGAACACTTATTTATTTATTTACTTGCATGCTTGTTTACTTACTTACTAGGGTTTATGTGGCACTCTAATCCACGGCGCCTCAGAGAGGCTTACAAAACACTCTCCAGTTGGAGGATTAAAAACGGTACATCAAAATAGCAAACAGAAAAAGATGAAGTAACAGATTACAATGCAATAAACTGTGTGCAAAAGGAATAAGCACACCATACCAAAGGGGACTCCCTTCCTACTGTAGTTCCCATCCCAAGCTTTCAGGAATAGCCAGATCTTAAGGAGTTTTCAGAACACAGTATTAAAAAGGAAGAACCTGGGGAGTGGAGATGAAAGGGCTCATCTGGGAACTGTGCGTTTGTGTGAAAGCCTCATTGCCAAGGCTGCTACCTGTTCCTTCAGCAGGAATGAGAGTCCAGAAGGGCCCGCAGATTACCAGCCAATTTTGACTGGGATAATACAATCCTATCCTGAACCAAAGAACCACTTTCCTGGGATTAAACTTTAGGCTGTTTTGCAGTTGTTCTTTCATCCTTCCATAAGAAGTATAATTCAGGTCATTTTAAAGAGGGTTGATAAATGACAATCTGAGGATGCAGTAATGGCCTTTGGTCATTTTTATCACTACAGCGTAGGCTCAGTTCTCAGCTGTTATCCATGACTGACCACACTTTCCCCCCCTCTTATTTCAAGCAAGTGGAATACTATTCTAGATGTTTCTTTGGCCACTTTATTTCCCATAGCACCACTGGCAAGCTAGATTCCCTGCAATCTGTGGGGTGGGAGAGGATGCTTGTGTACACTCCTGTCTAAGGTTGCTATCATCCCTGTATTCCACTTGGCAACTAAGGCCTCAAGAAATTCCCTAAAGTTCTCTGGAAATTATAGGGGAAGTGACAAGTTAATAGTTCCATTCTTCCTCAAAACTGATGACCCCAAACAACAATCAAAAAAGATAACAAAAGACAGACATTAACCACCAGATCGTGTTGTATCTGCTCCAAGACAAGAACTAGAGCTGAAGTATGGTCTCCCACATGGGTTAGGCCACAATGATTTAGGTTAGTAGGGTGGCCATGAATGCCCAGACCTTTCAGGGAGGGTAAGGAGGGTCAGAATCATAAACCTATATATAGAAATGTTCTAGTTCATTTGCACTCTACTTCATGTGTTGAACAGCTGTTTGCTAGGAAGGAGAAAACAAGTTTTACCCATTTAAAAAAAATCAAGAGCAGGCATTATTTCATGCTGATTGGGAATTCTGAGGGTTTAGGCCGAACACATCTGCAGGACACCTGGTCAGGAAAGTTTCTCTAACTCTCATCTCTATGAAAAGAGAAGGACAATCTACATGCATGATGTTAAAATAGGCCATTTCCTTTCGCATGGATGTTTTAAAAACATCAATAGCTTGCTAGAACCATGATTATTTATTTCATTTGTATCCCAGTGACTTATTAGCCGTTAATGCCATTCAAGATCAGAACAATCACTTGCAGAGAATATTTTAAAAATTCTCCTTCCTCAGTTCAATTGCTGTTTGGCACGGGAGGGTGGGAGATTATGATCAGAACTATGGTTGAATAGGAAAAAGTCCTTAATTGTTTTTCAATAGACAGGAAAGAACTTTTCTTTATTCATTTGTTGTACTCTAATGCCAGTGTAAACTGTAAGGATTTCCACAGTTTACATTAGACATTAAAAATAGATATTTTAAAAGTATAATATTTCCTAAAGCATGGTAAAATAATTGCCAATAGTAAAAACATAGTGATTCATCTGGTAAAATTTCTGTAGCTGATTTCTTTTATATAAATATGCTTTCTTTCTTTTTATCATCATTATTAAATTAATGCCATTATGTTTATTTCTGTTTATTTCTGTATATTTAGGGGTGTGGGTCTATACATATGTTGTATATCGAATGTTTAGGTGTGTGTCATGTATGTGTTTCACTTTGAGAGCAGGCAACTAAATTTCATTTTTGATGGGTGCCGTTGTGCCCACAGTAAAAAAAATGACAATAAAGGTTATCTTATATTGTTCAATAAAGTGCACGTGTATACACACAATCCCAATTGTCACAGTTCTCTAAAAGTCATTGAGCTTACTACTCTTCAGCGTTAGGTTTGTTTAACGTGCAGTAGTTAAAACAGTGGAATTGTGCAAAGAAGTGAATTGCTTTGATGTGGATTCCAGCCAACCATGATGTTTGGCTGCATTCTGTTGGATGAAGAAAAATAGATTTTTCTCAGAATAACATTTATGTTAACACATGTCATGATTTATCTATATATACTATAAAACTATTTGAAGTTGATTCATTTGTGTAAGAACTAAGCCTGAAATAGAATCTATGAAGGTTCACAATATCATATATACAGAAATATTTTCTATATATTTCTATTCAAGTCTTTTCTTTTCTATATACTGTAGTCTCTTCTATAATAGAAAAATGAATGAATGAATAGACTCTACTAACCTGCCCAGCAAATATTCCACAGACACCAATAATGCAGAGGATATTGAAAACAGCAGAACCAACAATGGTTCCAACTCCTACATCACCATGAGTGATAAACACACCTGGTTGAATAGACAAAAAGAGAAAGAGTAGTGAGAGCTATAGCTTTCACTGGGATTATAAGAATTAGGAAATTTATTACATGTCTCATGTCCAACATGGCAATAATTGCAGTCAATTCTGTAAGAAAACAGTGACCTCTCCTCCCCAAGGCAGACATTTGTCAAGAATCTTTAATGGGGATTCCAGAACTGAACTGGTTGATAAGAGTGGATTTGATGGCCTAAATGGCGTAACTCTATGATTCCCTGAGAAAATAATCTCCTAATCTGAAAAAGTGATGGGAGCATTAGTATACCATGGAAGTGACTGGCAATCTCACAGACCCTCCCAAGAAACCCAGATGTCTATCAGGCCTGCATTTGTGGTGTGCTCTTTCCAGCTATTAATTAGAAGGAAAGCTTTTTAAAATTTCACTGAACGTGGGAGAAGGGCAACATGACCACTTGGGATCGTACTATCCCCATGACTTCTGGATTGGGTAGATGGAAAGTGTATGAAGCTGCACCTTCCCACAACTTCCTCCCTGTTCCTCTGCCCAATTATTGATTCCATTAGGACCAGGGTTACACTGTTTCTAAGCATAGCTGCTTCACCAGGACAAGGATGAAATAGAGCCATTTTTGTGTATAAAGCATATGCTTGCACGTGAATGTAGTTTGCATGGGTTCATTTGCACTGGAATTGTGTTTGTAACTGATATCTATTAGATAATGAATCCATCAAGATTAAACTAACAGCAGAAAACCTTTCCAGATGGCTTGGTCTTTACTGGTATTTATACTCTAGGTGTAAGGATCTACCTCATCTAGGCCTCCCAAGAAAACAGAACTCTTGAAACAGGCATTGTCTCCAAAGGAACTTTTGTTAGGGGCTAGTGACAGCAGGGAAAACAAGGTGAGGTCTGAGGAAAAACCCACGCAAGCAGTATATTACAAGCAATATTCATTACTCCTCCCTCCAGGGTCCCAGGGTCTGTTTGAATCCCAGCCAATCCACAGGTGGCATATTGTTTTGGTAACTGGCTCAGTTGGTGCACTCTTCAAGGTCTCCCTCGCTTTCATTTCTCTCTGGCTCCAAGTACAAACCATCTCCTAGATCAGGGCTTTTCAACCTTTTCACCCATTGTACCACTTTTAGGATATGGCAACATTCGAGTACCACCAGTTGCCTAGCAAGGTGTCAAAAACTTGATGACCCCCCAAAAAAGGAAAAAAGTGATGAAGTACAGGTAGTCCTCGACTTACAACAGTTCGCTTAGTGACTGTTTGAAGTTCCAATGGCACTGGAAAAAGGCACAACCGAGCAAGACACCTGCCTGCCCGCCCAGCGGCGGTCTTCCTCCTGTTTGAGGTTTTCATTGTTGTGAGCATTTCTGTTGAGGATTGGCAGTGGGGGTGGGGTGGTGTGGTGTTTGGTTTTTATTCTCCCCCCCCCCCTTCTGCTGGGTGGTTGCAGCAGGTTTTGGTCACTTCACATGACCTGGGACACGATGACCATCATAAATATGAATCAGTTGCCAAGCATCTGAATGTAAATCACAAGACCCTGGAGATGCTGCAACATTCCAGCTGATTGACACTTCTTCTGGGCTCAAAACGCCAGGATCAGTGCCGAGCTCCAGCTGGAGCCTGGCGCTGATTCTAGCACTTCCGCTGAGCTCTGACAGCCCTGCAGCTCCAGCCATCTCTCGCTCAGGCTTGTGCAGTGCTGCCACTGGTTCAGCTCATTCCCCTCCCCCGCTACCACTTTTCTAGGATGGTCACGTACCACCTGCCAGGTGACAATGTACCACAGGTGGTACCTGTACCACTGGTTGAAAAGCCCTGTCCTAGATAAGGGTGGTACATTCCTTCTCCTGGGGGAAGGGCAAAGTGGCAAGACAGTGCAAAGCATCCCCAAAGCATCCCACCCTCCCAACAAAATGGCAGGCCCCAAAGAATGATTACAAAAGCAAGTATACTATAAGGAGAGAAACAATACATTTCTTTGGGGATCTGACACTAGGACAAGCAGGGGAGATGAATGAATATATGAACTATGGAGACTAGATGGGCTGTGCAAGGATCAATCAGAATAGAGCTGGAAGGGACCTTAGAGGTCTTCTAGTCCTATCCCCTGCTCAAGCAAGAGACCCTACACCATTTCAGACAGGTGGCTGTCCAGTCTTTTCTTAAAAACCTCCAGTGATGAAGCACCCACAACTTCTGAAGTTAAGCTGTTCCACTGGTTAATTGTCCTCACTGTTAGGAAGTTTCTATTCACTGTTAGGCAGTTAGGATATCTGCAATACCAGGCAAATGCATGCTTGGCAGAGAGATACACAAGTCTATTATTATAATTATAACATGACAGACAGGGGAAATTATTTATAGGCATAATTACATTAACTGCATTTGATGCTAATTAGACAGATATAAAGTCAAATATAATTATTTATATCACCTCTGCTCCGTGAGCTGCATTGGCTTCCAGTTGTCTTCCGGGTGAGATTCAAGGTGTTGGTAATTTTTATTTTTATTTTTTTTATTTTAATTCCATTTATATCCCGCCCTACATGGCATGGGTCCGGAATACCTTGGGGAGCACCTGCGGCCGGCGTCAACTTCCCTCCGCCCAGTACGCTCCCACAGAGAGGGCCTCCTCAGGGTGCCACCGGTCAAAGAATGCCGACTGGTGGCCCCCAGGGGGAGGGCGTTCTCTGTGGGCGCGCCGGATTTATGGAACCATCTTCCGGTCGAGCTCCGGATGGCGCCTGACCTCCGCTCCTTCCGGCGCGATCTCAAAACCTACCTTTTCGAACAAGCTGGCCTGGCCTGATGGGATGGGGTTGGGTTTTATTAATGTGTTTTAACCTACTTTTAATGTGTTTTAACTTATTCGTGGGCATTTTGTTTAATCATTTTTAATTTTTGTATCTTGTTTTTGATATGTATTGCCCTGTTCACCGCCCTGAGTCCTTTGGGAGAAGGGCGGTATACAAATTTAATAAATAAATAAATAAATAAATAAATAAATTTTCCTGATCTCATCCACACCCTGATAAACCATGCCCAGGTATGCTTTAGTGGAAGTGGAAGATTTCTAACAAAACTCAAAATAATTTAGCCCCTGGTACAGTTATTCTGGAAATCACAGAAAATTAACTGTACAGTAGCTGTTCTTGTGCTCTATGGGAAGAATGTGCATATCTTATGCATTTACCTACCTATGACTGATGCAAATAATTCAGGGGTTGAACTTCCAGCAGCCATGAATGTGGCTCCTGCAACATCTTCACTCAGATGTAGTTTCTGGGGAAAAATAAAGAGAAGAATTCATCATTTCACTAGCTGTAGCCCAGCTTAAAAATTTTGTATATCTGATGAAGAAGGGAAAGCAAAGCCAAATATTTTCTTTGAGATTTAAATGTCTAGGGAGATTCTTAATCTTTCTTTGAGATTGAGATTAAGTTGTCTGAGATTTAAACAACTTTCAGAATGGAATTTAACAAATAGGAGCAAGCTATCCATAGGGCCATATGATAACGGAGGACTTATTTTGTCAGCCTGCATCCCTGCAAGGTATCTCTCTTTGCACAGCACAAGCTGATTTAGAAGGATGGAAATTATTTTCACATACCTCACAAATTTTTTCTAAAGATGGAACAAAGAAATCATCGCATACAATAGCCAAGGCATAGAACATATACAGAGCCTGTAGAAAATAAACACAGCAGATATATTTGTTAAAGTATTACAAAATAAAGTAGATACAAATAGTATAGGGCAAGAAACTACTTGCACCCTCATACAGTCTTTTGCATCCTATTGCTATCTTTAAACTAGAAAATGTTCCGTCTAGATATTCTTTGGAAGTAGCCCCATCTCCAATGTTAAGTTGCTAAATGAAATGGAAAATTAAGCTGTGTTTTATTATACTGTACTGCTTTTCAAGTCAGAAGGTTTTCTCAAAATTATTATTATTTTTTTTAAAAAAGTGAAGGTGAAATGTCCTCTACCATATTCTGGAGTGCATTTAGGCTCACACCTACTGCTTCAGTGACTCCATCCAGCTACCTCATTCTCTGTCGTCCCCTTCTTCTCTTGATATATATATGTATATGTATATGTATAATATGTACAGTATGTGTGTGTGTGTGTAATTTGCTAATCTTCAGAACATTTCTATTTCTATCCTATTATTCCTGCAACAACCTTAGGATATTTTGCTTTTCCCTTAAAGAATCTGATATCATCCTGGTTAAGTCTAATCTCTGCCTGAGAAAAATGTACATTCCCCAAGCTTTCTGGAAGAGATGGATATAAATAGGTCCCCCCTCTCCCGTTCATAGTGGAGGCACCATCTAAGGCACTTCCGAGTTGAAAGGGTTAGTTGGTGACATCCTTGGGGGCTCCTTTCAGGCCCTGTCAAGGAGCTGCAGCAAATGACTGGAGGGACATCTCACCACGCAGGAGGTCTTGGGTCTCGAATGCGGGGTTGGTAACCTCCAACTCAGTGTCCTAACCACATGAGCCACCGCCCTCAATGTAAATGAGGAGTATATTTTGAACATGCTTCAGATGTCCCAGGAATACTTACACCAAGAATATGAAGCAATATTGCTCCTTGCTTTCTTTCATTGTTTTTGAATAAATCCTGAGGAAATTCATGAATCGCTGAAATAGAAAAAAATGTATTAAAACTGTTCAAACACTTTAGCAGTCAGAAAATGTTTGGGTTAGCTGTGCATTGCTTCTCTGGAAGATAAATAATGTACCTGAAATGTAAGTAAATCACAAATGCAATTAACTTTACCAAAGGAGATATTATAGCTTCAGTGCAGGAACAAGTTTGGTCTAGTGGTTAAGGCACCAGGCTAGAAACCAGGAGACTGTGAGTTCTAGTTCTGCCTTAGCTATGAAAACCAACTGGGTGACTTTGGGCCAGTCATTCTCCCTCAGCCCAACTCACCTCACAGTGTTATTGTGGGGGAACTAGGAGGTGGCAGATGTGTTGGATATGTTCAACGCCTTGAAATATTTGAAAAAAAAAATAAAGGCGAGATACAAATAAAATAAATAAAAGGTGGGATACTAATTAAAATAAAGAAAAATAATCTTTACACAAAATATTTCGTCCCAATTTGTGGACTAGTAGTAACAACATCTGTTTATTGATCTGTGGGTGTAAATTAAAAGTCAACATTCTCCTACATGTAGCTACGTATGGCAGCAGTTTGAAGCTTCTGACAAAGCCTAGAAATCTGTGATTACTACTGTTCTTGTCCCCTAGAATTCTGAACGGCTGCAAAGAAAAGTTATTGCTCTAAGATTTTGCTTATACTTTATGAGGACATTTTAGTTCGACTGAAGTGAATTACAGACACTGAAAGCTTTAAGCGCAGATTTTTTTACTTACCTCCCAGTGTAGCAGCTATTACTGTGGACTGTCCAAACAGTTTGGCTTCCCCACTATCTCTGCAGGAACTCAACCATTATGGAGCTGTTTTTCAGCAAGATGTGGAAGCCACAGATGTTCCCATTTCTGCTTCATGTCCTGGCTGCAAATCAGGATTGCTCTCCCCCTCCCCCTCCCCCTGGACCACTTTGTGTGGAATTATTCCACTTTTCCTTAACATGTGGTAGACATTTTAGTGCTAATAAACTTGGGGAACTATGGTATCTTTAAATTGGGGGTTCTGCATCTTGTAATAAGGCTTTCAAATGCATCTCAAGGAGCATTTATGTTCCTCATTTGATTTATGACAAGACCTGAAGCTTTCTTGATGCATGAACAAGTAGGATGAAGTATGAAGGAGATACATGCTACAGTTCTTTCCTTATCAACATTCCCTAAATTAACTGAAGGTCCATTAGGAGAATGTGGCTATATGCAGATGACAATGGCTATGATTCTTCAAGGATGTAGACTTCATGTACTAACCAGTGGTGTAGCGTGGGTTGTCAGCACCTGGGGCAAGGCAAGTAATTTGCGCCCCCTAACCGCACCGCACGCCTGGCACCCCCCCCTCCACAGTGGGCGGTGACCCGGCGGCTCGGATCGGATTCGCACAGCCAGCACTGCAGTGAGAGAGAGTGAGTGAGTCAGGCAGGGGCAGAGAGCTGCGAGTGCAAGCGCGCCCCCCCAGATGTTGCGCCTGGTGCGGCCAACCCCCCCTGCACCCCCCCACGCTACGCCACTGGTACTAACTAAATATCCCTCCATGGTGTCTATGGAGATTCTCAGTCATCCAGGTCATGGTTGTCTCAAAGATGCTTTTTCAAAAGGCAACTGGACTATTTTTTTTCCGTTGAGGAAGATGTTTCGCTTCTCATCCAAGAAGCTTCATCAGGAGCTGTGGTGGTGCAGTGGTTAGAAAGCAGTACTGCAGGCTAATTCTGCTGACTGCCAGCAGTTCAGCAGTTTGATTCTAACTGGCTCAAGGTTGACTCAGCCTTCCATCTTCTGAGGTTGGTAAAATGAGAACCCAGATTGTTGGGGGCAATATGCTGACTCTGTAAACTGCTTAGAGAGGGCTGTAAAGAACTGTGAAGTGGTATATAAGTCTAAGTGCTATTGCTATCAGAACTGATGAAGCTTCTTGGATGAAAAGTGAAACATATTCTTCTTCCTCAAGAGAAAAACATAGCCTAGTTGCCTTTTGAAAAAGCACCTTTGACACATCCATCCAGGGTCTTTTTGTGGGGTGGGGGAGAACCTATAAAGAGCATGTTTGTATACCTGCACATTTGGAAGAAGGGAAGAGGCCTTTCTTTTCAGGGATAGAACTGCAAAAACAAGATTTATCTGTTTTCGTTAACCACCACTTTTAAAACTGCCAACCACTAACCACTGTTTCTAAAAAGTTCAGGCTTAGTCTCCAGGATTTCTGGATTCCTAAACAAAAGGTACTAAATAAAGTCACGCTAATGATGCCAACTACATTAAAGAATTGAATAATTTATAACGTAGTCTGGAGCACTGCTGATAAACCACTCCAACATTCAATAAGGCAATAGGAACAGCACATAAAATATTATTTAAATATAAACGTGATTTTTCCCTATTGCATTTTTTATGCTCATTGGCTAAATGCTAACTCTTCAAAACCCCTAAAAGCAAAGCTATGTTTTTACAAGTCAGTTTATTCAGTACATTTTTTCAACTGCTAACAAACCAAAATATCATCTTCTCTGGAAATATAACAACTGTTCTCTTGTTCTCATATCCAATTTTTATCTGTAAAGAAATCCTTAAAGGCTTGTCATTTCAGTCCCAATTAGCAAAAGTCCATTAAGGGTTATCACAGATAACAACATATCTAGTTTAACTTTGACCTGACTTTATATTCCTTCATTTTACTTTTACAAATCTTGATCTTTGGTCCTTTCAAATAATGTCCTGGAGCTTGATTTTTTTTTCTTGATCCCTTCCCACAAATTTCTTCAAAGTTTTAACAAATCTCTTTTGTAAATCCAATATAGGAATATTATCCAGATCATTCTTTTGGTTTATAACTTGTATATCTTTTTAAATTATCAAGACATCAGCTGGTTTGTTTTGTATGTCCCAGGTAACGTCTTTTTCCATGTCATTCTTGTAGCTTGTCATTGTAGGAGATGACCAGGTGGAGCCTAAGGGATGGGTCAAACGCATCATCAGTCTCAAGTCTTTTCCAGCCCACAAGAGATCTAAGTTCAGGCAATTTTGAATTCCATTGACTCTTATCTACTGACAATTTGCTTTGACCATTAGTAGTTCAGATTCTTCTAGAGGGCATAATAAACCTTTATATTCATTTGAACTGCCCAGCCTTCTGATTTTCCCACACCTGACAGTCATTTTTAAATCCACTTTCAGATCAGTTTCAATCTTGTAAGGTAAAACTTGTTCCCCTTCCATAATGTTAACCATCTAACTATAGAAATAGACACTTTTCAGGGCATTGTTCAAACATATCCTTCAACATATCAATATTAAAATACTTTGCTTCATTCTGTATTCCTATTCAGCATTCTTCTCCTTTAATTGTAATTTTTAGTTCCTTCTAGTTCCCTCTAGTGTCCAATTTTTTAAATCTTATGTTTTCTAAAAAAGAAGTCAGAACAAAACCATTTTTTCCCATGGGATGAATTTTTTTAGTTAATTTTGAAATATTATTTCAAATTTATCTGGACCCTTAGTCTATCTGTAACTTTCTAAAATCCAAGTTTTAATCACCTTCTTGCTGTTTATTTCAAAACCCTTTTTTAAGTCTTTCAACCTGTATTTAAAACTTCTTTTGCTAAGGATTGAAGAAAACTCACCTAGTGCTGTAAAACCTGAAGATCCAAAGGTTCTTAAAAGCTGAAAAGAAGGTAATGAGCCATTTCCCAAAGTGATTAGACAAAGAAGTATGAGGACCCGATGTCCTTTTGGGCACCCAATATGGTTTCAGCAAAATGGCTGTTCCATCATCTCCCAGAACTTTAAGTCCATTAGAAACTTCGGTCTTCTAGGACAGTTGCAAGGACCAACTGTCTGGAACATTTGTGGGTGATCTCAAGTCCTCTTTTTGTCCAGAGAGGAATTACAAAGAGCCGGTCTACTCACCAGCTCTTCATTCTGCTGTGATTGTAAGCTCTGCTTTTAGCAGCACCATCTTCAGTTTTCCATTTCTTCCCCAGAAATTAGTTGCCTCCTGTTCCACATATGATAGAAGTCAACTTAATTTAGCTATGTATGCTGCCACCAAGTGTAGAAAACTGCAAAATTCAGGGATCTTTAGAATCCCATTGGTGCTCCAACACTGGAAGTTTTTAAGAAGAGATTGGATAACCATTTGTCTCAAATGGTATAGAGTTTTCTTCCAGAGCAGGGGGTTGGACTAGAAGATCTCCAAGGTCCCTTCCAACTCTGTTATTCTGTTATTCATTTAAAATAAAGAAAATAAAGAAAATTCCTAAGCTCCATCATGCTGAAATATGTAGGGATTTAAGTAAACACTTAAAACAAATGGACTCCCTACCCCCAAAATAATCTCTCTTCTGTGAACTTGCTTGAGACCAAAACATCTTAGTTCTTGACCATGACCATTTTTTCTGCTTCAAAGCTACTATACAGATGCTAAGCACACAAATGCTTTGAGCACAGCTGGAAAGTGACTGGAGGAAACTGTAAAACATGTTGAGAAACTGGTGATGGCACCATAATGTTCAAGAGATGCCATGTATTTTCACAGAATGAATACTTGTTTCCTGAAAAGCTGAGGGGGATAATGTATAAAGCAGCTGTTGACGTGCAATAATCTTCAGTGGGTGTTGTCAATTTTTCAAACAGCCAGAATTGTTCCACATTACATAAAGCTCACGTTATTCAGTCAAGCAGCTCCTTTAAATCCCTTGCAGCAGACCCTCTACAGTATGTAGTTTCTGTCCCTTGTATCCAGTGCCATTCTTTTCTCGCTATTGTGATGCATTGCCATAATTGCTGCCAGAGGAAAGAGGATCCAACCGCAAAATGCTCTGTGGTCTTTCCAGTCATCAAGAGGCTAGCCCTTCTGAAATCTTGAAATGATACATCATGGAATTAATTTGGTTATAACATTTCTTATTATTGCAGAAGGACGTCTAAGTAACTGATAAAAACTGTATTTATTATGAAGAGTTTCTTAAGAGCTGCAATGTGTCTTCTGTGAATTTGAGCTGCCTTTCCTCTTTACTTTTCTCAGTATGATTGGTACTGGAGAGCAGATTTTGTTTTGCTCCCATCAAATATTATTGGAATAATGGCAACTTTTCACCTGTATGAATATTAACAGAGTTCATTCAGGGCCACTACTAAGAAGGAAACTCAATTCTTGCATTTAACCTTCCTCCCTTAGCACCCTCCTTTCTTAGCCTCTATGACAGGGGTGTCAAACTCAATTTCACTGAGGGCCGCATCAGCATTGCGGTTGCCCTTGGGGGGCAGCAGGGCAGGACTAAAGCAGGACTTCCTTCCTTCCTTCCTTCCTTCCTTCCTTCCTTCCTTCCTTCCTTCCTTCCTTCCTTCCTTCCTAAGAACAGAGTGGTGGGAAAATATTTGAGATGAGGGAGGGAGAAAAACAGGCAAGAAACGCAGCTGGGGAAGTGTCATCCTTTGTGAGGAATGAAGAAATGCATCATCACCTAGACGTGGGCAGCGCATGGCCCTCGCCTACTTCACATATCCGGCTTGGTGGGCTCTGGGGGAGGGGATGCCATGAGCAGCACGAAAGTCAACATTACCTGCACAATGCTGCCCAGCCCCCAGCCTGCCCAGTTTTAGCAGGCAGCGGGGTGGTCTCCTGACAGTGCTGAGAGGCTGAGCCAGGCAGCATGAATCCAAAGAGAAGGGCGATGCCGGCCAGCCCCCAGCCTGCCCAGTTTCGGCAGGCAGTGGGGCGCTCGTCTCACAGCACCAAGAGGCTGAGCTGGGTGGCACGAATCTGAAGAGAAGCAGAATGCTGCCCAGCCCCTAGCCTGCCCGATGTAGGCAGGGCCATGTGCTGGCCACTTCCAGGGGGTGGTGCATTTCTTCATTCCTCCCAAAGGGTGATACCTCCCCATCGTGCTCCCAGGGGGCAGTGCCAACGTGGCAGGGGCCAGTCCCTCACTGTTTGCAGATGGCCTTGTGGAGCTAAGACTGAATGTATTTCAGCATAGATGACCACCACGAAATTGTACATTGGCTCCCAGCCGGCCGGGGCCAAGGCAGCAGGGGCAGTTCCCTCACTGTTTCCAGGATGGCTTCGCGGGCCACATGAAACCACTTTGTGGGACGGATCCGGCCCCCGGGCCTTGTGTTTGACATGTCTGCTCTATGAGGAACTACTGGGATCCCTTAAAGTTACAAGTCTGGTTGTAATTAGAGAGGGAATATTTTCTCTGTCATATAAGTTTGCAAACAACTTTACAATTTATTTGTGCAAATCATTTCTATACTGTCTTGACATTACTGTTGTCATCATTTCTCTTCTATATGAATGAACAGAAGAAAAATGTTAGATATGCACAATAGTATTTACAACAATGCCTTCAAAATCATGATAAGAAGAAAGAAGAAAGAGGGTAATAAAGGCCTGGAAGTGATATTATCAAACAATAATCAAAGTTGTCTTGTTTTTCCCTTTTTCAGAAGAAAAACTGCTTAATTCAGATGTTGGCAAACACATATACCAACAATCCACAGCTGCAAGTGTTTTGCAATCAAGATCTTCTTCAAAAAGAATCCTTTTGGTTCAACACCGTGGCTGAAATACCTCGATGTCTTGCTGGGTTCCAAATACTGGGGATATATATCTAAGAAGAAATATCATTTTAATCTCAACTTCATCTAACAGTGTAGTTAGGCAATTCAAGCTAAGAGATAAAATTAGATATCAGTAGAAACTTTCTGACTATATATGTTACAGGCTGCCACTTAAGCAGTGATTACTTCTTTCCAAGAGGTTTTCAAACAAGGGCTATATAGTCATCTATCAGTGATGCTCATATGGATTTTGCACTGAATAATGGACTGAACTAGATGACCAGACCATTCCTAAGTTATGATTCTAGATTTCTAATCTTTTGGTTAAAGTGCATGAACAATGAAGCTCTATGGCCAAGCCATAAAGGTCTATTTGGAATTTTCTATTCTAAGTATACACTGTTTACATTACACAGGTAGACCTTACTTACCTACTGCTTTGTGCAGTGATTGTGTAGTTATGATGGTGCTAAAAACATAGCATTGTGAACAAGGCACACATTTATGACCTTCACAATCTCTCTGAGTCTCATGTTTGCCTTTTCAATCACTTAGAACGAGCTGTCCTACGCGAGACCTGTTTTATTTTTCCCTTCCTTGTAAAGTGAAGAGATTGGAGAAGAGATTGCAAGTAAAATGGCACACAATGGAGAGTACACATTGAAAGGAATGTGCTAGAGAGTGAGCAGGAGAGTAAGTAGGAGCATAAGGGGGAATGCATCAGCTGTTTGTGTATCATGCTTGGGGATGTCAGCACCACCACATTCTTTCCAATATGTATTTCCCACTGTGTGCCTGCTTACTCTCTTGTAATTCTTTCCTCTCCAAGGAATGTAAATATACACATTAATCCCTTCTGGCTAATTATCTTAGCATTGGAGTAAAGTGTGGGGGAGTAAGGAAAAAGGGGAGCTGAAATAAAATTGTAAGCACTGTTTTTCCATTTAGTGACTGTGTCACTTAGCAACCAAGTTGCTGCTCCCAGTTATGGAATTGGGACTGGAATTTTAATTATTGAGCAAAGCAGTCATCAGGCAAGACATCGGGTAATTGCTTCACTTAATGACTGCAATCCTAGCATTCCTGGTTGCAGTCATTAAGGGATTGTATGAGATGACAGGCTGAGCCTGAGGGAGGGGTCAAACACATCATCAGTCATGAGTTTCTGTGCGCCCGCAAGAAATCTAAGTCCAGCCCACCTTGAATGCCTTTCTTAACTCCTGCTAATTTCCCTTGACCGTTAGTAAGTCAGATTCTTGTAGAGAGCTTAAGCTTGCAATTAATCTTTCAGGCAACTGCCTGAATCTCCTGATTTCCCCGGTGCTTAACAGAGATCTCGTGGACTGTTAAGCAGCCAGAATCCCATGTTGCTCAGGGGGATGCTCAGGGAGGGTAGAGCAGGCCCTGGGACGCTCTGCTGAAAAGCTGAAAATCCTCCCTGCCAAGCAGGATTTTTAACCCCTGAGTGAAGATACACTTGTATGTGACCTGAACCAGGCCTTCCAGGGCTCCCCCACCTGCCTGAGGCACCCCACTCCACCACCCCTACAATGTTGCCTCTCCACTCTCTGCTTGGATTTCCCTCTTATCTTTGGCGGCTGGCTGAAAGAGCTCTCTCCTGAAGGGATTCAGCTCCTCTCTGTGCAATGGAGGGAACTCCTCTGACAGGGTGCAGGAATGGGGCTCAAATCTTAAGCTCTGTTTAAATTTAAAAACTAAACAAGAATTGGGGGAAAAGGGCACTGACTTATCATGGTGCCCTCATTTACAAATACAAACAAGATATGAGAAAGATAACAAAATATATGGTTTCTATAAAGAGCAGATAATGTTTGATCAGGTACTATTAACATCAGATGAAAAACTGATTAAGAAATTGTATAATTTTTTGTTAAGCTTAAAGATGGAAGATGAACAAATAAAAGAAACAATGATAACATGGGCTAAAAACTTTGGGCACAATATAGAGTTAGAAAACTGGCAAAATCTTGGGGAAAGAAACTATAAAATAACAATGGCAACTGCATATAAAGAAAATCTGGCATTTACTACTGGCCAGACTAGCAAAAATGTTTAAAAATATGTCTAGCAAATTGTTGGAAATGTAGGCAACAACCAGGCATGTACTATCATCTTTGGTGGACATGCCCTAAAGCAAAAAGAATTTGGACAAAAATTCATACTTGGTTAGAAAAAATGCTAAGAAAGCACGTAGACTTTAAACCAGAACTATTTTTAATAGGTATAATTTCAGGAAAATATGAGAAAGTAATTCTGTGTGTGTGTGTGTGTGTGTGTGTGTGTGTGTGTGTGTAGTGTAACATGTTGACCCTTCAAGAGTACAATCCTATTTCATATTTCATATTTCTTTATTTCTTTCTTAGTTGATTAGAAATGCTGAAAGTTTTGGTCTAATCACAAGTAATAGGCTACCTTATTAAGGAAAGCTGCATTGGAAAGAGAAACTCACTGGACACAATGGGAATTATTTACAAGCTCAGGCATTTAAAATTATACTATAAGTTGTCATTTCAGCTTATCTTAATAATTGCTTAAGTGTTAAGTTTTTAATCATGCATTTTCAGAAGCAAATTTTAGTTACCAAGGAGCTTTAATGCTTCTACTATCTGCTGAAAGTTGTTAGTTTAGACAACTAAAGTTGGATTGTTACTTTAGACCAGGGGTGTCAACCTTCCGGCCTGTGGGCCGGATGCGTCATGCTGAAACCACGCCCACCCCATTGCCAGCAATGGAAAAAAAGTCACAATACGTTGCGACATGTCACATGACGTTGCGAGTTTCACACCCCTGCTTTAGACTCATTCAAGGCCATATAAGTACAGTATATATCCCATCTTAATTATTTCTTTTACAAATAATTCAAGGCAACAAAAATATGCAACACACCTTCTCCTCCTATTAATGAAGTGCTTTGCTTATGCAAATTCTGGTAATGGAGTATCAACCACTTGGTGAAAGCCAGGGGAATCTGTCCATTTGACTGACACTTCTTTCAGCTTCTTTCAGTGGTTAGCAGATGATTGTTTTGATTGATGTTCTTAGGTTTAATATGCCCCGACTATACTATTCAAGGCAGCCTACCCTAGGACAAAATTTCCAAATTTTGATAGCCTAACAAGGCATTTCCTCAGCCAATCTGCTCCCGGCATGTGATATCTGCATCTCATCATCAGATGATCTACCCAGAGAGGCCAGAGATCCCTAAGGGCAGGGGTGGGCAACCTTGGCTCTTTTATGATTTGTGGACTTCAACTCCCAAGTCATAAAATAGCCAAAGTTCCCCACCCCTGCCTAAGGAGGTAATGATTGTCTGATACATTATATGTACAGCTCAGGGTATACACAAAAGCTTAAAGAGATACTTTTTAAAAAAAAATTTAAATGTGGTATTGATTTTATGACATCTTCATATATGCAGGTTGTAAATTGCAGAGTCACTTAAGCCAGCAGCATGGCAATCAATCAACTGATCATTTTAGTCAATAAACAAATTGTTACACATAAAATATCTGTGATCTGCCTTTTTTTTTTGAGGCAGAAGTAATGAATGAAAGATCTGTGTGCAAACAGGACTGACCCAGAAAGGAGGGAAGAGCAGAAAAGAGGGAAGCCATTAGTTTTTCTTTGATTCCAATCTTGATCATCAAAAGTATCTTGTCTTTGTGCAAGTTCTTGCCCATATCTACGTTAGTGGCCAAAATTGTGGAAACCTTTTGGGAAAAGTGTACAGTAGAAATGCCACCTTTGGTTAAGTTTCCATTGATTTTTCTTCTAATTTCTTTATAACTGTAGCCTTGTTCACTTAATAATACTGGGCAACCAGTGAACTCTTTGTACCATTACTTTAATTTTATTATGTTTTACAAGCTCATTAAATGAAAGGGGGGGGGGAAACCCAACCAACTTGATAGCAATTACATAACACACTGACAAATGTCCTCCTCTCAGCTTTCAATATATGACATCAATAACTGAATCCTACTGTGATCTGATTGGCTCATTGCCAAAACAAGATGATACCTGATTTGTTCTCTAAACACTCATGCTCATTGGCTACAATCAGATGAAGGAAAGCTACCTGGTATCAACCTAAGCAAGTTGTGCTTCCTTTTTCTGGTTATTTGGCTATAACTTTTCATAGAATACAGATAATTGAACAAACTTTGTTGCATTACATTCTTGATTAAATTATCTTTCCATTGATACATAATTTTATGGTACTACTCCAAAGAAAGTTGTGTTATTAGCCATCCAACCTCAAAAATAAACTTTTCCCAAAAAGTTTCCACTACTAATTTTGGCCACTACTTTATTATATTTGTCTAAATTCTGATTTTTTTTCTTTTTGTAGAAAATAATACAAAACCATTCCCTAAATGAAACAGTATGCAAAACTGACAGTATTGATTAAAGATGTGACCATACATACTTTTGAAATTATTAAAATTACATAAATATTTCTTCTCCAGCCTACCTGAACTTCCTCAAATATAGTGATACAATTGAAAAACACTGGACAGATTAAATCAAGCATAGTGACATTATACACAACTAGGGGTCAGCAATCACTAGCTAATCTCAAAAACCTAAAGAGGATTGAACTTGATTAGTACCTCGATGGGATATCATTAAAGAAGTCCAGGATTATAAGCTACCTTTGGAAGCTGAAAAAGCAATCTGGAAGGAAGTGCCACCCTCTTCCATCTTCTTACCAAGTACATAGACATATTCAGGAAAGTCCAGGAAATGAGTTACACTCAAAGGAGACTTAACCTTAATGACAAGAGATATATTTGTAGGTTGGGTATTTTCATGTTCACTAAACTTCTGCCAACCAATTCTTCTTTCCTCTTGTTAACAGGATCAATTAATTAACTCATTTGTACAACGTGCCATGACTGATATAAGCAACTGAGAGAGGCGACCTCAAGTGACCTTTATCACCAGGCAATACATAGCTTAATAGTGTCAAACAGATGTTTAATAAGATAAATAAGGCCACTTGCCAACCAACGTTAAGGAAAATCAATATATGACAAAAATGACTGTCTACCCTCCATCATGCACATTCTTTAGCATATACTTCAAAAGCAAGCATGTAGCATGTTAAATTCAAATATAAGCAATATGAGCATTCAAAGGTTATATGTGGCTCCCACGCTTTTGTGAGAAACAAAGAAGTTTAAAAATAAAACGGTTTCAACTGATTAACAATAAAAGGATTAGCCAAACCGAAACTGCACGTAGGCACTAGATTCCAGGAGGCTTGGCTATAAGATACACTTAACAAGACAAAAGGGTGGTAGGGGGAAGTTTGAAACAATGTAACCAAAAAGAGAGACAATGTATTCTTACTAGGCGCCTTGGTCAGAC
The DNA here is from genome assembly GCF_964194415.1 of Vipera berus. Taxonomy (NCBI): domain Eukaryota; kingdom Metazoa; phylum Chordata; class Lepidosauria; order Squamata; family Viperidae; genus Vipera; species Vipera berus. The sequence continues at coordinate 42,656,098 of NC_138202.1, forward strand.
TGGAAACCCAGAGGACCTATCAAATGGGACTGAGGGGGGGGGGAAACGGGGCATCGCGATAGAACTGTATGTAATGTTCTGAACTTGAGTGTTTGCGTGTGGTCTCTGGTTTAGAACTTTCTGTTGAAATCTCTCACCAGGATCCACCGCACTTTGCAAACTGCTTTTCTATTTTCTGCAGAATAAACTCTTTCCTTACCAATCCAATTTGGTTGGTGTTTTAATTCCATTTCCAACACTTTGGAATTTGCTTTCTAAGGAAATTTATTTGCCGCCTACTGTCTCAGCATTTAGGAAGATGGCAAAAACTTCCTTTCCCCCCAAGCTTTTAACTGATTATTACATATATAGAATAGAGCAGAGTAGAGTAGAGCAGAGCAGAGTAGGACCTTGGAGGTCTTCTAGTCCAGCCCCCTGCTCAAGCAGGAGACCCTATACCATCTCAGACAAGTGACTGTCCAGTCTCTTCTTAAAAACCTCCAGTGACTGAGCACCCACGATTTCTAAAGGCAAGCTGTTCCACCGGTTAATTGTCCTCACTGTTAGGAAGTTTGTAATAATAAATGTTAAGTATTGTATATATTACTATTACTTGTTAATGTATTATACTTACTTGATTTTAATAGAATATATTAAATTGCTTTTTAACTAGTGTCAATTTGGTTTATTAGATTTATATTTTGCCTTTCCCTCAAAAGCAAAGACATCGTACTTTTCACAGCATCCTTTCCTCTCATTTCCCCCAGCAACAACTCTGCAGAGTAGGTACAGATGAGGATGTCTGACCTAGAATCATTGAGGTTTCATAGTTTAGGATGGATGTGACTTCTGAGTGCCAGTCCAACCTTTTAACCACTACATCACACTAGCTCTTAACTTGTTCTGAGTGCTCAAACAAACAGAAAAACAGGGTATGCATTTAATAGAAAAGAAAGAACACTGCCTGTGAAATTAATTATATCGTACATCTTTGTAAAAATTGGATTCAATTTTTTTCTCAAAGTGAACAAAGCGTGGTCTGTGGAATTTTAAAAATTTATGTCATGACATAAACCTTAATAAGATGCAGAGAGCAGTCACATTTTGCCATGTGATCCTGCACAGTTTTCAAAATCCTTGAAAGCCATCTCCTCCCTTTCTCACCATAAGAAGCACATCTAACAAGCATTACAACAGGACCCTCTTGGTGGCAGCTCCCAGGGAAACCAGGCTGGCTCCACCTTTTTTGCCTTCTGCAAATCCATAAATGTGTTTTTATCCAAATAGGCTTTCGATGTAACAAACTGATTTGCCACTGAAGCACATAGAATATGGAGGTTAAAAAAAACTTATTACCAATTGTTAGGCTTCCCTCATTGTCTTCGTTGCTCAAAAATGCACTTTACACAACTAACAACATAGGCTTAGAGCTGACACAGTCTATGATATTTACTTGGTGTGTAAGAAGCCATACAAGGCTCTTGGTTGTTTTTGCTACAAAAGACTAACATGGAATATCCCTGTGGAATAATCAGTTTATTATTTCCAAAACAACCATTCTTTTCTTTTCCAGCCCTTAATAATAGGTGAGTACCACCTGCGTTCATACTGTGCTAACCTCAGGTTTTAAGCACCCATTCACTCAAAGAAGAAGATAGCTTTACAAACTACGATGAGCCTCTAATGAATGAATTCTTAGGAAGTCATTCACCATTCAGTGTTAACTTAACTGCCTATGACAATAATCAAGGCTGAGTAGTCTCCTTGTATAAAACAGCTCTTAAAATATTTGCAGGGATTGGATCCATGCCTTACTACTGAGTAAAAAAATAATAATGAGTGCACAATCAAAATCAAAGTTCAATTTGTGGACGGAACAGCACATGGCAAATCAAAGAATAAGACTCTCCAATCTGTTCTACTCTTTTTCTTCCCATTTTTCAAGCAATAGCAACTGCTTAAATATTTAATGATAGCAATGAATTAATTCAATTTGCTTGGCTCAATCAGGAGAAAGCTGTGATGTGACTGAGGACATAAATGACTATCTGGAGAGCCTCTTGATCAAAGAATGGGTACAAGTGCTTTAGATCAGGGGTCTGCTGGCTGAGGAATTATGGGAGTTGAAGTCCACAAATCATAAAAGGGCCAAGTTTGAAGACCCCTGTTTAGGTGAATATGTGCAAAGAACTTGCTTGATGCTGTTACCTGCTCTATGCATAGAGCTATGAATCGAAGGGCACTTCCTCAGAGTGTACTCCTGTCTCAAATGGAGAAGCTTGGGTCAAGGGACCCAAACACCTAGAGCTATTCATTCTTGTCAGGATTGAGCCTGAATCTGTTCTTCCCCATATGGGCCTACAAAGCCAGAGACCTTAGGACAAGAGATTAACAGCATTGCTAAGGTGGCATGAGACTGAGATATAAGATTGGGTATCATCAGCATAATGACAAAACCAGCCCCAAAACCAACAAGGTAACTTCATGAAGATGTTAAACCGAAGTGATGAGAAGAGTAAGCCTACAATCATCCCACAACCTCTGCCTTTCCCTTCCTATCAATACTGACTTGAACCATAGAGTTGGTCCTCACTTCCAGTCCCCACACTTGGTCTAGATCTAGAAGGATATCATGATCAAAGGTATCAAAACACTATTGAAAAATCAAAGAGAACCAAGCAAATTATGGCTGTTAGTTTCCCCCTGCAAACAATAGCAACAAAACACAAATAGTGCTTCCCCAAACTATGAACTGCTCTGAGTTCCAGCCTCACTTCTACTACATTTTACTTTATTGGTATGGTGGAGGAAGGAACAGCTCCAAGGACAGTTAAAAAATTCTCATCTGGCTTCTAATTTTTTTTATTACTGTATAATCACATTTGCTTCATTTGGTTTACACAGCCCTTGTTCTTGAGAGATTAAAAGGGATAAAATGTATTTACTTTAGGGAAGAAGTGCCCATAGATACAGCCATTAGAGCCTCTTATGTATCCCCACAGTAAGACAGGGAAATAGTTAGGTATCCCCCCACCCCTCAAAAAAGACAATTCTTCACTGAGAACTCTTTGAATACCATCATGGAAGTTGCAGCATATACATTCAAAAAGGATGCACCACCATTTTGCAAGACTCTAACGTTTGTAGAGGTTTGAACAGGCTCAGGGTATACGGATTGTTGACTGTGGTGGAAAATAATGGATTAGAAGGAGAATTAAACAACATAGTTTAAAAGTGCAGATATGTCTATAGACTTGAACAGCAATCTCTTGGCATTTTATTGCACCATTCATCCCCTATAAGAATGCTTCTGGATCAATGCCTCATAGCGCTACCAATTAAAAATGCTCCATTACTGTTGCGTCTTCCGCTGCTTAATGGATTTTTTGTATAATTATTTTTAAAAAGAAGAAACAGTGGAAAAATGCAGAGGGAAAACAAGCAGAAGACATATTTTCAGGACCCTCAACAAAATTCTGTGAAAAAGGAAAATTATACAGTAGCAGCCTCATCAGGAGGCATCCCTGAGGCCTCTAAAATCCCTTGGTAAATACATTTTTAAAAAGAATGGATTTGAAATAACAAGCTGTCACAACTATAAAAAGGAACCAAGACACTGTTATTGATCTACTGCATCATCTACGATTTAAAACCACTCCAGTTAAATAACAGAAGCCTTCTGGAATTACTTCTGGGTGGTTATACAATGCAATTTTGTCAAAATGACACCGATACAAATTGTGGAGTCATAAAACAATTAGAAAAAGTTGGAATGCTTTTTCTTTAGCACAATCTACCGTTCTAAGATCGCTTTGTTACTTTGCAAACAAAATGTATTGCGCTTAATTTCATTTGCTTATAAAATAATTGTATTTGGAATGTCGCATCTAAAAAGTATGACTGGATGGACAAGTTTCTCATAACATCAAATTTTGGATTTTTTTTAAAAAAAATCAATATTTACACAGGTTAGAAGAATCCATTAATGCATTGTACCTTTCACTAAAGGCATATGCAGTTTTCATTTTTGCCCAAGTTCTGTGTGCTTCCAATGTAGATTCAAGGAGAAAAGAACTGTTACTTTTCACTTTAAAAAACTTCAGATGTACCTATGTACCCTGTACTGATTAACCAGCAGGACAGTCAAATATCCTGCTTCTAATATACTGTGGGAAGTCAGCTCCCCAGAGAAGGAAATATTAAAAGGGCAGAATATATATCCCTAAAGGATTTCAAAAGCAGAAACCAACCCTGCCCCGCAAGTCTCTCCGTACCAAGCACAAACCCCAGTCTGCAGGAATGCAGATATGATAATCTTGTCAGAAAACGGATTAGGAAGAAAGATCTCTAGAGTCAACATCAGTCATAGCCCCAGGGAAGCAGGGGACATAATAGGACATACCCACAACCATCAAGATTCCTAGAGGGGCACACCTAGATTCAGGACAGAATACATGACACAGGAAATTCAAAGCCTGAAACAGGAAATAACTCCAAACAATAGAGTCCAGGAGGTATAAAAACCCACTACCCAAATGTACCCAACAATACCAAGACCCAGATGTAATCATTAATTATTGTCTGCTATCATGTGCACAGGATTTGACTTGCAGGCTTCCTCCCCTCTTCCCTAATTTAAAATATGTGCAGTTTATATATTGAAATGAGAGCTCAAACTGTTTGTGCATATAAATATGTGACTTAAAATCTGATCAATACCCCCTCTTAGGTAAATTCAGCTTTTTGAGAAATGATGCCAATCCTTTTCTTTCCAATATTTTCCACTTTGCTGGGTTCCAGGCATATATTTTTTCCTTTGCAAACACAAACATTTAGTCCATTTAGTTGTTATGTTAAGGTGCTTCTTTGCCAATTTTGTATTTTGGGTTTTATATGTATATATTGTACATGTTTTAAAGTTAGGAAGAGTGTTATTGTTTGTTTTTGTGCTATATGCTGCCCATACAGTTTGACTTTATAAATATAGTCAATACATTTCTGAAATTGTTAGAAAGCATCAGTGAAACAATGTAACAACTTTTAAAGAAAAGATCAGAATCTTTAATAAGTGATAGGAAAAGGGAAGTTATTCCATGGTACGAAGAGCTTTTTCCAATATTTGCCATTAACTGGTAAAAAATTAAGTGATTCTTACTTTAAACCATGAGTCTTCAAACTTGGCCCTTTTATGACTTGTGGACTTCAACTCCCAGAATTCCTCAGCCAGTGGCTGAGAAATTCTGGGAGTTGAAGTCCACAAGTCATAAAAGGGCCAAGTTTGAAGACCCCTGCTTTAAATTAATCTCATGCCAAAATCTCCAAAGATTTTCTGACCAGTGTAGGATCAATCAAAGAATACCAAACATTTTGCTGTATTCTGTATGAGATCATCTAAAGCAGATCAAAATCAAAATCTCATTACAGTAGAGTGAGGCACATATTCAACTACATCAATTAAGTAGCTTTGGATATTTGTTTAGAAATGGCAAATACTGCTAACAAAACAAATGTAATTTATCAAATTAGCAATATTCTCAGCATTTAAGTGCATATTCACTACTTCTACATACTGTATGTTGTGTGTTTCATTTACAAGATTAGTAATTTTTAAAAGCCACTATTCATCTAAAAGTGGTGAGAAATAATGACTTTCTCCAACTTCATAAGGCTACTGAGAAACATAACTGCCAAGTGAGAATGCTGTTATTTTAGGAATGTCAATTTTATTTACAATTACAAGATTTGGGATGCAAAACTAGACAACTGCTAGAGGAGAGCAAAATGTTTTCTGTATCTCATTGTATCTCATCTTGTGTTTTATTGGATTTCTGCAGTCCAGATCAAGTAACTAATGTTATTTATTACTGAATTTTCACTTCACTGAAGTATCCTTGAAGTTAGAGAACTCAATTTCTTGTACAGTTATGGTCCTTTGCAAATGGTTATTGTTTTAGGAACAGAAGCTGCCTGGGAATACTATACTAGTCTTTTGTGATCTTCTACTGAAAAAAGATAAGTTTCCTAGCCAAATAATGATTGCTGATGTAATCCAACTTTTTTTCCCCACTGGAGTTTCCAGAACACTTCAACAAAGATATGCATTAACTGATTTAGCATCCAGGATGGGCATCATGGTTGTCTCTGTCATCAACACCGGACTTAAGATAAAAACTTCCTGTACAGTTTTCCTTCCTTCCTTCCTTCCTTCCTTCCTTCCTTCCTTCCTTCCTTCCTTCCTTCCTTCCTTTTAAATTAAATATTCAAATAAACTTTTGGAACCACAAAAAAAACCATTCCTGTACAGTTTTGATGTTCACAGAAGTTCACAATGACTGCTTCTCTTCCTTCATGCCCCTGTTTGGGAAACCCCAGAAGGTTTAATTGATTTATTTATGGTCCCAGGCTAATAATAATAATAATAATAATAATAATAATAATAATAATAATAATAATAATAACAACAACAACAACAACAACAACAACAACAATGTTGGAAGGGACCTTAGAGGTCATCTAGTCCAACCTGCTCAGTTAAAATACAGAAAGACCAAACCTGAGATAATTATATGAAAGGATGGTAACCAACTTCTGCAAGCCGTAGCTATTGCTAGAAATTTGACAATGTTTCTAATGATTACCCAGGTTAGGTCTGGTTGAAGAGTAGGTGATATTCAGATACAAATTTAGACAATTGCCCAAATTTGGAATGGGGTCTGGTTCAAAGTTAAAATATAATGCTGAAAAATTATCTGAATTGTGGCAATAAGTACATAAAAATCTCCAGCTCTTCTTTCTCCTGTTCCCCTCCTTTGTTCATGTGAAAAAGAGGTTAAACATTTCCACTTTAATTAGGAAGTAAGTGTCGCGGCGGCAACAGGAGCAGCAATCATATTTAGTTCTGAAAATATGGCCAAACAACTGATAATTTTTCTTTAATTACAAATTAAATTACAAATTAAATTAATTACAAATTACAAATTAATTACAAATTAAAAAAATCAACAAGAAAAAAAGTTAGAAAACAAAAATTTTAAAAATGGAATACAACAAACAAGATATAATTGCTTGCTTAAATCTGGCAGCTGGTGCTGTTGATGGAAGGCTGGTATATTATGTTGACAAAGAAGGCATCAAAATATTGCATTCTGAACTGGCAGCAGTTTATGAACTCACTTTATTTGAAAACTGCCCTACACAGAGCAGTTTGCCATTTTCAAAGCAATCCTCAGGCATACCTAGATCTGCCATCTCCAGAACGAAATTTAGCAAACCTTGTACAGTGTGAAGCTTTTATTGTGACACCCTGCTGAAAGGTGCTTTTTCACCTAGGACAGTGTTTCCCAACCTTTTCGATCCCCTGCACCCCTAGAACGCTTCTTATATATTCTTTCACCCCTTACAAAAGTTCAAAATAATGGCAACAAATTATGCATGTACACTATAATTTTGAAAACCCAAGCTTTTGCACCCCCTGGAATATCATCTCGCAGCCCTGTTTGGGAACACCTGACCTAGGAAAAACAAAGTTCAGTTTCCTTTTGAAAAAGCATCTTTGGGGCAACTGTGATCTGGATGACTGAGAATCTCCATAGACATTTTCCAAGTGTCAAATTGGAATATCTACCAAGGAGAACTATTCAATGTTTAATAAGCATTATTGGGAAAACATGGCAGTGTAAAATGGAGCTACTCTTGGAATCATGCCAACAATTCATTTAAGGTGGAAGAGCTTGTGCCCATGACCCACATTTTAACTGGATGCACCGTGTATAAGTATCCAACCCTGTTCACTTCTCTTCTCCTGTTTATCCTGAAAGAGGCCTGAAAGGAATCATTAGTGGTCCCAATTGCAGCACTGCAGATTTTTAAGCTCCTTTTTCTCTTCTTACAAACCGATACTTGCTCCTCAAAAGCAACAGTCATCTGAAAATGTCTGCCATTCCCTAGCAAACCAAAGTAGCTGAGGCTCAGTTAAGGAGCTCGTGCAAGGCAACAAGCCATCCCCTCTGTGGCTGATAGTTAGCCTGAAACCCTCATTCAAGAATTAAAAGGGTGAACTGAGAACTGACAGAAAATGTAAATTGGAGCATTGCAGATAAGCCATTGTTTCTGCTCCACATTCCTGGGCATGATCTGTTCCACTGCAATCAGAAGATTAAAGAGACTAAGGGATTACAGTGAAAGTCATCAGATGATCCAGAATGCTGGCAAACAGAAGAATGGGTACATATGACAGCTGCCAACTGAGAATTTTAGGCTTCTTAATTAACTGAAGTGAATAAATATGTCTCCTGCCAGATTCCCCTGGCCTAGCATCCTAGCTCTCTCCCTTGCAGGTTCACTGCAGGACAACTGAAGTGTTTGTTAGTCTGTCACAACTGGAGCATCTTCCTACCGAAGGCAAATCATTTTTGCTTGGCTGCTGCAGTCTAAACATTAAAATTAAAGTCGTGGGATCTCAAGGTCAGAAAGCTGGAAGAATTTGACATAGCTCACCCAGAAAGATGGTCTTCGTACCTCCAGGGTCGAGAATTATCTACGGGCGAATCAAGTCACCGAGGATGGCCTGAAGGCCGCTACGCTCCTTTGTGTGTGTGGCCCAGCCATGTTCGACATCGCGGAGAATTTGTTTGCACCAATGCCATTGGAGTCCATAATGTTCACGGACTTGAAGAAGAAGCTCGGAGATCACTTTCAATCCAATCTGTTGGTAATTGCATGGCGTCATGCATTTGAACTGAGAGTTCAGCATCCAGGTGAAACAGCGTCCGAATTCATAGCGGCCTTGAGGCAGGCCGCATGCCTGTGCCAATTCTCCAACACTGAGGAGAGACTACAAGACCGGCTGGTCTGTGGTCTCCGGAATCAAGAGTTACAGCAAAAACTCTTTGCCAAAGAGACTCTGTTGTTCCCAGACACACTGAAAGAAATCATGGTGGATGAAGCCGCCGGCGGGGCCGTACGAACCATGCGGCCCACCAAAACAGCACAGCACGAGGAAGCCGTCCACCACGAGGACACCGAACACACAAAAGACCCCGAAGATGACACAGAGGTCGACAAGCTACAAAGACACAGCGACCAACAATGTCACAGTGACAGACAACAAGGGGCGACTTACAAGGCAGTTCCCTTCCTTAGGTGCCCAGGGTGTGGCGGCCACCACCAATGTTTGGACTGTAGGTTCTGGACAGCCACATGCTGGGCCTGTGGAAAGACTGGCCACATCACGTCCTTCTGCAGAGGTCGCCAGAGGGTCTGGCCATCAAATCGCCAGTCAGACATTCCGACCAGGAGAAGTACCGGGGCCCCGGGACAGTATAGCATGGGGTTTTGCTCCAGCCGCAGAAGCATTTGCCGTACAGGAGCTCGCCGCCCTATTAAGCTGAAGTTTAGACTTCAGGTGGAATTGCAAGGGATCCCCTGCAAGATGGAGCTGGACACAGGCTCCACAGTATCTATCATTTCACTTGAAACATTTAATTTAGTCTGCAATCGCAGTAAGAGATGGGCCAAGCTGAGGCCTTCTGACATTATACTAACTGGTTTCCAGAATGCCAGAGTCGCAGTCAAGGGTGAGGCCACACTAGCCGTTAAATTAAAGGGGTTTTCTGGGCACCTGAATGTTGTCGTAGTAGGGGGTCAGCGAACGAGCCTGATCAGGCTCGATTGGTTTAAAGCACTAGGCATCCAAGTAACCGGAATTAAGCGGACGCAAGTTGCGAGTCTAGCGACAATATGCAAGGAATTCGCAGATGTGTTTGATTCAGTTCTGGGGACTTACATGGGCCCACCAATAACATTTAAACTAGACCCTACAGTAGTGCCGGTCAGGGTTAAACCTCATAGGGTGCCATTTGCTCTCAAGCACAAGATAGATGCTGAGTTAGATAAACTTGTTGAACAGCGCGTACTGCAGCCAGTAGATGGGGGTGAATGGGAGACCCCATCATAACGCCACTAAAAGCCAACGGGGAGGTCAGAATCTGTGCCAATTACAAATGCACAATTAACCATGCACTCAAACAGCATGCATACCCGGTGCCAGTAGTAAGCCACATCCTGGCATCTTTGCAAGGCAGTACAATTTTTGCAAAATTAGACTTGGCTCAGGCCTACCAACAGCTTCCCATTGATGAGGCCACAGTCGTGGCACAGACAATTGTAACCCACAGGGGGGCATTTAAAGTAAAACGCCTGCAATTCAGGGTCAGTGTAGCCCCCGGCATTTTTCAGGGCGTTATGGAACGGACACTCAAGGGCATTCTGGGGGTCTGCCCCTATTTTGATGACGTGCTCATCGCCGGTGAATCCAATGATGTGCTAGCAAGGAGGCTCAGAGCCGTCCTTCAAAGGCTGCGTGAAGCAGGTCTCAAGCTTAAAAAGATTAAGTGCAGTATTGGAGTCCCTTCAACTGAGTTCTTGGGTTTCCGTATAGATGCTGACAGCATCCACCCTGCTTAGTCTAAAGTAAAAGCCATTCAGATGGCACCCAGCCTCAAAATGAAGGGAGAGCTGCAGGCATTCCTAGGCCTCCTAAATTTTCACCACGCGTTCCTTCCTAACAAAGCCGCAGTGGCAGAGCCGTTACACTGGCTTTTGGACAAAAATGCTGCATGGAAGTGGACTAGTGTTCATGAAAGAAGCTTTCAGGAATTGAAGGCTCTTCTGTCCATCAGTTCCACGATCACTCACTTTAAAGAATCGATGCCGGTATGCCTTTGTGTGATGCGTCCCCATACGGGGTGGGGGCTGTCCTGAGTCACTTAGAGAGCAATGGAACTCAAGTTCCATTTGCTTTTTATTGAGGACACTGTCCTCCGCCGAGCGTAATTATGCTCAAATCGACAAAGAGGCACTGGCCATAGTAGCTGGAGTAAAAAAATTCCACGACTACTTATACAGTACGGCAGGGACTTCATGGTCTTTACAGACCATAAACCGCTATTGGGGTTATTCACTACAGACAGATAGACACCCCACATCTTATCCCCTAGGATGCTAAGATGTTCCATTTTTTAATCGGCTTACAGCTTTAAGCTAATTCACAAACCCGGCAAGGATATGGACCATGCAGATGGCCTGAGTAGGCTTCCACTGCCTCAAATCGAACCAGATCTGGCCCCAGCAGCCCGTGTTTTGTCCATTCAGGACTTGCCGGAGTTTCCCCTCCACACTGGGGACATAGCTGCAGAAACGGCAGCACATGAGACTCTAAGCAGAGTGCTCTCTTGGGTACACATGGGGTGGCTAGATAAAAGCCCAGGTCCTGAGTTTCAGAGCAATTTTACAAGGAGACATGAGCTCTCAGCTCATAAGGGTTGTATTCTTTGGGGGAACAGGGTCATTGTTCCCACCTCATTAAGGGACAGGGTATTGCAGTCGCTTCATGAAGGTCATCCGGGTATTGTTCGCATGAAAGCTTTAGCAAGAAGTTATTTATGATAGCCAGGATAAGATAAAGCAATTGAGGCTCAAGTGCATGGGTGTTATACATGCCAGCAATCAAGGCCTGAAATGCCGCATGCTCCCATCCACAGGTGGGAGGAGACACACACACCCTGGTCGAGGATTCATATAGACTTCGCTGGGCCCTTTCAGGGACAGCTCTTTCTTATAGTGGTCGATAGCCACTCTAAATGGCTAGAAGTTATACCAGTCACAAACATGATTACTGCTAGGACCATCCAGGTGCTTAGGAAACTCTTTGCAATGCACGGGCTGCCGGACGTCGTAGTGTCCAGTAACGGGGCCCAATTTACTGCGGCAGAATTTCAGGCTTTCCTGAGGGCAAACCTCATTAGGCATGTAACATAGGCTCCATTTCACCCATCTAGTAATGGTCAAGCTGTACGAATGGTGTGCACCACAAAAGAATCATTGAAGTGTATAGTGACTGGGGACTGGCACCACAGACTGGCCGACTTTTTGCTCTGCCAACATTCCACGCCATGCATGGCAATGGGGAAAAGCCCAGCAGAGCTGTGCTGGGGGAGGCGACTAATCACAAAACTGCACAGATTGAACCCTGACTGGGTGGCAGCTGAGGCCTCTCACCCAAAACCCCCGAGGGGGCTGCAAGTGAGCGATGGGGTGTGGGCCAGGAACTATGGGCATGGGCACTTGTGGGTGCCAGGGAAAATCACCAAAACATCAGGCCCTCTCTCATACAAAGTGGGCCTAGAGGGTGGGCGGGCGAGTTGTCCATCGCCATATCAATCAGTTTAGGAAGCACTTTCCAGAACGGCCACAAAATGAGGACTTCGTCACAGGTCCCATCCATGGACCACAAACCGACAGCCAGGCCGATCAATCCATAGGCTCTGAGGTCCCAGGCAGTCAGAGCAACTGGAAGGTGTCCGTAGGGGAGCAAAGCCCAGGAGTGCAACATGGAGCCCCTGACAGAGAAAGCCAACCAGAACACTACAGCCGCTGTGCTAACTCTGCAGAGCGATTGGACTCTGGGGTGGGCCGACCACAGAGGGTCGGCCAGAGAATTCTGAGTCAGCCAGACTCTCTTGAACCTATGGGCCCTGGTCTACCCAGCCTGGCGGGCAAGCTGGTAGGCCAGGGAGTGCCTGGCTCTCCCAGGCGTTCCACGAGGGTTCACAAGCCTCCTGCATATCTACAAGATTTTGTTCTGAAATAACTGAGCTATAATGTTGTTTGTATTATTAATGTGCTGCTAGCCAGGAGACTCTCTGTATTAGTCAGTATGGAAAATGTGGACATTGTATATTACTGTTGTACTTCTGTAAAACTTGTATTGCTGTGATCATTCTCCTTTTGTTGCTATAATGTATGTACATTCTAGCGGGGAGGGGTGTAATGTATTGGGCTTTGTCTTGCTCAGGGAATATCACGTGGGTTAATTGCTAGAAGGTTGCTCAAGCAGGGAAGCTGGCTTACGGCTCCCAGCTCCTCAGACAACCCATCTCCAGCGTCGCCATTGGCTGCCTCTAGGGTGGCAATAGGTTGCTTTAAACCTATTGGCCGCCGCCTAGAGGCCAGGGTATAAATTGCTGCATTTGCAGCCCTGTTTCTCAGTTCAGTTCCTGCAAGCAGTAAACAATGATCTTTGCTGAACTCACTCGCCTCGTCTCGTCATTTAAGCAAGGAACCCAGTATCTAACAATAATAATAAAAGAAGGCAAAAATAATAATCACCATTGCATACCATCCTAATTGCTTTAGCCAAATGAAAACTTGCTATTTGGATCAATATACCAGGGGTCCTCAACCTGTGGACAACAATCCACTATCAGGCCTATTCACAACCGAGCCACGTGAACAACTGGCTGGTGCATGCAACTCCACTCACATGAGTGACAGGTGCCGGCGCTTGCAGCCCCACTTGCGCGAGAGGTGGGCACCGGCGCTTGCAGCCCCATGTCTTCACACAAATGAAGATGTTAATGTGCACACATACTCCTGCCCCTCACACAAAACCACCCCCTCTTTTGCTCCTCTCCCTGCATGCCAGGCCACAAACATGGAAATTGTTGTGACTCAGGGCCAGCCTGTGGTTTCGGCAGCCGGCTCAGATGTGTCGGAGGACTCAGATGAGGGGGAGGAGGACCGTGTGGGAGACGAACCGGTTGATGATGGCGTGGAGGCTTGGCAGAGTTCCCAGCCGGGGCCCTCTTCTCAGCTGCGTGAGCCCGATAGTGCGGAAGATGATGACCCACAGCTGGCCCTGTTCAAGGACGCCCGACGCAGGAGGCAGTCGAGCAGGAACAAACAAAGAAAGAATGTGGGACTCCTCGGGAGGAGGCACAGGGAGACCACGCCCTGAGCTCTCTATAAAAGGAGTGTTTGGGGAGGGGCTGGTTGCTGAAAGCAACTTTTCCGCTTGAGAAGACAAGCTCTAGTGTTTTTGTTAACTGCGTAATTAAATCTTGGCAGAAGCCTTTTAGCCTTGGACGCTCTCCAGTCTCTTCTTTTGAATAGGGGTTTGCTAGAAGAGGGCTGGTTCAGAACAGAAATGTTGGGAACACTGTAATACACATACCACATTTTTTAAGACATAGGTACCTTCCACAACTCTTCATAAGCTGGAGAAACATCCAGTGATCCCTTCTGTTAGTTCTCTATTGGGTATGAGAATTAAGCATTGGAGACCATCCATAATGCAAAACGAAATTATTGCAAGATGTTTCCTACTCAGTCGGCCCAGACAGCCTAAGTGGAGCTTTTGATGGTATGTGTGCAGATGCCTATCATATTTGCAGAGATAAGAGAGAGATTTTCAGAATTTTTCAACACATCTGTGGATCAGAGAAGAACCACAGCTATGGTGGGATCACAATGTTCTTTCCTCATGTATTAACAAGAAGATGAAACTGTCAAAATTCACCTGGAAATATGAGACATCCAACCTCATATCAATGCATGCTTCCATTGTCCCCATATCTAACACTGCTGTTACATTTCTATGCACAGCATGCCTTCATACTGGTATTAACAGTTGGTAACTTTTCCTTTGCTAAATTGCAACTTGAAAGAAAGCGCAGACCCCAGAAGGGCTTTTATTTGGTTGCGTGGTGGGCACAAGTAGTTCAAAGCAAGATGTTGGGTTTGGTGTCTAACTTTGTCAAAACTGATAAAGAATCCAGCTTCTCTGTCTCAGAGATTCAAGGTACTGGTAATGGTGTTTAAGGCCCTACATGGCATGGGTCCGGAGTACCTTAGGGAGCACCTGCTGCCGGCATCAACTTCCCTCTGCCCTGTGCGCTCCCACAGAGAGGGTCTCCTCAGGGTGCCACCGATCAGAGAATGTCGATTGGTGGCCCCCAGGGGGAGGTCCTTCTCTGTGGGCGCCCCGGAGCTATGGAATCGGTTGCCGGTTGAGCTCCGGATGGCGCCTGACCTTCGCTCCTTCCGACGCGATCTGAAGACACATTTATTTGAACAAGCCGGCTTGGCCTGATGGGGGATGGGTTGGGTTTTTATTGTTATTTTTAATATATGCATTTACTGTTTTTAGCTTGGGCATATGTTTAATTCTTTTTAACTTTTGTATTTTTGTATTTTTATATGTCTGCCCTGTTCACCGCCCTGAGTCCTTCGGGAGAAGGGCGGTATATAAATAAAATAATAATAATAATAATAATAATAATAATAATAATAATAATAATAATAATAATAATAATAATAATATAATTATAATTATTATATTATTATTATTATTATTATTATTATTATTATTATTATTATTATTATTATTATTATTATTATTATTATCTTTCCCAAAAGGCCTTCCATTGCCTTAAACATGCCACTGAGCATGTTTAGTAGCAACAGGGGCCTTCTAAGTGGAAACATTCAGTCTTTTTGCAAAATTTATTGCTATTAAAGGTAAAGGTAAAGGTAAAGGTTCCCCCGCACATGCGTGCTAGTCGTTTCCGACTCTAGGGGCTGGTGCTCATCTCCGTTTTAAAGCCGAAGAGCCAGCGCTTGTCCGAGGACGTCTCCGTGGTCATGTGGCCGGCATGACTAGACGCCAAAGGCGCACGGAACGCTGTTACCTTCCCACCGCAGTGGTCCCTATTTTTCTACTTGCATTTTGACGTGCTTTCGAACTGCTAGGTTGGCAGAAGCTGGGACGAGTAACAGGCACTCACTCTGCTACGCGGCACTCGGGATTCGACCCGCCAAACTGCAGACCTTCCGATCGACAAGCTCAGCGTCCTAACCCACTGAGCCACCGCGTCCCTTTCATTACTATTAAAATAGCAGTTCTAAAGGAATTTAGAGAGGAAATCAGTAGGAAAGAACTGTTAAGGAGAGACTTAGAAAAGTGATGACATAGTTCAGAGATCAAAGCAAATGCCTGAAAGAAATGCAAAATAACCCGCCTTGTTAATATAAAAGCTGACAGAGAAATTTGAAGAGTCTGTTACTATGCAACAATAAAATAGCATTCCTGGAGCGTCTGCAGTGTCTGTTTCTTGATCTGGTCTACCTTGAAGGACTGAGAGGATGTACAATTGAATGGAAGAAAAGGAAGAGAATGCAATTACATTTTTCCCACTAATGTTTTCTGAAGGTTCCTATATTTAGTTCATTATTCCCTTTTTTCTCTATGATGGGACCTTCTTACTGAGCAGAGATCTGGTCACCCCAATTTAAGAGGACTATTAGGTAAAGGTAAAGGTTCCCCCGCACATGCGTGCTAGTCGTTTCCAACTCTAGGGGCCGGTGCTCATCTCCGTTTCAAAGCCAAAGAGCCAGTGCTTGTCCGAGGATATCTCCATGGTCATGTGGCCGGCATGACTAGACGCCAAAGGCGCATGGAACGCTGTTACCTTCCTACTGTAGTGGTCCCTATTTTTCTACTTGCATTTTTACGTGCTTTCGAACTGCTAGGTTAGCAGAAGCTGGGACAAGTAACAGGCGCTCACTCTGTTACGTGGCACTCAGGATTTGACCTGCCAAACTGCCGACCATCTGATCGACAAGCTCAGCGTCCTAACCCTTTAGATGTTATATTAACTACTGACCTGAAGAAAGCACTATTGAACTGGTTTTGTCCTTATTGGGATTCTTTAGTCATAGTTATCTTCCATACCGGGTATTTTATGTTCAAAGCTTTAAAGGGATTTTGAAATATGCCTTGCACTTGTTGACTATACAAAGCATTTAGTTTTAGAGCTATCTTGGCCCAGTGTCAAGTACCTGCAGGAGGGAGGATCTTATAGTATGCATGGACAGCTTCTATAAGTGCTCTGTAAAGGTAAAGGTAAAGGTTCCCCCGCACATGCGTGCTAGTCATTTCCGACTCTAGGGGCTGGTGCTCATCTCTGTTTCAAAGCCAAAGAGCCAGCGCTTGTCCGAGGACGTCTCCGTGGTCATGTGGCCGGCATGACTAGATGCCAAAGGTGCATGGAACGCTGTTACCTTCCCACCGGAGTGGTCCCTATTTTTCTACTTGCATTTTTACGTGCTTTCGAACTGCTAGGTTGGCAGAAGCTGGGACGAGTAACAGGCGCTCACTCTGTTACATGGCACTCAGGATTTGACCCGCCAAACTGCCGACCTTCTGATCGACAAGAGGACCATTATAAAGATATAAAAGAACAAGCAAAATGATTAGTGGGCTAAAAGATTACAGCAGTTGCTTAGACTTAGCTCAGAACTAAGACTTAGACTTAGCTCCGAACTAAGTTTAAAAAAAGACATAACCAAGGTATATCTGATCATGCATAGCACAGTGTTAGAATTCAAAATCATCTACTGTAATTAAATGCAAGGAGACACAAGACTGGCAGAAGAAAACACTTTTCCACATGTTGTTAGTTGCGAAGTCGTGTCCGACCCATCGCGACCCTATGGACAACGTTCCTCCAGGCCTTCCTGTCCTCTACCATCTTCTGGAGTCCATTTAAGCTCAAGCCTACTGCTTCAGTGACTCCATCCAGCCACCTCATTCTCTGTCGTCCCCTTCTTCTATTGCCCTCAATCTTTCCCAGCATTAGGCTCTTCTCCAGTGAGTCCTTCCTTCTCATTAGGTGGCCAAAGTATTTGAGTTTTAGCTTCAGGATCTGGCCTTCTAAAGAGCAGTTAGGGTTGATCTCCTCTAGGACTGACCGGTTTGATCGCCTTGCAGTCCAAGGGACTCGCAGGAGTCTTCTCCAGCACCAGAGTTCACTCCTTTCCCCCCTCCCCACTTTTCCACATAGCAGTTACCTTAACTGGAATTAGCTATTCACAATTGTGTGAATGTTAGCAATTTTGACCTTTTTAAATGGGGACTAAGCAGGTTAATGAAATATCAGGCTACTAATGGCTGTTGGCTAACTCCTGAATCATAGGGAGCTTGCCTTTGAAGGGATTTTATTATGTTTAAGGTTGATGTTAGTAATATTGATATTAGTAGTGATATTTTGTAATCATATATATATATCTTTGCTTATGTGCAAGCAGCTTTGTAGGTGCTTTATATTAGGAAATGAGTTATATAAAATCAAATGTTTCATGCTTTAGGTACAGGTGATTGCTTACATGAAAAGAGCATGGTAAGGGGAGGGGGGAAAGGAGTTATGGTGGAACCTGGGTTGTTTGTGTATGAGTCATCTTCTAGGAATTATTTTTCTGTACCTTTTGGTTCCTAGTACCAAGACCAGATCTCTTTGTTCTGAAGGGGTATAAAAGGTGGAAGACATCTTTCCTGGTTGTTGCCTTCATCTCTCTACCAGCCACGAAGAGAGATGTGGCCACCCAACTCTATTTTGATCAAAATAAAAGTTGTTTGCTTGCTGAAACCTCGGCTGAGGAGTTTCTTTTGGCTCTTTTAAATTCCTGAGCAATGCTGGGGTAATTGTGAGGCTAAGTGTAAAACCTTACACCTTAAAAAACTGGTAGCTGAAAAATGACAATGAAAGAGGACTACTGCTCTGTAATCCAAGGCTGTGAATTTCCCAAATGCATCAAGTGAGTGTGACGCAGAATGCTGAACAAGATGGGGCTATGGCCTTGTCTCAATTCCTTTTCCTCTGCCAGTTGGCCTCATTGCCTTTACTAAAGCCTTGAAAGAGGCAGGTTAGTCAAGGTTAGATTAGAATAGAATAACAGAGGGAGATTGTCTCTCCCCAAGTTATAAAATTTTAAATGTATTTTAATCTTTTTCTTCTTTTGTTCAGTTCAGTCTGATTCTTAGAGATAAATCCCTGCAGTTTTCTTGGCGAAGTTTTTCAGAAGTGGTTTGCTATTGCCTCCTTCATAGTTGCAAATGCCAAATAGGCAAAGGTCATAGTAGTATACCGAAGTTTAAGTACCACTGGAATTTAATTAAAAGCAACTACCCAAGTTGGAACATAAGTCTCTGAAAATCTAATTGCAAATGTAGCATTCAACTTACTGGAATTGTTTGCGTCTGCCACGGAGAACTGAGAATTCTTTCAAATCAGAAAAATAGGAAAAATCCAATCTCTCCAAATGTTATTTTTTCATATATTAAAATGATGGACACCAACCACCTGCTGAATTCCCAAAAAAACCTGTTTAGGACCCCCTCCAAATATAATTTAAAAATTTCCAAAATTGCACAAGACCATTAAATCATGTAAGATAAGAACACAGTTTTTATGACCGTAAAATACTAAAATCTCATAAGAGCTCACCAGACCTGCATATGGTTTTTTGATGTTCTTATTCTTATGAAATTTAAGTGTGTTTGGGGATTCACACAGATGCAAGGGACAAGAATTGTGCTGAACCTTGCAGTGCATACAAAGAACACTGCAAGATAAACAGAAGTATACAATCCATGATAAGTCAATGACTGTTTCAAGGTTGAAAACATAGTTATAGATGTAAGCCGATGTAGCCATGTCAACTTTCCCCACAAATTGGGAAGAAAAAAGGGAAAGTGGTTCTCATTTCACAGATTTTGCTGTTGATCTATATTCTTCCACTTGGTGTTCTCCAAATGTGTTAAAATCCAGGCTCCTTGATTCCTAGTTATTAGGCTTACTTATCGCCTGCAATATGCCTTGGAGGGATAAGCAAAGAGCACTGTGGGTCTATGCCAAGTCTATATGCTCCCAGCAGGTCACCAAAGAAATGAAGATCATCCCAACTCTCAGCTAAAGCAACAATACAGGAAGATGCTGAAGGCTTAGGATCACTTTGATGACAACAGCAAAGTCATCATTTCCTAAACATTTCCTGTATTTTACCAAAAAACCCCACAAGGATGGACAACAAAAGGCTAATTGACAACATAATGCTGTATGATGGCCCCTTAAGTCAAATGATACTCAACTGTTACTGAGAGCTGAGGATATTTTAGAATACTAATAGTATTTAGGATGCAGCTAGAATAAAACCTTTGGGATGTCTAGCTGCTGATGCTGCTGTGTAGGAAAAGAACATCCAAAGCTGCAAAAAAAGAATTGCACTGGGAATATGAAATGTAAGAATAAGCATATGGGAAAACTCATCAAATGAAAGGTGAAATAAGTCAAATACAAATTAATTTCCTAGGCATCAGAGAATTAAAATGAACTGGCATTGGACACTTTTATTCAGAAGTTTGTACAATTTACTATACAAGGTAAAAGGTAAAGGTTCCCCCGCACATGCGTGCTAGTCGTTTCCAACTCTAAGGCCGGTGCTCATCTCCGTTTCAAAGCTGAAGAGCCAGCGCTTGTCTGAGGATGTCTCCGTGGTCATGTGGCCGGCATGACGAGATGCAAAGGTGCACGGAACGCTGTTACCTTCACACCGTAGTGGTCCCTATTTTTCTACTTGCATTTTTACGTGCTTTCGAACTGCTAGGTTGGCAGAAGCTGGGACGAGTAACAGGCGCTCACTCTGTTACGCGGCACTTGGGATTCGACCCGCCAAACTGCCAACCTTCAGATCGACAAGTTCAGCGTCCTAACCCACTGAGTCACCGCGTCCCTCAGCTTTATTCAGAAGTTCATACAATTTACTCTACAAGATATAGGCAAATAGCCACAAAAAGAGAGAACAGCGTTGCATTCATTGACATGAAGGCCATAGCAAACAGAATGCCTGAGTACAATGCAGTGTAACTTCAATTAAACTTCATAGACAATCCTTTAAAATGCCAGTTGTGCAAGTTCATGCTCCAACCACTGATGCAGAACAAGAGAAGGTTGATGAGTGTTATGGTCAAATTCAATCTGAAATCAACAGAGCATTCAAGCAAGATATGCTGCTTATGTTTGAGAAAGGAATGCCTACATTGAAAATGGCATGGAGGAAAATACTATTGGACTTCATGGCTCAGGAAACTGAAATAAAGCAGGATAGTAATTTATCAGTTTCTGCCACTCCAATGACTTCTTCATCACCAAGTCTTGAGACAAGCAAAATTCTGAGACAATCAAAATTTATAAACATAGATGTCACCAGACCAAATATACAGAAAGCAAATGTACTATGTTATTGTTACTAGGAGATTGAAGAGCCAACAGCAAAGATGTAGCAAGGAGTAGAATGGACTACAAATTATTCCAATGCAAGTTTCAAGTTACGCTAAATAGGAAGAAGAAAATCAACCAATTTTGTTGAGCAATTTTGAGCAAATAATCAACATTTTCAAGGAGACCATTAGGAACTGCTTTGAAGTCCTGAACTTCATGGATAGGAAACTAGGAGAACTGGGAAATGGAATCAAAGAAGTTGTTAAGGATGAATATAAAAAAAGACTGTCAAAAAGCCAAGTAACAGAAGAAGGAAAACAGGCTGTCAGAATAAATGGTGGAAACTGCCAAGAAAAGAAGAGAAGCCAAATCCAAGAAACAAAAAATCTCAGGAAGGAACAACAAAGAATTTCAGAGAGCTATCAGAAAAAGAAGAAACAGTATTATACTAATACCTGTAAAGATTTCAAAAAAAGAAAAGAAAAAAAAGTAAAAACTTCTAAAAGATCTTGAAAGTCAAAAAGAGGTTCCAAATTGCAATGCTAAAATTCACTAATGGATACATAGTAACCAATTCAAAGAAGATCAAACAAAGATGGAAAAAGTATACTGAAATTCTGTATAATAGAGATGCCAATATCAATAGAAATATGGCAAGCGACACAAGAGGTTTCTAGACAAACTATGCCAACAAATTTGGAGAATGATACAGTAGCCAACAAATTTGAGGTCAGTTCACATTCCATACCAAAAATAAAAGGAGATTTAAAAGATTATTGTTGTTGTTAGTTGTGAAGTCGTGTCCGACCCATTGTGACCCCATGGACAACATTCCTCCAGGCCTTCCTGTCCTCTACTATCTTCTGGAGTCCATTTAGGCTCACGCCTACTGCTTCAGTGACTCCATCCAGCCACCTCATTCTCTGTCATCCCCTTTTTCTCTTGCCCTCAACGTTTCCCAGCATTAGGCTCTTCTGCAGTGAGTCCTTCCTTCTCATAAGGTGGCCAAAGTATTTGAGTTTCAACTTCAGGATCTGGCCTTCTAAAGAGCAGTCAGGGTTGATCTCCTCTAGGACTGACCGGTTTGATCGCCTTGCAGTACAAGGGACTCGCAGGAGTCTTCTCCAGCACCATAGTTCAAAGGCTTCAATTCCTTGGCGCTCAGCCTTTCTTATGGTCTGACTTTCACAGCCATACATTGCAACTGGGAAGACCATAGCCTTGACTATATGCACTTTTGTTGGCAGGGTGATATCTCTGCTTTTTAGTGTGCTGTCTAGGTTTGCCATGGCTTTCCTCCCCAGGAGCAAGCATCTTTTAATTTTGTGGCTGCAGTCCCTGTCTGCGGTGATCTTGGAGCCCAGGAAAATAAAATCTGTCACTACCTCCATTTCTTCCCCATCTATTTGCCAGGAATTGAGAGGGCCGGATGCCATGATCTTGGTTTTCTTAATGTTTAGTTTCAACCCAACCTTTGCACTCTCCTTCTTCACTCGCAACAAGAGACTCTTCAGTTCCTCTTCACTTTCTGCCATTAGAGTGGTATCATCTGCATATCTTAGGTTGTTTATATTTCTCCCGGAAATCTTAATTCCAACTTTTGATTCATCTAGCCCTGCCTTTCTCATGATGTGCTCTGCATATATGTTAAACAGGCAGGGCGACAGTATACAGCCTTGCCGGACTCCTTTCCCAATTTTGAACCAGTCAGTGGTTCCGTGTCCAGTTCTCACTGTTGCTTCTTGACCTGCATATAGGTTTCTCAAGAAACAAATAAGACGGTCTGGTACTCCCATCTCTTTAAGAACTTGCCTCAGTTTGTTATGATCCACACAATCAAATGCTTTAGCATAGTTAATGAAGCAAAAGTAGATGTTTTTCTGGAACTCCCTAGCTTTCTCCATGATCCAGCGTATGTTGGCAATTTGATCTCTAGTTCCTCTGCCTCTTCGAAATACTGCCTGTACCTCTGGTAGTTCTCGAACCACATACTGCTAGAGTCTAGCTTGTAGGATTTTAAGCATAACTTTACTAGCATGTGAAATGAGCGCAATGGTGCGATAGTTTGAATATTCTTTGGCACTGCCTTTCTTTGAAATTGGAATGTAAACTGATCTTTTCCAATCCTGTGGCCACTGTTGAGTTTTCCAACTTTGCTGGCAAATTGAGTGTAGCACTTTTACTGCATCGTCTTTTAAGATTTTGAATAGTTCAGCTGGAATACTGTCACCTCCACTAGCTTTGTTGTTGCTCAGCTTTCCTAAGGCCCATTTCACTTCACATTCTAGGATGTCTGGCTCGAGGTCAGTGACCACCTCATCGTGGTTATCTGGGATGTTAAGCTCATTCTTGTATAGTTCTTCTGTGTAATTTTGACATCTCTTCTTAATCTCTTCTGCCTCTGTTAGGTCCCTGCCATTTTGGTTCTTTATCATGCCCATTTTTGCATGAAACGTTCCCTTCATCTCTCCAATTTTCTTGAAGAGATCTCTAATCCTCCCTATTCTATTGTTTTCTTCTATTTCTTTGCACTGTTCATTTAAGAAGGCATTCGTATCTCTTCTAGCTATTCTCTGAAATTCTGCATTCAATTGGGTGTATCTTTCTTTTTCTCCCTTGCCTTTCGCTTCCCTCCTGTCCTCAGCTATTTGCAAAGCTTCCTCAGACACCCATTTTGCTTTCTTGCATTTCTTTTTCTTTGGGATGATTTTAGTTGCTACTTCTTGTACAATGTTGCAAACCTCCGTCCATAGTTCTTCAGGCACTCTGTCTATCAGATCTAATTCCTTAAATCTATTTGTCACCTCTACTGTATATTCGTCAGGGATATGATTTAGTTCATAGCTGAGTGGTCTAGTGCTTTTCCCTACTTTCTTCAGTTTAAGCCTAAATTTTGCAACAAGAAGCTAATGGTCTGAGCCACAGTCAGCTCCTGGTCTTGTTTTTACTGACTGTATAGAGCTTCTCCATCTTTGGCTGCAGAGCATATAGTCAATCTGATTTCTGTGTTGACCGTCTGGTGATGTCCATGTGTAGATCCGTCTCTTGGGGTGTTGGAAAAGAGTGTTTGCTATGACCATCGTATTCTCTTGACAAAATTCTATCAGCCTGTGCCCTGCTTCATTTTGTACTCCAAGGCCAAACTTGCCTGTTATTTTGGTTATCTTTTGGCTTCCTACTTTAGCATTCCAATCCCCCATGATGATAAGGACATCATTTTTTGGTGTTAGTTCTATAAGGTGTTTTAGGGATTCATAGAACCGATCAATTTCATCTTCTTCAGCACCGGTGGTTGGGGCATAGACTTGGACTACTGTGATATTGAATGGTTTGCATTGGATTAGAACTGAGATCATTGTTTCATTTTGGGGATTGTATCCCAGTATTGCTTTTCCTACTCTTTATTGACTATGAAGGCTACTCCATTTCTTCTGAGGGATTCTTGCCCACAGTAGTATACCTGATGGTCATCTGAATTAAATTTGCCCATTCCTGTCCATTTTAGTTCGCTGATTCCTAAGATGTTGATGTTCAGTCTTGTCATCTCTTGTTTGACCACGTCCAGCTTGCCTTGATTCATGGATCTTACATTCCAGGTTCCTATGGAGAAAAAATCTTTACAGCATCGGACTTTCCTTTCACCACCAGACATATCCACAGCTGAGCGTCCTTTCGGCTTTGGCCCAGTCGCTTCATTCTTTCTGGCGCTACTAGTACTAGCCCTCTGCTCTTCCCCAGTAGCATATTGGACGCCTTCCGACCTGAGGGGCTCATCTTCCAGCGTCATATCGTTTTGCCTTTTGGTACTGTCCATGGGGTTTTCATGGCAAAGATACTGGAGTGGGTTGCCATTTCCTTGTCCAGTGGATCACGTTTTGTCAGAACTCACTGCTATGACCTATCCATCTTGGGTGGCCCTGCACAACATAGCTCATAGCTTCATTGAATTACTCAAGCCCCTTTGCCATGACAAGGCAATAATCCATCTTAAAAGATTATATAAACTACTATATATTATCCTTAATTTCACATGCTAGAAAAATCACCCAATGAAGATTAGAGTCCTAAGGGAGATGCCCTCAGATATTTCACCTTTTTCTCAACCTTAAAACCAGACTTTTTACTCACAATACTGAGAGGATATATTCTTAATCAGCATTGCTGTTTTCTGTTTGTTTATTTTAAAACCTGCTAGAGCCCCAAACTCATTTAATTTCTTCATCACATATTCTATCTTATTTTTGTGTCCTGCAAGAATATAACCAAATCATCAACAAATGCCCTCAATTTATAAACTTCTTTCTTGATGCTTATTGCCCATTATTTTCTCATCTTGCCTAATATTTCTATTCAAAACTTCCACCAAAATAAACAACAAGACTTTTTACTCAAACGAGACAAGGCATCCTTGTCTCGTATCCTTTTGAATTTCACATGGATTAGTTAAATCAACATTAATAACAATTTTTACTTGCTGTGATGTGTAAACAGCTTTAACTCCTTGAATGAAGGAGTTCCAGGACTTTAAACATATTGCTAAGCACATTGATTTGTGCTTTAAATTGTAAGCCACCCTGAGTCTTCGGAGAAGGGCGGGATATAAATGGGATTAAAAATAAATAAAAAATAAAAATAAAAATACAGTTTAAATTGTGAAAGGTCTTCTCTGCATCTAGAAATAGTAAAGCTGCCTGTTTCTCATTGTAGTGTTGTAAATATTCATTGATATTCAAAACAGTCCTCACATTATCCCTTAGCTATCTTTTTGACAGGAAGATCCTTCTGAATTTTGAGTCTACCTTCCAAAGTGTTTATTTATTTAATTTAAATTTATTTGATTTAGACCATGGTTTCCTAAAATGGTCAATGTCAACCCCTAAGAGTTGATAAGAGTATCCAAGAAGTCAGAAATGGCTGGGATTAATTGGCATTAATAACTGATAGAAGCTAGATTGGGGTCAGTTAGTCTTTTGCAGTCTCTATGTGCCCCACACCACTCCCAAGACCTGAAAATGAGCTGTCTAGTGGCAAGTCAATGTTACCATGGACTAGCCTTAAGTAGCAGTTATTATTTATAGTACCATTAAAGTAGTATTTATTAAATTATTTTCATATAATAAATGTTTGGGGGTTGATAAGCAATCTGAAACTTCATGAAGGGGCAATGAACTGAAGAGTTTGCGGACTCCTGTTTTAGACATTGTGTTCTGTTCCAGCCTATGAACGGCCCTGTTTGTGTGTTAGGGACAACCCCTTTTTTTCTTTTTACAGTCAACAGGCTGGAAAAACCCAACCAAATTTATTTACAGTTCAAACAAAAAAGCAACAGAATATTTCCTTCAATAAATAAATCAAAATATCAAACAAGAGTCAACAGACAAGAGTTAAACAGAAGTATCAAGAACAGACCAGGACTCTTTCAGAATGTCTTCAAATGGTTGCCTTCAGCAACCAGCCCCTCCCACACCTTCCCCTTTTATTATCAGTCCCAAGGCATGGCTTCTCACTGCCTTCTCCTCCTCTCACTGAGTTGCTTCATTGATTTTCTCTGCTCTGCTCTGCTGGATTGCCTTCTGCTTCTAGCGTCTCTGAACAGATTCAGCTGTGATTCATCTAAGTCCAACACCTTGTGCTCACACAGCTGAGTCTCATGAGGAACATGACTGGAGGGGCCAGGCTGAGAGTACTGCAGTGCATCAGAGCCTGCCTCTGACACCAAAGGCTCTCCAAACCCCTCCTCCTTCTCCTCCTCAGATTCATCAGACTCAGCTTCTGGGACCACAGGTTGACGGGCTAATGCCTCCTTAAGTAACACCAGCTGCCTGCAATTAGTGCAGGTTCGAGTCCCACCAGGCTCAAGGTTGACTCAGCCTTCCATCCTTCCGAGGTAGGTAAAATGAGGACCCAGATTGTTGGGGGTAATTAAGCTGACTTTGTAATAATGCCGCTTGGGGGGGGCAAAAGCCCTAATAAGCAGGCATATACATAGAATGAAGGCTACTGCTAAGCTTGTAAGCCACCCTGAGTCTTCGGAGAAGGGTGGGATATAAATGGAATTAAAATAAATAAATAAATAAAATACATTGCCCAATTGCAATTGACTTGGTTAGGTTAGGGTTAGGCTTACGGGATGGCTTGAATAAAGTGGCAAGAGGTCCACTGTTGAAAGGTGAAAATGGTCAGTTTGGGAACATATCTTCCTGGAAGAGATTTATCTATGTGGTCATTAGGCGTTGACACCAACTTGATAGCACATAATCAGGTTGGGAAATGCCTTAGACCAGGCATGTCAAACTGCCGGCCCATGGGCCGGATGCATCATACTATAACCGCGCTCACCCCATTGCCGGCAACGGGGGAAAAGTCACAATACATTGTGCGACATCACATGACATTGTGAGTTTGATATGTCTGCCTTCGACCTACAAGTTCCAACCAGAATCTACATCAAGACACTCACAAGGTAACTTGTAAAATCTGGGCATAACCGGATGCAACAAAGAATGGTACTGTAAACAGCACATCTTCAAATTGTACTGCTTATTTTATAAGATAAAAATGAGACTAGATTTGCTTGGAAGAAATTCTGCCTCAGAGCAAGAGTAGATAGACATTGGCCAACAATGCACTATATATACAGCACAATATCCCTTTGTGATCTTTATATAGTACACACTGTTGTCCTTTCCTGTAATCCCTGTGTGTATAAAAAGTCCCTCTTCACACCTGTGAAGTTTTATTATCAAATATACAATTTAGCATAGTATTTTAGCTTATGATGTAACAGGGTTTGATTAGTCTCCAAATTTCAAACCTTAGATATATAATTATACCATACTTCTTTGCTAGTGCTTTTTATCTTAATGTAGGATGATTAAAAATTATCCTAAAAAGAATTTAGAACTTTAAAATAGCAACTGTTTTAGTGGCTCTTTATAAATAGAATAACTGCATTTAAGTCACTACCAGTTGCTCTACCACAGGGTTTCTCATGCTGGTTTGTGGGTTCTGGGAGTTAAAGTTCCTGAGGTTGAGAAACTCTGAAACTAAGTAAACTTACTTGAACTAACAACTTATAAAGATTATCACCTCAAACTTCTAGTATAATTTATTTCTTAGACTACATTAAAAATATACCAGAATATTTTTGGTATATTTTTAATGCAGTCTAACTTTCTATTTTGGCTACTTTTCTATTTTATTCCAATTGGTGCATCACATTAGAGATAATAGTCTTTTCTGTATTATCTCAGTTCTTTTACTCACAAACCATTAGTTAAAGGACATTTAAATTGTTTTTATTTACATAATATATTTAGGTGGGTCTCCTACTCGAATATATTCAAGGTGTAGCTAGTGTCCTAGTAATCAGATTAGGCTGAATGAGCATCAATTTATTAAAAGTTTTAAGTTCATACACTGAACAGCTTTGAAGCCAATTCAGATTTAAAGAAACCAAAGAGAGATAAGCTAGCAATCACTGTAAGGAGTCAATGGCCACGCATTGGCTCTGAGGTGATTAATGGATTAAGACAAGACCCTATCTCTCCTCCCCTCCTATCTTGCTCACTTCCTCCCCATCTTTTTATTGCAAAGTATGGTTAGCATAGTCAGCCACATATTAACTGGATTTGGTATTTTTATTCACCTATCCAGTCCTTCCCAAGGACCTGGAACAGGCAGGTGTTGGTGTTTGATGGTATTAAAGGTATCATCCCAGAATAATAATAATAATAATAATAATAATAATAATAATAATAATAATAATAATAATAATAATAATAATAATAAGAAGAAGAAGAAGAAGAAGAAGAAGAAGAAGAAGAAGAAGAAGAAGAAGAAGAAGAAGAAGAAGAAGAAGAAGAAGAAGAAGAAGAAGAAGAAGAAGAAGAAGAAGAAGAAGAAGAAGAAGAAGTTGGAAGGGACCTTGGAAGTCATCTAGTCCAACCCCCTGCTAAGGCAGGAAACCCTATACCATTTCAGACAAATGGCTGTCCAGTCTCTTCTTAAAAACCTCCAGTGTTGGAGCATTCACCACTTCTGGAGGCAGGTTGTTCCACTGGTTAGTTGTTCTAACTGTCAGGAAGTTTCTTCTTAGTTCTAGGTTGCTTCTCTCCTTGACTAGTTTCCCTCCGTTGCTTCTTGTCCTGCTTTCAGGTGCTCTGGAGAATAGCTTGGCTCCCTCTTCTTTGTGGCAGCCCCTGAGATATTGGAACACTGCTATCATGTCACCCCTCACCCTTATCTTCATTAAACTACACATACCCAATTCCAGCAACCGTTTCCTATATGTTTTGGCCTCCAGTCCCCCAATCATCTTTGTTGCTCTTCTCTGTACTCTTTCAACTGTTCTGAGTAAAACTGCCTTTTGCAATTGACTGATGGCGAATGGTCAATGCCAATGGTGTTCAGGGATGTTGTTTTGGGATTGCATGCAAAACAGCACTGTTAGTGCTACCTTTGCTTTCTTTTGCCACACTTGTTCTATTTCTATTTGTAGGCCTTTGTATCTGGTTATCTTCTCTAGTTCTTTCTCTTCTCTTCTGCTGTCTTCAGGTAGTGCCATATCCATTCTCCAAACTTATTTGCCTTTCTTATTCACAACTGTTAAGTCTGGGGTGTTATTTGGCAGGTGCATGTCTGAGGGAATTATTTCTACTTTTAACACCCTTGATTTTTAGTCCCTACAAATAATATTCTAGAATTTTATTTTATTTTCTTTGTGCCTTCTCACAAACTTCTCCAAAGCTTTAACAAGCCTCTTTTGCAAATCCAGTATAGAAAGATTAACCACATCCCTCTCTTGATTTGTTGTTTGAATCTCTTTTAATATTAAGACATTAACTGGTTTCTTTTGTATGTCTCATGTAACATATTTTTCTATGTCATTCCTATAGTTTGTTATCTTTAAATGTACTTTAAGATCAGTCTCAAAATTTGTTCCTCTTCCATAACTTCTTTTAAACACTATCTACTGTATAGAAGTAGAGGCACTATTAAAACTAACTTGTTCAAAAATATCCTTGAATATGTCTAATATTAATTCGTTTTCCTTCATTCTATATTTATAAGTCAAGTTTCAGTATTCTTCTTTAACTGTAATATTTAGTTCCTTCTAGGGTCCAGTTTTTAAAAACTTATGTTTATACAAAGAATTCAAAACAAAAAATTCCACAGAAAGGATTCTTTATAGTTAATTCCAATATCTTATTTCAAATTTATCTGGACCCTTAGTCCATTTGTAACTTTCTAAAAGTTTTAATCAGTCTTCTGCTGTCTATTCCCTAAAAAACTTTTTTAAAAGTCCTTAAACTTGTATTTAAAAGTTTTTTTCCTCAGGATTGAAGGAAACTCACTTGGTGATATAAAACTCATGGATCCAAAGGTTCCTAATAGCTTTCTCTTAGCTATTAAAAAGAGACAAAAGTTATTTTATGCTGATCAGAAAAAAAGCATATCAGCATGTCCATTCAGAGACTGACTTAGATCAGATTTATGAATCACACTTAATCAGATTGGTTTTAAGCACACTTTTCTAATTAATTCATAATTAGCTCAGTTACAGGTTGTACTAACTCATAACTCAATGGTTTGATCTTCAAAAGCCTTGGGTGCAGCCCCCAGAGCCCCATCAAAAATTGGTACTAAATTAAAATTCGAACTGTGGCAGAACAGGGAAATTACCCAATATATGGGGAATAATCAAGCAGGCATATACATAGAATGAAGGCTACTGCTAAGCTTGTAAGCCGCCCTGAGTCTTCGGAGAAGGGCGGGATTTAAATGGAATTAAGGGCGGGATATAAATGGAATTAAAATAAATAAATAAAATAAATAAATAAATAAATAAGTTCAAACAAATTTATCGTTTTACTGGATTCCACCTTCTTCTTCATCCCGACTCAATAAACTTATTGGAGTGCAGCCCTTGGCATGTCAAAGGCCAAGTGTGCTGCTTAACCAAAAATGTTTGGCATCCTATGATTTACAAACTACTCCTCAGCAAGGTAAGTCAAAACCAAATAAACCTCATATGCTGTTGTTAGCTGCGAAGTTGTGTCCAACCCATCGCGACCCTATGGACAACGTTCCTCCAGGCCTTCCTGTCCTCTACCATCTTCTGGAGTCCATTTAAGCTCACGCCTACTGCTTCAGTGAAACCTCATATATGAAGCTCTATATAAGAATCTAGCTAAGCTCTAGAATAAAGGTGAAATCTTACCAGTTCTGCCTCAGAGCACTTTGGAAATGTAAAAAAAACAACAACCCCACTATGGGACAGCTTCTGAAAAGCTTCAGCAGCCTATCTGTACAACAGCCTGAAAATACTTATCATAGGCATTGTAACTCTTGGTAGTTCTGATGGAACAGCTCCCTCCATTGGTGACTTCATTTGTTCTTTTGCTTTCCATGAACCTGACTGGCATCTTCTCTATCCTCCACTGGAAAAACTAATTTGTGCACACAAAGCTCATGTGCATCTCAGTCTTCTAAACATGGGGCTTATTTATTATGAACCCAGCAGCATTTCAGCAGCTACAGTGTTAAGTATCAGGTAACTGCCACATGAGTTGCTTCATCAAAATTATTCAGGAGGCAAGAAGTATATATTTCTCCCCTCCGTGAGAAATTCTTTATTAATGTATTTACATAATTGATACCCTGCCCAATACCATATACTCCAGGCAGCTCGCATAAAACTGCATTTCAAAGCAGGGTTCATTTAAGTAGCACTACATAATGGGTATTTCAAACCTTAAAAAAACCTCTGCTGTTACGGTTATGCATGGTAAGCGATGGGTGGCCCAAAGGGAACTGCACAGATCCACCACTAGTCCACCCTAATGCAAGTGGTAAATCCACACACGATTCGAGCCAGAGGGATTCATTATAGTCAAAACAGCAAAATCACTCTTCTTTCTTGTGTCCTTTGAAAAGGGAACAGAACTATATGGGAAATGACATAACATATGGCTCTATTTAGGTACTCAATTGTTAGATTACTATCCCACCATTCCTCCAGGAACTTGAAGGAGCAGATTTAGCATTCCTTCCTCCAAATTCTTCCTACCAATCAACTCTGTGAAGGAGGTAAGGCTGAAAAAGAATTGCTGATCCAAAATCACCCAAGGGAACTTTCATGGCTAAGGGTAGATTTAAACCTGGATCACCTGGTCTTCCACCAACACTTTAAGCATAGCATTATCCTGCCTGCCAAGAAAATGTTTCTTACCTACAACCTCTTGCCACATAATGCATACAATCAACTTGATTAGTGCTATCCTGTTTGGCTCAGGAACCTTCTGGAGTCATTGCTTGTTACTGTGACAAGTAAAACCATGTCCTTAACTATCTATAAGCCTTTGTAAGCCAACCACTTGCATGTTCCTAAAAATCCCTTATCTTCTGGGGTACCTGTCTAATACTATATCTGAGTCTGCAAAAATCCAAACCACCATCAGATGTTGGCAAAACAGAAAGAAAAACTCTTCATTCTAGGTTCCAGAAGTTTCCATTTCTGGTCATTTTAAATGGATTTTTTCCTTACTAGAACTGGAAGGTTGTGTTTAAAACTTTTGTTTTATAGGTAGAGTTATTTGGGAAATAGGTGATTTCTTACATTTTACAATTATCAAAGGTGTAATCAAGTTACAGTAGTTATATTGTTATCAATGTAACATTTATTACATTAAAATACATTTTATTATATTTTTACTGATTGTGTTTGAATGGAGCTTTGGAGAATTTGTTTAAAAAAAATACAAATTAGATCAGGCATGTCAAACTCGCGACGTCAAGTGATGTATCGCGACTTTTTTCCCATTGCTGGCAATGGGGTGGGCACGGTTTTAGTATGATGCATCCAGCCCGTGGGCTGGCAGTTTGACATGCCTGAATTAGATACAAATGTTTTTAAAAAACTGTTGCAGTTTTGCCAACTCACCTCCTGACAAAATAGCTTTTTCAGCCATTGGCATGATTTGCTTCAGGAGTAATAATTTCTATGCTTTACATGGAGTAAAATATATAGGTTTGAGCCTATATGAGAAAAATATATGGTATCAGACTGCACTATGGGCCTCATTTTTACATAGGAAAACCTGGGAACTATACTTTGCCAAAGAAGTTCAACTTTCTCCATTAGAGATATTTTTCCCCCTGTTGACCAGATCTACACTTCCCAGAATTCTCTTACCAGAGGAAATAACTGGTAAGTTTCTTCCAAATTTTTATGCAAGTACTTCTTTCAATGTAGCAGTGAGATGTATGTATGACCTCCCAATGCTCAATGATAGCTTCCAACATTCCTCACCATTTAGTCAAAATGGCTGAAGCTACTGCATGTTTGGATTCAGCATCATCTCAGGGAGGCACCATTTACCTACTTCAGCTGCAGCCTCGGCCATTGAATACAATGAAAATCCTTGGAGGAAATCTGCTTTCATAAAAAGGGCAACCAAAATCAAAAGCAACTATAACAACTCCATTAGAAGGAGAGAGTGTAACATCTGGAGTTCTTAATCTAAGAAGAGCATTATTAAGGGGAGATATGAGAGAGGTAGATATAGTTGCATAATGAAGAGAAAAGTTATTCCCCCTCTCATAATGCTAGAAGTCACAAACGTTGGATGAAATTCAATGGTGAGGGAATCAAGGCAGATGGAAGGAATCAGATTTCATGCATGCGTAAGCAGCATTGCTGGGATACCAGTTGCTGGTAAAATAAAAACAGGTATGAACTATTGCTCTTATGCTCTCCTTCTGTTTGGTCATCCTGGTAAAACAACGGTGGAATAAATAGCTATTTTGTTTGGTCCAGAAGAACCCAAAATTTGTTACGATCCAAAAATTACTAACAGCAGAATGAGGACATAATAGTAGACTGCTGCTGCAAAACACACACACATGCCCAAATGCTAAGAATCTCACACTGTGGTGAACCCACACTGGAAAGCAATGAAAGAAACAATGTATGAAAAACATCTCAGCTCTTAGGATTTCATGTAGTTCTCAACGGGGACTCTAAGTTGCTTAGAGCTTTGAAATTCCAAAAGCAAATAGGTTTGCATTTAGAAAGAGGTCAGATCCCACTGCTTAGCATACGTACATTATCCCTGTTGGGAACAAAATTTAATTTGGCTTTATAATGGTTAATTAAGCCACATCGATAAGAAAAAAACAACAAAAACGATAATTGATGGGATCATTAGCAACTTCGTATTGATTGACAAAAATGTAGTTGGACAACTTTCTGCAACCTTTGTGGCTAGTTCATAAAATTCTTTGTACAGCCAGAGAACCTCAATGAGTATAGTAGTACAGCAGTTCAGTTAATGCCTGTTTGAAGTTACAGTGGCACTGGAAAAGTGACTTATGACCATTTTTCATATTTATGACTGTTGTAGATACATGATCTAAATTCAGATGCTTGGCAAATGACCCACATTTATGACAGTGGCAGTGTCCCAGGGTCATGTAGATCCCCTTTTGCCACTTTCTGACAAGCAAAGTCAATGAAGAAGCCAGAGTCATTTAACAACCATGCTACTAATTTAACAACTGCAGTGATTCACTTAACAACTGTGGCAAGAAAGATAGTAAAATGGAGTAATATACACTTAACAACTGTCTCACTACTCATATAATTAGGGGACAAAGCAGCTTTCCTAAGATGCAAAGTTGCAGTATGAGACAGAGATATCCAAGAAGGCTACTGCCTAAAGCAAATTAAGGATTCATTACATAAGCCATGAGGAATCTCCTCAATCTAACCAGCTTCTCTCATTTCCTCTATCATCTTTCTCTTCCACCCAATAATCAGATAGCTTCTCTCTGTCTATTCATTTATCTAGAATCTTCCACTTGGATTGTTCAGGGCTACTGCCAAGGTTAGGCGCTATGAATACCTCCATAGGCAAAATATGAGCATTGCTGCACTCACCTCAAATCCATCTCTCAAAATAGCTGGAACATTTTGTTTGATAATATGCTGCACCAGGTACTTGGAGGTTTTTGAAAACTTACATTTATTCTTGCATCAATATCCTATCATTTCTCTTAAAAATCATCCTATTGGGTTCTACCCTAATTATTTTCCTACAGTAACCATGTTGACTGATGGAGAGATAATCTGGCCTAATAGTGAGCACTGCAGTAGACACGTAACTTTAACCTACAATGTGCAGCAGTTCTACTAGGTTAAGGTATGGAATCACAGAATCACATGTTAAGAGATTTGCTGGATTTTTTTTTAAAAAAATAGCTGTTAGATTCTGCCCCTCCTCCCTTTTTTAATACTACCACTTTAGGTCTTCCAATTAAATTAGCTGCTGTGACTTTTGATAACTAATAAATTTATACTTGAATTTTATATTTTAAAATGCTTTTTTGCATTTGTGTTATTAAAACCAGTCTCCTGCTACATGCATACCAGAATTTAATTGCTTTCATTACAAAGTAGACAAAAGGAATATTAATTGCATGACATGTAACTCATTTCTCAAATCTCTGTCTTCAGAGGTAGTCAGAATGTTAGGATCATTTCAAAAGTTCATCCAGTATTGGATTAGTTCTATTAGAAGTTACAGAGGCTGCTGGACTTCCGGTTGCAGGCTTGCAGACCGCTGCACCCCTACAGCTAATTTTCATCCTGCCTGGAGACCCTAATGGGTCCAAGCTGCCCTGGAGAGGCGGCAAAGAAAAAAGGGTGCCACAGCGACTCTGGAATGACAGCGGTCATTCCGTTCATCTCGGGGAAAGCCTTCTAACCCAACAGGAGAAAGGCTGTATTTCACCGATCAGCCCAAGCTACTTGTAACTGAAGTCCAAAAGAACTAACCAGCACAACAGTAAACAGCATGCTTGAAACTGGGTGAGGAATCTGATTTTCCTTTTTCTATTCTACACTTAATTTCCTGGAAAAGATCCCCAAGAAGCAAAATACCTCTGAAAGTGAAGGACGGGGACTTCCATCCCACCCTTCCGTCCCACCCTTATACTAACGGAAGTGGTGAATTAAAATTTCCATGGAGGATCAAAATATATGATAGTGAAATAAATTTATAAACTTGAAAGCTAAAATTTAACTTTGGACAACTTTAAAATTGTTGAATGGTTAAGACTCTCATTTTAAAGACTATTGTTCATATTGAAAATTAAATAGATGCTGACACCTAGCGGTGGATGAAGATTATGATAGTTATGATTTCCATAGAGAACTTGCCAAAACCTGGGAAAAGCTAATCTGTGTTTGTGACCTTCAAAGCTTTAATAACAAAGAACAGCTGTGACAAAAAAAGACAACCATTTGGGCTGTAGACAAAGAGAGAATTAAAAACTTTAGGGGGAAAAATCTTTTTTTGAACTCTTTGGATTACAAATATCTATTTAACCGGGACTCTAAAGCTATTTGCAGATAAGAAGGAAAACTTCAACTTTTGGCCATCATGGATCAGAGACATGTAGATAGAACACACCAAGAAAACAAATACCTCTCAGAAGGAGATATATAGTATACTGCAATTAATTCAAATAACACTGAGTTCAAATCGCAAAGAAATCCAAAATAACTTTGAAAATATAAATCAATCTATTTCTAAGTCAACTCTATAACAACAAAAAGAAACTTCCAGGAAACAATGACAGAGAAGGAGCAAACAAAACAAATAAGTGGACATAAAATTGAAAATAGAGACTCAAAGATGGAACTTAACAAAGCAAGAAAACATGATTTAATCCTAGTGGGGAAAAAATTACAAGAAATGGAAAAAACAACTCATCCCTTAAGACTACAAAATAAATCTGATGACAAAAAAACAGATTGGATAAAATGGAATGTAGACATGTTGAAAACATCAGAGAGAAAGGAAGTGATAAGAGAAGCAAAGGAGAAAAAGAAAAAGATTTTCAAGAAACATGGAAAGGCAAAAGCCTCATATAAAGACACTTTATTCAATTTACTTCTTATACCTACAGCAACAGTCATAAATATATGGAAAAACTTTTTGATTCAGCAAAACACATTGATCAAGAAAGATACTGGTCAAAGAAAAAAGATTAAAGTGAAAATTAAGAAAATAGATGATGGGATCTACCAGAGAGAATATTTTAAAAAGAAACATTTGTTTGAATATGGTTAAAGAAACAGAAAAGA
The DNA here is from genome assembly GCF_964194415.1 of Vipera berus. Classification (NCBI taxonomy): domain Eukaryota; kingdom Metazoa; phylum Chordata; class Lepidosauria; order Squamata; family Viperidae; genus Vipera; species Vipera berus. Next base: position 42,693,124 of record NC_138202.1, read on the forward strand.
TTGTGAATACATATGTCATTCTAAGAGGGATGAATTCCTTAAATAATACTGTATGCTTTTTTTCCCTTTTTTATTTTATTTCTTGATATAAGTAATGTAATACTGTTGAAATGGCTTGGATGAAGGAAATGTTTTAGATAATTAAATGTGATTTTAGGGAAATTATAATGTATAAAAAAGAAACAAATGTTTTGAATAAGAGTTAAAGGATTAGATGACTAGACACATTAAATGGAATATTTAAAGATTAAATATATATTTTAATTATGGTTAAAAAGAATAAGAAATTTTGGGAATGAATATATATTAGCTTAGGACAGACATGTCAAACACAAGGCCTGGGGGCCGGATCCGGCCCGCGAAGTGGTTTCATGTGGCCCACGAAGCCATCCTGGAAACAGTGAGGGAACGGCCCCCACTGCCTTGGCCCTGGCCCAGAGACCCTCCTTCTGCCAGAGACCCTCAGATCTGTCCCACTCCTGCCCAGGCCCCCATAGGCACTCTTGATGTGAACGATGTAGAGCTGGCCACGCCCACCCAGTAGGCCAAACGCAGTCTAGCCACACCCACCCAGTAGGCTACGCCCACCCTGGCCATACCCACCCGGCCCCCTGAGGGCAACCACAATGCTGATGCGGCCCTCAATGAAATTGAGTTTGACACCCCTGGCTTAGGAGGAATATATATTTTAAGTAGTATTTTACTTTTTATGTTTCTTTACTCTTGCTCTCTTTTCCTTCTGTTTTCTGTTTTTATCTATTCTTTAAGAAATGTAAAAGTGTTGAGATGGTTTATATGGGAAAAATGGATTTAAATCTTTAAATGTAATTAACTGTTGAGAAAATCTTAACCAGCAAGAATACTTTCAAGAATACTTTATGGGAGAAACAAATCTAAATAAGGACTGTAACAGGATATAAGATGAGGCCACCAGAATGATTAGATAGAAAAGAAATATTATATTGATGTGATTATTATTTTTAGGAATAGTGGGGGGAAATCATATATGTAACTGTTATTTATCAAAATAATAACTGGATTATTTCAAGGTTTGTAAAGAAGACATTTTGGGGAAAAGGGGAACAACTAAATGTACTATGTGGATTATGGATTATAGAAACCAATTGTTAATGATTTTTCTTTACAAATGTAAACCCAGCAAACACGCTATTTACCAACTATTAAGTGATTTATGTTTAAATCACATGTTTAGTGAGATTCAAGGTACTGGTAACGGTATTTAAAGCACTCCATGGCATGGGGCCGGAGTACCTCAGGGAACATCTGCTGCCGGCATCAAGCTCCCTGCGCCCTGTGCGTTCCCACAGAGAGGGCCTCCTCAGGGTGCCACCGATCAGAGAATGCCGATTGGTGGCCCCCAGGGGGAGATCCTTCTCTGTGGGCGCTCCGGAGCTGTGGAATCAGCTACCGGTTGAGCTCCGGATGGCGCCCGATCTTCGCTCCTTTCGTCGCGATCTCAAGACATTTCTGTTTGTACAAGCCGGCCTAGCCTGAGGGGGAGTGTTGGGGTTATTTTATTTTTCGTTTTTTAACTTTTCTGGGGGTTTTTAGTGTTGTATTTATATTGTTTTTAACTAGGGCAATTTGTTTAATCTTATTTTAATGTTTGTATTCGCTATTTTATTCTGCCCTGTGAACCGCCCTGAGTCCTCAGGGAGAAGGGCGGTATATAAATGTTATTAAATTAAATTAAATTAAATTAAATAATCAATAAAATATATGGGGGGAAAAAGAAGTCACAGAGGCTGCTATAAAAGGAAAAATCTACAGCTATCATCTGTTGATTAGGGGTTAATAAAAAGCATCCTGTTGGCTACAGTAGTGGGGCGGGGAACTGGATTGGGTGGAATGCTGATCCTCCTAGCTTTTCTGTACTTAAAATACAGTGACCATATGCCTCTTATTATAAAGGACAGTCCCTTCTTTCAGATTTATTTTTCAAAATGCATTTTTGTGCTTTATTTTGGTTATTTAACTTTTACCATACAAATGGTATCACTTAACAGTTTTTTTAATACTCATGTGCACTACATGAAGACTGAACTTTTAAAAAAAAACAAATTTACATATGCTGTATGATTTTAGATACCTTTTTAGAATATGCATTTTTGTAATGTTCCAGGTTGTCCTCTTGAATTTCCCTTTGTAAAGCAAAGTTATAAACATAAACAATTATTCTTGTATCCTTGTGCATCTTTTTCAATATCTGCCCCATTTTTTAGGTTTCCCTTTTGTTTTTCCAAGGAAATAAGATCCACATAACTTTAAATGAGTATTTTACACTACAACCCTATATGTTGAAGTAAATACCTTTACACTGAATGAGTTTTTTTTTAAATCTGTCGAAATTGGAGTTTCATCCAAAGCCTCCCATGCAAACTCAAACCAAACCTGGAAACATTTTGTTGGGAAAAAAATACCCTTCTGCATATTTATTACCAGATCCCTTTTATAAAAATAGTTTTTTAAAAAAATCCTGATTAATTTAAATAATTACTGGCTTAAATTCTCTTTGAAGTCTGGAATCATAAAAAGTTATAAGTCAATTTTCTGTTTTAATTACTTTCAGGATGTTATGTGGTCAGCTGTCTTTTATTCAGTGTGTGTGGGGGAAAGTAATGCACCAAATGATTACATAGAGAATAAAGCCGTGCAGCTCCCAGAAGACTTTATGTCAGGGGTCCCCAAACCCCAGTCCATGGACCAGCACTGGTCCATGGTACACCAGCAACCGGGCCATGCAAACAAGTGAAGCCCCATCCACAGGATGCAGGCAGCAAACAGCAAAACCACGTTTCCTCTGGTCCACGGAATTTTTTTTTCCCATGGAACCCATCCCTGGTGCCCAAAAGGTTGGGGGCCGTTGCTCTATGTGGTGGCTCCCAGGTTAAAATTCTTGCCTTTAAAGAAACATAAGCAGCATGGTATGCACAGAACATTTGACTGAATGTAGTATAGAGAAAGCTCAGTTTTTAACAAGAGATCTAAGTGTACTATAGTGGAGAAAAAACTGCCCTCTGGGTTCCTTAATATGTACTGTTTACTATGAGATGTAGGACGCTGGCTGAACTGCAGAACCCGTTTAATATCTGAAACTCCTATGCAGCTATGAAGCTCATCAAATGGTTTAGCCTAAGTAACTCATAGGTGTTGTTAAACTGTTAATTGCGTCTCCAGTCATTTTAACAGTTGAAATTCTACAGTGATCTTGGAGAACCACACAATAAAATGTAAGCTGAAAGAGGAATGTTCTGAATTTCAACCTTAAATATGATAAGATATAATACGATATATTCTGTATTCTATTTTGTATATAACATATGATATAATATCACTGCAGGTATTAGAATTCATGACACACCATTCTGAAATTGAATTGAAATGCTGTGCTACATCATGTTTTAACTATAGTTTTTTGATCATGGTGCATCGTGCTTACACTATAAACCAGTTATTCATCAATAGTTTTATTAATGTAATACGACCAAAGTAATATGATCAAACTACTTTCGGGCTAAGCAAAATACAACTGAATTGTCTGATCACCTTAGTTTAACAATTTGACTGGAAACTTCCTCTAGAGCAGGGGTGTCAAACTGCCGGCCCACAGGCCGGATGCGTCATGCCGAAACCACACCTATCCCATTGCCGGCAATGGGAAAAAAGTCGTGATACATCGCAACACGTCACGTGACATTGCATGTTTGACACCCCTGCTCTAGATCAACAGAGCATTACATTTCTTAATATTCATTACTACAATAACTCAAGAAAGGCTATGTATTTACTAGAGAAATAGTATTTCTCTTATGACCACAAACGTATTCTGAAAAATTCCAGGCATAAAAATGTGATCTTGTTCTCTCCATATATCTACAGAAATTACACTTTCAGAAATTAAAAATAAATATAAGCAGTAGTATATGGCAGGCCTTTTCAACCAGTGGTACGGGTACCACCTGTGGTACATTGGCACCTGGCAGGTGGTACGTGACCATCCTAGAAAAGTGGTAGCAGGGGAGGGGAATGGCAGCAATGCACAAGCCTGAGCGAGAGATGGCTGGAGCTGCAGGGCTGCCAGGGCTCAGCGGAAGTGCCAGGATCAGCGCCAGGTGCCAGATCAGCTGGAATGTTGCAGCATTTCCAGGGTCTTGTGATTTACATTCAGATGCTTGGCAAATGATTCATGTTTATGACGATCACAGTGTCCCAGGGTCATGTGAAGTGACCAAACCTGCTTCAACCACCCAGCAGATGGAGGAAATAAAAACCGAACACCCTCCCACCCTACCCCCGCTCCCAATTCTCAACAGAAATGCTCACAACAATGCAAACCTCGGACAGGAGGAAGAGTGCCGCTGGGCGGGCAGGCAGGTGTCTTGCTCGGCTGTGGGTCGGGGGGCACTTTTTTCCAGTGCCATTGTAACTTCAGTCACTAAGCGAACTGTTGTAAGTCAAGGACTACCTGTAGTTCATCACTTTTTTCCTTTCTTTTTTTTTAGTCATCAGGTTTTTGACATCTTGCTAGGCGACGTGGTATTCGGATGTTGCCATATCTTAAAAGTGGTACAATGGGTGAAAAGGTTGAAAATCCCTGGTATATGGTATGCAACAAAAACACATACAATGTGGGCAAATCACATTTAAGAAAGTCATGATTAAGGCACCAGGCTAAAAACTGGAAGATCCTGAGACGAAGTCCCATCTTAGGCACAAAGCCAGTCTTGAGCCAGTCACTTTCTCTCTAGGAAGGAGGAAACTGCAATCCGCTACTGAAATCTTGCCAAGAAAACGGCTGGGACTTGTCCAGGCAGTTACTAGAAGTCAACATGAACTCAAAAGGTACAAAATAAAAAACAAACTTGGCAGAGAATAAAAATGTTGCAAAAGGTTCTATGTAGACTGGTTGGAGAGCAAAGCAGGCAACAAATGGAAAAGATGGAATAAAAGAGCAAAAACCTGGACTTAGCAATTATGTTAAAAATGAAACTTTGGCAGCTATATGCCTCTTTGTTTCAACTTGCCATTAGTGTAAGTGGGGGGAGGTGTTGCTTTAGAATGGGTTAGGTGGAGAAATGAAACCTCTACGATTCCACTGAAGACCATGAGAGTCTGAAACCTTTCCAATGGCACTGCAGCAGGTGTGGAGAGGAAGCAGATGGTTCCCATAACCAGTGCTTTTTTTTGTAAAAGAAAAAGGTACCGGAACTCACACATGTCATATGCAGTAACGCGCCTTGCCTACCCTACAAGGTTCCATCCAAAAAAGGTGCCGGAACTCCGTTCTGAGCGTTCTATGAGAAAAAAAGCCCTGCCCATAACAAATTGAAATTGTTTACATGGACAATGTGAGAGATTGGGGGTTTGCCTGGGGAAATTATTGTTTAATTCTATGAACCTCAGAGTTAGTTTTGCTTTGACATTATCATGCATTACCATGCTTCAACATTACCATACATTACCATGTATTCAATAAACAGAAAGATTTTCGGAAATGGAATGTACCTGGATTTTTATTAGAATTTTTGAGCTGGATGTTGACACATTATAAGCTTTCATGAGCTACTGTTTACTTTATCAGCACATTTAAGCTTGTAACATTATATATATATATATATATATATATATATATATATATATATATATATATATATATATATATATATATATATATATATATATATATATATATATATATATATATATATATATATGTTTTCGTAGATTCTCGCAGGTGTCTGTATGTGTAGGTCTAGAGTCTCGGGTTTCTTCCCGCGTTCCTTTCATCTTCAGAAAGTTGTGGCGACGTTTCGACGAAATCCCATCCGTCATCATCAGGCCGGAGTGTTCCTCCTGCTGCTTTCACGCATTGCTCCTGAAAGCAGCAGGAGGAACACTCCGGCCTGATGACGGATGGGATTTCGTCGAAACGTCGCCACAACTTTCTGAAGATGAAAGGAACGCGAGAAGAAACCCGAGACTCTAGACCTACATATATATATATATATATATATATATATATATATATATATATATATATATATATATATATATATATATATATATATATATATATATATATATATATATATATATATATATATATATATATATATATATATATATATATATATATATATATATATATATATGTGATGTTACATCATGATTGGTTGATGGGGTTATTGTTAGGGGATTAGTTGGCTGATTTGTAACATCCTGTGTGGCTGAGGTGCTGGGTACTTAGCAGCTCAAGGGCCAAATGTTTTCTTTATGTAGCCTTTGCCTTCAAAAGTTTCTAGTTTAGGTTTCTTATAGAGCTAACCTTCCCTTAGCAATAGCCTACTGTTTGCACAGAGAGAAAATTTGTTCTTGGTTTACTTTTGGCTGAGGTCCAATTCACTCCATGCTTCAGAGAAGGCATCATGCAGCCTATCTCTTATGGAATGCAATCCTTAACAGGAAAAAAGGTTGCCTATCTATTATACAAAGGATGTACACATTTAAAGGAGCAGTCAAGGATGCATTCTGCATATGTTATCTCTCTGCTAGAAATAATGACTGACAATATGCTAGCCAGATACATCAAACATACTGAATTGCTCACCTTGCTTTCTGGAATAGGAATCAAGTGTTGGATAAACCATGCAATTGCTTCCAGCAATTTGGAATTCACTTCCCAAATTGCCCATCTGTCATGAGATTATTGGACTTGAAACTCAAAATATCTAGAAGGCACAAGGTTTTCTACATTTCATCCATGTATAGAGAATCTATTTATTTGACAGGAAGACACAACAATCTTATTTCTCCTTTCAGTACAGAGTTGAGAGTTTGGTGCTTCAGCAACTATTTCTTATTGTCACCATGCATATGTATGTGCATATACTGAATAAAAGGATTCATTAAGTTATATATCATGCAGATTTAGCAATGACTTATTAGACTGTAATGGAAATTCATATATAATGAGTGTCTTTTATTTCAGAAGGTTTAAAAAACTGGGCAGCAGTTTTTTCTGGTCTGATGCATGCTTACTCAGAAATAAAACCACTCAACTTAAAGAAAAACTATTTTCATTTGTTGGCCCATTAGTATTTTAAAATAATCAAGAAAATAATACATTGTTAAGATCCACCAAAAAGTTACAAAAAAAGCAGCAACCTTTTAGACCCTTCTTCAACAAGATTATTATTTTATGATACATTAAGACTCCCTCCTAGAGTCTGTGAGGCAATTAAAACAATTCTGTTCCATCTTGCTTTCAACTACTAGGGAATATCTTGGAAAAATGAAGGCTTTTCTTGTGTAACATGGTTTTAATTGTAGGAGGATTTTTATATGATGATGACATACCCCACTCAGCCTACAGATTGAAATGAATTTTTAAAACTATAGGATGGGATTGTGGGATCTTGATGGAAAAGTTTTACAATTTTGAACTAGCTCCTAAAATGTATTTATTTGTTTATTTATATTCCAACTTTGTTTTTTTTATGAATAACTCAAGGCAGCGAACATATCCAGCACACCTTCCCTTTCCTCTTTGCTCCACAACAACAACAACCCTGTAAGGTGGGTTGGGCTGAGAAAGAATTATTGGCCCAAATAATTATGCTTGAATCCTGTATCAGAGAAACTTTCTTCAGAATATTTCTGACATAAAAGAAGAGAACGTTTATTCTCAGTAAGTGAGAAAGAAATGGGATTTGTATGTTCCTCTCATGATGAAAGGGGAAAAAAACCCAACACTTGTTTTTGTAATGACTGGAGAAGTCTGGAAAAGAGGAGGAGTTGGTTATGTGGATCATGTGGCTTCAGAAAATTTGTTGCTGGGAATTTAGTTACTTTAATTACCTTGAAAAATATGTTTGCTAATTAAGATAACATATACCAGATTTATGACAAAATATTTCTAATATGACATTTATTATGGAATTTCCAGAGTTACATTTAATCTTATCTGGCTTGTACAACTTGGTACAAATGCAAATGCAGTGGGATTATAAATGTCAAAATTCCCAGTTTATGAGAATCTTAAGAGTCATAGTCCTTACATGTACGGAAGACACCAGTTGGGGTTGATCTTACCAGTCCTTCCAGAATTCCATTCTGTAGCTATTTTTTAAAAAAATCTCTAGTGATAAATTGTGGCTTTGCTAAATGGAACAATCGTTAGCATAAAAGCTTTTTTGGCTAAAGTGGGTTCTTAGCCAAAAATTCAGGGTTCACTTTTGTCAAAGAAGCACACAGGTCTTAATGTAAAATTAAAACGCAGCATAACACTAGTTAAACTCAGTGCTTTTTTGTATAAGAAAAAGGTGCCAGAACTCACACATGTCATACAACCCACCTTGCCTATCCTACAAGGTTCCATCCAAAAAAGGTGCCGGAACTCCGTTCTGAGCGTTCTATGATTAAAAAAGCCCTGGTTAAACTTATCATTAGAAGAGGTTTTCAGTCATAACTGTTAAACTAAAGATCCAAAGTCTTAGTTCAAATATGAAGCTATTATGTAGCCAAAATAGAAAGCCAGTTGGCTGTAGTGGTTAAGGCACCAGACTACAAATCAGGTGACTGTGAGTTCTAATCTTTCTTTAGGCACAAAGCCAGCTGGGTGATATTGGGCCAATCACTTTCTCTTAACCCTAGGAAACAGGAAATAGCAAGCCCACTTCTGAAATCTTGCAAAGAAAACTCCAGGCAGCTGCCAGGGATTAACATTGACTCAAAGGCCTACACACATAGATAGGTCATCAAAACAACACATTTATTAAATCAAAATCAAACAACATTTTCATCTCAGAACCCTGAGCCAATCATACTGAATATAATTCAATGTTCAAATTGTATGCAAGATTATACTAGTTGAAAAACCATCCTCATCCTCTACCTTCTTCAACTTCAGCACTAAACAAGACTCTCAATTGATTACTTTTTAAATTGTGCCATTTGTTTAAACTTCAAAATATTTTAACAGCCGGGCAAGCCATTTAATATCAAGTTATCCAACTGCAAATGAAAGGAATGTTTTCAGGGTTTTAACTAAATCAGCTTCAAAGCTTTATCACAATGAAAAGATGTTATCAGATCCAAATCAATAAAGACAGGAATAGTAAGCTGATGCCCTTATAAATACCCTCCAAAAGAATTCCTGTCTCTTTTAAGACTGATGGGAATTTGATATATTTCCCAATTCTGAGACTGGCTCTTTTTTTGTCTAAATAATTTATATGAATGCTGAAGTGAGGCTGCCCTGAACCAGTTCTATATATATATATATTTCTTCCTACTTTGAATCAAAACAGTTGCACATATTTATTAATTGCCTGTAAGTTAGTTTTGCTATACAATGATGGTTTGTTGTTTGAGAGGAGAAGGAGTTTAGACTACAATATGAGAGTAGGCCCAATGTCATAGACTACCTTGCCTCCAGGTGCAAAAGACTTTTCAAGAACATAATATCCATGCAGGATCAGTCAAAGATTAACCTTACCCATCATCCCGCTATCCAAAATGGCCTCAGGGGTTCCTATCAGAAACCCACAAGCAAAGTGTGTAAATGATATCCTCTCCTATTGCTATTCTCAATAACTCTTATTCTGTCCTGCCATCTTTTATCTTTACACATCCACACTACTTTTGTTACACCACAACTTGCATAGTATAGGATCCTGCATTAATATACCTGGTATATTTTGGACCAATTATTGTTTCTGGACAATTTCAACTCAGACCAGGCCCAAAAATGCCTTTATATATCTCAGAACAAGAAGCAATTTATAGGAAAGAAATAGCAGAGAAATAAAATCAGTTAACAGAATTATTAGAACAAGATCATTAAGAATATAAGATGAATCAAAACAGCAACTGGCTGCAGAGGAATTTCGCTTTCAATGTTTTTGGTATACACATTTAAGAGAAAGATTTAAGGCAGTACATTTAGAACCACGATGTAAAAAAGATGTTGAGACTCTAGAAAGGGTACAGAGAAGGGCAACAAAGATGATTGGGGGACTGGAGGCTAAAACATATAGGGAACGGTTGCTGGAATTGGGTATGTGTAGTTTAACGAAGAGAAGGGTGAGGGGTGACATGAAAAATCAAATGCACAGGTATAGTATAGGTGGTACCTTGCTCGATAGTAGTAACTGTGAGAGGGATCTCGGAGTCCTAGTAGACAATCACTTCAATATGAGAACAGCAGTGTGCTGCAGCTGCCAAAAAAGTCAACACAGTGCTAGGCTGCGTTAACAGAGGGATACAATCAAGATCAAGTGAAGTACTAATACCACTTTACAATGCTTTGGTAAGGCCACACCTGGAATACTGCATCCAGTTTTGGTCACCACGATTTAAAAAAGATGTCGAGACTCTAGAAAGGGTACAGAGAAGAGCAACAAAGATGATTGGGGGACTGGAGGCTAAAACATATCGGGAACGGTTGCTGGAATTGGGTATGTGTAGTTTAATGAAGAGAAGGGTGAGGGTTGACATGATAGCAGTGTTCCAATATCTCAGGGGCTGCCACAAAGAAGAGGGAGTCAAGCTATTCTCCAAAGCACCTGAAAGCAGGACAAGAAGCAATGGATGGAAACTAGCCAAGGAGAGAAGCAACCTAGAACTAAGGAGAAACTTCCTGACAGTTAGAACAATTAACCAGTGGAACAACCTGCCTCCAGAGGTGGTGAATGCTCCAACATTGGAGGTTTTTAAGAAGAGACTGAACAGCCATTTGTCTGAAATGGTATAGGGTTTCCTGCCTGAGCAGGGGGTTGGACTAGATGACCTCCAAGGTCCCTTCCAACTTTATTATTATTATTATTATTATTATTATTATTATTATTATTATTATTATTATTATTATTATTATTATTATTATTACTACTACTACTACTACTATTATTATTATTATTATTATTATTATTATTATTAAAAAAAATCACCTTCTTTGACAGCTATCACACAAATAAAAGTAACGTAACCACCGTGAATGGTAGTCTCCTGTTCTGGTTGGGGCTTTTCTAATCTCAGAGCTGGCCCTTCATTAATATGACAGCTTGTAAACTGTCTACAGTTTGATCCCTAGATATATATCAAGAGAAAAGACGGGTACTGCCCTAAAAATCTTCTGACTGACTTCATTATACCCCCAGAATTCCTAATACCACTTTTCAGAAGTTCCACTAGGTGCCTGATACTAACAAACGTGACAAATTTCCAGGGAACTTGTCCTCAGTCAAAAATGCATTCTCCCACTTCAGGTTTTCTCCTCACCACTGCCCACTGATTCTAGCTTAGCCACAAAAATGGTGCTGCTGCACAATTATCTATTGCCTGAAGCAACTTGTAGAGAGAAAAAAAAGACATGGTGACAATTTGCTACACTTGCTCAGGAAGCTATTTTAAAAGTCAGATTGCTCCTTTCCCAATTACCTCCTGCTGAGAAAGGAGAAGCTGGTCCAAAATTGTGCAAAGAGAAGCATATAATTCTACACACTATAGAGCTCATAACAGATAACTGAAATGACCAAACAGACTGAGGAGTACAGCAGTCAAGTCTACCTTAATGCCTTCTTTAATATTTAAGCATGATTCTTAATTCAATGGTTATGTTCTCAGAAAGTGGTTGTTATGGATTAAAAGGAAACCAAGACATCAACAAAGGCTTCTGCTTAGACTGGTCTCTGTACTAAAGTATGGATTGATGAGCACATAGTGAGGATGTAGAATGTCTTTTCAGGTTCCAGTTTCCAGAAACAGTTGAATGAAGCATCATTACCAAACCTCATGATACTGAGAAATAGGAAGAGAAAAATTTCCCCACGTGACTGTGCCAGATATAAAAGTAAGTGCTGCAAAGATGCACATAAGGATATAGCTGGAAGCTTATATCACAAAACAACTAATCTAAGGTATGACTAAAAGCACAGGATTGCACGTCTCCCTTCCTTATATCTTATACATACCTTACAAGAAATATGTAATATTAGCCTAAACAATTGAAGAAGCTTCTTGGATGAGAAGCAAAACGTTTTCAAGAAAAAACTAATAAAGTCCAGTTGTCTCTTGAACAGCATCTTTGGGACAGTTAGCCTCTTTTATTAACTGGAGAACACATTGATGGAGCTCTGTCCACCTAGTTGAGCACAGAACCAGTCCCTACAATTGAGAACTCAAGTGGCCAATCTCAACAAGAAAGGGATGAAAACAAGGTGTACTACAAAATAAGAGATCAATAGCAGCACATTTATGGAAATGAAAAGTTTGCTGAAGCATTAAAAAGGCTATTTTAAAATAACAAGGAGGTATCTGTTCTTCATAATGAAAATACTGACGGAATTCACATGACACACTCATGCATAGTGTGGGAAGTCAGCCTCCAAGAGAAGGAAATATTAAAAAGGGCAGGAAAAATATATTTTCTCAAAGGATCTTAAAGAGGCAGAAAAGCATGCCCAGTTTCTTAATATCCCCAATTCTCCCTCCCCCATGCAGAAACCAGCTCTATAGAAATGCAGATGTAAACCATTCAGGAAGGTTGAAGCTAGAAGATTAAGAAGACAAAGACACATAAAATCTACATACCCCACCCAAACTCTAAGACAGGACATAATAGGATTAACCCATAGATGCCAAAGGACACATCCAGACACGGGTCAAAAATACATGACACAGGAAATACAAAGCCTCAAACAGGAACAGGAAACAACCTCAAGAGCCCCAGAGGGTATAAAAACCCACTACCTACATGTACTCTCTTTTTTTTCTTCCACAGCCATCTTTCTCTCTGGCTCTCCTCTCCAATAAACTGCAACCTTCTTCCTAAAGCAGTCGCCATGTTGTTTATTCCCGGCTTGGACTGAACCATGATGAAGACTTTTCCTTCAACAATAGTTAGAAAGGGCTACCATATTTGGTCAGCAAGAATGCAGACAACTAGAAGATGGGCAGCAAGGAGAGTTTTCCATATCCTTTTGCTGCTGACTAATGGCTATCAAGAGTTCTGCAGACACTCCAGATTGAATAGCCCCATATTTACAGCATTCCCCTCCTAAAAACCATTCTATATGGCAGAGGTCCCCAACCTTTTTGCACCAGGGACTGTTTTCATGGAAGACAATTTTTCCATGGACCAGGGGTGGGATGGGATGGAGGGGGTGGAGGTGGACGGGGGGGTTCAGGATGATTCAAGTGCCTTACATTTATTGAAAATTTTCTAAATAAACAAACGAACAAATAAATAATGCACTTATTTCTATCATTATTATATTGTATTAGATTAGATCAGTGATTTTCTGCTTCTGAGAAAGTGGGAAGGAAGAGATAGTCCTAAACTCAGCCTTCCAGCAAAACCCAGCATGTTGAAGAATTGCTGAGAACATCATGAGAAAGAGAGAGAAAGAGAGAGCAAACCAACTTGGCACTGCACTAGCCCAGCAGTCTCAGAACAGGTGCAAATGAGAGAGGAATTCCCTTGGAGACACAGTGCTTAAGGGGAAATGTATATTCTCCCCTCCCCCTCCGCAAACCGGGTAGGACCATGCTTGGCTTGCAAACTTGGGAGAGCTGCAGAAGAAAGGAGGAACACACACACACAAACCAAAATAAACCACAAAAAGCAGGCAGGAAGTTGCCAAAACACAAGGCACCTGGAGCATCAAAATAAAAGCAAAAAACTCTGGTTGAAGTGCAACAGAACCCAGCGGTCTTAGAAAAGGTGCAGATGAGAGAGAGGATCCCTTGGAGACGCAGGGCTTAAGGTGAAAGGTAGCTTCTCCCTGCCTCTATTTGCACCCTGACAAAAAGACACCCTCACAGACACATACCTTGGGAGGATCCCCCTCCAATGAGGCTTTGGGGAAGCTCCCGTTTTCAAGCTGGGCTGGCGCACGCTTGTCTTGCAAACTTGGAGAGTTGCACGAAGGGCGCGCAAGCTCAGCTGGGGTGCCAGGAGGGGGAGAGGAGGAAAGTGAGGAAGAAGAGGAGGAGGAAGAAGAAGTAGCAGGAAGAGGAGTAGCCAATTGCAAGTACAGCTCCCGGAGGACCTTTGCACTAAGCAACACAGTTTCTGCCCAGCCACACACTTGCCTCTGCCCAGACCCCTGCAGTCTTGCCTCATGTCTGAAGGTGGAAGACGTGCCTTCAGCGCACCTCCAGCTGCACAGCCCAGTTCCTAACTGGCCACAGCCCACCACCGGTCCACGGACTGGGGGTTGGGGACCCCTGCTATATGGTATTTATAAGGCTTAATTGTGCTTCAGTTGAACGGGTAATTCAAAGAATAAATCAACACTGACCAATTTAGGAATTGTATCTGACAGTTATAATAATCTATGTTTTAAAAAAAGTCAACTAGGGCTGCCAATGGGATCTTTACTGCTGCTGTCACAGACCACAATGCTCTTTGTTGGGGAGTAAGGGACTCAAGTAAATAGGTTTCCCGAGCTATTTTAATCATCTCTCTCCAAACTTACCAAAGAAGTCTTTGAATTATGCAGTGTGGAGAGAAGCCCTAAATAAAATAAGATCTCAATAAGAAGTCTTGTTAAAAAAAAATACTATAACTGAGAACTCTTTCAACTTCTGTTTATAGAAAGATTCTAAAAATAAAATGTGTTCCTAAAAATACCATTTTTCAGTGAAATCAGCTACTTGTTCCTACAGAAGGAGTGGCTGTGAGCAAGTGCTCAAAAACAAAAAGTTGCAGATTAGACAACTTTATATTCAGAAAATTATTTTTCCTTTAAAGAAGCTCAGTTTCAAAGTTTATTACCTCACCAGTCAGACAATATTCTTTTACCTTCAGCAACCAAATTTTCTTGGAAAAAATAAAGGACAAATCTAAAAAAGGGGCAAATCTGAAAACAGTCCATAAGGACGAGTGTGTGTGTGTGTGCGCTGTATGTTTATAACTTTGCTTTATAAAGTTATATCCAAGAGCAAAATCAAGAGTAACTTTACAAAAGCATATATTCTAATAAAAGAATTAAAATCAAACAGTAAATGTAAATTTATCTTTAAAAGGCAATTCAATTCCAATACTGTTCATATGAATGTGAAGATTGTGCCTTAAGAGGTACCATTTGTACAGTAAAAAGTTAGATGACGAAAATAAAGAACGAAAGTGAGTTTTGAAAAATAAATAAGTCTAAAGGACAGTTTTCTGAAATAAAGAACTGTCCTTTATAACTATATAACTATATAACTATATCTATATCTATCTATCTAACTATATACACACATATACATATACATATACATATACATATACATATACATATACATATACATATACATATACATATACATATACATATACATATACAGTCATGGCCGAAATTGTTGGCACCCCAGAAATTTTTCCAGAAAATCAAGTATTTCTCACAGAAAAGTATTGCAGGAACACATGTTTTGCTATACACAGGTTTATTCCCTTTGTGTGTATTGGAACACAACAAAAAAGGGAGGAAAAAAAGCAAATTGGACATAATGTCAAACAAAACTCCAAAAATGGGCTGGACAAAATTATTGGCACCCTTAACTTAATATTTGGTTGCACACCCTTTGGAAAAAATAACTGAAATCAGTCGCTTCCTATAACCATCAATAAGCTTCTTACACCTCTCACCCGGAATTTTGGACCACTCTTCCTTTGCAAACTGCTCCAGGTCTCTCTTATTGGAAGGGCGCCTTTTCCCAACAGCAATTTTAAGATCTCTCCACAGGTGTTCAATGGGATTCAGATCTGGACTCATTGCTGGCCACTTCAGAACTCTCCAGCGCTTTCTTGCCATCCATTTCTGGGTGCTTTTTGACGTATGTTTGGGGCCATTGTCCTGCTGGAAGACCCAAGATCTCGGACGCAAACCCAGCTTTCTGACACTGGGCTCTACAGTGCGACCCAAAATCCTTTGGTAATCCTCAGATTTCATGATGCCTTGCACACATTCAAGGCACCCAGTGCCAGAGGCAGCAAAACAACCCCAAAACATCATTGAACCTCCACCATATTTCACTGTAGGTACTGTGTTCTTTTCGTTTTCGGTAAACAGTAGAATGATGTGCTTTACCAAAAAGCTCTATCTTGGTCTCATCTGTCCACAAGACGTTTTCCCAGAAGGATTTTGGCTTACTCAAGTACATTTTGGCAAACTGTAATCTTGCTTTTTTATGTCTCTGTGTCAGCAGTGGGGTCCTCCTGGGTCTCCTGCCATAGCGTTTCATTTCATTTAAATGTCGACGGATAGTTCGCGCTGACATTGATGCTTCCTGAGCCTGCAGGACAGCTTGCATTCCTTTGGAACTTGTTTGGGGCTGCTTATCCACCATCCGGACTATCCTGCGTTGCAACCTTTCATCAATTTTTCTCTTCCGTCCACGACCAGAGAGATTCGCTACAATGCCATGGGTTGCAAACGTCTTGATAATGTTGCGCACTGTGGACAAAGGCAAATCTAGATCTCTGGAGATGGACTTGTAACCTTGAGATTGTTGATATTTGTCCACAATTTTGGTTCTCAAGTCCTCAGACAGTTCTCTTCTCCTCTTTCTGTTGTCCATGCTTAGTGTGGCACACACAGACACACAATGCAAAGACTAAGTGAACTTCTCTCCTTTTTATCTGCTTTCAGGTGTGATTTTTATATTGCCCACACCTGTTACTTGCCCCAGGTGAGTTTCAAGGAGCATCACATGCTTGAAACAATCTCGTTTACCCACAATTTTGAAAGGGTGCCAATAATTTTGTCCAGCCCATTTTTGAAGTTTTGTTTGACATTATGTCCAATTTGCTTTTTTTCCTCCCTTTTTTGTTGTGTTCCAATACACACAAAGGGAATAAACCTGTGTATAGCAAAACATGTGTTCCTGCAATACTTTTCTGTGAGAAATACTTGATTTTCTGGAAAAATTTCTGGGGTGCCAACAATTTCGGCCATGACTATACATATACATATACATATACATATACATATACATATACATATACATATACATATACATATACATATACATATACATATACATATACATATACATATACATATACATATACATATACATATACATATACATATACATATACATATACATGTACATAAACAAACTAAGCGAACATTGGGATGGAATAAGAAAAACTAAAACAGTTTTTATTGTTAAAAGATCAAGCTTTCATTGGCTAACTGCCAATGTCATCAGGATGGAAACGCTGGGGTGGGGAGATCGCGTTTATACTTTATACTGTTTGTGTCTCTGCACTCCATTCATGGAGCGTGTCACCAGTCTGTTTGTTGAGGCCAGCCGTATTCCTTTGAGTTGTCGTGCATCCATTTTGGGAGGATATAGTTGTCTCTGGGTGTCTGTTGTCAAAAGTGGATTGTTGACAGTTCCGTGTGTTATAGCCATAGCTCTAGTCATTGCCTGTGTTCTTATACCAGAGGTTCTAAATAGTTGTTTTTCTTCT
Source organism: Vipera berus (assembly GCF_964194415.1). Lineage (NCBI taxonomy): Eukaryota > Metazoa > Chordata > Lepidosauria > Squamata > Viperidae > Vipera > Vipera berus. The sequence goes on from NC_138202.1 coordinate 42,710,609, forward strand.
TCCCTGTGTTCTACAATGCAGGGTGGTTGTATGTTTGTGCAATCTTGATTTTGATACAATGAGGCGCTCTGTAAGTGCTTGCGCTGTTTGCCTCCATATGTGTGTGTGTGTGTGTGTGTGTGTGTGTGTGTGTGTGTGTGTATATGTGTGTGTGTATGTGTATGTGTATATGTATGTACAGCAATCACTGCGATAGCACTGCATGATTCCATGTTCAATACCTGCCAGTTCTGACTAAGATGATCAGTAGCAGCTGATGTGAAAAGTCTCTCCCAGTGACCTTGGACAGCCACCACCAATGTAAACAGGCAATCATGAGCTATAAATCCTATATAAGGTAACTCAGCTTCCTAGCATCCCTTTAAGCTTCTGCTCGTTCTTTCCCCAAAGGAAATGCTACTTAGGAACGGTTTGGATTCTGTTTCCAAAAGGTGCTTCAGAGTACACAGGGGGATAAATGTAGCATCTCTCTGCAATGCTTTATATAGCAAGGGGGGGAGGGCAAACTTTTTCAGGCTAAAGAATCTGTGGTTAATTAAAAAGGAAGTCTTGGAAACTCTGATCGCGAGGCAAAATCCTAGAAATGGAAAACTGGCAACAAAGTGAAACTCGTACTTCTTGCAATTTATTTATGCTCCTCCATTTATGATCAGTGTCAAGTATTAGAGGCAAACTGCAAAATTAACATTATAGTAAATGTATTAGCATCCTTACTGTAGTGCATTTACTATAAAACATAAATGCAAACATTCCATTTTAAATTAAAACTTGAATTTCACAATAATATGGGAGGTTAATATTTCACTCAAGTCAATGTTCAGTGACTGGGAAGTGATTGCTTTTCCCTAGAAAAATTGCTACAGATGCCTTTGGGTGCATTTGACTGAATATTCTCTCTCACATTCTCTCTCCATCTCCCTCATGCTTAGTTTTTTTTATGGAATCCCATCAAATTCTTGCAGTACCCTAAAATTCTATATAGCACACAATTGACACACAGACCCTAAAACAGCTTGGTCTGCTTTAAATCTCTTGGGGAAGCAACAACTGTGTTCCAAGGAACTGTCCAAAGTACTGCAGAAAGCCCCTTTCCCTTCTGTTTACCCTTCCAGCAGACAGCAGTAGTGATGGCAACTGTAGTGACCATGAATTTTCCAGCTATACTGAAATATAAGAATTCCCAACTGCTTTGACTGGCAGGAAGCTCTAGAGATTTTATTTTGACACATGTAAAAAGTACCAAGACAGGTTATATCATAGGACTGTAGATTGGAAAGACTCTTAGTGATCATTTATTTCAGCTCTTCTTGGTGTAGAACCTGCTAGAGCAGGGGTCTCCAGCCCCTGGGCTGAGGCCCACTACTGGGCTGGGCCCTGTTTGGAAAGGGCTGAGCAGGGGGGTGGCCAGTGCACACAAGCCTAAGCACAGTTTGACTTGTACAAGCGGTGGCCCAGTGCACATCGCCGCAGCTCAACTTGATGGCCCAGCACATGCATGCACATGCGGCTCAACTTGCGCAAGCGGTGGACCGGTTTCCCTCTCCCCCCCAAGCCATAAAGATTGGGGACCACTGTGCTAGAGCATCTCTGACAAATGAAAAATTCCATTGAAGGAGAACACGCCATTTAATTTTTAATATTTTTTTTAGTGTATAGCATACATAGCCAAGGAAGTCTACACTGCTTTTTACACAGAGTAGTTCTTGCAGCCTAAGATTGCTAGTTCATTTTCTTCACTCATGAGCACTATCCACAGAACACCACAGGGGGTGAACTAGCTTTGCACGAACTGGCTAACAGTATTCGGGGGCTCTCGGGTCACCCGGGCTTTCTTCTTCTGACCTTGCTCACATCCAGACAGGTCTGGCAGCAGCTCACACTTCTCCATTGAACGTTGCTAGTTTTTCCCACAAGAGTGGTACCTATTTATTTACTTACATTTTTACATGCTTACACTTCAAGTGACACAGTCTATTTCACGTCGGTGGCAGCTGACAAATTTTTTTATATTTTTTATTTTAATTCCATTTATATCCCGCCCTTCTCCGAAGACTCAGGGCGGCTTACAAGCTTAGCAGTAGCCTTCATTCTATGTATATGCCTGCTTATTAGGGCTTTCACACACACCCCAAGCGGCATTATTACAAAGTAATAATTGCCCCCAACAATCTGGGTCCTCATTTTACCTACCTCGGAAGGATGGAAGGCTGAGTCAACCTTGAGCCTGGTGGGATGTGAACCTGCACTAATTGCAGGCAGCTGGTGTTACTTAAGGAGGCATTAGCCCACTGCCTGAATCCCTTTCCTTTAATGTTAATTCACTGGTTCCAGTCCTTTCCTTTAGATCAGGGGTGTCAAACTGCCGGCCCGTGGGCCGGATGCGTCGCAACGAAACCACGCCCACCCCATTGCCGGCAATAGGGAAAAAGCTCCGATATGTCACGCGACATCACGTGACATCGCAAGTTTGACATGTCTGCTTTAGATCAAAAAAGAATAAGTCTTCTTCTTCGCCCATGGGACAGTTCTTAAAATACTTGAATATTACTGACATATCTTCCCTCAGTTACTTACTCTAGGCTGGATCTTTAACAGTTTGTCATGGGACCTGGCTTCCACATTCATCATCTTCATAGCCCTCCTCTGAACTGGCTCCAACTTATCACTGCGATGTGAATTTAACAAAATACTCTTACAGCCTATTACCTGCCAACAATTTCAGATCCAATGTCGACACGTTCACAATAGTTCTGAAGCCCAGCTATGGAACTTTTCAGAAGGCTATAAAATCCTTCAGTATAAGCAACAAATCATCACCTGAAACAGAACACATACACAAAATAGGCTTGCCAGGTAGCATCTCCAGCCAGACTCTCAGCAGCATCTGCTTCCACAGCTGGTTAAATAAGCTCAGCATATGATCAGGAGGAAAGCCTGCCATCAAAGGAATTTGGAGATATATCTAGTCCAGTGGCTTCCAACACATAAAAGGCTCGCTCTTTCTAGTGAAACTGTTTTTTCACGTCTTCTTCAAACAGCGTTAACACTGAGCATGGATTCAGATGGCATCAAATAGAAACTAAGTTTCAAGCATTAATTTAAATGTTGCCAGCACTTTCCACCCTTGTGATTATACATTATTCAATTTCAACTGAAATAAGGAATGAATGCTTTTTAAAATAATTTGTTCAAATATTAGTGAATGTAAAAATACTTCTATCTAGCTCTGCTTTTTCCATTTTTATTAATTTAAAATATTTGGGGGATGTACTTCTAGTTTTGTTTTTCCTCATGCCACCTCCTAACCAGGTTATGTTAACTTTTTTTCTTCTTTTAATAAATTGCTAGAATTTTAAAGAAATCTTTTGTGTTCCAAAACGTTGAGTTCCTGAACCATTATTAAGACAAGAATAAAGAAAATACAAAGTGAAATTACAATGTTGTACTTCATACATTCTTGCTTTCTAATAGTTTTGAGAGTTTTCCCCACTAGGTCCCCTCAGACTGACAACATAACAAGTTATTTGAGAGTTTTTAGAATAACCTTCCTTGCAGGATGTTAATGAAACTTGAAATATGTAATGGAGATAGTTAGTGAACTAAGGTCCAGTAAAAAATGGATTACTGTAATTATACACTGATATTCAGATTCATTCACAATATCAGGAAGTCTGAAAAACTATTTTAATTGAATCATCAGTTAGTGGCAGTAGAGTAAACCTTTTTTTAAAAAAACCCATCATTTTGAAGCTCAGAAAAAATATTATCTGCTCTAATAATAATCATTAATTCCTTGAATGTTATTTTTAATTATCGTTGCTTGACTCAGAGGTGCATTGTATATACCATATTTGCACTGCACAAACGTACTGCTCATTTTAAGTCACTGTCAGTACTGAGTCATGGCCAAAAAAAGAAGATAGATCAGAATAAAAACAGTTCATATCATATGACTATTTGTGCAACATGCCTATTCAAGATGAAATGTACCATAGCTGACTCAATTAATTTAATTTTCTGGATTCACATAAAATGCCAAATCACTTGGCCTGGGTGCACTAAGCTAAAACATAGTTTATGGCTTAACATGGTAGGGGAACATAGCTATTGATTGGTATTTTAGGCTGCTGTGTTTTTAATTGATGTGATGACTCCCCAGGATGCTTCCCCAGTTATCTCTCCAGATATCAGCTCACAAGAAGATGAACCAGTTCCAGGCACCTCTGGAGGTGAATTGGTTAATGGCTCCAAGCAGCCTCTGAGAAGGATTTAGCTCAAACACAGCTGCAGAGGACAGCCCCAAAGCTCCAGGTGGAGAAAGCATGCAGCTGGAGCCAGTTAGTGGTGAGGAAAATGAATTGCCTGCTGCACCTGATCCAAGAACCTTGCTTTGAATTGACACCCTGCCTTGACTTAGTTTGTGCCTGGTGAACTCTGGGCTTTTCTTGCCTTGTGAACCCTCTAGTATTGTGGATTTAATTTTGCCAGGTGGGTTTATTTTGATTGGGAAACTTTCAAGTGTTTTGTGGACTCATTGGCCATTACTTTGTGGACTAGCATTGGGCTGCTTGTGGCTGGACTTAATTGGGACAGTTCTGGGTTTTTGGTGGAGGGAGTTGTAGGAGACTATTAATAAACCCACTAAACCACAGTTACATGGGTGTTATGTGTGAGCAGGATAGCAAAATTGATGTTTTTAGCAGATATTACTACTTGCTTGATCTGTCCTTTGAAGCTACACAGGATCAGGACTGCTTAGTGTTTGGATGGGAAACTACCAGAAACTTCTGGGTTGTAAACTGAACTGATAAATAAATATCCATATAATCTAGAACATGGGTGTCAAACTCGTTGTGTCACATGACACGTTGTGACATATCACAACTTTTTTTGCATTGCCGGAGCTGGGGTGGGCACGGCCTCCGCATGATGCAATTGGCCTGCGGGCTGGCAATTTGACACCCCTGATCTAGAATAATGCAAAGTCAGATGACTTACCGTATATACTTGAGTATAAGCCGAATTTTTCAGCCCACTTTTTGGGCTGAAAAATTCCACTTCGGCTTATACTCCAGTCAACAAAAAAACTTACCGAGGACTTGTGCGCGGCCGAGGCTTTGCTGCTTCCGGGATCGCGCGCACCTCTCCCAAGCCACCGCCGTCCGGAGACCTGCCGAAGTTTGGGGAGGTTTGGGGAGGTGCGCGCGCACCTCCCCAAACCTCCCCAAACGAAGCCGGGTCTCCGTTCCTCTGCGCCCTGCCTGCCTGCTTCTTTCCACAGCGGAAAGAAGCAGGCAGGCAGGGGGCGGAGGAACGGAGACCCGGCGACGTTTGGGGAGGTTTGGGCGCCTCCCCAAACGTCGCCGGGTCTCCGTTCCTCTGCGCCCTGCCTGCCTGCTTCTTTCCACAGCGGAAAGAAGCAGGCAGGCAGAGCGCAGAGGAACGGAGACCCGGCGACGTTTGGGGAGGTTTGGGCGCCTCCCCAAATATCCCCAAACGTCGCCGGGTCTCCGTTCCTCTGCGCCCTGCCTGCCTGCTTCTTTCCACAGCGGAAAGAAGCAGGCAGGCAGAGCGCAGAGGAACGGAGACCCGGCGACGTTTGGGGAGGTTTGGGCGCCTCCCCAAATATCCCCTAACGTCGCCAGGTCTCCGTTCCTCTGCGCTCTGCCTGCCTGCTTCTTTCCGCTGTGGAAAGAAGCAGGCAGGCAGGGCGCAGAGGAACGGAGACCCGGCGACGTTTGGGGATATTTGGGGAGGCGCCCAAACCTCCCCTAACGTCGCCGGGTCTCCGTTCCTCTGCGCCCTGCCTGCCTGCTTCTTTCCGCTGTGGAAAGAAGCAGGCAGGCAGGGCGCAGAGGAACGGAGACCCGGCGACGTTTGGGGATATTTGGGGAGGTTTGGGCGCCTCCCCAAACCTCCCCAAACGTCGCCGGGTCTCCGTTCCTCTGCGCTCTGCCTGCCTGCTTCTTTCCGCTGTGGAAAGAAGCAGGCAGGCAGGGCGCAGAGGAACGGAGACCCGGCGACGTTTGGGGATATTTGGGGAGGCGCCCAAACCTCCCCAAACGTCGCCGGGTCTCCGTTCCTCTGCGCTCTGCCTGCCTGCTTCTTTCCGCTGTGGAAAGAAGCAGGCAGGCAGGGCGCAGAGGAACGGAGACCCGGCGACGTTTGGGGATATTTGGGGAGGCGCCCAAACCTCCCCAAACGTCGCCGGGTCTCCGTTCCTCTGCGCTCTGCCTGCCTGCTTCTTTCCGCTGTGGAAAGAAGCAGGCAGGCAGGGCGCAGAGGAACGGAGACCTGCCGACGTTTGGGGAGGTTTGGGGAGGTGCGCGCGCACCTCCCCAAACCTCCCCAAACTTCGGCAGGTCTCCGGACGGCGGCGGCTTGGGAGAGGTGCGCGCGATCCTGGAAGCACCGAAGCAAGTCCTCGGTAAGCTCCGGGCGGTCACTTGCTTCGCGTCTCCTGAGGGAAGGGGGGGCGACTGGAGCGGGCGTGTTTCCTCGCCTGCTGGGCGCCACGATTTGCCCGGGGAACGCGCGGGCCCCGAATAGCAGCGTGGAGCGAGGAAGCGGACAGCCAGGGCTTCCCGGAGAGCCAAGGCCACACAGGGTATTCCTGTGTATTCAGGCTTGCAAAATGGCGGATCGAGCCTCTGCTGGCGGCAGAGGCTTGCAGAAAGGCGGATCGGCTTATACTCGAGTCAACAACTTTTTCCAGTTTTTGGGGGTGAAATTGGGGGTCTCGGCTTATACTCGAGTCGGCTTATACTCAAGTATATACGGTATATTGTTGCCAAGAATGTGTCAAAGGGTTTGGCATGAAATCAGCAGCAGAGCCCAACTCAAAGGCAATTTTACAGGGCTACCAGATTTGGACTACAAAACTCCAAACAACCACTAGATGGCTACACAGAAATAAAGAAAATATGTTCATTGTCATTTCATTCAGGTTTTTGCAGCCTAGATCTTGAGCTTTTAGTGAAAGGGCAAAAAATATTTATTGAATCAATTTATATAGTTGTCGAACTCAGTATGTGATTCTGGATGGTGAGCAATAACAAAATAAAAATAAAAATCACAACAAACAAAAATGAAAATACATAGCAGTTGAGAAAGTATTACAGCCCAAAATCACTAACATATCCAGAAGATTGGTCTCTTCACTTACTTAGAGCTCCAAAGCTGGATACAGAACCAGCTTTTTAAGGCTGTATAAAAGGCTAGCAGGGTCAGGCCCATCCTGATCATCAGAGGGAGAATGTTCCATCAATGGAGCAGCAGAAAAGGCATGCCTTCTGGGCTCTACATACTGGCATTCCTTAATTGATGGGCCAGAATCTGACTGGACTGAATGGGTAGAAACAACCAGTTTGAGACAATCCCTCAAGTAACCCAATCCCAAGCCATGCAGGGCTCTAAGAGTTCTAACCAACACCTTGATTTGCACTCAGAAGCACACTGGCCACCAATCCAGCTCATGAAGTAGTGGTGTTATATGTGCCAGGTAACCAACACCTACTTGGTAATAAGCCAGCCCCATATAGAATGAATTGCAGTAATCCATACAGGAGGTCACAAGGTCACATGATGATACTAAGCAGGGGCTCCCAATCCAAGAATAGGCACAACTGATGCACAACATGAAATTGTGCAAAGGCCCTCCTAACCATGGCTACCACTTGCTCTTCAAGCAGGAGCCCACATTGTGCACTCTCACCATCATCATCTAGTTAATGGTATGTTATCCTATTTTATCTTGCATAAATAAATGCAACTTTTATTCATGGATTTCTTCATCCAACTGTTAAGAAGAGACTATATGCTAGTAGAGAAACTCAGCGGCAAACTCAGTAAGATTTGTACACAATAGGACCAGATGTAAAAGAAGACAGGGCACCTGTCCATTTCCTAATTCTGTAGGCAAGAATATTTTAGCTGATGCCACCAGCAGAACAACCAATTATTAAAAATGTATGACCTCTGTTCTTTTATGTATCTAGCTATACTGGATATAAATTAATTATATAGAAGAAATTAATTTAAAATTAATTGAAATTAAGAAAAAGTTTGTAATGGGAATCTTTTTTTAAAAAAAAACAAATACTGCAGGAGATGTGCAAGAGAACTTGCCAGGAATCTGTGCTAATGGGATTAACCAATAAGCACAATCCAAAAGTGTATTATTACATTGTAAACCATCCTTTTTCCTCTCTTAAGAAATATAAAGATACATTGTTGCTTTATAAATGTATATTTTAAAGCAAAGGTGTCAAACTCACAATGTCACATGATGTGTTGCGACGTATTGCAACTTTTCCCCATTGTCCGCAATTGGGTGGGTGCAGTTTCAGCGTGACGCATCTGGCCTGTGGGCCGACAGTTTGACACCCCTGCTTTAAAGGGTACAATATGATCTATATAGAATAAGTGCCACTGAAAATACACAGTAATCATTAAAATGAATTCTTGAGCATTTGTCTTTTGGAAGCAACATTTTCAGAATTTACTTTTATCTTACACATTTATTATTGCAAATATAATAATATCTAATATATGCATTAGTTATAAGTATCTTCTGGGTATTCTGTGGATTTGTTCATTCATACATTTATATTCCATTCTGTGGTTCTAAAAAACATTCCTGTCACATAAGAAACCAAATCAAAAACAAGTCAAACAGAACAAAACTGAAAACCAAATACAGTATATGGTCTCGTCTTTTCGGGCCTCTGAAGATGTTGCATTTCAATGCACATAACCACCAGCTAACAAGTGCAAGAGCACTTAGGCTAAGAACTGGGCACACCGATACCCTACATTTGAAGAACTATTGATTGGGGAAAGCTGGCATGATCTACCTGTACATAAAAGAATGCTGCACGGGGCTAGCAGTTGAGCCTTCAAATGATTGAATGGTGCATCCAAATCCAGAGACGAGAACTACTACTAGCTGAGAACTGATGTGCCTAAGAATTTGCCTGCCTGTCTTCATTACTTTTCCCATTTCTCTTCTTTTTCTATATACTTAAAATGAATGTGGAGAAATATTGCTCAACTTAAAAAAAATGGCATATACTATCCAAAACCTCTTCTATCAGAAATGGCATTGCTGGTGCTACATTAGCTTTCCTTCTCTCATTCATTCATAAATCATATTTATAGGCCATCCAAATCATAGCAACTCTGCAGGCCATGAGCTGTAAGAAGAAAGTGGGATAGAGAGAAATTTTTCACTCTGAAAACTTCAGAAATTAGGTTCATCAAATAGGATTAAGTGAAAGAAGATTTGGGCAGCTGTCTGCAAGTACTTTTTCAAATAACAAATAGCAAACTTACACAATGTATTGTTAGAAGATATCATTATGGTAATTACGTTAAGTGGCATAGATAATTTGAAAAAGGGGGTTAAGCCAGTTCATCTACAGTTATTAATCATGGGGTAAACAGTGCCTACATATGCAAAAGACGAATGTCATGAATACAAAATTGTGCAAAGAAATCACACAGGAGAACTCATGCCTCTGTGTTCTCTTGTGGGTTTCCCAAAAGCATTTGGCTGGCCGCTGATGAAACAAAATGCTGAAGTAGAGGGTTCCTGATCTGATCTTGCACGGCTCTACACACACACACACACACACACACCACAGCTGATGTTCCTCGATATAGAAACTCTGAAATGCATGAAGTTAGTACTCAGAAAAGATTTCTGTCTATTAAGCTTCCTTGATTGTTCTTTTAAAAACTAAACAGTAAATGGACAGGGAAAAGACACCTAAATATAGAACTCTGGCAAAACCCCAGAGCTGGAATCTGTCTTTGGTAGTTATGGAACTGATGAGGCAATCTCTGTGGAGTAGATGCCATTTTCATTTACTAAAGGATCAGGATTCATTATGCTTTCTTGGTTTTTTAAAAGTCAATCTATGTTCCAGTATGCGAATGTTAAGGCCCCAGCTAAAGTAATGATTAAATTTATTATTTTGAGGAGTACTTTGTACTGTGCCTTCTTAAATGTCTGTTTTGATGTTGCTTTTATTACTGTTTGTCCCTTTTATATGGGTAAGCTCCCTTGGGAGAGCTTTTCACCATAAATGTAGGCCAGAAATATTCTAAATAAAATGTCATCTCTTATTATTGAACTCTTTTGAAAAATCGCTTCCTGATTCTTCTTGAGTTGTCAAGAATATTAGAACTGAACATCTATCTGGCAGTCGGTTGGGATGGATGCTCTTTATAAAAACATGAAACACAAAAATTACTTATTCTTCTCTTAATAGCAGTCAAATGGAAATAGAAAGCATAACCATTAAAAGTAGTTATGCCAGAATCTGAATTATAGCATTAATGATAAATCTGGCATACTAACAAAGGGCTCCTAAATTCAACAACTTTGGGGAAAAAAATCTGCTTTTTTTCAAATATAATAACAATATAATGACAGCTCTTTTCCCATCATTCAGACACCTATGTTTCTAAATAGTTTTCAAACATATGTTTTTATTTTAAAAAAATCCAAATATGGAAGTTAATTTATAAGACTGTCAACACCAATAATACAGATATAACCACATGCTGAAATGTGTAGGTGTTTGTTTGGCTCTGTGCAACAAAACAAAGAGACGAAAAGAAAAGAGGTACCATTTCAAAGTAATCAACTTCCTCAGTACATACATAATACAATCAACTGCAATAGAGAAGAATCTCCCTGCAATTCACCATGAAGATTTTGGCATATTTTGTGTCCCTGAAAATGTACCTTTTCTCCCGGCTGTGTAATCCTTCCATTTGTCTGCCAGTTCTCCCTCACCAATTTAGGCACTTATTAAACCGTCTTCCTGCCTGGCACAATCTTCCAATTCTAACACACTGCTGCAGGTATTGTCACGATAAGATAGAAGTGAACAGTATCTTAAAGCTCATCATTTCTTACCTGGCTCTGTGCAGTTCTTTTTGTGTGACTCATTATGTGATGCCATCAATTTTCTATTCCTCCATAATTCTGACAGAACACTTTGGTTTTCAACAGCTGACTCTTGTCCTGCACAAAGACAGACACTGTATTTGTAAGGGCAAAAAGGACTTTGGGTTATCCATATACTGTATATATAATTCTTTCCATTAGAAAACCATAATCTGAGACTAAAATGGAAGTTGCCTCCTACTGAATCAAACCATTAATATATCTATCAAACCATTAATATATCTATCACCATGAATTCTCCACCGTATTAGCTGGAAAGGAGTGTCTGATAATTTTTTTGACATATATAAACTATATATGGACTGATGCATAATAGAAAAATATCCCAGACAAGAAGAGGGATGGGAAGGTGATAAGGAAGAAAGACAAAAAGTGCTATAGTGGTTACAGTATTGGCTTCAGAAATCAGGATGTGCAATGGAGGTTTTTGTGTGACCTTGAACTAACAGAATAGAGAATATTCTTTATTGGCCAAGTGTCATAAGACACACAAGGAATTTGTCTCTGGTGCATAAACTCTCAGTATACACACAAGCAACAAAGTGATAAATCATAAGATACAAAACCATCTCATAGAGTTGTGAAAAAGTAAGATATCACCATTAATACTAATAATATGCAGAAAGTTCCATCCTGATCATGTGAGTGATCAACACAGCCCAGTTAATCACTTAACTGTGATGAGCAAGAATACAACATGGTAGATAAGCATGGGACTATCTATGGAGGGACATGCAGGCATAGAGTTATAGAATTGCAGAATCACGGGATTAGATTCTTTTCTAACCTCTTGCTCAGGGAGGGAATCTAACAGACAAATGGCTATTCAACCTTTGATTGAAAACCTGGAGGCTAAAACACATAAGGAACTGGGTACGTCTAGTTAAATGAAGATAAGGACGAGGGGGGAACGTGATAGCAGTGTTCCAATACCTCAGGGGTAGCCACAAAGAAGAGGGAGTCAAGATATTTTCCAAAGCATCTGAGGGCAGAACAAGAAGAAACAGATGGAAACTAATCAAAGAGAGAAGCAACCTAGAACTAAGGATAATTTTCCTGACAGTTAGAACAATTAATCAGTGGAACAACTTGCCTCCAGAAGTTGTGAATGCTCCAACACTGGAAGTTGTGAAGAAAAAACTGGACAACCATTTGTCTGAAATGGTATAGGGTTTCCTGCCTAAGCAGGGGGTTCTGTTCTGCTCTGTTCTGTTCTGCTCTGCTCTATTCTATTCTATTATTCTACCCTACCCTACCCTACCCTACCCTACCCTATTCTATTATTTTGAGTTTGTATCTTTTTCTGTAAAACTTCCACCCATTGATTCTTGTCCTACCAAGAAGAATAAAATCACAGCCTTGTCCCTGGAATATTCCTCCATGTTTTAGAAGGCCACTCCAATGCCACCCCTTAGTCTTCTTTTCTTTAGGCTAAATACAGCCATTTTCTTTAACTGTTGTTTATAGGATACAGCTTCCAAAGCCCTTACCATCTTTGTTGCTACTCTTCATAGTCTGTCTGGTTCTTCAGCTTTCTTTTTGTATTATAGCAAGCAAACCTGGATACAACCCAAGTAGTCTTCTTTTATTGACAGTAATTGAGACTAGGAACTTCATCACTAAGTGATGTGGTCATAAGGTATGTCAATCGATCATGCTGACTTACAATGGAGTTGCGTGGTTACCATTTGCGACATCCTGCCAGTTTCCCCATTGATTTTGCTTTTCAGAAGGCAGCAGCCATGGTTGCAAAGGGCAATCACATAACCATGGGACACTTCAATGTCATCATTGCAAGTAGTCACCAAGTGTCCAAATCATGATCATGTGACAATGGAGAAACTGCAACAGCCATGAATATGAGGAATCATCCTAAATAAACCTCTTCAGGGTCACAATTTTGAACAGTTGCTGAATGAGTGAACATTAAGCAAGAACTAGATTACCTGTATTGCAGATATGATCTGATTAGTATGGGGTAAAACTGGCTCATGTTTAATCTGTGGTCTACACATCCAGCTCCTTCTTCAAATACTATTGCTAAAACAGGTACCACTTACCTTGTGTACAGGTACAAGGTAAGTGGTACCTGATTTTTCCTATCTAAATGCAGAACCCCACAGTTTTTTGGATGATGTTCAAGATTTCTGATATCCTTTTGAACCTTGAGCTGGTCTTCTGAGGTATTAGCAATCCCACCCTAATTTGTATCATTGCAAATTTGATTAGCATTCTTCTACTCCCTCATCTAAATCATTTATACAAATGTTGAAGAGCACTTAGTAGCATTCCAAAAAAAATCAGGTATATATTCCTCAATGATAGAGCCCAGCACAAATTATAAATTGGCAGAAAATAAGAACAATAACAACAAAAAATAAAAGAATTTAAGAAGTGGGAGGAAAATGAACATTTGCTTCACTATTCTCCTTCAGTTCAACAGCCAGGCGAACAGAAGTAATAAAACAATATACACAAGACTCGTACTGTTCTCAGTTAATAGATGGTTACTTCAAAAATCCCTTTCAAGTGTACTATGCAGAGACAATTTCAAATAAGCCTTTATTCCAGAGATACCCAGTAGGAACCTGCCATTTAAATTCTCACAGAAATGCTAGCTTTAGAAGCAGAGTAATATAGGCCCCCTGGGCTCATTCATACAGGTCAGGATTAAAAAAATAAAATGGGAAAAGTTCATGAAGTGGGCTTAATACCTTGTAACTTATCAATCTTACAGTTATACAACTGAAAATGCAAAAGGTAAAAAAATTAATGTAATGCAATGTATTTACAATGGAACAAATATAAGAATAGAAAGAACAGAACAGAGCAGAACAGAACAGAACAGAACAGAATAGAATAGAATAGAACAGAACAGAACAGAATAGAATAGAATAACTTTATTGTCACTTTGAATGTACACTTATCGGTATACATTAAAATGAAATATCATGGCATTCAGCTCTCAAAGGGTCAGCACCTCCAATATACACTACATAAATATGACAAAAATACATACATATATACATAAATACATAATTATGCATATACCCACATATATTACATGACACAGAGAAATAACAGTCTAGTTCGGATTATGTATACATGTGCATGGCACGAAAAATGAATCTTGCAAGTTTACCAGATGGTTGGCATTGGGAACAAAGCTATCATAGAATCGGGTAATCCTCCTAGAAATACTTCAAAACCTCCTCCCAGAGGGGAGCAACAGAAACAGACATAAAGTGGGTGTGTGGGGTCTCTAACAATGCTTTTAGCTGTAAGCACATAGAGCTTATAAGCAGCATCCTGAATACCAGGAAGCGGGCTTCCTATTATCTTCTCGGCTGTCCTTACCATTCTCTATAGGGACTTTCTATCTGAGGCGCTGCTGCCACCAAACCAGACAGTGATGCAGTTTGTTAAAATGCTTTCAATCATGCCTCTGTAAAAAATGGCCAGACAGAAGGAGAGAGATGTGGTCTCCTCATCTGATGCAGAAAATGCAGATGCTGGTTTGCATGCTTCACTAAGGATGACGTGTGGAGAGTCCAATTCAGATTGTTAGTTATCTGCATCCCCAGATACTTAATACTGTTGACCATCTCTATAGCTGAATCCTTGATACTGAGTGGAGTATGACTATGCCGGCTCTTTCTGAAATCTACAATGATCTCCTTTGTTTTATCAACATTTAGAACCTGGTTAGTTTTATTGCATCAGTCAACCAGAGCCTTCACCTCTTCCCTATAAGCATCTTCATTGTCATCCCGGAGAAGACCCACCACTGCCATGTTGTCTGCATACTTCACATTATGATTCATATGAGATTTGGCAGAGCAGTCGTGGGTCATCAAGGTGGACAGTAGAGGGCTCAGCACACAGCCCTGTGGAGAACCTGTATTCAAGGAGATGGAATTGGAAACTTTCCATAGAATCCATATCATGAGAGAGTTTTGTAGGAGTTAACTATATTTTTATTTCCACAAATAAAACTTGGCATGGAAATGCAAACATTGCAAGGATTTTATTAGATATATGAGTGGAGGACTACACACTTCTGTTAATCATCTGTCCAGTAACTTCTAAAACATTTTTCCCTTCTCTACAGGTATTTCCCCATTGCCTGTAAAGAGTTGGTTGGAATGAGCCACCAGGAACCATTGGCTTATCAATATGGATGTCTATGCATATGCATCCACATTAAATGAAACTGAAAGGGCACTCATTCAAAGTTGATTACATGAACAAAAATACTCATTTTTTTAAAAAAGGTGATGATAGAATATATGTACCGGTATATCTTTTCTTGTACACTAATTTAGAATCAGTGCTGAATTCAAACATTTCTCTAAAAAGGATTTTACGCTTTAAAATTTGAGGCATGCTGGATGCTTATATAGTTTTGATCATCTTTCCCCAGGAACCTCTACTAGGTACAATTCATATTTTTCTATCTTGAATTACTATAGTCCTACTCATTGGGGATAGTAAATCTTACAGTCTAACACATCTGGGACATATCACATTGGGAAAAGCAAATAAATTGCCAATGTTTACATGACACTGCTGGCCAAGTGAGCGACCTCAACTACTGGTAGCCTCATCTTGTGTGCTGGTAAAGCACAATCTCTGGTGACCTAGTCAGTTGGGAGCAGCCATTTTATAAATTCTCCCAGGATCTGGCCTAGGAGGTTGAGTGGCTGCCATTTCTTTTGTATTGCTTTGTTTTTAATCAAAGCAATAAAAAAATCCACAGTGGTCTGGTGCATACATGACCATGAAGAAAGACTCCAAAGACTGTTGAGAAGCACCAGGTGCAAATAAAATATGTGTTAAATCCAGAAGGGTAAAATAGCACTACAAACTGACTCAGTGTAGCCCCCTCCCCCTTGCCTTCTAGACTCCTTCATATAAGAGGGAAAGAAGAGAAGATACAAGCAGACTTGTGAGATTCTTTACTACATGGTGGCTTATCTCAGTATAGTTCTAGTCTACCAGTAGAGTCTATTTTTTGACATGGTCCATCTTCAAGGACTGACATGTTATTTTTTTTTCTAGTCCAAAATTGGTGGGACAAGGCCAACCCCTTTATTTTATTCCTTTGTTTTACCCCATGCATGCTGTGGAAAATAAAAAAAATAAGACAATGACAGACAACTAATTCCTATAAAAGTCCCCTTTTCTTAGAACTATCTAGGAGTTGGACTCAGGTGGGGCAATTGATCCCTTGAGCTAAGCTCAAACCCCGCTGAGTTAGTTGCCTGGATCACATTATTTGTCCGATATGATGATCCTCAGTATATGGCAGTATAGGTTGTGGGAACAAGGCCAGTATGGCTTTTTTTACATTCTTCTTTCCTCTTAACAACTTCTTCATACAGTATGTGAGAGGGTAGCAATATGTCACTAAGACTGAAATTAAAAATTGATTACTAAAACATCAGGAGAGGGGTATAGAATCCCAGCATCTATCAAACAAGAAAGAAAAAGAGAGGGAGGGAGGGAGGGAGGAAGGTCCTCACAAATATTAATAAAGTTCACAATAGGTGAATCTAAATTCTGTAATGCAGTCATATTTATATTTAAGTCCTCCTCTCTATTCCTTCGGCTTTTTTTACATGGAGAAAGTTTCAGCATCAATATCCAGTGAAAATAACCCAGTAACCAGATAATGATGGGGTGGTCAACTTCATTGAAACTCGGGACCATTCTTCATCTTTGTGCCTTAACTATAAATGTATCCATTTTGCCCTTTAACACCAAACAAGGGGGGGGGAAACAAACCTGATTTGATTGGGCTCAGTATTTTAAGGTATGAAATGTTGCCTCGTGTTTTTGCAAGGATTAAAGCATCCATTTTACTGTTCATCTTACCCATAATGCAAAAAAAAGTTGAAAATTTGAGGCCTTACCCACCTCAGGAGGGCTATAGAGGGTACAAATCAAACAATGGCCTAAGGCCCGGTTTTATCTGAGGGACAGTCTGTCTCCCAATTCAATCTGGCAGGGTTGGTGTATTCCAGGTTCCTTCGATTAAACAATATCGTCTATCAGGATGCCAAAAGGACATTCTCTCTAGAGCAGCACCTCCCCATCTGGAATGTGATTCCCCTGAGATCTGGATAGCTCCCACTCCGCTCTTCTTTGGAAGAGTGTCAGAATCCACTTATATCACACTTCATAAGTGTATAGGTAGAATATTGTGCTTATTCTGGGGATTCTGCCATCTCGGGGGGGGGGGGGAGAGGATGGTTACTTAGATTGAAATAGGCTATCTTCAAACACCAGGGAAACGTTTGATGGGGGGAGAGAGGGGGAGAGAGAGATCTGGATCGCATCTTCATTTACAACTGAAAAGGAAGAAGCAATAACAATAAAAACAAGGAGAGTTCCCTTTCCCACAAGGGCCTGACACCTAAGTAAATGATGGGAGCCTGACCAAGTGGATGAGGGGAGGGGGTTGAAATGGGAATGCTTTATATAGGATTGAAATGTAACTCTGTTAGATTCCGTCTTGTATTGCCACAATTGATTCCATCCTAGTAAACATTTTCCTTTTGGACTAAACTTGCATCCAAGAGTTCTTATTTCCTAAGATGTGGATTGAGGTGGGTCCTGACAAAGAGCATGAAGACTTGACTTTTCAGCCAGGTCTTTGGCAAGGGACAGGGAGACACCCCCCCCCTTTATCTTTATCTTTTATTTAGCCTTTTATTGATTGTTGTGAGCTGCCCAGAGTTGCTGGGATTCGGGCAGCATACGTATTTAATAAATTATTATTTACACAACAATGTGAACTCACAGCTTCCCGTTCTTTAGCTGGTGTTGAACTGGTGTTGAACTGCCAAAAAAGCCAGCACAGTGCTAGGTTTAACATTAACCGAGGGATAGAATCAAGATCACGTGAAGTATTAATACCACTTTACAATGCCTTGGTAAGGCCACACTTGGAATACTGCATCCAGTTTTGGTCACCATGATGTAAAAAAGATGTCGAGACTCTAGAAACAGTACAGAGAAGAGCAACAAAGATGACTGGGGGACTGGAGGCTAAAACATATAGGGAACGGTTGCTGGAATTGGGTATGTGTAGTTTAACGAAGAGAAGGGTGAGGGGTGACATGATAGCAGTGTTCCAATATCTCAGGGGCTACCACAAAGAAGAGGGAGTCAAGCTATTCTCCAAAGCACCTGAAAGCAGGACAAGAAGCAACAGATGGAAACTAGTCAAAGAGAGAAGTAACCTAGAACTAAGGAGAAACTTCCTGACAGAACAACTAACCAGTGGAACAACCTGCCTCCAGAAGCGGTGAATGCTCCAACACTGGATGTTTTTAAGAAGAGACTGGACAGCCATTTGTCTGAAATGGTATAGGGTTTCCTGCCTAAGCAGGGGGTTGGACCAGATGACCTCAAAGGTCCCTTCCAACTACTACTACTACTACTTATTATTATTATTATTATTATTATTATTATTATTATTATTATTATTATTATTATTATTATTATTATTATTATTATTATTGCATCCAGTTTTGGTCACCATGATGTAAAAAAGATGTTGAGACTCTAGAAAGAGTACAGAGAAGAGCAACAAAGATGATCAGGGGCCTGGAGGCTAAAACATATAAAGAACGATTGCTGGAATTGGGTATGTCTAGTTTAATGAAAAGAAGGACTAGGGATGACATGATAGCAGAGTTCCAATATCTAAAGGGCTGCCACAAAGAAGAGGGGGTCAACCTATTCCTCAAAGCACCTGAAATCAGAACAAGAAACAATGGATGGAAACTAATCAAGGAGAAAACCAACTTATAAATAAAGAGAAATTTCCTGTCAGTTACAACAATTAATCAGTGGAATGGCTTGCCTTCAGAAATTGTGGGTACTCCATCACTGGATGGAGATTAGTCTAAAATAGGGTTTCCTGCCTGAGCAGGAGTTTGTACTAGAAGACTTCCACGGTCCCTTCCAATTCTGTTATTCTATTCTGTTCTGTTCTGTTAAATCTGTCATACACATCACATTCTTCCCAAGAACCTAGGATGTCATAATGTATCAGCAGAGTATATGTGCAGTTTCAAACAGCGTGGCTTTTGTAATTGTCAGATGGAAATTTGGCTAATGTAGATTTTCTAAATGCCATCCAAGAGTTTTTGGAATGGCACCCGGTATGCTGATAATAATAACTATCAATCATATTATTTATGTGAGGCCACACTCCACTGCAATACAGCATAGAAGATCTTTTCCCGATAATCTGGCAAAATGTCTAGACGTTACCAACAAACTGTTCATTTTCTTCAGTCTTAAAACCATCACTTCTCTAGTAAAGGCCTGATATGAAGCAGTGTGGCATTTCAGTTATACCACTGAGAACTGAGTAGTGAATGATGCTTTCCAAAGAGAACGGGATTCGTGGAATTGGTTTATTCCTTTGTGAAAGTGCTTTGAGGTTCTTGTTTGATCTCATGCCTAAGAGATGGGAATGTTGCATTATCTCTAGCTCATCCTTGTATAACATAAACCAAGAAATCTTCACCGGGAAGCCAGATTTACTAAGTTCGACCAAGCATATTCCCTGGTAACTATGTACAGGACTGCAGTCTTAGCCTGCTCTGAGTGAAAGAAACCAGAAAAAATAATTTACATTATTCAATGGCTACACATACCACATTTGTTCCTAGGGCAGCTTTTGATGCTGTATTTTTTCCCTTGCCTATTATTAGTGAAATGATAATGGGAACCCTGGCTTGTCCAACGTAAGAAAAACTGTTAAGTCTCAGCTGTACAGGCCATTCCTTTAATAGCCACCTGGCAGCATAACAGTTGAACAAAGTAGCGTTTCCTACTTCTTATTAGAGTGAAACCACTGTATCTGCCAAATCTCTTTATTTTTTCTAAAAAAAAAGTTGTTCTATTTGGTGTGTCTTCTCAACAGCCTCTTTTAATTTAGAGGGTTGGCCAAAGTGCAGGGATATAATGTATCCCTAGAACATGACAGATCACCATAGTTTCTGATCTTGTAGACCCTCATCGAACTCCCTAGAAGAGACAGCGAAAGTCCATAGCTGACGATTTCTAAACATCGGATAGCAGCCCGGCTTTCAACCTGCCCATTTTGGAAGATGTACAAAGTGAGCAGCATAGAAGAAACAGAAAACACGGGAATGGTGCAATTTCTGTTCACAAGCTTTATGTAACTCAGTTAGCAAGGAACTCTCCTAAAGCTGGGGGTGGAGTGCATTAAATACAATCATCATCATTTTACAGAAAACATCATCTTCCCTGCTGAGAGCTCCCTTAAAGGGACTGTTGGCTTTCTTGTGCAATATATGAAGAAATGGGACAGTCATCAAATAACGACCCTCCAATAGCATACAAATTCTACCACAGATACTTCTTTTCCTCTGCTCTTTCTCTAATTTCTTAATCCGTATTAATTCAATTCATTAATGTTTATTATGCAATCATGAAAATCACTCCACAGCGACTTGGAAAAATGCAATTTAATGACTAAGTATCTCCAGTTTGGTTCTCAGGTTCACTTTGGTTTAGACGTTGTATGTGTAAGTGACACGAACAATTCTAAAATGAATACATATGAATGTGTTTTTTCTAGGAATTCATGTGTTTTTTTCTAGGAACTGGTATTGCAGACTGGTAACTGTTAAAACAAAACTACAGTTTTGAGATGTTTGCTTAACAATAATGAATCCCTTATGCATCGGTGCCCATAGAGATCAAATGACACCCCCCACCCCAGTTCTTGCCAAAAATGTAATACACAGCTCTGTACTGTAGATCAAGGAGCAGGACACATCCTTTCAATAAGTAATACTGTAACTCTGAAAATACTTATTTAGGAAAATATCAGAAACTCAATGTTTCCAAAATAAACTTAATACAAAATGATAAGGAAGCACTTATTTTACACAGATAATTTAGGAAAGTGCTAGACACAAGGCGGTCCCTTGCACATTATTCAAATGGTTACATTATTCAAATGAATTGGGCACGGCCACTCTTATGAGGGCTGCTCTAAACTTTCACAGGCCACAACAGGTGAAACCTCTTGCTTGTATGTTTCCCAGAGAGTACCTCACTGAACACCCGACATGGGAAACATGCCATGGGATGCGGTTCCCGCATCCTCATGCACTGAAATTCAGACATCCAGAACTGTTCCCCCGCTGAATTAAATAATAAAAATCACCGTTACCCGGGCAGATTGACAAGGATGCCACACAAGAGACAGAGATGCCCTATTTATACCAGTTTCTCCCAGCTTCCCTCGGCATGGGAATCTGTGTGCAATCCACCTGCATATCCTGTAGGTCACTGCACGCGCGCGCACGGACACACACACACAAACACACACACACACACACACACAGAGGGCCACCCACCTACCTAGCTTGGCCATGCACCAAACAAAAAAGAGGATCGCGCAGACGAAGCCCAGCTGTTGCAGCAGCATCTCCCGCCTCTTGCGAACTTTCCTCAGTTTGGAGAGCGGAGGCTTCGAAGGAGAGACTCTCGGCGGGACCTCCAGCCCCATGGCGAGCCGGGGTGGCCGAGGACAGTCCTCGGGGCGGGCGGAGGCTTGTGGGCGAGAAGGAGACGAGGCAGCTCCTGGCGGCTTGGCCGGAGGGGGCTCACTCGGAGGGGCTCCCCGCGGAGGGTTTCATAATCACGACCAAGGACTACAAGCACCTCCGAGAAAGGCAGGGAATCCCGCGAGAGGGGACCGGCAGCTGCGGCCAAAGCCTCCTGGCGGCGGGGGCGAGTTTTCTCCGCCCGCGATCGCCGCTCGGGCCGAGCCGCCCCCCCCTCAGGCTCAGCCTCGCCGCCACCGGGCAGGGCGAGTGAACGGCCGCGCCCCTGCAGGCGGAGGGAAAAGCCGAGCCCACAAGCCCCGCCGGCCCCAGAGAAGCAGCTGGAGAGGCGGCATCCGAGGGCGTCGAGCTCCGGCAACGGAACAGGCTCCGAGCGCGCCTGGGGGGAAAGCGAGCGAAGCGGGAGGTTAAGGCGGCGGCGGCGGCAGCGGGGGGAGCCCGGCTCCGCTCAGCAGCATCCCACTGGAAAGTTTCAGATCCCCTTCCCGTTCCTCTTCCCGCCGTTGCCGGGGAAGGCGGCGGAATGCGTGACCCTCTTCTGCCGCGGCGGCGGCGGCAGTGGCAGCGGCGGCAGCGGCGGCAGCGGCGGCAGCGGCGGCAGCATCTCCCCTGCCTGGCTCGAGTCGGACGCTCAGGTGCCCCGTCCGCCCTCGCCGCGCCTGCCTTTGCTCGGCCGTTCCCGTTGCGGGCAGCGGAGCCAAATCCCTTCGCGCCGCTCTCCTGCGTGGAATTGCTCGGTCGCAACCTCCGTCCACCCTTCGGTCCCCGGGCAACTTTCCCAACCGAGCACCTGAGTCCTCCCCCCCCCACCCCGCCGGCAATACGCATGCGCCTCTCTCTCTCTCTCTCTCTCTCTCTCTCTCTCTCTCTCTCTCTCTCTCTCTCTCTCTCTCTCTCTCTCTCCTCCACCCCCCAAAACCTCCGGGGGCCGTATCTCCTTGATTATCACACTAAATCAGGGGGTCTTCAAACTTGGCCCTTTTATGACTTGTGGACTTCAACTCCCAGAATTCCTCAGCCAGCTGGCTGAGGAATTCTGGGAGTTGAAGTCCACAAGTCATAAAAGGGCCAAGTTTGAAGACCCCTGCAATGATCCGTCTGCTTTTCCCGCGGTGGCCAAGCGGAGGGATGGAGATTAACTGGCCAAATTAATCTGAGTCCTCCCCTCACCCCGCCGGCAATACGCATGCGCTCTCTCTCTCTCTCTCTCTCTCTCTCTCTCTCTCTCTCTCTCTCTCTCTCTCTCTCTCTCTCTCTGTCACCCCTCCCACCCCCCCAAAACCTCCGGGGGCCGTATCTCCTTGATTATCACACTAAATCAGGGGGTCTTCAAACTTGGCCCTTTTATGACTTGTGGACTTCAACTCCCAGAATTCCTCAGCCAGCTGGCTGAGGAATTCTGGGAGTTGAAGTCCACAAGTCATAAAAGGGCCAAGTTTGAAGACCCCTGCAATGATCCGTCTGCTTTTCCCGCGGTGGCCAAGCGGAGGGATGGAGATTAACTGGCCAAATTAATCTGAGTCCTCCCCTCACCCCGCCGGCAATACGCATGCGCCTCTCTCTCTCTCTCTCTCTCTCTCTCTCTCTCTCTCTCTCTCTCTCTCTCTCTCTCTCTCTGTCACCCCTCCCACCCCCCCAAAACCTCCGGGGGCCGTATCTCCTTGATTATCACACTAAATCAGGGGTCTTCAAACTTGGCCCTTTTATGACTTGTGGACTTCAAGTCCCAGAATTCCTCAGCCAGCTGGCTGAGGAATTCTGGGAGTTGAAGTCCACAAGTCATAAAAGGGCCAAGTTTGAAGACCCCTGCGTGACTAAATGATCCGTCTGCTTTTCCCGCGGTGGCCAAGCGGAGGGATGGAGATTAACTGGCCAAATTAATCTTTTCTCCTAAATAGCGCAGA
Organism: Vipera berus; assembly: GCF_964194415.1. NCBI lineage: Eukaryota > Metazoa > Chordata > Lepidosauria > Squamata > Viperidae > Vipera > Vipera berus. The sequence goes on from NC_138202.1 coordinate 42,734,113, forward strand.
CGTTATCCCTTCTTCTTCGTTTAGCGCCAGGCAGGGCTCTGCCTGCGCTGATGAAGCCTGCAAGAGCGTGTGCTGGTGAGACAGCTCCGGAGTCCTATTCAGAATCACGCGCAGACTACTTTTTTCTAAGTGGCATTTTTCCATCCAAGCCAAAGAACGGGTGTCAGGATTGTACTCAGAATTGGTCAGAGACGTTGCCTTTTCTCTGGAACCGTGACAGTTTTGCAGACAAATTTTGCAGATAAATAGACATAATAAAAGTAAAGCCAGGAAAGGATAAGAATTGGATGAAGTCGCTGGAGAAAACGACCTGGAGTTGAAACATAATTAAAATTTAATTGTTGTGTTCTTTAATGATTAGGAACACTGATTCCTAGTTATAATCCATTTCCTGCTTTGCTATCTATATGACCCAGACTGAATATGCTGTTGGCTGAAAGAATAACACGGAAATCATAGCAAATTTAAAATTTTAATAGTTCAGGAATGTAATAAACTTTCACAAAAAATATATTGTAGTCATTAGAAGCCATGCTATAAAAATATTAAAAACTTGACTGCCTTGATACTAATGTTATGTTTATCATTTACAAGGCATATTAAATCCAATATAGAATTTAACAAACTTGTATAAGGTTTTTTCTGTCACCAAGTTTAAAAAAAAACACCTGCCATAAGGAAGATTGACATTTTTATTCTTGCTTGGGGGAAAACTCTAAATGGCTAATCAAAGTTTTGTTGTTCAGTGCTAGATATAGCGAATTCTTTAATAAAGATACCAAAACTGAAATAATTTGTTATTACTAACTGCAAGATAAGATGCTTCCCCAGGCCTGCAGATTTATAAAGCTGACCTGCTTTAGAGTTCATGTTTGAATCCAAACCCAGGTTGTGGGACTGGTTTTAGCAATTAGTTAAAGACATTTTGCACATACTCACTGCCGTTTCATTTTGCCTGAGCTGAATTCTGGCATTGAAAACTGATTCTGAAACTGACCTTTGGCTCTTAATCAGCATTGTTTTTTTATGGAGAGAGTAGCCCCAGTGTTAGTGCCATTTAGCAGCTTAAGATGATGCCAGCGTGGTGATATATTTTTGCTGTACCCTTTTGGAGGCATTTGAAGAAGCATTACCCAGATGCAAGCTTTTAAGTGCACAGGCACATTAACTAGGACATCTCAGAATGCCTGTGCCAGGGAATGATACCTACCATCAGCCTATCCTTGGATGAAAATCTGACCTTATTCAGTCTAAGTGGATTAATAAAACCATATGTTAAAGACTAATAAAGAATTAAAGTGTTTTAAGTATTTCAAGGGGCCTTTTCTACATAGCTTTAGCAAGACTGTGAGAAGAAAAGTACCCCTAATTGCTTCAGCACTTTTTTATACTAACGTATTAAAAGGCATTCAGGGACGCGGTGGCTCAGTGGCTTAGGACGCTAAGCTTGTCGATCAGATGGTCGGCAGTTTGGTGGGTCGAATCCCAAGTGCCGCGTAACAGAGTGAGCGCCTGTTACTCGTCCCAGCTTCTGCCAACCTAGCAGTTCGAAAGCACGTAAAAATGCAAGTAGAAAAATAGGGACCACTACGGTGGGAAGGTAACAGCGTTCCGTGCGCCTTTGGCGTCTAGTCATGCCGGCCACATGACCACGGAGACGTCCTCGGACAAGCGCTGGCTCTTTGGCTTTGAAACGGAGATGAGCACCGGCCCCTAGAGTTGGAAATGACTAGCACGCATGTGCGGGGGAACCTTTACCTTATTAAAAGGCATAAATATCTGATGAGCAGTTGTAGCTCTCCAAAGCTTATCTCTTTTCATACTACCAGTATGTTTTAGTCTGAAAAGATGCTATTAAGCCTCTTTTGTTTTCTAGTAGTTATTGAAGAACCTGAAGCTCTCTAGAAACAATCTCCATCTAAAATTACAATATAAACAATATCAATCAATGATCGGATGCTTAGTTTGAATAAACAGGTCATAGGTTTGAAGAACCTTCATGCCACAGAAACATTTTGTTCAGCCCCAGGATTTTAAGCAGAATACATCCTCAGAGATATGGCTTTGGCACCTGACTGTGTGCCAAATGAACTCTAAGGCCTGATTGAATCATGTTGATATCCATTTTGCTTAATGTAAAAATATCTGCAATAAGCTGCTTTGCAGTATCCAAATAATGCCCTGCTCAAGCATCCTGGTTGAAATCAATTATTCCCTGCACCAACTAGAGAAAGCAGAATGATGGACCACAGTGCACTCTTGAATAAGAGAAACTGTCAGAAGTCCTGGGGCTGGGGAGAAGTAGGTTCGCTGCTCTATTGGCTGGCTCTCTTTCTTGTTAGTTGTTTCATTTAAATACTGAAAGCCCTAAATATTGAGGAACAGATGGCTTTACATTTCACCTTTCTCAAAAATGTTTGAGCCATGTCACCATGGAAACTCGGATGAGGCAGAAAAGCCTGAAAGCTCCGTATTCCATATGAAAATACCTAGAGGTGCTCTGAACTAACATCAGCTGGGAAATAAATTATTATGTAATTGTGCTGTCCATTATTTTATTTTTGCCACATAAAACTTCTCTATGAATCAGTTGCTCAGAATATAAAAATGTACTCAACCTAAGATACTGTATTGCTCCTAAGGGATGAAGTACAGCAACAGAAACTACATAGATTTTACTTGAGCATCCTCAGATAAACGGAATATATTTTCATACTTCTTTTTGTCAGTCTGCAGGAATTGGAAGGCAAGTTTTCCATAACAGCTGGAGAATAAGAAAGCCTGGTTCCATGATAAATTATCTTAATTTTGGTTTGATGTTTTAGAGCACAGTTGGAAATTCAGAAAACAAGACTACAAAAAGACAATAATACACTGAATGTATTCACACATCACACTTAACGTAATGATGGCTTTTACAATGTTTTGTCAAATAACTCCCTATGATTGAGTTCATACATTGTATTTAGCTGTAAATGTTAAGTTTACAAATTGCAAGTAGCTGGGTCATATACAGCCCAAAAAACAAAATAAAACAGAACCAAAAAACCAAGCCCATGGCATAATTTGATGTAGGAACTTAAGCAGAGGGGGGGAAGAGGATAAATTTACTTTGTGTATGGATTTTGATAATTTCTGTTACTATATTAGTAAAGGTAAAGGTTCCCCCGCACGTGCATGCTAGTCGTTTCCGACTCTAGGGGCCGGTGCTCATCTCCGTTTCAAAGCCGAAGAGCCAGCGCTTGTCCGAGGACGTCTCCGTGGTCATGTGGCCGGCATGACTAGACGCCAAAGGCGCACGGAACGCTGTTACCTTCCCACCGGAGTGGTCCCTATTTTTCTACTTGCATTTTTACGTGCTTTCGAACTGCTAGGTTGGCAGAAGCTGGGACGAGTAACAGGCGCTCACTCTGTTACGCGGCACTCGGGATTCGACCCGCCAAACTGCCGACCTTCCGATCGACAAGCTCAGCGTCCTAACCCACTGAGCCACCGCGTCCCTGTGTTACTATATTAGTAGATCTAAATAAGCTAAACTCAGGGTCATATTTGAGAGAATGATCAGCTCTCTAAATTGCTTGAAATGTATATTGTTTATCTAAGCGATGTGTGTGGGTGCATAGCTGTGCTCATCAACAAAATATTGTATAATTTCTGCATGGTATCAAATGCCAAAACAGGAACAGGGTGTTAACATCAATATGTGCTTCAAGGAATTTTAACAGAGTTAACATAAATTAATCACATTTCTGGGTTTATATCATTCTCCCTAAAGAAGCTGCTTTCTACTTTTCTCCCAAATTACAGTGTACACATTATTATATATAAAATTTAGGAAGGAAAGAAGGCCTGCTTAGCTACATCTAAGCAGCATGCAATTCTCTGTGAGAACTTTGAACATGTGCTGAAATTCAAGATCTGTATTGATTTCCTGTAGAAAATTCTCTGGATAATTTTGCTGTTGCTTTTCTTCCATATATTCCCCTTTTCCCAACAACCTTTCTTTTTATACTTACAGAATTGTGTGAATAAAGGTATTAAAACCTTTCTTCCATTGCTACACAATTCCTCCTATTTTGTTTCTTTGTTACTTCTGGGTTTTGAATAACAAGATCCAAAGTATCCATCTTTCCATATATATTTTTTAACAGTCTTGAGCTGAAGGGTAGACAGGTTTTGGTAGAAGAATCCCTTAGTTAGGTAGACGGGTTGAAACTCCTAAGATGTGTCCAGGGATTCAACCTGACTGATCGCAGCCCATCATAATTACATTTTACTTGAGCATCCTTGGATGAAAGGAATGCTTCACTTATCCCAATTTTCACCTCACAGTAACAAGAGAAGTACAAGCAGTATGATAACTAATTCATGAAAATTACAACACACGTTCAAATGCGTGTTCAGAGGCAGTTTCTTGATAGTTTATTATGAAAGCCACTTTGGTCTTTTCCTCTTTATGATGAAAGGCATGAAAGGAATCCAGTTTTTAGAGAGAAAAATGCACGTAGCAAATAAACAGGAAGATCAAATAGGAACTTGGCAATGAAGATGGAAGAACAGAGGAGGAATCACCTGAGGCTCTCCTCAGCTAGCAGCCAACTTTGTTTAAATGTTTTAACTGTATCTGTATAATACAACAACAACAACAACAACAACAACAACAACAATAATAATAATAATAATAATAATAATAGTAAAGTTGGAAGGGACCTTGGAAGTCATCTGTGAAAACAGAGAGCATTATCAAAATAACAGAAACAAAGGCAGAATATAAGGAAAAACGGCTGGATGATAGATTAAATAGATGGAAAACCAAAGCTTTGCATGGACAACATTTGAAAAACATTGAAGGAAAATGTGACAACAACTTGACATGGGCATGGCTTAAGATGAGAACCATCAAGAAACAGAAGGCTTAATACTGGCTGCTCAAGAACAAGCACTACAAACTAATGCCATGAAAGCGAAGATACAAAAATCTACGGACAATCCAAATTGCTGACTTTGCAACAACAAAGCTGAAACTGTTTCACATTTAATGTGTGAGTGCAGCAAAATTGCGCAAACTGATTACAAAGCCAGGTCTTCAGGTCCCGGCGGAATGAACGGAGGGTGGGGGCACTCCTAAGCTCCGCAGGCAGCTGGTTCCACAGGGCAGGCGCACCCACTGAGAAGGCCCTACCCCTGGGTGTTACCCGCCGGCAGTCTTTAACCGGCGGCACCCTGAGGAGACCCTCCCTGTGGGAGCGCACTGGACGAAGGGAACTTGATGCTGGCAGCAGGTGTTCCCTCAAATATCCCGGACCCAAGCCATTTAGGGCTTTATAGGTCATCACCAGCACCTTGAATCTCACCCGAAGGGCAACTGGAAGCCAATGCAGCTCGCGGAGTAGAGGTGTTACATGGGAGTATCGGGAGACTCACAACTCGCGCCGCCGCATTCTGCACCAGTTGAAGCCTCCGGGTGGTCCTCAAGGGCAGCCCCATGTAGAGACATTTTGACATTAACAGGAAACATAGCTGTCCCAAGTTCTCACAGTCCCACCAGCATCCTTCTCAGGGACACAGAAGCTGCTATGTAAAGTCTGTAGTCACTTGCATTTTTAAAATTGTCGCTGCTGTGCTGCCTAAATACCACCTGTAGATCTCATCAAAATAAAGGAAGGTAAACACTAACCTGGAAATGCTTAAATGTTACTTTTTATTTATTAGAACTCCCACTGGCTCTGTCCAGTTGCTGGGTGATTTGCATAACACATATTTTCTCAAGTTCTAACAACTAAGAACTGACCAATTCCTTGCTCTCAATATTCCAAGCATTTAAGTATGAAAAGTATATTTGTTCAAATTAGGTTAACCTGGGAAACTATACTGAGATATTTTCAGTGTCGGGAACTTCTGCATTGATTTGCCTAGTGACATACCTGAGAATCAAAACAGGTACTATATAGCATGCCTACATAAGACAACACATATATTTACACAAACCAAAAAACTAGCATTAATGGATCTTTAATGTAGCTTTAAGTAAAGGAGCATTAATGAATTCATTTATCACAAATGAATATTGTTTGCTCTGCCCACTCTGCCCAAAGTACACTTCACAGTGGTTTGCACAAAGATGAAAAAGCAGTTTCTCCTTGCTAAAGGAGATATCTCATAACAAGAGAGTATTATTATTATTATATTAATATTGTTGTTGCTGTTATTATAGTTGGTTGCACAGTTAGCCAGATGTTTAGACTGGATTCAACATTTTTATCCACTTATCAAGTCCTTTTCAAGGATCTGAGATAGACACATGTTTTGTTTGATGGTGTTGTAGATATCATCATCATTATAATAATAATACTTTTTTAAAAAAAAAATGTCCCTGATGCACTTTACAAATCATCTGAATTGTGAAATATACTTTATTCTTCTTGGTTTAGATGGTTGCCACTGCATTAAAGAATGAGCTGGTCCCTAGGCAGAAGGCTTTGCACCTGCATCCCTATCAGTTACTCTGCTATTACCTAAGCGGTTGCACAGCAAAATGCCCAATGGGAATTGAAATTCTTGTCCAAAGAAGGCAGGGAAAGAGGCTCTGAGTTTTTTCCCCTCTCTCTTAGGTTCCAATTAATGCAATTCATTAACACGGTAGACATTTTCCATAGATCTATTCTCATCCTTTCATTTTTCTGTGGTATCCGCCATCCATCTTGCCCAATTATAGTGTATGCTTTATTGCTACAGTACAGTATAGTTAGTTGTCACTTAACAGTAATTAGAATAGGCAACTTTGTTGCTAAGACTTATTAAAGCGGAACATCACATGACTGCACCAATAGCAGTTCAGGCAGTTCCAATTGTAACCATTAAGTAAATCACACACGGTTGTTACATGACCACAACTTGCAACTTTCTGCTGACTTACTCATTGACTTTGCTTGTTGGAAGCTGGCAGTGAAAATCGGTGAATCATATCTGGAAACCGAGGGATTCCAAATTGCAAGTAAAACACCGGCCCGGCAGACCTTTGACAGATGACAGCTGTCAAATGGCTGCCAGAAGCATCTGCGCATGCGCGCCGCCCCGCCGGCCGCCATTCCCGATGACAGCTGTCAAAAGGGCTGCCAGGACCAAACACGCACGCGCCGGATTTGACAGTTCCCGGAACTGTCAAATCCGCAGTCCACAATCTGGTCCTCCGAACTGAGCTAAGCGCTCAGCTGAGAGGAATTCCCTGACAGCCGCCGAGCTGTCAGAATGCCGCTCGTCGATTGGCTGTTCTCCGAGCGGCGGGAAAAATACTGTTACCTGATTGGTTATGATGTTTGACAGTTCTCTATATAAGCCAGGATTGTTTGACAATCAGCTGCCTGGAGCTGAACCGAATAAATTTATGAACCTCTGCCTATGGTCTCGCTCTTGTCTTTGTAAAGACAATTCACCTGGCGACGAAGGTGGGATCCCGGTACTATAGAGCTGCCTGCTGAGCTAAGTCACACCGCGAAGGAGTTCCGATCCCTCTCGCTGACAAGTCACTGCTGAAGCTACTTTGAGGGCAAAGGAACCCTTCGGCAGCTTGAACAGTACTGTGGACCCAGACCATGGCAAATTTAGGTCACGTCAGAGAATTCGACGTCCGCCACCCCGAGGGATGGGAGTCGCACTGGGGGCAAATTGAAGGCTACCTCGTTGTCAACAAGATAACGGAGGACCGCCACAAAGCCGCAGCCCTTCTCTGTCTCCGTTTACGACATCGCTGTAGGGCTCTGCAGCCCAGACCCCGTCGCGACCGTCCCCTACGCTGTGCTGACCGACCGCCTTAGCAAGCATTTCATGCCCCGTCGGTCTGAGCTGTATTGGCGCCTCCACTTTGCCCGCCGCCGCCAGCAACCCGGCGAAACGTCCACAGCCTTCGTCGCGGGGGTACGTCACGCCGCCCGCAGGTGCCAATTTCCAGACCTGGAAGACCGCATCAGAGACCAGGTTATCGCCGGTCTCTCCAATGAGCGGCTCCAGCGGAAATTGGTAGCCAAGGCCACGATGGACCTCGCTCAACTCATACTAGAAATCATGGCCTACGAAGACAGCCACCGCGAGGGCTCCCCAGTGTTCAGAAGCAGCCCGGCCGGGTCAGTCCACCACACCTGGGAGCCGGACAACGAGCAACCAGAGGCCTACAACGGCGTCGACGACATCATGTCCCGCTTCAACAAAATGAGCGCCGACTATGGAAGAAACCGCAAGCCATTCAAACCAGCCGGTCCAGGCCAAAAACCCATCTCCACCGGCCCCAAACCCAAGTGCGCCAGCTGCAGCGGGGCTCACGCCAGAGCCACATGCCGTTTTAGAAATGCCAAATGCCACGGATGTGGGAAGACTGGGCACATTCGCTCCGCGTGCCGCAGCCTGAACCGGGAAACCCTCCATGAACTTGAGGAAATTCCGGCAGGTAGGACAAAAATCCATTCCCCTGCCAATAAAATTCCCCAGTCCTCAGTATTGTCAATTAGGGCCAAACAAAAAAACTCGACCATCCACCATTTACAACCCAAAATTAAGATCTGGGTTAAGATTCAAGGGGTGCCCTGCGAAATGGAGGTCGACTCCGGGTCCTCTGTTTCAATAATGTCTTGGGACACTCTCAAAAAAATCGGCTTTAAAAGTAGACGCCGTATCTCCCTACAGCCCTCTAAAATACTCCTCGCAGACTTCCAGGGGGCCGCTATCCAATTAAAGGGACAAGCACAAGTAAAAGTAGAATACAAAAAATTCCTTGGGCACTTAACGGTCCAAATTACAGAGGCACCCAGGACCACCCTCATCGGGTTAGACTGGTTCGAGGCTCTGGGCATCCACCTGGAAGGCACCAACCGCATACAATCCCAAACACTAGAACAGGTCTGCCAAGCGTTCGCGGATGTTTTCGACGGAACGCTTGGCAAATATACTGGCACCCCTATAGACCTCAAACTAAAACCTGAGGTAGGTCCCATCCGCATTAAGGCAAGAAGGGTCCCCTTCGCGAAAGAAAGAATCGAGACCGAATTAGACCGCTTAGTCAGCCTAGGGGTCCTAGAACCAACAGATGGGGGAACCTGGGAAACTCCCATCGTGACACCAGTTGGTGATAAATAAATAAATGGTGATAAAATGACAGTGGGATGTTGCAGCCTTTGTAATTGTGTGCTGGTTGCCAAATGCCCAAATCACAAACACATCACCATAGGGACATTTCAATGGCTCCAACTTTGAGGACCAGCTGTAAGTTTCCTCATTCAATATCATCCTAACTTTGAAAGCCCACTGAATGAATGGTTACTAAGCAAGGATTACCTGTAATATATACATGGAATTCCACTTCATCACCTCTTCAAAGGACCACTGGTCTTACTAAGAAAATATACCTAGTTGAAGCACTATAAAGCTGACAAAACAAGAGCCCTGGACATGTATAATAAGAAGTGAACAAGTTAAAGAGAAATGGAACAAAATAGATATTATAACTGTTAGATGGCTAAAAATCACACACACACACACACACACACACACACACACACACACACATAAGGGATCTTGTTAATTGTGTAAACCAGTACAGATCTATTAATGTGGGAAGTGGGCACGCTAGAATAGGAGCAATTGTAAAGTGTTCAGTTCAATCAATCAGGGACATCTTTATGAAAATAAGTTGCTCTCAATTTGTGTAAATCTGTGTATCTCCATCTAAAATAGGATCTGTCAGCTCAAAGCAGTGATATTACTAATGCCCACCCTTCATTTACAGGGTCTGCACTGGAGAGCTTCCTCTCTTCATGGAGGCTTTTCATGTGTATTGAGGACTTTGGATCCTCAATCCCCGAAGGGTTTTCACGAGAGGTAAGGCAAACGTTATTGCACTCTAAACCGCCTATCCCCCATGCTTCTCCCAACTACCGGTATTTCTTAAGCCAACTTCAGAAAATCCAATCTGGATTTCAGTGGGTGGCATCAGGGCTGGGCTGGTACTTGGACAATGACAATTACAAGTTCTGAATCCCTTTCAGGGATTCTTTCCTGTTCATTAGTCCATGTGCTTTTCCTTTTCTTTCCCATGTGTTTGTACATGTGATGCCCTCACAGACCTTTTCCCACATCATCTCCTATGACCTGACACAAAACCTTCCTTTTTTTCTCTCTTTTTCCTTTATGGTAGCATCATAGCTCTAATGCTCTAATAATCAGAGAAATAGGGAACAGCCATTACTTCATGCCTAAAGTCCATGGAAACTTGATAGCAAGGAAAAACTGATAGTTCAGCTTCACTGAAATTATGTTCTCAATGACTTAAGACGACTTGAGTCAGAAAACAACAGCTTTTAAGGGAAGCTGGAAAACCAACCCTAGCTTTTAACTATAAAAGACAATTAGTCATTTCTAAAAGGGTCTGTTCTTTAATTTCAAATTAATTTCCTTAAACTGGATTTAAAGGAGGAGGGAAGGATATCATGTCCTGTCTCCAGACAAGTCATATGCTTAGATTCACTTTGTGCTAACATTCATGACTAATCAGATGGACAGTAGCAGTTCCTCTTCTGCAATATACAGACTTCTGCCTTGCAAAATTGGAAGGGCATTCTTCCACTAAGGTTCCTTTGAGGTTCATGACTTAGGGAGTTATTTGAATCCAGGCCTATTGACTCTAATTAATCACTCTAATTCTGCCTTCCTCTGTCTGGGTACACTTCTGAGATGTGGATTTCAAGTCACAGAATGCTCTAATCCCAACCCCATTGACAGTTTTGAAAACTGAAATCCCGATGTATATGTGTACTTGTGTACATCTATGTGTGCAGAAGCGAGTGCCTCAAACACAGCATAAAAGTCAGCGCACTGATAAGAGATCAAATGGCATACAAAACTGGGATGCCTACTTTTCTAGGCAATTAATTTGAACCAGCAATCATTAATGCATTATATTCATTTTAATTTAATTTAATAAAATTTTAATTTTATGACTTGGTCCTAACCAGAGCCAGAACTATCTTGCTTTGCAGAAGTCTCTAGAATTAGTTTCAGTTTGACTTGGCGTTCCTAGCCAAAAAAGCAGAGAAACTGGGTGTACAGGATTTTTATGTCGGTTCATTTCCCTTTTCCAGTTAATCTTTATTTGGGGAGAAGGGAATCTCATTGTAAATGCAGGGCCTTTGGGATAAAACACAGTGCCTGTGGTTCTAGCAAATTTCTATCCACACTGAAAATAATTGTCATAATATCATATCAATTGAGCCAATTGAATGCATAGCTTTTTTAGATGATAAACCTCCCCCCCATAGAATAAAACAATAATAATCAATCAACAATGAAACCAATGTCAATGTGGTCAGTAAACAAATAATCTTGCACAGGTTGGCAAGTTTTATTTTCCCCATTTTTCAGCTTCCTTTTGAAAATGCACTCAGAACTGAAATGGAATAAAAAAGACTCAACAGAGACATTTCCAACATGAACTTCAGCCTCAGAGGGAGCGACATTGATATCCAGGTAAACTGTCTCTCCTTTATATAGCAGTCAGCTAATTAGCACAGAGCCTGCTGTTTCACCAAAGGAGTTTTAGGCACATTCATTGATGTGCACAGACAAACAAGCACCTAGAGAGGAAGAGAGCTATTTTGCATGGATTTTTTTCCCCCCAGCTCAACAACAGTTCCAAATGGTAAAGGATTTTACAAAAATAAAAATGTGGGGGTAAATCAAAACATCTGCAGGCCTTCCTTTAATTGTAATGTGTGATGCAAAAATTCAGTCATGCCTTGACTGATTTTTAAAAAAAATCATTGATGTTGTAAGGACTTATACCTGTTGAAATTTGCTAATATCATACAAATAATAATATCAATTCATAAATCAGTAATGTCAATTCATTAATCAATGTCCTGTTTTTCGTGTTCTTGTTAAAGTTTGATTTCCCATCAGGATTTGAAATGTCTTTATCAGTTATGATTTTCTCAATATTAATTACATTTATATAGCTGAAAGTTTTATTCAAATCAATCCTCTTGTCTTCATATTTCCCATATCAAAAAAAGAGAAAAATATGCTATCTTAATTCTAAATCGTATCTTGCATTATAAAGATCTAATTATATCTAAGGGTCTTCTGTTCTTTTAATCATTCAAAAAATATTTAAACATATAATACTCCCTCTAAAAGGTCAAATTTTCTGTTTTTTAAATCTGACTCTCACTTTCTTTCTTTGCCAAGTATCTTTCCAAGTCCAGGAAATTAGATTGCCCAAGAATTTTCTTTCCATTTTTGTAAAAATTGCTTGCCATGAGGAAGACAATTTAAGTAGGGTATTTTGAGGGGGGGAATTCTGCCCATTTATATTCCATAAACTCCCAGTTCCTTTCTCTCTCCATTTCTTTTTTTAATCCCTGTCTCCCAAGTTGTAACATTTCCCTTAACAGCTCTATATTACCTTTTTAAAAATATTTTTCCTTGCCATCAGATATATTTTGCAGACCTGAGAAGTAAAAGGTCTTTTGCATTTTTGTTGTTATAGTTAAGTCTTGAAGTATTTTGTTTGTATATAGTCACTTGTATTTCCCTTTTTTATCTCTTCCATCTCTAAAACCATTTCCTCTGTTTCAACTTCTGATTTCTGGATTGTTTGTTCATATTCGTTATCTGAGAACTTTCTAGTTGTAGATTTAATTTGGAGATTTTCTTGTTTATATTGTCTAAATTGTTTTTAGTCTCTTTATGATTTCTTTTTATGTCCTCTTTGCATTCAACAATTGTTTGGTGAATTAGTTGTAGCATAGAATATATTTCTTTCTTAAAGATGTTTGTTTTTTCTTGAGGCATTATTCCTGGAGATTAGTTTTCTAGTCTTAAAACGTATCCTTTATAATCCAATAGATTCCAAAGTATAGGTTCAGTTCTGAAAGCAATATTTTTTAGTAATCCTTTGTCTCAATTATCCCAAAAATTGTCAATCAGGCAAGATTGTAATCCACAACGTTCAAAATGTTCAACCTCTCTGAAAACAGCTCAAAAGTCTCTCCCAGCCTGGTGTAGTCCAAGGTCAAATTTTTCTTTCTCTCCCACTAGCTCTTAAAGTTAAAATTCCAAGCTCAGTATATATTTATAATCCAAGAAGCTCAGGATGATAAGTATGCCAAAATATTTTCCTTTATTCCCAGCTGTTTTCCCAAGATAGGAATCACCAAGCAAAGCAAATTATGGTGCTATACACAAATCCACTACGAGATGTCATTCGAAGTCCATTTTCCACTCTTAAAAAAAAGGATTGATTTATTGTATTTCACCTCAATGTTTTTTTCCCCAAAGAGAAAATCTTAACAGTTATCTCAGTTTTCAAATTTATCGAAACTGTAGCTTTATGTTACTTCCACTTCAATATTGTGTGTTGCTGTCCCCCATAAAATTAAAATGCCATTTACATTTATATTTGGAGGTTTTTAGCTTCTTGGGAGCCTTTCCCAGGAAATTCAGTTGTAAAATAGTAAAGAAGGGATCAATATTCTCACCCACTTTCAAACATGCTGTTTACAATGTCATAAGTAGTGCTTTTTTTCTCCTTTGGTTGTCAGGCTAATGGCCGGCCAGAAGAATGTAGACAGTCTTTCCCCTGCCGGTTGGAGGGCTTTCATTGGATCGAATGGAAAGACTGCTGTCTCTCCATGATAGACAGGGCACCCCTCCTCTTCATCGCCTCTTCGGAGCAATTTTAGGCCCTTTTCAGGGCCCCCAGCATCCCATTCCACCACAACGCAAACCGGAAGTTCATATCTTAAATATGTTCTTAAACATCAATAGAATAAGGGTTTTTTTCTCATGTATATAAAATTATTTTCTGTGCCAAGCCTCAGACTCAAGAAGGATGCTATATTGTTAGGGGTCCTCAGAGACTCCAGTTACACACATATTTTTTCACAACTTGTATTCAATCCAAAATGTCTGTCAATAGTGTTTAGCATGTCACATATTTTTTTAAATTTCATGAAATAGAAATTATTTTTCTAAGATATGCACATTTCTAAGGTGTGCATATTTCTAAGGTATGCATACCTTAGAAATCATAGTTCAAAAGTTATGGTGCAACATTTTATCTCTGCCTTATTTTTTATGTATCTGCTCCAATAAACAATATGCCCAGTTCTCCTAAGACAGGGGTAGGCAACCTCGGCTCTTTTATGACTCATGGACTTCAACTGGCTCAGGAATTCTGGGAGTTGAAGTCCATGAGTCATAAAAGAGCCTAGGTTGTCTACCCCTTTCCTAAGACATTTTTTTAAAATTCCATTTATATCCCGCCCTTCTCCGAAGACTCAGGGTGGCTTACAAGCTTAGCAGTAGCCTTCATTCTATGTATATGCCTGCTTATTAGGGCTTTCACACATCCCCAAGCGGCATTATTACAAAGTCAGCTTAATTGCCCCCAACAATCTGGGTCCTCATTTTACCTACCTCGGAAGGATGGAAGGCTGAGTCAACCTTGAGCCTGGTGGGATGCGAACCTGCACTAATTGCAGGCAGCTGGTGTTACTTAAGGAGGCATTAGCCCACTGCTCCACCAAGGCCAAGAGGGACCTCTAGCCTCTACATGTCATTCTTTTCACCAGTTGTTATGGGACTTATGACAGTCACTGCATGGTTCATATTCACAGAAACAATGAATTAACTCAGCCAGTCCAGATAGTATTTGTGGCTTAATAATGTGTTGATATTATAGCAGCATAATCCCTATGTGTACCTAACCTAGGAACTATGTAGAGAAATGCAGGTTGATCTCCATTATCTTTGGTTCTAGCAAAGAATGTAAAGTTCTTTAAAAAGTTTGCATGGGTTTCAGACTTCAAGCTTTGATATGCTTGAACACCTTCATCACCTTTTAAAATGCTAATTATGAGGCCTAAAATTTGAGGCAACAATACTATCAATTTCTGCTGCTCACTCCAGAAACATGTTAGCTGTTATCTTGAAAAATGTGTCACATGCTTCCTGAATGGCAATTCTATTTTAATAACCCTTGCCACCTCACTCCTTCACCCAGTGAAAGGAGCTCTTATTTCCACAATGTTTTCTATTCATTTTAGGTAAGCTGCTTCTAACCCTTTTTTCTTGTGGAGGTATGAAAAGCTTCACATTCGTGCACATCAAGTTGTTTGCTTTATCCATTGTTCTAGAATAACATCTGTTTTATGCCTGTTGTTACAATGTTTAATAAATTCAACCATTTGAATCATGAAGCTGCCAGTTCCTTTTTTGCTCCTCTGTACCTTTAGACCTCCTTTGACTATTTTTTTTCACAGATCATTCAAGTGGGTCAAGATGCCGTTTTTCATACTATATTTTGTGTCAGAATATTTTAACTCACTGCTTATATGACCTAACAGTGCTTTAGTTGGTCTTGCAGGGATAATGGAAACTCTTGTGAAATGATATGCCTAGGAAAGGTTCTGACTGTATTCCCACACTGAGCTGATCATGTTGAAACTTCATGGTCATGAAAGACTGCAGATGGTTAGCTCTGACCAAACAGGATCGGGCACTTGATAAGGGAAATAATTTTGCAGAAAAGGTTTTGAGGAAATGGTGATGTTGTTCTAGCGTCAATTATTTCTCTATTGCTTTAGGCATTGCTTGCATGGATATCATCTCTAGTAAAACGTCTCCCCAGCTCATTAGAGGTTGCTTCAGAAATCAATTAGTGGGATTATCAGGAAGCTTAAAAAACCAACAGAAGGTATTTGAATGTGGTAGCAAGCAAGGTAACAGGCTGTGATTATAGAGTCAATTGGCAATTGAGAATAAAAGATTTCAGTGAGATTTTTCTGCTTATTAAAACATTTAAGAAAAGCAATTGAATGGGAAAATGGAATAATGTATTAAGTAACTGTGTTGGGCTTCAATTGCCCAGGGTTTGGGTACTCTTCTAAAAGTAGTGAGACTTTTTTCTTATCTCTGCCAATGCGTTAAATCTATAGCTGTGGGCTGTTCTCTGAGTGCCCCTTTCTCTGAAGTTACTGCTGACTGGGGAACAGTAGTTTCATTAGAAGCATAAAACAGTGGGGAAGTCACAGGGGGTGTAATTAGCACTTTAAAAGTTCTTTTACATTGCTTGCAATTTTCTGGTGTTCCTCTCTTCCCTGGAAAGGACATCTTTGATTGCAATACACCAGCTTCAGAATGCTCCCTCCTCATCAAAAGGAAATATTTCATAACCTTCCTTGTATGGCCAATAAAAATTTCTATTCTGTTCTGGTGCCAGATCAAAAAGACATTTTCAGGCATTGAAGAAAGGTGAGCAGGTTTGGCTTTGTGATTTTGCAGAATTTGAGAGAATCTCAAAAGCCACTTAGTCCAGTTCATAGCCATCAATGGAAATCATTGTTGTAGTATCTCTAGGAAGAAGTCATCCAGCCTCTGTTAAAGTCCTTTCATAGTCTACACCTTTTCAAGATAATCCATTCTAATGTCAAACTGCTTGTTTTATCAGGACGTTCTTCCTAATATTTAGTCAAAGGGCTTCTCTGCACAATGATTCAAGCAGTTTCAAGCTGGCTCTAGTCCTGCCTAATCACATGAAGTCAGTTCACTTGTAAAACTAAATCCACTTTTTCCTGCCACAGGCTTCTTAGGGGAAAACTGTGATGATTCTGTGACAAAATATATCAGATGTCTCTAAATGAAATAGCCCATCTTGCCATAGGAATCTGGGAAAAATCAGGAAAATGTTCTGCACAAGATTTAAGCAAATAACATGTTTACACTTGGAAAGCAGCTGCCTCAATACTTTCTAATACCACAAAAGATCCACAAATATTTCTTATGAACACCTTAGAGATTCTAGAAGGGTCTAAAATGTTCCAGAACCTAATTCCTGGATCATAATGGTGAGTGTTAACACCCATGACAATATGCACAAGGTCACAAGATGATCCAGAAACGACAAGGGGTTTTTTTTTTGTTTTTTTTTACATTATTAAAAGCGTCTGTTGTCTGCAATTGTAATTTTGGTAGGATTTTGGCCACCCCCATCAAGAAATAGAACACATGTGCCACAGCCAAAACTGGGAAGCCAATCAATTCCCTTCTTCATTTGAGAAAAATAATCCTAAAGATGAACAGTTATTTCAGACAATTATTGGCCTTTGATTCCTTGGAAGAGAATTTTTATTTTGAACCCCTTGACTCAAACGTAGATTCTCAGTTGCTGCATTCTGATAAATGTGTTATAGCTTACACCAGTGTTCCTCAACCTTGGCAGTTTGAAGAGGTTGCTGGCTGGAGAATTCTGGGAGTTGAAGTTCACACCTATTCAAGCTGCCAAGGTTGAAAAACATTGGCTTACACCTTCAAACACTTATCGTTTTAGCCTTTCAGAAAACTGTAAAATCCTGCCGTTTCTCACAACTGGTGGGCTAGGCTGGGGTGTGAGCTGAGAGGCTCTTTGGTCTGGTGCCCAAGAAGAAAGGTGCTCTTGTTTTTGTTGTTGATTGTTTTAAGCTGCTTTGAATCATAATATAAAAAGGTGGCCTTATAAGTTCATCAGTTATATGTACATACAAATATAAAACATGACCATGCGCCTGCCAATAGAATTATATTATATTCCATGATCCTGTCTCTTATTTCCAGTAACACATTTTTTTCTGGCTCTTTCAGACTGGACTTTTTTGTTGCCTATTAATAAAGTTCATATTTAAAACCAGAAAAAAACACAATTTAGATCAGAAAAAAATCCACATTTCAAGCAATACCAATTAACTTGTCTCTCCAGTTAGCAACGTATTTCTACATTTAGGTCAGAATTCCTAATCTCTTTTTGTCAACAAATAGGCAAGTTTCAGAAAAGGGAGAAAGACATGAGATCAGATAGCTGGTATAGGGTGGATAATGGAGAGAGCAAGAGAAAACAAGAGATTACCTTTCTTCCATTGAGTTTGTGTAGAACACATCAGAATGTGAAACATATAAAGGCTTATGGATTATTGTACTGAGGAATCTTTGCAAGGAATAGAAACTACGGGAAGAACTTAACTTGAAGGAGCAGAATGGTTTGAAATGAAAAAGAGAGTGAAATAAGATTGCATATTGCCTCATCACTCTTCAACCTGTAGAAGAAGTAAATTATAAAAATGACAAGATTGGAAAATCTGATACAGTACCCAGAATTAAAACAGGCATTCAAAATGATATTGGTCTGATTTTGTTAGCTAAAAGTAAAGAAGATGTGGAAAAGCATATTATGGATGTAAAAATACAAACTGAAATATATGGGCATGATGTTAAATATTAAGAAGATGGACTAAGGTCATCTTGCAGGCTTAGTGAATGTATAATGAAGATCATTAGTAGAAATGAAGATGGCAGATAAACTACTTGAATGACTTTTGAAGTGCTATGAAAAGTATAAGTTAGGATGGTGAGTGTTTGTCCATATAGTCACCATGAGGTTTTAAAATGTACCTGTCTATTTCATAGACTTATATTCCACCTTTCTTTTGGAAGCTCAAGGCATTGTATGTACTATTCCCTCCTCACCTTTTCCCAATAATAATTGTGTGTAGTAGTTTGGGCTAAGAGACTGAAAGCACAAACTTTAATCACTATGCCCTTTGCTAATCTTTGTGGTTCCTAAGTCTCATTCAGTTTTGTCAATCATAGCCTCCTGAAATATCCAAAATAACTATAGTGTTAAAGCTGTTGTCATAACCTCTGGAATTTATAGAAACCTAAAAGATGTCTGAGATACTGTATACATATTTTGGTTTTCCAGAAATTGCTAGACTCATGAATGTTCAGAGATGTCTTCTGAGAAAGAAGACAAATGAACCAAGTAAAACACTGATAGATAGCACGCAATTTACTTTTCTTTTAAATATATATAGAGAAAATCCAAAATACTGTGTCTCTCCAGGTTGCAGCAGTTACTATCTGTTCTCAACATTGCCTAGTAAGAGGAAAGGAAACAATGAGAGAAAGGGAACTAACAGATTTCATTTCCTCTCTTTTCTGAATACAGTTTTTTGGGGGTGAGGAGGACAGGATGGAATCTGTCCCAGAACCTCCTCAGATTTCATAATTTCACAAGGCATTTTGTCATCAGGACGCTGTATAGAAAGCTGTTGAGCTGTTCGGTAGCACAGCCAAGGAAGAATTATTTGTTTAACATGTCTGTATAATTTCCTTTACAGTCACATTTTGAAACAGATTACAATAAAATATATAAGAATACATGGTGGAAACACTTGTTTATGTATACGCAGGGAGAGGATGCTCAGGATTCTATTCCAATGAGGACTAACTGTATTATTATGGCCCAATGGTGCAATGAGTCTTATTGGGCTTCTAGGTGCAATTCAAGGTGATGGTTATCACCTACAAAGCCCCGTGTGGCAGGACCAGATTATTTGTAGCACTGCCTGTCTCCAGTTATTTCTATCCCTCTTCCATGCCCTCTAAGGATGGCTATGGTCCAGGACTCTCTTTGAGGCAACATCATCTGATGGGACCTAGGAATGATGCTTCTTCTGTTAGGAATGGTTAGCCTTTCATAAAGTTTTTAAAATGTGACTTTCTCCTAAGCATTGGTGAGTGGTGCCCAATTTTACAACCTTTTATTCCACAGTTACTAGGTGGTTGTTAAGTGAATTGCAACCATTAATCGGATCCAGCTTTCCCTACTGACTTTGCTTGTCAAATGCCTCCTGGGAAGGTCACAAATGGTGCTCACAGGATTAGGGATGCTGAACTTCACTAATACGTCAGTTGCCAGGCAACTGAATTTTAATCATGTGATCAGGGGGATGCTGCAATGGTTGTTAAGTGTGAGGGTTTATTTAAAAAGTCACCTTTTCTCAGTGGTGTTGTAAGTTTGAGTGGTCACTAAATGCATGGTTTTAAGTGGAGGACTACCTGTAGATGTGCCTGAACAGTTGGTAAGCCCTGGATTTATGTTGTTGACATATTGGCTTATGAATCATATTATATGGTTTTATTGCACTATTATTTTAGAGGGAGGAAGGAAGAGGTTATTTGATGTATGTTGCTGAATTGCAGTTACATGCATTGGGTGCACTATAAATCTTTAATTAAACAATAATCAAGCCTTGTCTGAATGGTCATTTGGGTGTTAATGTTATGGAGTTGCTTGATAATTGTGCTGCCATGCATATTCCGTATACTGAATTTCTTCTTGCTAGTTTGTTTTAATCTGTTTGGTAATGTATTTTTATTTTAACCCTTGAAAAGTTTCAGAAATCATTTTTAATTGGACAGTATAAAACTACAGAAATAAATAAAATAAAATCCACTACAATATAAAAACCATCTTATTTCAAAAGCTGGGGGAAGGGGAAGGGAAGCAAAACCAAAGCAGAACCATTCATCCTGCAGACATGCAGGGGAGAGAACACAGGTCAAGTGGCAACTGGAAGATACCACAGTACTGTATACACCTCATGAATTTCAGGGAGGAGAGGATTTCAGAGAGCAGATGGAGATGCAAAGAAAACCATCGTTCAACAATGATAAGACACTAGAGTCCACTTCTTGAAAAATATAACAAGATTTGTCTTCTTTTTACCAGAAGACCAGAAGACTTTGTCTTTTTTCAAACAATTATGCATCAGTGATAATATAGTAAGAAACTACATATAACAATTAAAATAAAATAAACATGGGGGGGAGAGAAAATTTTTAATTTTTTTTTTAAATCCCATTTATATCCCGCCCTTCTCTGAAGACTCAGGGCGGCTTACACTCTAAGCACAAATCAATGTGCTTAGCAATAGCCTTCATTCTATGTATATGCCTGCTTATTAGGGCTTTTGCCCCCCCAAGCGGCATTATTACAAAGTCAGCTTATTGCCCCCAACAATCTGGGTCCTCATTTTACCTACCTCGGAAGGATGGAAGGCTGAGTCAACCTTGAGCCTGGTGGGATGCGAACCTGCACTAATTGCAGGCAGCTGGTGACTTAGGGAAAATTTAAAATGAAGATTGATATCAAATTCTGTGATAAGGCTGCAAGAGGAGGCTGTCAGACTGAAGTCCAAAGATCCAACTGAGTCTTCTCCTTTATTGCTGACACCTAATGGACAGAATCTCAGCAGACTAAAGCTGTAACCTTCTAACCTAATAAATATAACCTGGGAGATTCTAAGGTGTAGCTACCCAGAACCTTATTTTCTCTCCAATCTAGTTGAGGAAACAATCTCTTTTTTAGGGCTCTTTTTTGCAGTATGCTGCCTTCTCCCTGGGAAGCCATGGTGTTATTGTCAACAGTCTACCCACTCTTTCTCCAGCTGCACAGTCCATGATCTTGGGAGAGCTTTTTGCTAAACTCTCATTCAAACCACCACCCTGGTTCTCAATCTGCAGATTATTCATTTGATCAGTCTTGCTCATGTCACGAAGGTAGAAAAAAGATAAGGCAGGAGTGAAAACAAAGATATTTAGATAATATTGAAGAAGTAAAAGTTAAAGCTATAGAAATCGCATTTTAGACATGAGATGTGTGAACAAAGTTGAAGTGAAACTTGGGGTCTGTCTAACCAAACTTCCATACCTTAACATTTCCCAAAAGTGCTGGGATGGTAGTTTTCAGAATTCCCAGCTGACATTCTGTTAGGGCTTGGAGCCACACCAGCTGATACTGGTGTGCTATGAGTCCAGCACTGTTACTGAGTGTGACCTGCCTATTTATTTAACACACACACACACACCTGTCAGTGCATACTTTGGGGGCTTCCTGTTTCTTCCTCCTGTCCCTATAATATGGGAGCACATATTTTATTTTATACTCTATGTTCGGTTGACAAGGCAGCCTATTCTGTGGTAAACTCTCATTAGGTGTGCTGCAAACATTATGTTATTTACTTGAGAGACTGTGTCTTGGGTCAATGCGTAATCAGGCATGCTGCTTGCCCAGGAGACCAAGTAGTTCCGGCTTCTTCATTAAAGCTGTAATGAGGCTGTTTTTGAAGACTACATATCCTGTATGTTATCTTCAATAGAAAGAGGAGGCATTTTTATGTACATTCCATTGTCTCTTCATTGGGCCACCAGAGACTGAAAATTATTCTCACCAAATATACCAGGGAATTAGGCAATCTTTCAAAATACTGTAACACTGATATATCAGACTGGAAAATGCATCTTCTGGGGTAGGTATACATCCTTGGCTTAGAAACTAAATATTAGTTAATAAACACTATTTCAGATTTCACACTCTTACAAGTTGAAATTTAGGAATTGATCTATCAAGCACAACTGCTATACAACAGCCAATGATTCTCCTGAGTAGAAGCAGAACATATATGATTCATGTATTTAAAAGAGAGAGTATCCCTGTGCACGTAGAGAACAATTCTGCCATATTATGGTGTAACTATGGTCACTCCACAAACCTTGCAATGGCAAAATTAAATGTTCCAATTGGGAAATATTTACTGGGCCACATTGTGCCTCAGCCCTTTTAATTCATGCATTTATTTGATCAAATTGATATGGCTGCCCATATCATCAGGGGTGACTCTGGCTGGTGCACAGCAATCAAATAAAACAGCATATAAGAACCCTCAAATACAAAACAATCATTATTAAAAGTCTAAAAATACTGTTAAAAATTTAAAATCTATAAATTACAAGGCACGGAGAGAGTTATTTTATCAAATTAATCAACAAGCAAATCCCTTTGGAAATAAAAGGAAGTTGCTCAGCAACAGGGTTTATACAGAAATTCTTGTGCTGCATGGTGCCATACCCGTGCATTATAATTAAAAACTGAGCTGGCATTTTCTTTAGTCTCCTGCCTATGTCAACAGTCACAGGAGCAGAAAATGTCCTAAAGTATGGTATCACTGCAGTTGGGGTCCCTGACATTTTACCATATAATAAATTTTGGGTTATTTCCTGGAAAGTTAAAGACTCCCTCTAATCCAGTTTAGCTCTTGGTGAGTACATGGACATGTCCCTTTGGGGTTTTGGCAACAGTAAGCTCCACTGCTTTTTCTAGGATGCTTTTTCAACTTTCCTAGATAATCCTCAGATTTCCTTGTACTTAGTTATGTGTGAACCTGCTTAGTTTTTTCTTTTTTAGATCAGTCAAGGCTGAACTAGATATTTCTTCTTTGATATCATTGAGGGTAGAATTGCACATTAATTTAACAAACTCATGGTCCCAAAACATAGAGAAGAAATGTAGGGGAGGCTCTTAATCTGAGGAAGCTTTTCCTAATTATTGATCAGAATCTGTAATTTCAATTTATTATCCTCTGTGCCCTGCATGCTAGCAAAGAGAGAAGAGATTTTTGTATATACATCTCTTTAGATAGCTATATATCCTCCCACTATCATTTTTGTCTCATAATTAATTTTACTAATTCAATCTCCAATCCACTGATAATCCTTGTTGTGTTTTATTTATCTGCAATTTTGTTTGAATGATTGGTATGGCTGCCCATCTCACCACAGTCTTATCACTGAATTCTAAAGTCCCAGAGCATTTCAGTGTCTTCATTTTATATTACTTTGTTTTGTGGTTACAACAATTCTTGCTTGCAGGAAAGTGGTATTTCTTGCAGATATTCCAGTGCACCATTCTTGCTACTTTGTGATGCCATTGTTTGTAATCAGTTTGTGCGATCTTCTTGCAGCAGATAATTATGTGTCCACTGTTTCTTTATTTCTTTTCAGAGACAGCATTTGCTGTCTGTTGCTGTCTTCTCAAATCTGGCTTTGTATGAGTTTGTTCTTAAGGCTTCGTCTTGTGCAGCCAGAATAATAATAAATATATCATTTACCGTATATATTTATTTATTTATTTAAATATATTCCATGTCCACCTATGCTCCTAGGTAAGTAAAGTCTGTCAACATTGCTGTGTGGCATGATTATTAGTATAAATATTAGTAAGATAGATAGATAGATAGATAGATAGATAGATAGATAGATAGATAGATAGATAGATAGATAGATAGATAGTCAGCCATTTGATCAACTCAAGGTGGTTGTACATACATTCCATTTTTCAGAATTATTCTTAAAGTCTGTCAACATTGCTGTGTGGCATGATTATTAGTATAAATATTAGTATGATAGATAGATAGATAGATAGATAGATAGATAGATAGATAGATAGATAGACAGACAGCCATTTGATCATTTCAAGGTGGTTGCACATACATTCCATTTTTCAGAATTCTTAGAGCATAATAAAAAGAACTGGGCATAATACTAGTGTAAGGACCAATCAATACAGAATAATATGGGACAGCTCTTTTTTCTGATTTGGAATTATGTTTCAAATTATGTTTGCCTTTTTTTAACAATATCACTCTCTGGCTCATATTCAGCTTGTGATCAGCTTCATTCCAAGATCCATTTACTAGTGTTATTAGTAAGACAGGATCCTCAAAGCTGCACGTTTATTTGTTTCTAGGTAAAAAAAATCTTGCATTTAACTTTGTTTGATTATTTTGTTTCCGATCTTGATCTTATTTCTGTCTTGTAGATCCTTCATTATCCCACTTAGATCCATGTATTTGCTAAGATTTTTCCCCATCCCTTCGTCCAATAAAAATATTAAAGAACACCAGGCCCGATTCCTATTACTTCTCCATCTAGCATCTCACTTTGATTAGATGAGGAACTAATGATGAATAGTTTTCAAATTTTCATGCCTTCCTGCCCTTATTTATGTAATTTGCTAGGCAGGTGGTCAGGTTACTAAGCATCTTGCCAATCAAGATGCTGTTCTGTGTATTCTTCAACATTAATAGTTCTGCCCTCCAGTCAATGAAAATATTAGCTAAATAATTGTTTTTCATTTTCCAAACAAATAAAGAAGTAGCAGTTCTCTGTTACAGTGGATTTTGTCTGATGATGATGGTAGCATTCCTATGGGGAGCAAAATAACCCTCAAAATGGAATTAAATTAAATTAGAGAAATCCAACATGTGTACAAAATTATTTTAAATTTTTCTTATATTTTCAGATACCATAATATTCCTTGACAATATATTTGAGAGCATGAGGAGGCCTGGAAAATCAATACTCCTACAAAGAAAGAAGTCTTGGCATGATATAGAAGATTTCAAGGATGTAGCCGTTAAGATACACTCTGATAGATATAACTGCCATTCTTTTGGGATTTAAAATCAGCAAAAGCACAAGTAGATAATGGTAAACTAGATAGTGATTTGTCTATTAAAACAGGTTTAGGACCAACATTCTTGGTACATAATAATTTCAGTATTAGAAACAAGATTACTCATATGACCATATAAACCCTTGCCTTGAAAGAAACTCAGTCATACAGATACAAATGTTCCAGTCTGAACTTAAAGTAGTGACTATGATCAGAATATCCTTTTATAGCCCAATTTTAAAAATTCTGAGTAAATTATAATACATTAAAAATTAAAAGAAAAAAACAACAACCCTTCTCTGAGAAAATGTGTTCAGGAGGATTTGAATATGTTCACATTTTAACTCCAGGTGCATTCACATTTCCTCTGAGCCATCCATATATTACTTTGAGGTTTTTCAGTACACACTGAATATAGTCCTTGATCCAAAAAGTCATGCATTCATAATCTAGAATTTTACCCCATGTACTTGCCAGTTATATAGTGATTATACCACTATATATGTAATAGATAAAGTTATAAGGTCAACTCAAAGATTGTGACTCTGAGTGGTGTACACTATAAAAAAAGAAATAAATCAAAAAGGGGAAAGCCCTTATGATAGAAAACTTGTGCCAGGAACTGTTCTATTAGGTATATGTATGTTAGGATATTTTTATCCCATTTTTTAAAAGATATAAAATATTATGCAATATTTACAATAAATAATTGTAATGCTTTTAATAGAACTCTTTAAAATTCTGTAATGATCTATTATTTATTATCATAAGGTACTTTTACCCTTTAATGATATTGCTGTGAGCTTAATTGGCTGCTATTTGAGTGGCTTGAGTGAAGCACTTCTAGGTAGCTATATATAAAGATGTCCATTGGCTGAGAAAAAAATGATTTCAGTGGTAAGGGAATAGACTTTTCTATCTCTGTTATGCCTGTAGCTCAGTTTTTCCATTCTTACACCCTCAATCATTTTTGATCACAGCCCCATCCAGCATGGACAATAGATGATTAAAGTAGCCAAATTTTGGTTGGCATCAGATGGGAGAAGCCACCCCTGAATCTCAGGGATATTAAAACTGGATGTTCTGTAAATAGGGCATGTTTAAAACACAACATTTAGCAAGATAAAAGATCTAGCTTTATCACTTAAGTAAGGCATTCATCCACCCATGAAGGCATCCATGAGAAAGAGAATCAAACAACACAGAACCCCATCTTGTTGTACCAACTAATAAATTAAGAATAGGATATTCTTCCTTACATTCTAAAATACTGTAACCTCACCATTGTTTTCTTCCAGACATTAAACCTAATTAATGAAACTTTGTGATTCTAGGTTCCTTGGTCATGCTTACAAGTTGCCATTACATACAATTGGCAGCCTCTAGCCATATTCCCATAAGGGACGCGGTGGCTCAGTGGGTTAAGACGCTGAGCTTGTCGATCAGAAAGTCGGCAGTTTGGCGGGTCGAATCCCAAGTACCGCGTAACAGAGTGAGCGCCTGTTATTCATCCCAGCTTCTGCCAACCTAGCAGTTCGAAAGCACATAAAAATGCAAGTAGAAAAATAGGGACCACTACAGTGGGAAGGTAACAGCGTTCCATGTGCCTTTGGCATCTAGTCATGCCGGTCACGTGACCACAGAGATGTCCTCGGACAAGCGCTGGCTCTTCGGCTTTGAAACGGAGATGAGCACCGGCCCCTAGAGTCAGAAATGACTAGCACGCATGTGCGGGGGAACCTTTACCTTTAACTTTTTAGCCATATTCCCAGTAGTGATTTATAGCATCTCCAGAGTATCATCCAGTATTAGTGAAGTGATATAAAATCAGTCAGTTATTTTGTCAAAACAACAGTTAGATGACTCTAGAATACACTATAAATTACTAGAGGGAAAATTACTTCTGTTTATGAAAAATTATTCCCAAATAAATCTTCCCCAAATTCAAATCTTGCTATGGTGAGGGGGTAAGGATTTGTCAAATAATTTTCCTCAATCATTCTAATCTCTTGGCCCATGAGGATGAAAAGTTTTAGATTAAGCATGTCCCAAGCTGAGGTGGGCAACACGTCACCTTCCAATGTTGTTGCACTGTAATTTCCTTTATTTCTCACTACTGATTAGGCATGACAGGGTTTTCATCAGAGTTCAAAAACATCTAAATGGTTATCCGTTGCTCATGTAGATCATATATGGACATATTCAGGTGGTTTCTGAATGACGTTAGATCATTTTTGTTTACATTTTTAATAGCAACAGTAATAGCACTTAGATTTATATACCACTTCACAATGCTTTATACTCCTCTCTAAGCGGTTTACAGAGTCAACATATTGCCCCCAACAACCTGGGTCCTCATTTTATCAACCTTGGAAGGATGGAAGGCAGAGTCAACCTTGAGCCAGTGAGACTTGAACTGCCAAACTGGCAGTCAGCAGAATTGGCCTGCAGTACTGCATTCTAACCACTGTGCCATCATGGCTCTTCTTTAATAGACAGCATTAATAGGCTCTGTAATATACTGTTTTGCCTCTCAAATTAAGAATTGGATGGCCACAGATTTATAACATCTGAAGTCTACAGTACATTGCAGTTAGAAATGTAGCACAATGATTAAGATCCTTAGCTTCTTAGTCCACTTTCTACTTCCTTCTTTCCATTATGCGAAGACCAACTCCATGGAGAATGCTGAGAAAGGTAGCAAGGTGAATGGATTCATCCCAATGGCAATGAGTGCAACATTGGAAGACCTGAAAAAACAGGTTAGGGACACATTGTCATGGAGAAAATCTATATGGCTTTTAGGAGATGAAAATGATTTGATGGCATATAATCAATCAATCAACCAACTAATCCTTCAATGAGATTTTCTCCCTGTGTGAAAACCTCTTATCTTGTTCTTTTCCCAGACTATCACCCCAAACTACAGTTTATATATCTGGGAGGTAATGTGACAAAATGCCAGGTGGCAGGATTTTAATAATCCTGATTTAGCATTATAAATAAACACAACAAATAACAGTGGTCTCAGCTGCTGTTCTGAATTTATGCTTGATTAATATTTCTCATGTTGAAGTTCATCTGGCAGGCACAGTACTGGAGTTGTTGTTGTTAGTTGCGAAGTCATGTCTGACCCATCGCGACCCT
The DNA here is from genome assembly GCF_964194415.1 of Vipera berus. Classification (NCBI taxonomy): domain Eukaryota; kingdom Metazoa; phylum Chordata; class Lepidosauria; order Squamata; family Viperidae; genus Vipera; species Vipera berus. Next base: position 42,762,413 of record NC_138202.1, read on the forward strand.
ATGGACAACGTTCCTCCAGGCTTTCCTGTCCTCTACCATCTTCTGGAGTCCATTTAAGCTCACGCCTACTGCTTCAGTAACTCCATCCAGCCACCTCATTCTCTGTTGTCCCCTTCTTCTATTGCCCTCAATCTTTCCCAGCATTAGGCTCTTCTCCAGTGAGTCCTTCCTTCTCATTAGGTGGCCAAAGTACTTGAGTTTTAGCTTCAGGATCTGGCCTTCTAAAGAGCAGTCAGGGTTGATCTCCTGTAGGACTTACCGGTTCGATCGCCTTGCAGTCCAAGGGACTCGCAGGAGTCTTCTCCAGCACCAGAGTTCAAAGGCCTCAATTCTTTGGCACTCAGCCTTTCTTATGGTCCAACTTTCACTGCCATACATTGCAACTGGAAAGACCATAGCCTTGACTATACGCACTTTTGTTGACAGGGTGATGTCTCTGCTTTTTAGTGTGCTGTCTAGATTTGCCATGGCTTTCCTCCCGAGGAGCAAGCGTCTTTTAATTTCTTGGCTACAGTCCCCATCTGCAGTGATCTTGGAGCCCAGTAAAATAAAATCTGTCACTACCTCCATTTCTTCCCCATCTATTTGCCAGGAATTGAGAGGGCCGGATGCCATTATCTTGGTTTTCTTAATGCTTAGTTTCAACCCAACATTTGCACTCTCCTTCTTCACTCGCAACAAGAGACTCTTCAGTTCCTCTTCACTTTCTGCCATTAGAGTGGTATCATCTGCATATCTTAGGTTGTTGATATTTCTTCCAGCAATCTTAATTCCAACTTTTGATTCATCTAGCCCTGCCTTTCTCATGATGTGCTCTGCATATAAGTTAAATAGGCAAGGAGACAGTATACAGCCTTGCCGGACTCCTTTCCCAATTTTGAACCAATCAGTGGTTCCGTGTCCAGTTCTCACTGTTGCTTCTTTGCCCGCATATAGGTTTCTCAAGTGACAAATAAGATGGTCTGGTACTCCCATCACTTTAAGGACTTGCCACAGTTTGTTATGATCCACACAATCAAAGGCCTTAGCATAGTCAATGAAGCAGAAGTAGATGTTTTTCTGGAACTCTCTAGCTTTCTCCATGATCCAGCGTATGTTGGCAATTTGATCTCTAGTTCCTCTGCCTCTTCGAAATCCTGCCTGTACTTCTGGTAGTTCTCAATCCACATACTGCTGGAGTCTAGCCTGTAGGATTTTAAGCATAACTTTACTAGCATGAGAAATAAGTGCAATGGTGCGATAGTTTGAACATTCTTTGGCACTGCCTTTCTTTGGAATTGGAATGTAAACTGATCTTTTCCAATCCTCTGGCCACTGTTGAGTTTTCCAAATTTGCTGGCAAATTGAGTGTAGCACTTTTAGTGCATCGTCTTTTAAGATTTTGAATAGCTCAGCTGGAATACTGTCACCTCCACTAGCTTTGTTGTTGCTCAGCTTTTCTAAGGCCCACTTCACTTCACATTCTAGGATGTCTGGCTCGAGGTCAGTGACCACCTCATCATGGTTATCTGGGATGTTAAGCTCATTCTTGTATAGTTCTTCTGTGTAATTTTGCCACCTCTTCTTAATCTCTTCTGCCTCTGTTAGGTCCCTGCCATTTTGGTCCTTTATCATGCCCATTTTTGCATTGAACGTTCTCTTCATCTCTCCAATTTTCTTGAAAAGATCTCTGGTCCTCCCTATTCTATTGTTTTCTTCTATTTCTTTGCACTGTTCATTTAAGAAGGCATTCTTATCTCTTTTAGCTATTCTCTGGAATTCTGCATTCAATTGGGCGTGTCTTTCGTTTTCTCCCTTGCCTTTCGCTTCCCTCCTTTCCTCAGCTATTTGCAAAGCTTCCTCAGACAGCCATTTTGCTTTTTTGCATTTCTTTTTCTTTGGGATGGTTTTGGTTGCTACCTCTTGTACAATGTTGCGAACCTCTGTCCATAGTTCTTCAGGCACCCTGTCTATCAGATCTAATTCCTTAAATCTATTTGTCACCTCTACTGTATATTCAACAGGGATATGATTTAATTCATACCTGACTGGCCTAGTGCTTTTCCCTACTTTCTTCAGTTGCAAGGAGAAGCTCATGGTCTGAGCCATGGTCAGCTCCTGGTCTTGTTTTTACTGACTGTATAGAGCTTCTCCATCTTTGGCTGCAGAGCATATAGTCAATCTGATTTCTGTGTTGACCGTCTGGTGATGTCCATGTGTAGAGCCGTCTCTTGGGTAGTTGGAAAAGAGTGTTTGCTATGACCATTGTATTCTCTTGACAAAATTCTATCAGCCTGTGCCCTGCTTCATTTTGTACTCCAATGCCAAACTTGCCTGTTATTCCGGTTATCTTTTGGCTTCCTACTTTAGCATTCCAATCCCCCATGATGATAAGGACATCATTTTTGGGTGTTAGTTCTATAAGGTGCTGTAGGGCTTCATAGAACTGGTCAATTTCATCCTCTTCAGCACCGGTGGTTGGGGCATAGACTTGGACTACTGTGATATTGAATGGTTTGCCTTGGATTCAAACTGAGATCATTCTGTCATTTTGAGGATTGTATCCCAGTATTGCTTTTCCTACTCTTTTATTGACTATGAAGGCTACTCCATTTCCTCTGAGGGATTCTTGCCCGCAGTAGTATACCTGATGGTCATCTGAATTAAATTCACCCATTCCTGTCCATTTTAGTTCGCTGATACCTAAGATGTCGATGTTCAGTCTTGTCATCTCTTGTTTGACCACGTCCAGCTTGCCTTGATTCATGGATCTTACATTCCAGGTTCCTATGGAGAAAAAATCTTTACAGCATCGGACTTTCCTTTCACCACCAGACATATCCACAGCTGAGCGTCCTTTCGGCTTTGGCCCAGTCGCTTCATTCTTTCTGGCGCTACTAGTACTAGCCCTCTGCTCTTCCTCAGTAGCATATTGGACGCCTTCCGACCTGAGGGGCTCATCTTTCAGCGTCATATCGTTTTGCCTTTTGGTACTGTCCATAGGGTTTTCATGGCAAAGATACTGGAGTGGGTTGCCATTTCCTTCTCCAGTGGATCACGTTTTGTCAGAACTCTCTGCTATGACCTGTCCGTCTTGGGTGGCCCTGCATGGCATAGCTCATAGCTTCATTGAATTACGCAAGCCCCTTCGCCACAACAAGGCAGTAATCCATGAAGGGGAGTACTGGAGTATGTTGGTTTAAAAGAACAGATGGACATAAACGTCCATTAGCATTTACAAGAATAATAAGGATTGAAATAAAAACATCATACCTATAATCTTACATTTCTTGTGCAAGGATTTTACATTTCTTGTGCAAGAGCTCAAGCAACGAGATATAAGGTTCAGATGGGAGATCCCAGCGGACTTAATTGAAGCAGACAAGCATGGAAGATACGTATTGATAGATTTGTTGCTAGAAGGCAAAAAGACGCTTTTAGTTGGACTGTATGCCCCTAATCAACAACAACAACAGGCTGACTTTTTTAGTTTACTTCATACAAAACTTACCCAGTTGGATTATAAATCTTTTATTTTTATGGGGGACTGGAATGGTGTTTTGGATGTACAGATGGATAAGGCTGGAGCTTTTAAGCGCATTCCAAGTCATGCTAGACTGCCTAAATCTTTTTTTGAAATGAAGGATGACTTGGAATTGCGAGATATTTGGCGTGAGAGACACTTGCGGGAAAAGGATTATACTTTTTATTCTGATAGACATCAATCTTTTTCGAGGATTGATTTTATTTTGGTGACTAATGACTTTTTTTTTAGGACTAAAAAGGTGAAGATTTGTGCAAGAACTATCTCTGATCATAGTCCAGTTTGGTTAGAGATTGATAAGGAGAAAAGAGATAGGCGCTCGTGGCGCGTAAATGAGAATTTGTTTAGAAATCAGAGAAATGTGGAAGAATGCAAACAGCGGATGAAGGATTTTTTTTGAAACTAATATGAACAAAGGTACCTCTATGGATATGGTGTGGGATGCTAGCAAGGCATACATGAGAGGGGTGTTGATATATATGAATAACAGACATAGACGTGTTGTGGAAGCTAGGAGGAAAGAACTGGAGAACGAAATAAAGGAAAAAGAAAAGGCTTTGATTTTGAACTCAGAGGATGTGAAGACTAAGGAGGCTAATAAATTGTTAAGAGGACAATTTGATAAATTAATGGCTGACCAAGTGGCAACCAATTTGCGGTTTGCCAGGCATAATACTTTTTGCAACGCTAATAAACCAGGTAGATGGTTAGCTTATAGATTGAGGGAAAAACAAAGGGCTTCTAATATAGACAAGATTGAGCATAAAGGAAGGGTTGTGTTTCAACAGGACCTTATCAAGGACGCTTTTGTGGATTTTTATTCTAAATTATATGCTAAGGAGAAAATTAATGAAAAAGACATTGATATATATCTGGAAAATGCTAGCATCCCGGCTCTTACGCAAGTACAAAAAGAAGGGATTAATCAACTGATCACAGAAGAAGAAATTTTTACAGCAATTAAAGAATTGAAGGGGGATAAAGCACCAGGTACGGATGGCTTGACTGCGGCCTATTACAAAAATTTACAATTAGAAATGATAAAACCGTTAAAGGAACTGTTCCAGACAATTCAGAGGGGGGGAAAGGTGCCACCGTCTTGGAGAACTGCTTTTATTTCTTTGATTCCGAAGGAAGACCAAGATGCTACTCAAGTTAAAAATTATAGACCGATATCGCTTTTAAACACAGATTACAAGATATTTGCTAAGGTTTTGGCTAATAGACTGATGAGGGTTCTGCAACAGGTGATTCATGGGGATCAAACGGGGTTTATTAGTGGTAGGCAAATGAAAAATAATGTGAGGCATATAGTTGATGTGTTAGAGTTTTTGGAAAGGAACAACCAGATTGCTGCGGTGCTAATTTTTTTAGATGCTGAAAAAGCTTTTGATCAATTGAATTGGAAATTTTTGTTGAAAGTTTTAGAAAAAATGGATTTTGGGGAAAATTTTTTACAACCGATTAGGGCATTATATCAAAAACAAACTGCCCGAATTATAGTTAATAATAGCTTGACAGAAGCATGTAATATTGAGAAGGGCACAAGGCAAGGGTGTCCGTTATCGCCCTTGTTATTTGTGTTGACATTAGAGATATTATTGGTTAAAATTCGGAATTCGGAAAAAATTAAGGGGATTCAAATTGGAGATCAGGACTACAGATTGAGAGCGTTCGCAGACGATCTGGTTGTTACAGTGACCCAGCCAGAGAACTCTGTTGTGGACCTGATGGAGATAATAACACAATATGGGAAGGTTTCTGGATTTAAGGTTAATGTACAAAAAACAAAAATTTTGGCCAAAAATATGACATCACCGCAAAAGGCCCTCTTAGAAGGATTAACTGGATTTGAGATTGTTAAAAGGGTTAAATATCTGGGGGTGATTTTGTCGCCCTCTAATACAAAGCTATATAAAAATAATTATGAAAAGCTATGGGGGAAAATTCAAAAAGAATTGGAGAGTTGGGAAAAATTGCAATTGTCTTTGTTGGGACGGATTGCAGCAGTAAAAATGAATGTCCTGCCTAAATTTTTATTTCTGTTTCAAATGATACCGATTCTTAAGAAAGATTCTAATCTGGAGGAATGGCAGCGAGGTATCAATAAATTTGTGTGGGCAGGGAAAAAACCACGAGTTAAACTTAAGATTATGCAGGATACTCGTGAGAGAGGTGGCCTTAAATTGCCTAATTTTAAATTATATTATGAAGCTGCTGCATTAGTAGGAATAAGTGACTGGATTAATTTGACGCAAGGGAGGTTATTAAATCTTGAGGGCCATGATTTGTTGTTTGGCTGGCATGCATATTTGTTGTATGATAAGAAGGTAGACAACGTGTTTAGGGTGCATATTTTAAGGCAGGCATTGCTGAGAGTTTGGAAGAAGTATAGACATAAGTTAAGTTGCAAGATACCATTGTGGGCAATTCCAAAACACGCAATAGAAAATATACATGCTGGCTTTAAACATGATGTGACTACGTACAAGGAGATCCTCAGTTTGGAAAGAAATGTTTGGTGTTTGAAATCATATAGCCTCTTGCGAGATGAGAAGGTTGTTCAAAATTGGTTTCAATATACTCAGTTACGGGCCAGGTGGAAAGAAGACCAGAAAAATGGATTTACAATGACTGATGAAAATTTGATAAAGCAAATTAGAAATCAGGGACCAGCACATATCAAACGGATATATCTTGCATTGATAGAGATTGACTCAGAAACAGAGCTTGTTAAGGATTGTATGATAAAATGGGCCCAAAACATCCAGGAAGTTATCACAATGGACACGTGGGAAAAGATTTGGGTGAGGAACATGAAATTTACTCAAGCTCAAAATCTAAGAGAGAACTTTTACAAAATGTTTTATAGATGGCATTTAGATCCTAAAAAGCTTGCAAGTATGTATCCGAATTATCAGCCTAAATGTTGGAGGTGTGGTGATGAAGATGCAACATATTTTCACATATGGTGGACATGTAAGAAGGTTAAGGCTTTTTGGATAAAAGTCTGGTGGAATATGCAGAAGATTTTTAAACAGAGGATAAAGTTTTGTCCGCAACTTTTTTTGTTGGGAATAATTGCAGACGCTACAGTTGTGGACACCAAGTTGATGTTGAACTTAATCACGGCGGCAAGACTTTTGATAGGCCAATATTGGAAGAAAGAGGAACTGCCGACCATAGAAGAGTGGACTTTAAAGGTTTCAGACCTGGCAGAGATGGCGAAGATTTCGGCCTATTTGAAAGATCATTCGCAAGAACGCTATATTATGGAATGGACAAAATGGATTGAGTTTATCCAGAACAAGTATAGGGTTAAGAAGTTTTATGTAGCATTTGAATAAGTCTTCTTTCGTTTTTTTTTCTTTTCTTATCTTAGTTTCTTTTTATACATATTCAATATTATTAAGGCTTGTTTTATCCTTTATAAGCTAGAGAGTGATGGATTTTAGAGTTTATAGTTGTTAGCATATGATTGTTTATGATTGCTTTTTATATATATACCTTGTATTTAGCTCTGGGAAGTCGGGGGGGGGGAGGGGGGGAGGGGGGGAGGTAGGGGGGGGAGGAGGGAGGGGGAAGGGGGGATTCTTAAAGGAAAATTGTATTTTAAAACTTTTCAATAAAAAAAAAAGAATAATAAGGATTGAAATAAAAACATCATACCTATAATCTTGTGCAGAATGTGCCCAAGAATGTGTATAGTTACATGAGACTGTAGTTCATAAAAACCCAAAGGAAATTCCCTTGATACCTGCTGAGCTCTTTTCCCCACCTGAATTTATGCTTCTGAGATTAATATATGAAAAATTAAATGGGAAGCTAGTATGCCAGAAAGCAAAGCATTTTTGATAAACCAGTGGTGGCACCTGTCAGATACATTCTTTTCTAAACATTGAAACCCCATACCTAAGCTTCAATACTGCACCTGGATGGATTTATATAAAATTAAGATTCACTTATCTGAGGAAATGGCACATGTTCAGGATGCACCTAGAGGCAGAAACTGATGAATAGGGGGCATTGCTTTGATAAATTAATCTTTTATATAGGCAGGGTGTAGTTGTAAATTTAGAATAGGTATGACAATAAGCCTCCAATGGTTTCCAAAGGAAACCAAAGCTGCATAAGCACCCAGGGTGTTCAGGACATTTTGCTTAACAAAAGGTGTGACTGGGCCTATCTTCAAAATATGTGAATGTGTGTTCATATGCTTGGCAAATTATTTGAAACAGCCCATTTGGAATATAGTTCTGTCACAAAGCCTGAAAATAGATGCGAATTTGTGAGTGATTGCTCTGTGTTCAAAAAGCTTCTAGCATGACTCTGTTTTAACTGTCAATTTACCAGTTATTGGATCTGTTTAGAGAAGGAGAAGAAGATCAAGGAAGTCATGGTTGGATGGAGCTGATGAGAGCCTCAAAGAGAGAGAGAGATGAGAAATTTAAAAAAACAAGTGGACTTGGTGCAAGCCAAGATAAGGAATCGAAAGATATAATGGATTAAATTGGAGAAAACTAGATATATTTCTTTTCTTTTCTCTTATCACCAGCCTTTCAAATATTTTGTTTACTATGTCTGCCACTTTGCTTGTGTTTCAGATAATATTGCTTAATGAAATGGATACATGTGTCTCCTGAGATCTTAGATGCACAGTATTTTTCTTTAAATAATTCTCTGAAGCAAAGTGCTTTTCTTTTATTAAAATACAAATCTATTTTAGGTTAACATAGGCTAAAATAGCACCAAAACATCACTAAAACAGATTAGCGTAGAATACCATTCACATAACCCAATCTCTAATTAATTTCTACATCACAGCATATAAAAAATAGCTACTTAGCACATCAAGACATAAACAAGAGAAAATGAGCTTTCTTTTTCAGATAGCTGAAATGGTTCATGCATTAATTCCTTGTTACACTTGTTAATTTAATTCCTTATTAATGTCTCATGATTGACATAGTTTTTTCTAGTTAGCCATCCATGAGTCTCTTTCCCCAAATGCTAAAATATTCCTAAAACAGTCAAACATTTAAATAATGCATATTTTATTGAGCAAGTGTATTCATTATACTTGAGATCTATACATTACTTTCTGTTACCTTCTGTCACTTCTGGAAGTCTGACAAGAACCACATATTTAATTAAAGATGTTGACATTTTACATTTTCAGAGATCTTATAATCTTTAGATTTTTAAGTGACATGGCATCAGTAGATGCAAACTAGAGGAATATAGGATGCGATTTATCATATTCATATTTTTATTTTGCTATTTCTTTGGACACACACACATATCTATAAACACACAAACACACATACATATACATATACACACAAAGAGACCCTGGGTGCAGACAAAGCAGAAAGGCCTCAAAAAACGTTCAACAGAGCCGGACTTCCGGTGGCTGCGCGGCGCCGGAGACAGCCTTCCCGGGCTGCCCGCGGCTCAGCTGAGTGATTTTCGCCCGAAACAGCGCCGATCAGCTGTTCGGGCGAATTTGAAGCCCCCTCCTCAGGAGAAGAGGAGGGGGTGAGGCCCCAGGTAGGGGTCGAGTTCTCCGGGGCCGCCTGAGCTTGCAGCTTGGGCGGCTGAAGGATTGAACTCCCCCGTAGCCTGGGTCACTCCCAGCTGGCCAGCGCCTCTGCTCCTGATTTCATGGAGCAGAGCCAGGCGTCTGCGACCACCCCTGCCTGAAGGAAGGACTATGGATTAAAAGGAGCAGGCAGAGCGGTACAAGAGGAAAAGGTGAAGAGGATTATTTTATTTTACTCTCGAGCTTGATGGACTTTTTTAAACTTTAAGTGAAAGTGCGTCACAATTGAAAGTTAAAGATGGCGGCTAAACCTCCCCCTAAAACTCTTCGGAGTGGTGGATCTTCTCCGGTGCAACAATCATCATTACAGGCGTTGCACCCTCCTGATGTATTGACCCCGAAGGATTTACGAGATGCTTTGGATAAACATGCCCAGGTACTTTTGGAATCAATTAATCAATCAATTGGTGATAAATTTGCACAGATGGAGGAGAAATTGAAGAAGTTGGAGGAGAGAATGGAGGAGAGGATGGAACAGAAGTTCAGGGTGATGAAGGTAGACATTTTGTCTTCAGTGTATAAAGTGGCTGAATGTGTGGAAGATTTGGATGAAAAAGTGGAAGATTTGACTCAAAAGAATGCCATATTAGAAGCAAAAGTACTGGAGAATGAAGATTTAAGAGATAAAATGGATAGAGAATTGAGTCTTGCTCAATATTTCCAGATGCAGTTTGCCATTAGAATCAGAGGTTTAAAGGAGAATATTAAGGAAGATCTAAAGCAGCTGGTTTCTGAGGCTCTTGAAGTGGTATTGAATCAGTCAGCATCCGAAATAAAAGGAGGCATGGATAAAGTGTTTCGTGTGAATTCATGGATTGCTAGACAGAGAAAGTTGCCTAGAGATGTGGTGGTTTATTTTGCAAAAAGGGAAATTAGAGATGAAGTTATACAAGCTGCCTATGATACTAAAGTCGTGATTGCTGATCAAGAAGTTCTGGTTCTAAAAGAAATTCCTCCAAAGATTTTAAGGAGAAGGAAGGATTTTACATTTCTTGTGCAAGAGCTCAAGCAACGAGATATAAGGTTCAGATGGGAGATCCCAGCTGGGTTGATGGTGATGCATGAAGGTAAAAGGTACCGTCTGGTTACTGTGATGCAAGCGCGTGATTTTTACAATAATGTTTTAAAAGCAACCCCATTAACACTTCTGGAAGCTGCAAAGGGATCTGGAGAAGGAGAACATCAAGAGGCTGAAGATGGACAGACAGAGGAGAATGGTGCTGGAGGAGATCAAGTTATAACACCTTTGGATGATCCCAGAGAACAGAGGGTGACGCGTGCTGCTTTAAAACGATCAAAAAAGATAAAAGAACAAGAACAGCAGAAGTCTATGGAACTTTCACAACGTACTTACAGCCAAGTAGTGGGAGGTGGGAAAAGATTTGGGTGAGGAATGTAAAATTTAAACAAGTTTGAAATCTAAGAGAGAATTTTTACAAAATGTTTTATAGATGGTATTTAGATTTTAAAAAGCTAAGTATGTATCTGAATCATTAGCCTAAATGTTGGAGGTGCGGTGATGAAGACGTAATATATTTTCATATATGGTGGACTTGTAAAAAGGTTAAGGCTTTTTGGATAAAAGTCTGGTGGAACATACTAAGTTGATGTTGAATTTAATTACGGCAGCAAGACTTTTGATAGGTTAGTACTGGAAAGAGGAACTGCCGACCATAGAAGAGTGGGCTTTAGAGGTTTCCGACTTGGTTGAAATGGCGAAGATTTCGGCCTATTTGCAAGATTACTTGCAGGAACGCTATATTATGGAAGGGAGAGAATGGTTTGAGTTTATCCAGAATAAGTATAGGGTTAAGAAGTTTTATATTTGAATAAGGCTTCTTTCTTTGTTTCTTTTTCTATATTAGTTTTTTTTATATATATTTAATATTACTAAGGTTTGTTTTATCCTATATAAGCTAGAGAGTGATAGATTTTAGAGTTTATGGTTGTTAGTATATGGTTGTTTATGATTGTTTTTTTTTTATACATACCTTGTATTTAGCTCTGGGAAGTCGGGGGGGGAGGGGGGGAGGGGGGGGAGGAAGGGGGGGAGGGAGAAGGGTGGGGGAGGGGGGATTTTCTAAGGGAAAAATTGTATGTTAAAACTTTTCAATTAAAAAAAAAACGTTCAACAGACAATGGCAGAATATAAGATGCAGGCAGGAACAGCATCACTGAACAGTACAATTAAGGAGCTGACATTATGTAAAGGAACAATTGTGAAGTGTATAGGTTAGATCCTCCCAGGTCCAGATAGAAGATTCCATAGAAGGTAGTGGAAAATAACAGGACTAAGATCCTGAGGAACTTTCAGATCCAGATGGACAGGTAGGTGTACTAGTAATCAACCACACATTATGAGAGTAGACGAGAAGCAGAAAACAGTGGTGGTCATAATAGTACCAAATGAGTATCACGGGGCTCCTAAGCTGGGAGAGTGGGTCCAACAGATCCCAGGAACACCGTAGCTGTTAGGGACAGCTAAGATACAGTGTCAGAACCCTCAAACTCCCAGGCCAAGGTTGAGGAAGACACATAACACCCATGGAGGTGAGAAGAGAATTTTAAAATGTATATATGTATATACATAAATGTATTCATTACAAAACCAGATGGTGTTTTTTCCCCAAATTAATTCAATATTTTTATCCTCCTACTATCTGTGTATCTCAGCGACTGTCCCCTTGGTTACTGAAAAATTGGGGGAAATGGTTTCTTACCCCTAATGTAACAGTGTCGTGACTTTTGGAACCCCTCAATATATGTATGTCCTGGAGAATACACTATTTTAGGGTCCAAAATGTATCTATTTGTACCTATAAAATGTTGTGGAAGGTTATTATATCTCTTTGGCAGGGGAGGGGAGATAGGTACGTATGTGGCCTTTGAATACCATTTTTGGAGCTTAGAGCTCTCCATTAGAGTTGGTAAGATCAGCAGCTCATTTTCTCACCAGTTTAAGTAGAAAACACACAGAAACTGAAGGGTAAGTTATCAAACCTAGCATGGTTTTATAAACAAATGAATCCTCTCTCAACCTGATTAAAAAGGGGGGGGAACTCCCCATCCTTTTATATATGACATGACTGCACGTTTTGTATGAATGCTCTGCCCACTACAACCACCATTCTCCCCAAATATATTAGGTGCAGCCCCACTCCCAAAAAGTTGTCCTGCCTCCTATTATAAGGTATTCTTCCTATTATATTTGCAGATGGATCCAAGCATGCATCCCCTCTAGAAGGGCTGAATAATGCTTTTGTGTATAATGCTTATTTTAGGACTACTAGTTCAACTAGATCAAAATTTAAAATAATCCACCAACTCTACTGTCATCGTGACAGCCAAGTGTGTAAGCAGAAGTGAACTTGAGTGACCAGGGAAGAAATGTACTTGCATTTTGTAAGACGCCACCTAGTTCTTAAAGCTGATTCTAGTTGGGATTAGCTTGATGGAAAAAAAGCATTTAATGAGCCATTGCAAGTCCCCATATATATTTCACATACAGCTTATTTCCAAGTCAAATTTTGCTGTCCTAAGAGTTCAAAACTACGCAGGCTGGATGTAAGGCACTTTGGGACATTTATTTTGAGTTAAAAAACATCCACCTTTACCTTCACAGACTTTTGTGTGCTTTTAATAATACACAATTATTTCAAGGGTGCTATAAATGTGAGCTCCCATTCTCTTCTCAATGCATCCCAACACTTTCTTGAAATTAAATTCATATGGAAGGTAACATAGTAGGATTCGAGTACATTGTTGTGAAAAAGCATAAGATTATCTTTCTCTTTCTTTCTTTCTTTCTTTCTCTCTTTCTTTCTTTCTTTCTTTCTTTCTTTCTTTCTTTCTTTCTTTCTTTCTTTCTTTCTTTCTTTCTTTCTTCTTTCTTTCTTTCTTTCTTTCTTTCTTTCTTTCGTCTTTTAAATCTTTTGAAGATGAAGGACCTTTGTCTTTTGAGATATTATAGAAAAAGCTGCCTAAAAATAAAGCATATGATCATAAAGCTTTTCCTATGATTTGGGAAGCAGTTGTAGGTATTCATTCTCCTTGCTAGTACAGTAAATCAGGCCCCTAGTGTTGAAAAAAGGGGGAAAAAGTTTTGTTGATATCTTTGTTGTTTTGAGCCCTTGATGAAGGGCAGAACATTCAGTTCCTCACAAACCTCCTGATAATTCAGATCTTCCCACAGTTAATTTGAAACAAAGAATAATTACCAGCTGGCTTTATCATGTTTAGTGCTTGGTGTAGAGTAAATTACATAACTGTTCTTTTATTAATGTTTTATAGCAGCATATCAAGTACCTATTTCAGCATAATATCAAATACTTATTTCAAACGTGTCTGAATTCTTTAATGGCAACCTTGGAGTTTTCTCGTAATTAATATTCTGTCATTAATTTGGATACTTGAAAAAAGTATGAGCTGCTTTTTGGATCAATTTTCTGATAATATCAAGCACTGAACACTGATCACAGTTAAAAGGGGAATCAGAACTGCAAGATGGCTGAAAGAGATATTACACAATTAGAAAGTTTCAATTCAATTGTTTTGTTTCTCCTTCCCCCCACAAAATTATAGTCTGCCTCTAGAGCTAGCATAGGTGTTCTCTCAACCAAGACCATCACACCTCACCAACTAACCAGCAACTTATCAGGCAACACTTTATTCAAGGCCTCCTCAAATCTGGGAGCTAGACTTGCTCACCGTGAATTCATAAATTTGCAGAAAGAAAACGTAATCATACATCACATTGGTCTACTCAGATTTGACTAGCACATTTGAGTAGTTTTAATTTAACTGCCATAAGAGCTCAAAGAAATATCTAGAAGATGGTGGAATTTAGATCAGGTAATTTTTTCTCACTAGCAATTTACAGAGTCTTCTAAAATCATCCAACTGTTGTATCAAAATAACATTGATAAGGCCAGGATTCATATCACTTCAACAAAGATTGGTAATGCAATGATGACATCACAAGTACAGTACAGGTGGTACCTTGCTCAATAGTAGTAACTGTGACAGTTACTGTGATCTTGGACAATCACTTAAACATGAGCCGGCAGTGTGCTGCAGCTGCCAAAAAAGCCAACACACTGCTAGGCTGCATTAACAGAGGGATAGAATCAAGATCACTTGAAGTGTTAATACCACTTTACAATGCCTTGGTAAGGTCACACTTGGAACACCACATCCAGTTTTGGTCACCACAATGTAAAAAAGATGTTGAGGCTCTAGAAAGAATGCAGAAAAGAGCAACAAAGTTGATTAGGGAACTGGAGGCTAAAAATATATAAAAACAGTTGTTGGAATTGGGTATATCTAGTTTAATGAAAAGAAGGACTAGGGGTGACATGATAGCAGTGTTGCAATATCTCAGGGTTTGCCACAGAGAAGAGGGAGTCAAGCTATTCTCCAAAGCACCTGAGGGCAGGACAAGAAGCAATGGATGGAAACTAATCAAGGAGAAAAGCAATCGAGAACTAGGGAGAAATTTCCTGACAGAACAATTAATCAGTGGAACAACTTGCCTCCAGAAGTTGCAAATGCTCCAACGCTGGAAGTTTTTAAGAAGACATTGGACAACCATTTGTCTGAAAAGGTATAGGGTTTCCTGCCTGAGCAGGGGGTTGGGCTTGAAGACCTCCAAGGTCCCTTCCAATTCTGTTATTCTATATTCCATATCCTAAGTCACTAGTGAAGAAATAGTCACAACTGCCAGATATACAGCAATAAAGGACACAAAGATTTAATATTTGTGTGTGTGTATGTGTCTGTGTACCATACATGTATTGAGTTATGAATTATGTATCAATTGTTCCGTGCATCCTGTGAGAACATGAAAACTGCTTACCGAAAATAAATGTCTATGGAGATTTTCAGTCATCCAAATCATGGTTGTCCCAAGGGTGCCTTTTTAAGAGGCAACTGGGCTTACTTTTTTTTTCTTTGAAGACGTTTTTCTTCTCATCCAAGAAGCTTCTTCACCTTCAGAAGAATTTTGCCAGCAGTTCGATTCTCACTGGCTCAAGGTTGAATCAGCCTTCCATCCTTCCAAGGTTGGTAAAATGAAGACCAAAGATTCTTGGAGGCATTATGCTGTAAACTGCTTAGGGAGTGCTGTAAAGGACTGTGAGGTGGTATATAAGTCTAAGTGATATTGCTATATAAAATTTTAGAAGATTTTTTTTTAAAAAAAGAGGCAGGGAATTAATTAAAACATGAGGGTTTCAAGGCACTAACCCACCCCCTGGCTGTGTGCTCCTCTGTAGGTCACAAGCAAAGCCATAGTCATGTTTTGATGCCCTTTTAACCCTATTGTGAAGGAAAAACTGTTATATGGATGAGAGGAGGTAAATACTGGATAGCAGTCTCATCTCTTTGCTCTTTGCTTAGCACAGCTAAAGGTATTTCCCATTTAGAAAGAAAGTGTCTCTGTGATCATGCTACCTTATTTGAGCTTTATTTCTTTTCTACTTCTTAGCTGCACAAAAAGAGAAGGCAGAGCCAGCTCCTACCCACTACTAAAGCCCTTCTGGGTATACAACATGCAACAGACCCAGAAAGAAAGGAGTGCCATAGAGAAATCCAGAAACATACAAAACAGCCATTCCATTCTTGTGCTTGTTTGCCTGTGCTCCTCCCAAGTGGTCTATCTACCGGTAATATGTTTCTATATTTGTGTACCCTAATCATGCCATTTGTACGATATTAAAAGAGTGACAGAACAGATGGATTAAGATGGTAACTTGTTTACATGTCACAATGAAGAATTTATGTTAACAGTGTATATATTCTTGTTCCATAATGGTTGTTCCTTTATAATTGTAATTATACTATAATTGTAATTAATTAATTCTTGCTTTTTTTGGTGGGAAAATAATGGCACTTAGTGTGGAAATAAGAATTCAAGCAATACTGGACCTGCCTGAACGTGATGCCTGAGCGTAAGGTGACATCAGTGAAAGGAAAAACCCTGGATGCTGCTGCAGAACGTTGGAGTGCACAGTGATGTGCACTTCTGGAGAGTGTGCATGAGCCAAATAGACTAGCAGTCTTAAGCAGCTAAACAACTACTCTGTATTAAGACTGTAGTCTTCTGGCTAATGTACTATCGCCATATGCTGGCTAATGTACCATTGCCATAGTTATTAATTTTGACTTATTGTAATGCATTATATATCTTTTATGTTATGTTGCAAGCCACTTCTGACTGTAATAGAGATATTTATAAGAAATAAGGCAAAATGGCAGTGGTGAGATGAAGGAAAGTGTTGTCCATGAGAAATATATCAAAATAATGTTGCTTTGCAAGAATCCAAAGCAGGCAAGAGAATTTCATTCTTGACTGGTCAGAAAGGCTAACCAGGATTGGGCCAAGTTAGTATCTGGAGGGGAGGCCAGAAAGAAACAGAAGATTATGAGCTAGTTTGGAAAGCAAAATGGAAAAAGGCAGAATTAACTAATTCCATACTGTTGGTTTTTTAAAAAAATTCAAGGTAATCAATAAAAGTCAAGATTGGCTTGCAGGAGTCTTGCAAAATATTTTGCAAAATTCCAAGGTTAGAGTTGATTCTGGTAGTCCAAGAAAAGTGCTAGGAAAAGACTCTGTGCATGTGCTGCCAGATGCAAAAGAGCTGATGGGGTCTTGATGCAATGTGAAATATCTCTGCTTCACTTCTAGAAGCTTTTGTGGAGCTTTGCAAATCAGCTTTAAGCCAAAAGTCTTAAATTTGTTAAGGTTGGACACCCCTGATCCACACAAGTGAAGCATTACAATCTAGTCCTATAAGATATTCGGACTGCCGTTAATACCTGTCTCCAGTTCCAGAGAAAACTCAGATAAATGTGCTCCACAAACACTGTCTGAGATGTAACTGGAAGCAATTCGGTCCTGAAGCTTCTCTATGAGGAGCGTTAAGACTGCAACATTATTTAGAGAAATTATGCCATTCTATCTATCTATCTATCTATCTATCTATCTATCTATCTATCTATCTATCTATCTATCTATCTTCTATCTATCTATCTAATATCTGAGAGGGTATTAGTCTTCAAACTAATCTCAGATCAGAACTATTTGATCCTCTTGCATTGGTTGTTTAGTGAATAGCCTTATGTTGTGCAATGATTTATTGCTATTTATAATCTGCCTCAACACGATACAAAACCTACAATCAACTAAACATATAACATAAAAATAGGAAATGTTGATACTAGTATGCAGTATGCAGGTTAGACTGCACGTGACCCTATTTCTTCTGTATCATATCACAAGTTGTTTTGTTTTTTAAACAGCTGATATGGAGAAGAAATTGCTAACCAAGATGAAGCTAATTATAAGCTGTTCTGGATGATGACTGTTTCATGCCTGCTTAATCATGCATTAGTATGATTAAAACAAAGATGAACATATGCCAAGAAATTTCACACTCCATATAAATTACCAGTTCAGTGGAGAAAATCGTGTTCTATAATTTTTCCAACCAAGTTTACATAATTATTGACTTGTGACAAGATACTAGCTAATTAATTAATTTGCTAATTGCTGATTACACATTCTGAGGTTGCAGTGTGAGGTGGGAAGAGAACAATTTTCAAATACATATGTATTTTCTAGAGATTCTTTACTTAGTTCATACCCTATTAACAAATTTCTGTAAATTCATAGCCTCTTGTATTGTCTTTTTGATCTGTGCCCCAGGGCTGTGGTGGCGAACCTATGGCACGGGTGCCACAGGTGGCACGCAGAGCCCTTATCTGTGGGCACGCATGCCGTCACCCTAGTCCTAGGCCTTCAGCTGGGTTTTATAAAACCTTTTCGCTTTAGGCCTCTGCTGCCATGTACCCCCCCAAAAAGGTTAAATTAATCAACTTCTTGTGGGGAAAAAAAGTTCTCGCAGTTTGAATTGAACTTTTTAATCCCACCCAGTCTGCAGCCACCACTGCAGCCACGCTCACCCAATTGACCATGCCCACCCAAAGGGCCACACCCACCTGGCACCTGATGAGATATAAGTGGGTTTTGGGTTGCAGTTTGGGCACTTAGTCTCTAAATTTTTCGCCATCACTGCCCCAGGGAATCCTGAGATTTATTTAAAGCTGGTTACTCTACAAGAAAATCAGTGGCAAATAATCTTTAAAATGAAATTTGGTAACAGATGTTACAATGCCTTTAGAGACCTACATTAAACCTAGCCCTGTTCTCCAAGTTGTTGGTAAGCAGGTAACTGGCATGCAGTTACCTAGTAATGCTCCCTTTTGTTGGATCCTAATCAGATATATTTTGCCAGAGATTAACCAATCTAATTTCACCTCCTTGCAGTATGTTGTTAATTGCTTAGCAATGAAGTGTAGATCAGTTAGATTAGGCATGTCAAACTGCCGGTGCAGGCTGGATGTGTCACACTGAAACTACCCACCCCATTGCCAGCAATGGGGAAAAAGTTGTGCACGACGTTACAAGTTTGACATGCCTGAGTTAGATGTTCCAACCCAAACCATGCAGTTCATCTTCAACTGGTGATGACAAATTCTGGGTTTTCCTTGCCATTTTCTCCACATTTCTGCTATTATTACCAGTCATTTTTTTCATCTCCACCTTCTGCATTCTTGTTATATTTCTTTGCCCAGAACTGCACTGTTTCTTCTTTGCAACTGTACGCGGACTTGTACGCCCTCAGGGGTTCCCCCCCTTCCTGGGTGTGACCCTTCTTTTCTACCTCTCCTCTTGATGACGGGCCCAATTGTTGGGACCCTGAGAGATGGCTAGGTATGGATTGGGGTCTCCGGTTTATTTTTAGGAAGAGACCCCTGATGTTTTTTAGCTATTTTTTTAAGGGGTTAAGGGGGAGGGTTGGATTGCGGTTTGGGTTGGAATCTGGGGGGCTTCCACCAACCGAGTTTGCAGTCGTTCGCAGTCGGTGTTGGCAGGGGGACAGAGGTCGGCCTCGAGGCCTCTCGTTTGTGGAGTCCCTCAGGGGTCAGTCCTCTCGCCCCTCCTGTTCAACATCTATATGAAGCTGCTGGGTGAGATCATTCGTGGTTTTGGGGTGGGGTATCATCAGTACGCTGATGATACCCAACTTTTTATTTCCACCCCAGATCAACCCAGTGATGCCCTCTCCGTGGTGTCCCATTGCCTGGAGGCGGTGAGGGTCTGGATGGGGAGGAACAGGCTTCGTCTAAATCCCGACAAGACCAAGTGGCTGTGCATACCGGCATCTCGGGTTGTCCATTCTATTCCATCTTTATCTATAGGGGGTGAGGTGTTACCCCCCGTAAATAGGGCTCGCAACTTGGGTGTCCTCCTTGATTCACAGCTGTTTTGAAGATCATATAGGAGCTGTGACCAGGGGGGCTTTTGCCCAGGTTCGCCTGGTGCGCCAGTTGCGGCCCTACTTGGACCGAGATGCCCTACGCACAGTCACTCATGCGTTCGTGACCTCTTGGATTGACTACTGCAACGCTCTCTACATGGGGCTGCCCTTGAACACCACTCGGAGGCTCCAGCTGGTGCAGAATGCGGCCGCGCGAGTTGTGATGGGTTTCCCGATACTCCCATGTAACACCTCTGCTCTGTGAGCTGCATTGGCTTCCAGTTGTCTTCCGGGTGAGATTCAAGGTGCTGGTGATGACCTATAATGCCCTAAATGGCATGGGTCCGGGTTATTTACGGGAGTACCTTTTGCCGGCGTTAACTTCCCATCGTCCTGTTCGCTCCCAGAGAGGGCCTCCTCAGGGTGCCGTCGGTCAGGGAATGTCGACTGGCGGCCCCCAGGGGGAGAGCATTCTCTGTGGGTGCGCCTGCCCTCTGGAATCAGCTCCCTGTTGAGCTCCGGATGGCTCCTGACCTTCGCTCCTTCCGCTGCAACCTGAAGACTTGGCTATTTGAACTTGCCGGCCTGGACTGAGGGACTGGGATTTTAGATCTTAAATTTTAAAAATTTTAAATTTTAGAATGTGTTTTATTGTTTAGGGCTATTGGTTTAATTTCATTTTAATTTTTGTATATTATGTGTTGTTTAGTGTTTAATTGCCCTGTACACCGCCCCGAGTCCCTTGGGAGAGGGGCGGTATATAAATCCTAATAATAATAATAACAACTGCACTGTTTCTTCTTTGCAACTGTTGGCTGGTTCATTGGAGTCTCTTCATTGACAAAGTGTAGAAACATTTCTGACTGAACTGAAATTGCTTGTAGTGTGTAATTCAGCTTTGTATCTGCTGATTTTCTTCGCTATAGCTGTCATTTGCTGCTTTATTATTTCCAGTGCTACCTTGATCTTCCTTGTCTCTAGGTGATATTTCTTTACAGCTGTATGAGCAACAACTTGGAGTGTGTGGAGACTGGCAACTTTTTCCAGACTGAGATGATTTTCAGACATTGAAGGGATTCTAGAGACAGCAGTCCAAAAGGTGATTGAAATTAAAAAGTAAATTGATCTACATTCATATTTAATTAAATTTTGCTGTTAAGATGACTCTCATCTCACATATTTAGCTTTCCTTTCCTATTGTCTTAAAAATTATAATTTGTGTAAATTTTGAAGGGACTCACTCCAAAGCTTTTAGAGGCATATATGCTACTGGAGCCTCAGGCTTATACTCTTTGTATAAGGGAGATAGAAAGAATTTCATGTGTTCATGTTCTATTACAAGCATTAAGCTACTTTCAACACCAGTGTTAACATTATGTGAAAAATCTGTGTCCTGGAAACTGATTGCAGGACACTTTCCTTTCAGTCAAAAAAGATTTCCTCCTTCTGTAACGGCAGCTGTGAAGTACACAGCCACTATGTAAAAGAAGCTCAAGCTAATATTTCTTAACCTGAGTAAGTAGCTGATTAAAACTGGGACCAGGGAATCTGCTTAGCATTCATAGAGATTAAAGCAGGAACAAGCAACTTCACTCTGGCAAGAATTCTGTCTACCACTTTTCTCTTGAATTGGGAGACCAAGGACACCTGTACCAATACCAGAAGAGGTGGGCCTGAAGAACTGTGATATTTTGTTTCACAATTATTCAAAGGAGCAACATTATACCAGCTTATTTGTGGACTTTCATGCAAATAACTGAAGGTGGGATTGTGACATTATTACATGTTTTGCTGTCTAGAAAATCCTTGAAGTAAACTTCCCAAACTAATTGAAATTCAGTATTAAATGTAAAACTTACTTGTCCTACTATGCATCATTTCCTAATCTATATTTAACAATTTACCATATATTTAAAAACTTGTTTTACATCTGATAATAAACCAACATGTAGTATCTTTGGAGAACGTATTTTATCAGTGTGTGTGTGTGTATGTGTGTGTGTGTGTGTGTGCTCGCGCGTGTGCGCCTGTGAATGTATGCTTCAATATAGCTATCAGAAACTAGGTTCCTATAATGTTTGGGATACATTAATTCAGGATTTAATTTTATTCAGGATTTAATTCTAAATTTAAAGAACGAACTATTTAAAGATATGAGATGGAAACGGTGAGAAAGATTGCAAGGGTTTTCAATACTATAACAGAAATGAACTGGATTTTTTTTCAGTTAGATCCTGATAAAGATCCTATGCCAGATTTGATAGGGGGAAAAAGAAATTTAAGAGCCAAGCACACCTTATAAAGCAGACATGTCAAAGTCGCGACGTCACGTGACGTCGTGCAACGTATCAGGATGATTTTGCCATTGCCGGCAATGGGGTGGGTGTGGCTTCCGCATGACGCATCAAGCCCGTGGGCCGGCAGTTTGACACCCCTATTATAAAGGTATAATTTTTATCAATATCTATTCTGTTAATACAGCTAAGTAAGACATTATACCCTTGAGGCATTGTGAAGTGCAATCTAATTAGAAACAAGAAATTTGACAAGCCTAATGTTGTACGATGCTTGATAATAGTATCATAAAAAGATTCTTCCATGAAATATTTAAACCCTCAGCATTTTTAAATCTGGCAATGGCTAAAATGATATGAATACCTTTGAAACACTGAATTCCGTGACATGGCTTTCAAGAACTACAAGACGAAACAACATCAGTTGTTGGATGAACTCTCATTCTAACATTAGCAAAAGGTTTCTTGCAGACTCTCAAGCAAATATAACAACCTTGCTGGATTTGTGATTATTTTCCCCTAAGCAATGCTCTTCTATATTGGAAGTGGCTCTTCTGGTAATGGAAGCAGCTTTCTGTTAATGTAGGTACCATCTAAAATATGTCATTTTAGTAAGTATATATTTTGGAAACAGTAATAGCTGTATTTTAAAGTCATTGTACTAGCTTTTTACTGTGGTAGTTAAGATCACTTTAGAGACCATTCATTATATTGCTGTAGGAATTTGCTCCCTTAGGAACTCTGATGCTTTTTTTCTGCTTCCTTTATATTGTTCTAAATAGATATATTATTAAGCAAAATCAATTAAGGAGTAGAAATTTAGAGCATGGTGAGAGAGGAACTACTTTGATGAAACCGATTTGATTCTCAGTGAATATTCACTTTGCTTTTATCAAAACAAAAATGTACAGTTTGCTACAAAAATCAAAGGATGGACATAAATGATTTAGTTGCAAATCAGGTGCATTTTTAACATACAGTTCTTTTATATTTTTAAAATAACCTTAATAGGTTATACTCATGCTAACTTAATTACCTTTAGTTCCCACTGAAAATAATGGAAATGTTAATCATGCCAAAATCCCATTGCTTTCAATAAAGACTAAGTGCAAATTTGTCAAGATCAGATCTCAAAAAGTTCTCGTAAAACGATCTATTTGCAAGTTGAAAAGCTACAACGTGAAAAGTTGTATTATATGAAAAATATAACCAGCAAAATATACAGGATATTTATATAAGGTAAACTTTCTTGGATTGTATCAACACGGGTTCATCCACTAGAAAGATTTAGTAATGGCTACTAATTATTCTTATGCCTTTTGTAAAAGAATCTCATAAAAATAAAACAAGTCCATATGTATCATATTTACACTTCTCCCTTAGACAATGGCATACTGTTCATATAAAAGGTCTCTAATTTTATAGAAATCTTCACAGAGACAACCTTCCAATCCAATACGTCCAGTTTCAGTCTGTAACAAAAAATATTATATCCAGTTACTTTTTTGAAAGATTTGCAATGTACACACACACACATACGTACGTTCACTATATACTTACCCTGCGAACAGCAACCAAGTTATTACACACTAGAACTCCTCCTACAAATTCAGCTTGAACTCCTTCTCGCAACAGAACTTGCTTAAAATCAGACAATCTAGGCTCATTCATGAAGACCGACTGATGTCCAGGAACCTTTCGTGAAGAGGATACAAGTCAAAATAAATTTTCAATATATTTCAAATATCTGAAGCATTCTACCGGTAAATGTATTCCGTTTTTGTGTCACAAAATTCACATACATTTGTGTAAGGCCAGATGTTTCATAGGAAAAAAAACGGCTATATGTGGTACATCATGGCAGAATTTATTAAAAGCCTCAGTTCTAGTGAGGGCTCTATAACGTAAGCAATTTCAAAATCTTTGACCAACGTGCTCTTAGAAGTGGTATGCAAATTCATCAAGTCATTACTTATTTATTAATTTGCTGCCCATCTCATATTGAAATAACTCATTTCATTTGATTGAGAAAAGATCTGACACATCTGAGCCTTAGTGATTTAAAAAAAAAAGCTTAGATTTCATTTTTTTAAAAAAACACCACAATCCTGACAGAGGAAAAATGCTACTTTTTAGTATTTAATATTATGTATATGAAAGACAGTAGCTCTTCCATTTTTATTACCTAAGGAATTACTATTATTCTAACATTAACAGATCTACAATTTAAAAAAACAACCCAAAAACAACTTAAAACCTCAGTTCCCGTAATGAAATGTATTCTTTATATACAAGACCATGTCCAAAAGCCATTAAAGCTCACTTTTAAATCTTACCTCATTGGGTGGTAAGGGCTCCAACGTAGGAATAATTTCACTCTCCTCACAGATTTCTTTGTCATCATCACCAAAGAGACTTTTAATGACCTTTTGCTGTGCCACAGCACTGGAATCCGATGAGGGTGCATCTACTTGCATTTCCGTGTCCTCACCGTCATCTCTCAGTTCCCCTTCTTCCAAAATTACTCCTGTGTCTACTTTTGATACTCGCATGTCCAGAACTCCATCTATCCAGGCAAGTTCTGCATCTTTAGCTTTACAAAAGTGAAGGGAACTGACTAGGGAGTCTTTTAATCTAACCTAAAACAGATTTAAAAAAAAAAAAGAAAAAAATGAAATAAATGAACAAGAAAGAATTTACATTCTCAGCAGTACATCAATAGCCAAAGAAGATAGTGTGAAAGACAATGAAATTACCCTATCAAGACATTATTTTTATTTTTGGCATTTAAAGTTAAGGAGTGCAGTGGTTTAGCAAATAACCAGTTACTGGAACCAGACAGCATTTATGTTCCGTAGCAGACCAAGCTTAGTACATTCTGCACTAAGCAATGATTTGGCAAATTATGTAGTTTATTGAACGAACACAATTGCCTGGATCTTTATAGTTCAGAGAGCCAGAAATCACTCCATCAATCACAATTAATTCCTATAATACTCTTAAGTTAAAACCAAAGGAATCATGCAAAGACTCAGTGCAAAGGTGAGCCCAGCATGTGAACAAGAGGAAGACCTTGCTGGGAATTATCTTGTTGGATTTTCAAACAGGAAAGTACCAGTCTTGGGGCAAGAGCACATTTAACAAAAGCAGTCAAAAAAGAAATATTGGCTAATTGTAAAACTAACTTTGTTACGGATACGCAAATGTTTTATCATCCTATAAACCAACTTAAAAGTATTTATAAACCTTTCTTTTATAATAAAAATATACCTTTCTTTTATAATAAAAATATACCCAAAATATACTCTATAAATTATATTAGACTACTGAAGTATGCGGGATATAAATGGAATTAAAATAAATAAATAAAATAAATATAAATAACCATCGCTAATAAAAACAGTAAAAAAATGTCTAAAGTATACTAACATAGTAATATAGTTCAATGGCATAAATATATGCAGCAAAAATCACACCTTACTATCAGAATATAAAAGCTCTACCAACCCGACAAAATCATTTTTAACGACACATTTGAAAGCAAACAAGGATCTTTTTAAAAGGAGGCAGTGAGGATGTCTGAGATTTCCTATCAGGTTAAAATATAGAACTTGTTTGTCACACAAGTTCTTTTCACGGATGGCCATGTAACAAGGCTTCAAATGCAAATCTCAACTTAGGGCAGACTGACAGAATGACTGGAGTCCCTCAAGAAATGAACCCAGACTCTCCGAAACTTAGTATCAGAGGTTTAAAATGCCCTAGAAATGCATCTTGAGGCAGCTCAACAATACAATTTCATGATCAGACTACAGGGCTGACTCTGCTTTCTCTTGCATACAAACCCTTTGAAGTAGGTTCTTTGGAACATGTAGGAGCATGTACAAATCACTTTTTTTAAATCATTAAAGCAGTGGCATCTTGTTTCAGGCTTATATAGTACTTCTGGAAGGTGTTGCCAGAAGTCTCCACATGCATATCCACCAGAACCTTTGGATACAGCTGGAAGCAACGATTTGCCTCGTGCACATGGAAATAGTCAGGAGCAAGCCTGGAAAAAGATGTGGCTGCTTTAACAATTCCAAAAAGTGGCTCGTATACACTCTTGCTTGTTCTAAAGTACATCTTGCAAGTGTTAGTCCTTTTATAAATATTTGGAAAATGCTGAATTGTGCTAAGTATGCCTTTGTCATACAAACATGCAAGTCTTACTTGATATATGTGAGTCTCACTGGTTGCATCTATGGTTTCATGCAGCTTGGGCATGTAAACTTTAATGTCTTTCCCCCCAAAAGCTCTGCAAGATTCAGTGAGATCTTGACTGGCCTCAGGAGGTCCGTGGACAATAATCAATTGCCGTGGCTTCATCTGATTAATAATTTTTTTAATGGAATCTCCATCAGAGCGGCCTTCATAATCTATGTATGTAACTCGAGCTCTAAAAATAAAATAAAAGGAGAAAAAGGAGATGAAGAAAAACAAAATCTAATCTTTACAGATTGAGTTGAATATAAACAAGTCACGACATAACTATCATTCAAGCACACTAAACTGAAATCTTACATTTTGTAACTATAACACCATTGTGATTTGTGAATGTTTTAATAATAAGGCAACTTTCCAGCATGATTAACTATTGAGCCAGATGGTGTTAAGAACTTTGCAAAATGCTGAACTTTTACATTTAATAACAAAAGTCAGCAACTCCATTTTTTAGATGTGCACATTCTACATTGTTAATAACATTTCTTGCAAAGTGAAAAGTCAAATCAGAAATTTGAGGGTTGCAATCAAGATGAAGTGATGGAAGTCATCTACATATTTAAAAAATATACTTAGGCCTGTGAAAATTAGTCATCAGGAAATAAAAGGTCAACTATTTTTATAAATCAACACTACCTTAGAAACAGCGTGGAAACAGAAAATAAAGCAATGTAGGTTCAAAGTAGATACGTTGTAAAAGGGAATGTGACTCCTGATAACTGCATAGATCCATCCATTAAGTTTCCTTGGCAACAGCACAGAAGAGGTTCATCACTGCCACCTTCTGGAATTTTTGTTTCTTTTGAATCCAATCTATAGTTGTAGAAATTCCCTGATGCTTGCACTCATTATGTGATCATGTGTTTGCAATGTTCTTGTGTTAATACAGCCTACTGGTTAGTATCAAGTCGAAGACATAGTATTCTCTTGTATGTTTTTATACACACTGCAGAAGAAAATTATCAGCCAAAAAAACAACAACCAGTAATTCTGTGGAAAGACTATTCTCAGCAATTTGTCTCCCAACTGATGTCAACACACTTCAAGTGTCTCATGACTATAATTCCTTCTCTGAAAATGTTGTGATGTGGTTTTATTAAACACCATCTGTACATCCTTCTCCTTGGTTAAACAAGTTATAGACACAAAAGTATTGCCTTTGTGTGTTCTTCCACTTACTGTAAATCAGCATACTTTTTATAACATTGGCAAGTTTATACATTGGTATTTGGGGGCAGGGATATTTTTAGCGTATTGTAAACTCTTCTTCTCTACATAGAGTTTGGCCACTATCATCTATTCTTTTTAATCTAATATCATGTTCCACTGTACCTTTATCTTAGCTGAAGGTGGGAAAGGGGTTGCAAAAGTCTGAAAACCTGTTTTGAATTCCAGTTGTGCAGACCATCTCATTTCTGATAGTTGCTTTTATCCACTGGGCTTGCTTCTGTGATATTTTAAATTTACTGTACCCAGCATTAATGTACTTGCAATTAAACAAACTTATAAATCAAAAGAAATATTTTTTTGCCCTATTATCTAATCAATACTCATTACAATTCATTTGATCAATGTACATGTTACTGTCTTTATTTTCCAAACTCCTCCCCAAGAAACTTACTTCTAATGTTGTATTCTGCTTTTTATTCTACACATTGTCACCTAAATTTTATTTTATATAATCTCGGTCCATTTCACAGTATTCAGTTAGAAGAAAAAACTATTTTGAATCTGAACAATTTTTTTCTTCATAAATTGTGATCACGCAGTGTCTCACTTAACAACTGCATTGCTTAAGAATGAATTTTCCAGTCCCTATTGTGATCATAACTTGAGGATAACTTAGATATGTTACAGAAAAATGGAACAGTGAATGCACAACTCAGGATCATTTCAATACAGCCATAAGCGGTTATCAGGCAGGCTCAAATAAGGTGAAAGAGACTGCAATAGATTAATACACATCACATTCTATGCTGATACCACCATCAACAATTCTAAACACTCACTTTATTTCCATTGATTCCATTGCTGAAATGCATTTAGTAGGAACATCTGATAAATCCTGATCCATAGGTTCTTCTCCATTTGTAAGGCCAGATTCTAATTTGTTCTTTTCTTCTTCTGTTGCCTGAAGTTCTGGAACGAGGAAATCCTCAGGTCTAAAATACAGGAAGATTATTAATTTTATACTAAAGCAGTGTCAAGAATACCAGTGGCACTTCTCCAAATGAAAGTATTATATATACTCTTCCTTTTATTTGCTGTAGTAATATTAATGGCCTAGATCAGGGGTAGGCAACCTTGGCTCTTTTATGACTCGGGGACTTCGACTCCCAGAATTCCTGAGCCAGCATGGCTGGCTCAGGGATTCTGGGAGTCGAAGTCTACTAGTCATAAAAGAGCCAAGGTTGCCTACCCCTGGCCTAGATCATTGAAAAGTATTGACCAAATCTCGGCATCCCAACACATCCAGAATTCTGCCTACAAAATGGCATTTCTCCTCAGTAGCTGCTTGCTTCCTTTCCTCCAGATCTGCTTTAGACAGCTTCCCTGTCCTCTGGCACCATAAAGGACTGTAAAAGGGCCAAATAATGTGTTCCACCAAAGGTTTTCATTCTTTGCTGAATTATCAAGGTTGGATACATACATTTAAATATAGCATCCGTCTTTTCAGAGAACTATTCATTTCATTTGAGATAAAAATGTATTTGGAAAAATGTGCATTCTACATGAAGACAATAAGTCAGTGTATACTAAACATGTGAAGAATATTATAACAATAGGCATTCCCTCATCTCACACTTACTTGATAATCTCTCCATATTCATCCCACTTAATTCTCTCTTCTGGAGCAGGAAACATAGGATAAGATTTTTTGGCTTGTTTGAAGAAGCTTCCTTTTCGATTCCCTTCACCCTTCATCATGAGATCATGTTTGGTCTTATGAACAGATGGTTGATCAATATCTTCTTCAGCATCACTCTCATCACTGGAATCTATATCTGCTCTAAAGCAGGAGTCCAGAATAATTATACAGATGAAGCAAATCAATAATATTTATATCCTGATTAATTCACTGGCACCTCAGTTCTTTGCTATAAAGGCAAAATAAAACTTGTAAAATTATATTCTACATAGCTGTTAATTTTGAAGTTAATGAAGCTAACAAAAACAAATTACTAGATTTCTGCTTAGGAGGTATTTATTTTTAAGTTGCAGATCAATCAATCATAAATCATATTTAAAGGTAAATATGAGGTAAAAAAGGTAAAGCCAAGCCTCTTTTAAGCTGAAATCAGTTCCTAATGACTTTCATGGAAATATCTGTCCAGTTTCTTTGGCAACGTTATGGAAATTACCTTCATGCGAAATCTTTTTTTCAACTTCCCAATCAAGCTCAAAAATATGGAATTGCTAAGTGATTCCCCTGTGAATTCTATCCAAGGCCAATCTGGTTTAACTCTCTAGATCATCCAAGGCTGTCTAGGTGCTGTTACCTGCTAAGGAGGCACTGAATAAAGCCATTTCAAATATTTTTCGGACTGGGCTACTTAAATTGTAATTCAAATTGTTTTACTAGTGCAATGAAATTAGAATCCTGGGCGTTCTACTCCCACCTTAGGCAAAAGGCCAGTGGTACGATCTCGGGTCAATCATTCCATCTCAGATCTAGGAAGAAGGTAATTGCAAACCACTTCTGAAAATTTTCCAAGAAAATTGCAAGGACTAGTCCACGCTAGCACCAGAAGTTAACACTGACTTGAATGCAGAAAAACACAAAATCTCAAATAATACTGAAACAAGTATTCTAGACTGGATGGTTTGAAGAATTCATTAAGAATGTGCATTAATGTACAGGGGTACATAGTAATATACAGGAGTCAGGAAGGCATAAAGATACTCACTCTTTTGACTGCTCTAACTTTTTTGCTG
The DNA here is from genome assembly GCF_964194415.1 of Vipera berus. Taxonomy (NCBI): domain Eukaryota; kingdom Metazoa; phylum Chordata; class Lepidosauria; order Squamata; family Viperidae; genus Vipera; species Vipera berus. The sequence continues at coordinate 42,792,350 of NC_138202.1, forward strand.
CCTCTTTTTTAATTTTTTCCTTTTCCAGATATTCTTCAAGTTCCTTTCCTTCAAGTTTTACACGTTTCCTGAGCTAAAGGGAAAGTATATATTAGTAACTCATATATTCATCTACCTTAGGTATTCAGACTGAATCTTTAAATAAGAATGGTTGTACACAACGGTAATATTCAATAGTACATATCAGATAAAAGTTCAACCTGCAATAAAATATGAAATGACTTCTAAAATTATTTCATTGAGGGTGAAGATTCTTCACCGTCATCCTACACCTGAGCTACTATTTGCCACTATTGCAAATTATTTTATTATTTTGCCTTATGCAAAATAAGATTACTTACCATCAATGGAAAATTCAAGGAATTCAGGCTCTTTTATATGTATGTGTATTTTTCTACATTTTAAATCTCAAACAAATACAAATATATTTAATAGCCACAGTTATTCTGGAGTGTTTACGTCTCTTCGCAGCTAACTGATCAGCAATTCTATCATTTTTATTTTCTTCAAAATAAGGTTCTCCTATCTCCTGGGCCGCTCGCAGTCGGTGTTGACGGGAGGGCAGAGATCCACCCCGAGGCCTCTCGTTTGTGGAGTTCCTCAGGGGTCGGTTCTCTCGCCCCTCCTGTTCAACATCTACATGAAGCCGCTGGGTGAGGTCATTCGTGGTTTCGGGGTGGGGTATCATCAGTACGCTGATGATACCCAACTTTTTCTTTCCACCCTGAACCAACCCAGTGATGCCCTCGCCGTGATGTCCCGTTGCCTGGAGGCGGTCCAGGTCTGGATGGGGAGAAACAGGCTTCGTCTCAATCCTGCCAAGACTGAGTGGCTGTGCATATCGGCATCTCGGACTAACCAGTCCATCCCACCTTTAACGATGGGGGGTGTTACCCCCCGTTGATAGGGCTTGCAACTTGGGCGTCCTCCTGGACTCACGGCTTAATTTTGAAGACCATATAGGTGCCGTGACCAGGGGGGTTTTTGCCCAGGTTCGCCTGGTGCGCCAGTTGCGACCCTACCTGGACCGAGATGCCCTACGCACAGTCACTCATGCGCTCGTGACCTCCCGTTTAGACTACTGCAACGCTCTCTACATGGGGCTGCCCTTGAGGACCACTCGGAGGCTTCAACTGGTGCAGAATGCGGCCGCGCGAGTTGTGATGGGGGCTTCCCGATACTCCCATGTAACACCTCTACTCCACGAGCTGCATTGGCTTCCAGTTGCCCTCCAGGTGAGATTCAAGGTGCTGGTGATGACCTATAAAGCTCTAAATGGCTTGGGTCCGGGATATTTGAGGGAATACCTGCTGCCAGCATCAAGTTCCCTTCGTCCAGTGCGCTCACACAGGGAGGGTCTCCTCAGGGTGCCGCCGGTAAAAGACTGCCGGCGGATAACACCCAGGGGGAGGGCCTTCTCTGTGGGTGCGCCTGCCCTCTGGAACCAGCTGCCCGTGGAGCTTAGGACTGCCCCCGACCTTCGTTCATTCCACCGGGACCTGAAGACCTGGCTCTTTGAGCTCTCCGGCCCAGGCTGAGAATTTTTAACTGGGCTTTTTATTTTAAGGGATAATTTAATCTTTTTAAATTGTTTTTTAACTTTTGTATTTTGTATTGCTGATTTTAAATACCCTGTAAACCGCCCTGAGTCCTTCGGGAAAGGGCGGTATATAAATCTAATAAAATTAAAATTAAATTTATATAATTCACCAAAAATCTCTGCACAAAAATTAACTGCATATGCACAAATGTACATATTTTTTGAAATTAATTTTTACTAACAAAAATCAACATTATACATACCATAATGCATACCTAGCAGTTCTTTTATTGCTCTGCTCTGCTTTGAGTAGAGGCAAACCATTGCCCAAGTTCACTGTTTTGCTACTCTTATGCTAGCTGAAAGATGTAACGTTTTTATTAAAAAAAGTACTGCATTTTCTTACCTCTATGTCTATAACTTTTTCAGAAGGATTATCTATTAAAAATCGTGCTAGTGTTCCAGGAGTTGTTCTGTATGTCAAAATAATAGAATTTTTGGGATCCTGACACCATTGTATAAAGAGATCTCTTGAAAATCCACAATCCAGATCTGGCTGGCTAGCAAGAACAACTTTGGGACTAGGAACACGAGCCAAATCTGCAAGCCCATGACAAAGAGACAGATGACGAAATTGGAAAGGATTGTTTCTCTTATCTTCAAAGCACCTCATTAGCTTGTCACTCATCCATTCCACCTGTATACGGACACAAAAATACAGATCATTTTAATACCACCAACATTTTAGACTGTAACTTAGAAGGACAGTTGGGTTGTTTCGCAAAGCATGCTTTGATTGCTCCATATAGCCTTAATATCTTATTAGATGTTTTGTTACTTGATACATAAGGCTAAAATATCTGCTCTACAACAGTGATTTTCAAATACTTTATAAATAATCTAATAAAACAAACCTGAGATTTTGAGAACTCCACAACATTGTAACTGACATTGTTTAAAAGTGCCAAGGAATAAACTCCTAAACCAGCATCTTTTGTCCTCCATATTTGATCAAGCAGTTGGGCAAGTTCCAAAACTCTACCTGCAGTGTCCACAGCTATTAGGACATTTCCATCACCTCTCAATGTTTCCAAAATATTTGCTAAGGATAAAACACAAGGAGTAAAGTTACAATATTTGAGCCCTTATATGTACAAAAATTATTTTACTTGCTGTCACAAAATACATACTTAGCAGTTGCTCATCTCTTTGTTTCCTCCTTGGCTGTACATAAGTAGCATTAAACGAATCAGTGATGAGCAAAGAAGGTCTACTTAACATTTCCAAGGAACATCCATTTAAATGACTGAAAAAGAAGTTATATCAATCTCAGCGTATAATTGCATAAATAAGACAAATTAAAACCTGATCTCAATTCTCTAATTTTCAAAAAAGGTCATTTTTTTTAAAATAAAACCATTTTTATTAGAACACATGATTTAATTGCAATCATGAATTTAAATGTATTTATATATTTAAATACATTTACAAATCATCAAATCTACATGGTGCTATACAAATTAGATACAAAAAGAAATCAAATTTCTCTGCCACAATTTAAAAATAAATGGAAAAGAACAGGTAAGGTAGATTGGTACAAAGAAATACAGTTACTAAAAAAAGTCACTATAAGGCTACACTTCTTGTCACATTAGTTTGGTAGATGCATTATTTACCATATCCTTGCTGCTATCTGAGCTCATGGGTATTTCCTTAACAATGAGAATACAGTGTAAAAAACAAAGCAAAGAAGGAAAAGCCTACGGAAGAACCAATTTATTTAAAAAAATGTTCTTAAAAAGGAATAAATGTTATAAACAGATTTCAAAACATATCATAATTGAGAACAATTTAAATTTAGCACTTTGTTCCATGTTAGATTTCAAATTAGTTTCACTTTTGTATTATGCCCAAAATAAAGGTGAAATGACATCCTAAAGAAAATGAATATAAAACGATGAATTGTCCTATAAATAAAATCTGATCTACCACTGTAGACATTATAGACAGGTCAGTAGGTAAAATATGGAATCTACTTCTATAATTAGAGACAACACTTTTATATAATTAGAACATGGATGACGCTCTTAACACATTTCTAAATTTATTGCTTTTTAAAATTAAAATTAAACATTAGGAAACTTATTTCCCCACTCACAATTACATTGTATATTTTAAAATGAGTTAAGGAAACCATGTTTAATTACTTAGTAGACCTGTGCAGCACTTCTGTTTCAGAAGGAAAAACAACATGTAAGAAACTTGATAAACCATGTTTCTTTTCATGGAATCACCCTGCAAGTGAGGATTCACCACACAATGCTAAGAGACTTCGGTGATCTATCAATTTATTAAAAACTCCTGCAGGAGAATCCGCATGTGAAGCATCTTTTCTCCTTCAGGTCAGAATTTATTTTGAAACTGACAAAATGGCATTGCAGAATGGAGGAGGAGATCTTTCATTGAGGAACATTATGCATTTCTTAATACATTTTAAACATTGTCTAGTAATTTTAAAAACAGAGATTACACCAGATTTCCTTGTCCTCAAATTTAATTCCTGCATGTGCAAACTCTGGCACATATACAGGATTCTTAAGATTATGAAGCACAAAAGAATAAGGAAATAAGATTCCTCTACAGTACTAATTTCAACTCATTAATTTTTCCACTTGTAAGTAGGACAAACCCGGTGTGCAAGTTCCAAAAAGTATCAGAGCTAAAAAATAACATGGGAAGTTCTCCCCAAGCAATGCCAACTATTTTCACACTACTGCCCAAAAATTTTTATTTGCGTGTTCACTGAATCATGGGAAATACAATTTTGATTTTTAAAAAAGACTACTTTCACTCACAAAACCATCCAGGACCCAGTGTCTTTAGACATCAGAAATGTTAAGAAGCTGTAGTAGGAAAGTAGCAACATCGGTGTACGTACATCTCCCTCTTGTGGTTGAAATCAACTGCATAAACAATTTCCTCTTCTCCATCTTTAACTATTTTCCATATAGTACCTCCTATCATGTGGCCTGCTGGTAATGGAGTGATGGACAAACCATGCCCTTTACCTAAAGAAAAAAACACAATTTTATACCCACCCTAATTACATAAGATAATACAAGATACATATACATATAAATACATATACCCAGATAACTTGGCTTCAATTCTTCATACCAATACAATGTATCAAAGTAGTATTTTTCCTATTTGTTTTGCTAATGCAATTCATAATAACAGAACCTAATTCTAAAGAAAAATGGAAAAGAAACCCTTTTATACATTATTATGAAAATAATGAACAGTCTCATGGAACAATCTATGTCTCCTGAGGTTGATAAGAAAAAAATTAGAATTCTGCAATAAAATATTGCCCTATGGAGTACTTCTGATCAGGATTCTAGCAATTCTTCATTTTTCATTCCTCACTCCCTTATGTTTTCTCTTACCCACTACTGATCCATCCCATAGTGTCCACTGACCAATGATTCTAAGACCTCACAGAACCTTATATCAAGGGTTGTTATAGCTACTCCCTCTCCCATCTTCCATGCATTCACACAACATTATGACCTTGGAATCCATCCCTTATGGCTTTTCCCCTCAATTTTTTTTTATATATATCTAGGATTTCAGCATTTTTAGATAAGTAGTGGCTTGGACTATGTAGTCACAAATCAATAACACAAGGTCTAGACCAGAGACAAGGAAAGGATTAATTAAAGAAAAAAAAATACTTTAGAATGTTATGTACTTCAATTAGCTTGACATCATGCAATTGTGTAACCATTTGCTAAGTTTAAAATAATAGGAAGATTTAGATTTTAGAAAAAAAACATAAATCCCAAACAATAAGACACAACATCACTTTAAGAGTGTTCTTTTTCACCTTTCAAATTGACAATCTGAGAGAATTTTAGTTGTTGTATTTTATCAAAAGCTGCATCCACATCATCCAAAGTAAACAAGGTAAAGTCTTCGGTATTATGGCGTGACTAGTCAAAAGAAAAGAAAAAAATATATTCTCAGTTAAAATTAGATACACTGAGAGAACACTTAAAACATACCTCTAAAAATTGAGACATGAACTTTACCTGGTAGAGGTCATACATGAACATCTGACCCATTTTGTATACAGGAATAGTGGCATAAATAGCACAGTTCAATCCCATTTTTCCTACTGCATATGGGAGAGCACCCAAGTGCAGAGGATCAGGATGTGAAAGAAGTACTGCATCAACCTGGTGAACATGTCTATAAAACAAGAACAAGGGGATAAAACATCCCATTTCACTATTTTAAAAAAATAGCATTTCAATGACAGTATAGTGCACAAAATTTGAGAACTGATACTTTTAATCTAAAATAAAATCTGGGTCTAGAGTTCTATTTTTAAGGAGGAATTTCCAATGAAATAAGCGCTTCTCATAAAATGCTCCCTTCAATAGATGGGAAAATATTCTTTTCAATAGAAAGGAGATGTTATCTTGTAGTCTCTAATCTCCTGCTCTCCCAATATGCTCTGGAGGACTTTCACAACAGAATCCTCAAATAAAAGGGTATATTAGCAAAACTGCACTACCCTGTCTATAACAGGATATTCAACTGGACTGAAAACATTCATGAACTGAAGAAACCAGCCCTCATAGAAAAACACTTAGAAATCAAGTTTTTGCTTCCATGTTTCACTTAAAAGGACTATCTCAAAAAACTTGTAGTAGTAGTTCTAGGGATGAAATTGAATTCTGAAACACTATCTTTTAATAGATCTTGCTGATTCTGTCATCCAAGACTACAGCTTATGCAAAGAAATGCAAAGTCTACATGTATTACATTATTACAGTTATATTCAAGAAACCAAAGCTAATGAAAATCTTACTCTGTAGATCTACTCTTAATACAATTTTGCATGCAAAATCTCCATATGTGGAACTCTGATTAAATATTTCTGTATTTGAAAGTACAATAAACTGTTCCATCATCATACTTTTCTTGCATTTATAAGAAAATAAATATAATTCCAACCTAAAAAGTAGCACAGACTATTCTTTATAATTTGATCCTGCAATTGTTGTCCCTGACTTCATGAACATTTTAAATATATTATTGATTTAAGTAAAGCAATTTAAAGGTCAAATTGGTCAATATAAAGTAGAATTATTCTACCTATTCTTTTTCATATACACTAAGGAAAAAATTCTTGACATAATTTTGTACCAGAATTTTAATAATTTAAACATCCACAAAAGTGCTTTATGTTATATAAATAAGCTATAACAAAAAAACACATTACATTTTTCAAGGGCTCACTTTAACTGAGTCAAATTCTACTTACTTCCTCAGGGAATCAATGATGTCCATAGAAAAATTCTCATCCCAGCCACAATCCAACAAAAAGCGAAACTCATCTACCTGAAGTAAGTAACAGAGAGCAGATTCTTCCTGAACCCCTGACAGGGTTGTTAGCTTGATAATTGATGTCATTTTTTGTTCCCAAATGTTCTCACCAAAAATAGTTCCTATAAGGGAATAAATTTTATTTTAAAATCCTTTTTGTTAGTTATATACAGCTGGGAAAATTTAGAGATACTTAATACTATGTTATTTCAGCATGTTTCATAAACATAAGATCCCAATAGTCACACAAGCAAACTGGAAATTTCCGCAAATCAATGAATCAATCTATGATAATCAAGACAAGATTAGAGATAAAATCAAATGCTTTCTTTCTTAGAACCATTATATCATTTTTCCTCAACATGACAAACAGGGTTACCAGGACAGGGTGCGCGTGCACACACACATATCCTCATCTCAGAAAAAAAGGAATCCAGCACTTACTGGCAGGTATTACAATAACCTGGTTGTAACTATAAAGTATTATTCAAGATATGAACAAGCCTCAGATTTATCAGGGTGTGCTCTGCTCCATTTTGATGCAGCTTGAGAACTGGAAATTTTCAGTATTTCAACATAACCCTACTATTAGGCACATATGCATGCTCCTCTCACTCTTATATAATTTTGTTAAGACATATTTTACTTAATTCTGACATTAGCTGTCTACTTTTATTTATTAATGGCCAACTGCTAACCTTATAAAAATAAAGATGAGATAAAAATATGTAATAAGTATAGTAACTCAAGGCAACAAATACACATATTACTCCTTCCTATTCCCCCCCCCCCAAAAAAAAACCCATCCTGCAAGTGGGTTGGGTTGAGTGTAAGTGTCTGGCTCAAAATCATCCATTATATTTGTACCAGAAAATAAAAGTTCATCACTTTAGAGCTACCTCTAACTTTACAATTCAAGTTAGCTTTCATCCATAACAGTGGCATTAGAGAAGTCAGCCAAAGATATCCAAAATAATCAACCCAGAGTTAAAAGTGAAAAAGAAAATTTTATTGATGCCATTCTATCTCAAGGAGTAAAAAAAAAAACTTACACAAACTCATTCATCAAAACCCGGGTGGCTCAGCAAAGTCACATTAAACTCAAGCTGTACAAAAAGCAGAAACTATTCCATTTACTGAGGACAGGCCATCGTTTGACAGATGCAGCCTTTTATTACAGAAACTCTTATTCGTCTTTGGAGATGAGACCTAAATCTTCGGGCTCTAAAGAGGGCTTCGCGGAATCCTGCCTATCAGCCTGACATCCTTGGTGTCTTAAGTTGCAGAGAAGCTTCTTTCACAAGCTCGAGTTCTGCTGTTGTACTCTCTCCGTAATTTTTTACCGGAAGAAAAGCAGCCGTGTTCATTGAGGACTGAGCTGTACTACCGGTAGGAGAAAGCCAAGTATCTCTTAAGCGGCTGCCCTCCGATACACTTACTTCGTTCTTACCAATTGAGCACCCCTCGTTACCTCCGGGCACCTACATTTATTGGGAAATGGAAAGGAGAAAAGAAAAGAAAACCGCACGTGCCCACTCAGCCATCCCCAGCCCTGCCTCCTGCTGCCGCCATTTTGGGGAAGAAAGCGGCAAGCCAGTTGGAAGAGGAGGAGCCGCCGGGAGGAAAGAGAAATCTGGATTGTACTACCCTAACCAGATAAAAGGGGGAGCACCGTTATATGTTATCGTGATACATACATATATCATCTACCTGAATTGGATTTATAATCCACCAAAAAAAGAAATTGACTCCCAGGGAGGTGCATGACGTAAAATAGCGTTTCTATCCGCACTTCTTTTCCCGCTCGCCTTAATGGTTCCTCCCGGATACCTAGCTTTCCGAAGCCTCCTCGGTAAACTGAGAGGTCGTTTTGGGTTTAGTTGACCCTGGGTGAGGCCTAGCTCGTCAGGACAGGTAAGATTAGCGTTGTGGTGAATGGGGAGGGAGAGTTAGAGAGGGATTTATGAGGGTGCGTCTGATATCTTCAGGAGACTGGAGGCGACATTGGTTTGCCAATAGTGGATGTGTCATGTATCAAGCCATACACCATGGAAGATTTGGAGTTTCTATCACTGTAATTTTTCAACCATTAATTCTGGCTGGATGCATGTGTAGCTTCCTATCATAGAGGATGGCCACCTATGCCCACAAAAGGTGTATTGCTGTGTTACTTGCTCGGGGCGTACAATCATATTCTAGGCAAATTAGGTTGGGGAAGGGGACTTCGTTCTAGTATAAGCTTCTCCCATGAGAAAGAGCTAGACGTCTTTTTGTATCTGGAGCAGGGTGGGAATTAAATACCCATTCCACAATGCTACAGCTCTGCAATAGAAAAGGAATTCACATAATAAACCAGATATATTGGCCTGTTCTGGCCAGTGTCACACTTTCAAGCAAAGCATTGGGCTGCAGTCATCCTTTTTGTTTTACTTTCTAAGAATATAGGTGGAGCCTGTAGATTCTTAGAAATAAAGCTTATAATTAAAACTTAAACAATACCAAAACACTGGATAAAACTGATGGAAAGTGGCTTTTTGTTGTTAAGGGAAATGTTTGCAGTTTTGTTTGAAGGGCAGGTTGGTTATTCTTTTTAATGACACTTCAAAGTACTATTATTAGCTGTTTTGGGCTTTTCATTAACCTGTATTATACTATAGTAAATGACACTACATTTACAAAATGGCATTTAGTAAATAATGTCAAAATACATACTGCATGTATGTATTTTGTAATCCTATTTGGGATTATAAAATTTGGGGATTTATGCACAAGATTTGCACATTTCAATTACATTAATTTTTCATCAACTGTAATTCCTTTGACTTGTTCTACTATTACAAGGAAGTCTCTATGGGGGCAAGCCTGGCAAATGATGGATGCATTTGATACAAACTTGGCTTCTTGTGTATTTGCATCATGTGAGGGGCAAGCTTGCTTTGTGACATCCTCATGCATGTTTCATCATTTTACAAATGTCAGCATTTATGGATACTTCAATACCACCTTCTATGCTCTAGGCAAAATTTAAAGTTACAATAAAATATTTTCCACATAAAATGTTATGTAATGTTTCCTCTTAATTCACACCAATCCAATAGGACTTGTTTCACAATAACAATGAACTTGCTGCCAAATAGGTCTCATGTTTTATTATAAGCAATGATGCTCATGCGGAAATATGCCGTTAGTTGTAATCCTTTCTTTGTCCCTTTTTTTTCATAGTAACTACCATGAATGTTATCCACTTGGTGCGAGATCACTGGCCTATTGCATTGTGTCCCCTAGGATTCTTGGTGGGATGGTACTTTGACAAGAGGAGTGATGAGAAACTGGCAATATTCAGAAACAAGAGCAAATTATATCAAAGGTTAATTATTTTAATTGATTTCTTACAATCTCATTTTTTCTGATTATAAAATTGTTTCTGAAAAGTATATTTGAGGAAAGTTATTGGTAAATATAGCTGTTACTGCATTTTCATTGATGTGTGCAAAAGATCACAATTATTAAATTCTTTCTTTAAAGAATTTATATTGTAATATGTGTAGTATTGGTCCAAATATGGTTTGAAGCTTTACATAGTACAGAATATGGTTACCGTGTTCCTAGACATACTTGCTGATATTCATCCTTATTGATTTATGCTGACAGATAAAAAAGTTCATAATAGAAACAGCAGGTACATGCATAATATATAATTAAAAGAATATAAAATAATATTCAGTTAAAATATATGTAAAGGTTATTTCCAACCTTTACAAAGAAGCTTGTTATCAGTAGGCTGCAGTAGACACCCTCTGAATTTGGGAGAGTAGTAGTATTTCTGAGCATGGATATCATGATTATGGAAATGAATCTGCATGACGGCTTTATTTCTGAGCCTATAATAGTATTTATCTTCATCCTAAAAAGTTTAGAACCAAGTGCAAGATTCTGAAAATGTCATATTCCTATATGGTATTTTTTTCTTTTGTTATATTTTATTTTATGCTACTTTAGCTCCAAAATGCTTCTCATTTCCTTTGTTTTACTCATGTCTACTTTGGGCTTTAGAAAATCACAAAATTACCTTATTTTCTTTTTCTTCTATACTTGACTTTCCTTCCTTTCTTTTTCATTGTTACTAACTTTTGTTGAGTACCTATATTTCAATAAGTATTGTGAATCACTGTTTAGCAGACTTCTTAATTATTTCACCTCTTGATTACTGTACTAAAACTTATTAGGATGTTCCCTTTGCCATTGCTTCCATAACGTCCTTTGTATTATCCTATTAAGTTTATCTGTAAAGAAAGATTTGCCTGTTATTTTTTTCCCAATTCTAGAATTTAAAATAAGATATTGCCTCTTGCCCTAATCTGCAAATGCTGCAAATTTCCTTAACAGTTTCAACTTTTGTATCAGATTGTTTAGTGCTTTAAAAGTTTTTCTCCCTCTTACCCTTCAATCCTTGCTTAGCCTTGGAATATATTTACAGAACAGTTAGTAAAAATAGGTGACTTAGCTTGCTTTCTCTGTTACACAATTGAGAGAATCATCTGCCCCAATTATATCAGGAGTAGCATCTTGGACAACATTGCAGTTAATCTTTTTGATAGCAATCTGAATGTTATTCCTATTGCTTTATAATTTGGGGGGAAATATGAGCCAGCTGAAATCAGAGCATTGTACACTGAATGGAAGCTTAGCTTTCTCCATCCATTTATATACTCATTTTGTTCCACATACATGCAGCTGTGGATGGAGAGGGGCGAAATAAGTTTTGCAACTGGAAGATTCAAATATTTTTTTTTTCTGCATGTATGGGGAACTCAGGCTAGAAACTGGGAGACTGAGTTCTAGTTGTGTCTTAGGCATGAAAGGTGGCTGGGTGACTGGGCGAATCACTGTCTCTCAGCCTAACCTACCTCAAGGGTTGTTGTTGTGGAGAAAATAGGGGAAAGAAGGTGTGTTGGGTATGTTCACTGCCTTGAGTTATTTATAAAAAGCAATAAAAGTAGGATAAAAAAATAAATACTAAATGGGGGAAAAACTTCACAAATATTTGCAAGAACAAGCTAGTTCTCCATATAATTGTATATAGAGAATACCTATCCATTCTATCATTGCTTTCCATTTTTAAAGCTAATTATTTAAGGCTATTTTTAAATGTAAAATGTACTGATCTGGCATAATTTATTTTTAAACTTGTAATATTTTCTTTTCTTTTTATAGGGAATTGAAACCTGGTCAAGATGATATATGGAAATAATGTGAGAAACTGCTTCTCCTACAGTTTGTTTAAAAAAGTGATTGCTCCATAATAAAAATAGAATCTAGTATTACCTTTGTTCAAAGTATGATTACTAAAAAAATATGTAGCCCCAACTATATAATATTAATGTAATTCAAACATACAATTTGAAGTACGGGTGATAATATTAAGCAGGTTGGTACAGAGTGTTCCTGAGAAACTGTCTCTCAGAACCTGAACAGTCAGCTTCAGAGGCTATAGTTACATCCTGTAAACCATAGGATTGTAGTTGGTAGGGATCGGAAATTATGTATGTTTTCTGCATAAATTATTCTGGAATTTCTTGACAATTGATAAGATCTTTTTGTGCATTTAAATAAAAGTACTTTGAAACAGATTTAATACATGTATTGTTTTTACAAAATATTGATACCTTTACATTTTATAATAATATTTAGAAATATTTAGTTCTTAAAATTTTTGGTTTCTGTTACTTATGTGCCGTATTGAATATGTGCTTGTAAAATACTAGTATGCTAGACCAGGGGTCCTCAACCTTGGCAACTTTAAGACTTGTGGACATCAACTCCCAGAATTCTTCAGCCTGCAAAGCTGGCTGAGGAATTCTGGGACTTGAAGTCCACAAGTCTTAAAGTTGCCAAGGTTGAGGACCCCTGTGCTAGATTATGATTTTTTCAGCTTTGGCACATATCATAAATCCAGCCAATTGTAATTACTGAAAGAGCCCTAAGTGTCTTTTGGATGTCAGACGAACTGACATCTATTACTCCATTCATTGTCACTCTTGATTTGGCTGGCTAGGCAGATGTCCTTTTCTTCCAAAACCAACCTGAATTTTTTCCCTTTAATTGTTTTAAAGTCTTCCAAATGCGTACTCATCACACTATAACTGAGCACAACCCCACAAAAGTTTATTTTAATCTTTAAATCTAGGGCTACTACATCTTAGTTGCCAAAATTCTGGTGACCGTAACCGAAAGAGAATTACAGGAAACCACATTTGGCAGCCCAGATTTGGTAGCCCTGCACATCAAAACGAAAAACCGATACTATATAATCGCAATGATAGCAAACCCGTGACCAATTGTTGATTGTTCCAACAATCAACCAACGGCACAGCTTGCCCATGGAAGTTGTGGGCGCTTCATCACCGGAGGCTTCAAGAAGAGACTGGACAGCTATTTGTCAGAAATGGGATACAGTATCCTGCTTGAGCAGCGGGTTGGACTAGATCAGGGGTCTTCAAACTTGGCCCTTTTATAACTTGTGGACTTCAACTCCCAGAATTCCTCAGCCAGCAAAGCTGGCTGAGGAATTCTGGGAGTTGAAGTCCACAAGTCATAAAAGGGCCAAGTTTGAAGACCCCTGGACTAGATGACCTACAAGGTGCCTTCCAGCTCTTAAGTGTGCTACTATGGACTAGATCAGGGGTCTTCAAACTTGGCCCTTTTATGACTTTTCCAAAGCTGGCTGAGGAATTCTGGGAGTTGAAGTCCACAAGTCATAAAAGGGCCAAGTTTGAAGACCCCTGGACTAGATGACCTACAAGGTGCCTTCCAGCTCTTAAGTGTGCTACTATGGACTAGATCAGGGGTCTTCAAGCTTGGCCCTTTTATGACTTTTCCAAAGCTGGCTGAGGAATTCTGGGAGTTGAAGTCCACAAGTCATAAAAGGGCCAAGTTTGAAGACCCCTGGACTAGATGACCTACAAGGTGCCTTCCAGCTCTTAAGTGTGCTACTATTCCGACCAAAATACAGTACGCAAAGAGAGTTGTGTTCTTTTCTGACGGTACGGTGCGAGCCCGCCCGAATGAGCAAGGTCCCCTTCCGGTGCTGTCTGCTGTTCTCCTCCCTCAGCAGGAGCCCTGAGGCGCCGGAGCACGACCTCAGAGCCGCTCGGAGCGTTGCGATGGGCTCCCGAGGCGTTTGTTGCGCTCATCGAGGCAGGTCAAACGCAGAGGTGGCCTCGGCGATTGGCTGCAGCGGGTCACGGAGCAGGGCTTGGCTTGATTGGCTGGGTCGGATCATGTGGTATGGAAGCCGAGGGTGGTAGAGAGACATAAACATGGAGGCCATCTTTCACGAGAGGGTAAGTGAACCTTTTGCTTTCCCTTAAAGAAAGTGGGCGTGGGGGTTTAAAAAAGAGGGCGAAGCGAGAGGAAAGAAAGGCGGCTCGCGTGGGAGATTACCCGACAGCGAAACTTCGCTGTTTCGGTTGCTTGGGTAGTTCAAAGGAGGCTGGGATGTCCACGAAAATCTCCTCTTTTTACTATTTTACACTTTATATTCAAGCTGCAGAGGGGCATAAGAAGAAGAAAGCCAATGTCTTGTGACTCTGAGGTACTTAAAAAGGCAAGGCGGGCGAAGAGTGTGGGTTTCTAATAGGCGAGGGAAGATTGTGGTTGTTACGATAACAATCGGAGCTCTGAAAAATTGTTTTCTTTCTGTCGCCTGTTTCGTAAGGCTAAGCGTTCGCGTTTGTTTAAGGCAGGGGTCTTCAAACCTGGCCCTTTTATGACTTGTGGACTTCAACTCCCAGAATTCCTCAGCCAGGCATGCTGGCTAAGCGTTCGCGTTTGTTTAAGGCAGGGGTCTTCAAACTTGGCCCTTTTATGACTTGTGGACTTCAACTCCCAGAATTCCTCAGCCAGCTTTGCTGGCTGAGGAATTCTGGGAGTTGAAGTCCACAAGTCATAAAAGGGCCAAGTTTGAAGACGCCTGGTTTAAGGCAAGGGTCTTCAAACCTGGCCCTTTTATGACTTGTAGACTTCAACTCCCAGAATTCCTCAGCCAGGCATGCTGTCTGAGGAATTCTGGGAGTTGAAGTCCACAAGTCATAAAAGGGCCAAGTTTGAAGACCCCTAGTTTAAGGCAATGCTTTCAGAGTACATCCCTGTAACTGGGTGGTGTGCAAGGAGGCGTTTTCTCTCCCGTGCTTATTAGGGAATCTTTTCGGAGCATCATCGCCCCTAACCATGCCGGCAGGATCATTGAGCAAAAAAACAAGGAAGTGGGAGCTTAACATGGAGGACAAGAACATATGAATTACTAGTGTTACCAAAATCTAGACAGCACACTAAAAAGCAGAGACATCACCCTGTCAACAAAAGTGCGTATAGTCAAGGCTATGGTCTTCCCAGTTGCAATTTAAGGCAGTGAAAGTTGGACCATAAGAAAGGCTGAGCGCCAAAGAATTGAAGCCTTTGAACTATGGTGCTGGAGAAGACTCCTGCGAGTTCCTTGGACTGCAAGGCGATCAAACCGGTCAGTCCTAGAGGAGATCAACCCTGACTGCTCTTTAGAAGGCCAGATCCTGAAGCTAAAACTCAAATACTTTGGCCACCTAATGAGAAGGAAGGACTCACTGGAGAAGAGCCTAATGCTGGGAAAGATCGAGGGCAATAGAAGAAGGAGACGACAGAGAATGAGGTGGCTGGATGGAGTCACTGAAGCAGTAGGCGTGAGCCTAGATGGACTCCAGAAGATGGTAGAGGACAGGAAGGCCTGGAGGAACATTGTCCATAGGGTCGCGATGGGTCGGACACGACTTCGCAACTAACAACAACAACAACAACACATTAAATATATGAGATACTGCTTTATTCTATTTCACGGAATGTGTGCACTCCTTGTTTCATTTCAGCTATTCATGTTTATACATGCAGTATGATACATACAGTGCGTGATTTTTTGTTTCCTGCCTTGCTGGTTGTTTTGAAACTGTGTATGCCCAATGCATCTCTGTCATTAATATGATCCCTTTTTTCTTAACCTCAACTTTATGTATAACCTGAATAATAGCTGCTGGAGGAAGAGAATAATTTGGGTTTCTTTTTAATCTTTGTTTTGTGTAGTGTGAAATCTCTAGATATATTTTTTTGAAGAATAAAATGTTACATCTCAGATTGATTCTGAAGGAAAAGATATATTTTGGTCATTTTCCTATCAATCGATTTTTTCTGAGGTTTTGAAAGAGGGCAGAGATTTAATAGCATTATTAAGTAATGGTGTCAAACTAATCTAGCTATTAAGAAAGAACATTTTTAAGCATAACACGAATTTGGTAATTGCTTCCCCCTCCCAAAAGTTGCATGTCCCTATCATCCCAGAGGGTTGGGTTTCTCTGGTGTGAAGAAGAAAAGATTTATTACCCTGGAATGTATAGAAATGCTTTTTTTAAAGGCATGTTTAGTTCAGAAATTAGAGGAAGAGCTGTATTAAGAAACTAGTCTCATTTCCTCAAAGGACTACCAAATACCTTCAAGCAGGATGTGAGTGTAGTAGCACTTTGCCATCTGTGTTGTTTAGCAACTGATACTGAGAGATATTTAATGCTGGAAAGGTTTGGTCATATTGATTTATATCAGACAGGAAGACTATAATTAAATCATAGTCAATATGATTCTGTTGATCATGATTTCTACTAAAGTTCTTCTGCTTTGTTACTACCTATACTTCAGTCCTGATGGATAGATGCAACTTTTATGTTTAGAAGCAGGTACAGTGGGACAAAAAAGTATTTAGTCAGCCACCAATTGTGCAAGTTCTCCCACTTAAAAAGATGAGAGAGGCCTGTAATTTTCATCATAGGTATACCTCAACTATGAGAGACAAAATGGGGGGAAAGAATCCAGGAAATCACATTGTAGGATTTCTAACGAATTTATTTGCAAATTATGGTGGAAAATAAATATTTGGTCAATAACAAAAGTTCATCTCAATACTTTGTTATATACCCTTTGTTGGCAATGACAGAGCTCAAACGTTTTCTGTAAGTCTTCACAAGGTTTGCACACACTGTTGCTGGTATTTTGGCCCATTCCTCCATGCAGATCTCCTCTAGAGCAGTGATGTTTTGGGGCTGTCGCTGGGCAACACGGACTTTCAACTCCCTCCAAAGGTTTTCTATGGGGTTGAGATCTGGAGACTGGCTAGGCCACTCCAGGACCTTGAAATGCTCCTTACGAAGCCACTCCTTCGTTGCCCGGGCAGTGTGTTTGGGATCATTGTCATGCTGAAAGACCCAGCCACGTTTCATCTTCAATGCCCTTGCTGATGGAAGGAGGTTTTCACTCAAAATCTCACGATACATGGCCCCATTCATTCTTTCCTTTACACGGATCAGTCGTCCTGGTCCTTTTGCAGAAAAACAGCCCCAAAGCATGATGTTTCCACCCCCATGCTTCACAGTAGGTATGGTGTTCTTTGGATGCAACTCAGCTTTCTTTCTCCTCCAAACATGACAAGTTGAGTTTTTACCAAAAAGTTCTACTTTGGTTTCATCTGACCATATGACATTCTCCCAATCCAGTTCTGGATCATCCAAATGCTCTCTAGCAAACTTCAGACAGGCCCAGACATGTACTGGCTTAAGCAGGGGGACATGTCTGGCACTGCAGGATTTGAGTCCCTGGCGGCGTAGTGTGTTACTGATGGTAGGTAGCCTTTGTTACTTTGGTCCCAGCTCTCTGCAGGTCGTTCACTAGGTCCCCCCGTGTGGTTCTGGGATTTTTGCTCACCGTTCTTGTGATCATTTTGACCCCACGGGGTGAGATCTTGCGTGGAGCCCCAGAACGAGGGAGATTATCAGTGGTCTTGTATGTCTTCCATTTTCTAATAATTGCTCCCACAGTTGATTTCTTCACACCAAGCTGCTTGCCTATTGCAAATTCAGTCTTCCCAGCATGGTGCAGGTCTACAATTTTGTTTCTGGTGTCCTTCGACAGCTCTTTGGTCTTGGCCATAGTGGAGTTTGGAGTGTGACTGTTTGAGGTTGTGGACTGGTGTCTTTTATACTGATAACAAGTTCAACCAGGTGCCATTCATACAGGTAACGAGTGGAGGACAGAGGAGCCTCTTGAAGAAGAAGTTACAGGTCTGTGAGAGCCAGAAATCTTGCTTGTTTGTAGGTGACCAAATACTTATTTTACCGAGGAATGTACAAATTAATTCATTAGAAATCCTACAATGTGATTTCCTGGATTCTTTCCCCGCATTTTGTCTCTCATAGTTGAGGTATACCTATGATGAAAATTACCTAGGCCTCTCTCATCTTTTTAAGTGGGAGAACTTGCACAATTGGTGGCTGACTAAATACTTTTTTGTCCCACTGTATATGTTATATATAAAAGGGACGCGGTGGCTCGGTGGGGTAGGACGCTGAGCTTGTCGATCAGAAGGTCAGCAGTTTGGTGGGTTGAATCCCGAGTGCCGCGTAACAGAGTGAACGCCTGTTACTCATCCCAGCTTCTGCCAACCTAGCAGTTCAACAGCACGTAAAAATGCAAGTAGAAAAATAGGGACCACTATGGTGGGAAGGTAACAGCGTTCCGTGCGCCTTTGGCATCTAGTCATGCCGGCCACATGACCACGGAGATGTCCTCAGACAAGCGCTGGCTCTTCGGCTTTGAAACGGAGATAAGCACCGGCCCCTAGAGTCGGAAATGACTAGCACGCATGTGCGGGGGAACCTTTACCTTTATATGTTATATATTATATATGCATATTTCTGATTTTCTTGATTAAGTTTTCATTAAAATTGTTTTTAGCACTAAACCAGATATATATCAGACAGCTGACTGATATGCATATTTTCTCTTGGTAATGGGTAATAAAAATAGGTTGTAGTCCGTACTATGTATGGCTTAATGTGCTAGGAACAATAAAATAAGTTGGAAAACTAAAGATGTGATTTAAGAAACAAACGATAAAAATTATGAATGTGTTTCAGCAATTCCATGCAGAACTAGTTGGACTTGTTTGGGTACATACTTATATAAATATGTATAAGTACATATGCATGCATGTGCATAATTTTAGCTAAGTACTTTAATGGAAACAATGAGCTTTATTTAAAACACCATGTACAGTATATTCATTTAATAGTTCAAATTGATATAAAATTCATTAAAATATTGTGCAAAATATGTTAAAAATATTATAAAAATTCTTGAATTCACAAAAGACTCTTATCGCAATGTATCTGTTTCACTATCTCTGGCTAAACACAAAAGCAGGGTAACTTCAATGATTATATTTGCTCTACTTTTTGAACAATAAACATGAAACACTGTATTTTTTTTCCTTTTTTTAATTTCTCATAATTTAGCAAGAAGGTTCTCTGTGTGCCCAGCACTGTTTGAATAACTTACTGCAAGGAGAGTATTTCAGTCCTGTGGAACTGTCTTCTATTGCACAGCAGTTAGATGAAGAAGAGAGAATAAGAATGGCAGAGGGTGGAGTTTCTAGCGACGAATATAGAACATTTTTACAGGTAACAGCTCTTCAGGTGGTTTTACATTTATTTGTCAGCTTTTGTTCTATATATTTTCTTGCTTATATTGAAGCTGAATTTCATAATGATGAAATGTAAAGTTATCTATTCTTCCTAGAATAGCATCCTCAAGATATATTAGAATTACTGTCAATTTCTCAGTGAAGCTCCTGTTTAACATTTTTAAAGACTTTTTTCAGGTACAGAATTTATTTTGTCCCAAGCTGCTTTTAAATTGATGTTGACAAATGTCCACAAATGAATATACAAAGAGCAAAATGAGAATGGCTACTATACTGACCACTAGGTTCTTGTATTTGCCTGGTGTTGTCTGTCTGCATAGTTTTATCTGTTGTTTCTCATTAACATAACCTGTAAATCCCAGAATGTCACACTTGTTCTTATGCCTTCAGAATGGTTCATTAAAAGTATTTTTAGAAACAGCAAAGCTTTAGATTTATTAAAATTAACTGAATTTATTCTCTACATATGATTTCCCAAAAGCTTCTGTGGCACATAAATTAATCTTCTTTCCTTTGCATTCTTTGTTGAACAGCAGCCTTCAGTCAACATGGATGATAGTGGTTTCTTCTCAATTCAAGTAAGCAGTTTCTCTATAATTTTTGAAAACTTCATTAAACATTTGAAAATGCTTATTGAATTACCCTGGGCTCCTATTTTAGAGCTGTTTAGGAAACAGCTGTGCTCTGTGAATGCATTTCTTAAAGTAAATGTTCATCTCCCAAAATGTACGAGAAGCAAATTCATGGTTACAGAGAGTTCTTTATGTTTTGAACCTACATTATGATTGCAATTCTGTAAATAGCTTCCATGCTTTTAAATCCCACTGATTTTCAGTAGAATGTTAGCATTCTAATAATTTATACCATTTTTCTACGTAAGTTAGGATGGGACTGATTTCTCAAGGGCAAAGTGATAATACATTATTTATATATTTTTTTGTCCTATCCTTTGGGATTTAAAAAAGTTTGCATTAAGTTTTTTCTGGACAAACAGATGAGCTTATTTCTTTATAATCATGTTATTAATAAAAAGATCTTTGTACTGTACATTGAATATAGTGGAGCTCTGTAAAGTATATGTTTAAAGTATATTTCCAAATAGATCCTTACAAAGTGAAAAAAACTGCATACATAAACTTGTGCAATGACTTTAGGAGGTGGAGAGAAAAGATGCAGCCTAGGGAACGATCAAATAAGAGGAGGCAACGCTTGCGACTGCATAAGGGACAGAGAAAGAGACTCAGAAAGGAACCTCCCCAACTTCTCAAGCTGTAAAAGAGACAGTGGGAGATTGATTGATATAGAATTTTTTATGACCTTTATAAAAAAAATTCAAACCAACAAACATACTTAATACTCCTTCCTTCTCCTAGTTTCCTCATAACAACAACCCTATGGAGTGAATTGAGCTGGGAGAGAATGATTGGCTCAAAGTCGCCCAGCCGGCTTTTAAGCCTACGGTGGGATCAGAACTTAGTTTTCTGGTTTCTAACATGGTGCTTTAACCACTACACCAAACTGGCTGCCTAGATAAAACTGGCTCCCTTTGTGTGCACATGTGTGTTAACACACCAGGGTGGATAATAATGATTTTTTAAAAAAAAAAATCAGATTATTTTTTTATTTAAATCGGATTTTTTTTAATTTTTTATCAAATTTAATAAAATGCTTTTGGAGTAAGTAAATATAGTTTCCTATTTAATATACATTAATAATTTAATTTATTCATTATGAAATGGAGCTTAGTTATGTAGCATAGGCTGTATATTCTGTAATATTTACATTTTTGGAGATAACACTGAGATAACATGCACTGCATTGATGCATTCACACAATTTCACAGTAACCATGAGATAAATCATAAAGTTCAGGAATATTTCTTTATCCCATTGTTTTGCAAATCTATGTACACCACAAACTGTATGATTGTTTGAAAAGAAAGAATTTGAGTAGTTCTGCAACTATGTGTGATTAACCTATTAACCTAAAATCAGTTCTGATATCGCTGTTTTACTAACCTGACAACTTATTGTTCTAAATAGGAAATCTTCATTTTGTTTCCAAATAATAATATTAAAGATTCTAACTACCAGCAAGAATGAGTCCTTACATTTAAAGAGTACCTGTCATTTCAGATCCATCATGGCAGGTCCTGTTAGCGGGCATCCCCTCACCTGCTGCCCACCACGTCCCTCACCTTGTTGTGTCACTGCCACATCACCTGCCGTCCCATTAAAGTGAGTGGGACTGTCGGTGAGTCAACAACAAGTCAGAGGAGGAGCCGCTGCAGGACAGAGATGACAGTTGCTCTTTAAAAATTATGATTTAAATCAAGTTGATTTAAATGAAGCCTTTTTACTAGTGATTTAAATCATGATTTAAATCGTGATTTAAATCTACTTGATTTAAATCAAATCCATTCTGTAACACACACACACACGGTTTCTACTCAAAATTAATGTCAGCATTTCCAGGTAAATGAGATGGGGAAATACGACCAGATGAGGTTACTTAATTGTGAGGTTACATTAACAGAATCTTGTAAGTCTCATAGTACAAACTTTCCACTTTCTCTCTGGCAGCATCTTTCCCCCTCCCATAACCCAAGCTTATCCCCACATACCGTTGCAACATGCCAGTGTAATTAATTAGTTTGTCCTCAACGTACAGTCACACTTGGGACAATTGCTAAGCAAGGCCTTTGTTAAGTGAGTCATGCCTGATTTTACCTTGTTAAAGAAATCACTGCAGTTGTTAAGCAACTCATGTAGTAATTAAGCAAATCTGGCTTTCCCCATTGAGTTTGCTTGTCAGAAGCTAATTGGGAAGGCCACAAACGATCACATGACCTCAAGGCACTGTGACCATCCTAAATATATGTCAGCCCAAATTTTGATCATGTGATATGAGGATGCTATGTCAGTTGTAAGTGTGAGAACTAGTTATAAGACACTTTTTTCACTGCCATTATAATTTTGAGTGGTCACTAAACAAATAATTAGTTGAGGACTGTCTCTATCTTGTCGTTTTAGCAAGCTGCTTTGGGATAGATTGTTGTATGTAACAACTAGGCTAAGTAAATAATAAGTAAACAAGGAGCAATGATTTCAAAACCATGTAAGTTAGTGTATATGCCCTGCAAAGTACAGTAGTTTGTTAGCAACAAATTAAACTCTATCCAAAGTTGACTATATTTGTATCAGTTTGAAATCACTGAAGCTGGCAGATTTAATCTGAAATTTATCATTTTATATAGATTGCTTTTATTTTCTCCTCTTCTACAGAAGGTGGACTGAAGCAGTGTGAATTTCTCTTTTTAATTTCCCAACAGTTGGCAAACAGGTTTTATATTAATAATGTATTTCAAAAAAGAAATTTAAGAACAACTGGGTTACTTTGGCCCCAAATATGCAGAATGCACTGAGTTTTTGTAGGAGTCAGTGATATCCAAAAATATACCTATCATGCAAATAGTTACTCAACGTATCTATGGCGATTCTCAGTCATCCAAGTCATCGTTGTTCCAAAGGTGCTATTTCAAAAGGCAACTGGACTTTTTTGGGTTTTCTTGAAAACGTTTCGATTCTCTTCCAAGAAAGCTTCTTCAGTTCTGACTGAATGGTGGAGAATGGAAGGATTTATATTTCTTGCAGTCATCTGGTCGTTACCACTTTGTCTCGAAGTTGTTGAGGCTACTTGGAGATTTATCTGTGTCACCTTAATAGTGCAAATGGATGTGGAACTTTCTTGGAATTGCTGAAAGAACTGTTTTGTAAACAGGAGATTGTTTGATTATCTTTTCCAGAATCTTCCCAGGTATTGAGGTCAGGCTGATAGGTCTGTAATTTCCTGGATCCATTTTTTCCCCTTTTTTGAAGATGGGAAATACATCAGCTCTTTTCCAATCCTCTGGTAGTTCACCAGTGCTCCAGGATCTTTGAAAAATATAGTTCAGTGGTTCTGAGATCACATCTGCCAGTTCCTTGAGAACCTTGGGGTGTAGTCCTGGTGATTTGAACTCGTCTAGACTGGACAGGTGCTCACTTACCATTTTCTTGCCTATCTTAACTTGCGTTTCTATTCTGTTTTTTATGGCACTATATACCAGTAGCTGCTGATAATAACAACTCGGGTGTATATGTGACCTTTTAGGGGGAAAAAATCAAATTATGATATATATTTTTTGCTTCCTAGCATTTTCCTCGCAAGTGCAACTGGTTTTCTGAAAGACCAAATTAGTTTTCATATTCTATATTTGTCGTCCTCACTTAAATGTATTTTATATGTGGTCTGCTCAATGTAGATTCATGAAGATTAATTCTTTTTTTAATTAAAGAGTTTTACAAAAACAAAGTTTTACAATATATCCCCAAATCCCCCCCACCCCAAACCCGCCCACTTCCCCCCCACTTCCCAGAGCTAAATACAGGATTATAGTTATAATAATCATATTCTAAATAAAAATTATGCATAATATACAATTAACCAAATTCATAATGTGCTTTAACTCCCCTTTAACATAACTACAAACAAAGTACCAATAACAATATCCCACTAAAATCTTCTCATAAGCTAAATGGAACTTTTTAGTCCCATATTTGTTCTGAATATAATTTATCCATCTCCTCCAAACTGAAATATATCTTTCCTGTGAATGATCTTTCAAATAAGCAGAAATCTTAGACATTTCTGCAAGATTCGAAACTTTAAACACCCATTCTTCTATAGTAGGCAAACTATCCTTCCAATATTGTCCCACCAGTAACCGTGCTGCTGTTATCATATTCAACATCAAATTAGTTTCTTTAACTTCACAATCTACAACAATACCCAATAAAAACAATTGCGGAGAAAACTTTATCTTTCTCTTAAAAATCTTTTGAATGTTCCACCAAATTTTGATCCAAAAAGCTTTTATATTTCTACAAGTCCACCACATGTGAAAATAGGTAGCTTCTAAACTACCACATCTCCAACATTTAGACTGTAAATTAGGATACATGTTAGACAACTTCTTGGGATCCAGATGCCATCTATAAAACATTTTATACAAATTTTCTCTTAAGTTTTGAGCCTGAGTAAATTTAACATTTCTGACCCAAATTATCTCCCAGGTGTCCAACGAAATTGGTTCCTGAAAATTTTGTGCCCACTTTATCATACATCATATTTAACCAATTCCGTTTCCGAATCCAATTCAATTAAAGCATTATATATCCTCTTTATATGTGCACAATTTAAATCTCTAATTTGTTTTACTAAATTTTGATCTATAATTGTGATGCCAACCTTTTGATCTGACTTCCACCTAGCTTTCAATCTTAATCATCTTAATTAGCCCACTGATTTTCTTGTAATTAAATCTGATTTTCTCCCCATTCTCAGTGAAAACAATAGGATGGATCCAGATTTAATCAAAGTTAACCAATTAAAATCAATGTGACTTTAGTCCCAACTACTGTACTAAATCTACTGATTTTAGTGGCCTGTTCTAAGTATGACTGTATCTGAATTTAGTTAATATATTGTCTTTATAGTTCTAAAATGGTTGAATTGCTTACATTTTATAACTGACTAATTTATCTTATAAAAAGTGCTGTTTTTTGACAGGTTATAAGTAATGCCTTGAAAGTTTGGGGTTTAGAACTAATCCTCTTCAACAGCCCAGAGTATCAGCGGCTCGGGATCAATCCTATGTAAGACTTTATTTTTTAGCTCCCTGCTTCCATTTAATACATCGTAACAAGTTATGCAAGGAAACAACCCCTCATTCTTTCCTTCAGAATTCCTTTTGAAATTACTATTTCAAGTTCTGGTTTTATCTGTTCAGCTTTTTCTGTTTCATATTATTGAGGCTTATGTGTTGATTTATCCTCTGAGCCTTATAACATCTCATTATCTGTAGCATTATAGAATGCTGACTTTGAATGATACGTGGCATCATATCTGCTTAATGACATCACTATTATGTATGTCAAGCATTTACAGTGATAAAATATATTTCCAGAACAATGTTATTAAATATTCTGAACTATCTGTGGATGAAAAGTTTACATAATCTGAATCATAGATTCAGTAACTACTATGCAGTATTTTTAAATACAAAAATAGCAACGCTGATTAATATTCCTGTGTTCAAATATTTAATTCTGTGAATACTTTGTGTTTTATTTTCAGAAATGAAAGATCTTTTATTTGTAACTATAAAGAGCACTGGTTTACAGTTCGAAAATTAGGGAAACAGGTAAAGTGGTTTCTTTATTTTCCTTCTTTAAAATCGATGTCAGGCTTGCCATTGTAATCACCTATAAATTCAGTCAAAATTGAGTGCATGTCTAGTGACAAACACCGTGTTAATTCATAGATAGATAGATAGATAGATAGATAGATAGATAGATAGATAGATAGATAGATTCATTCATTCATTCATTCATTCATTCATTCATTCATTCATTCATTCATTCATTCTATGCAATTGAATTTCCCAGAGCTGCTTTGTTCCTACTGTTCAGTATTCCCATTTTGAAGGTGGAACTGATTCAGAATGTTGTAGGTGATTTTTTTCATGTTAATGTGTATTACACAACATGCAACCCTTTGGATCCTCCTTTATCAATATTTACTTACCTAAATATAGAATAACCATAAGTGGGCAGAACAGCAGTGGGAATGAGTGACTTCCAATCTCCTGCCAGCTTCCTGATTGACTTTGTGGGAAGCTGGCAGGGAGTATTAGAAATCACAATCAGCTGACAGTGGTGGCGCTGTAACAGTCGCTTCTTAAGTTACTTGAAATTTCAGTTCCATGGGAATAATGGGTCCTGGATTCGAAATGCATTTTTAACTGAAAGACTTATTTCTGGCACCATGATTCAAAAATTGTTGCCTCATGATGCATCATTTTGCTAATTGATGGTTAAAACAGACAAATACAAGAAAGTTTTAGTAATATGTAGACTAGACAGCATCTGCCTCCTTGATGTTTCTGATTCATCAGTTTTTCTCATTTAAAACCAGGCATTTGCCTTGCAATAGATATTTCTACAGCAGAAATTGCAATGTTTTAAAAGTTTCCTGCTATGTATTCTTGGCACTCCTTTGATTACAGCCTTGTTATTGCTTTTCCCCCCTATAACTAAATGCTAATGTATCCATTAACTAAGATGACTATATGAGACTATTTGCAAGCAGTCAAATGTATACAATTAATATTATTCCATGGTGTAATAAGTAATACAAAATGCCTTTTATTTTTATCTTTGATTGCATATTCAGTATATTTACTTAATTGTTTTAATAATAGGTATATGTTTTGCTATGTATTAAAATATATTATTAATCACACTGCATGTTAATTTTCTTTCTCTGAACAGTGGTTCAACTTGAACTCTCTCTTGACTGGTCCAGAACTAATATCTGATACTTATCTTGCACTTTTTCTGGCCCAGCTACAACAAGAAGGTAATTTATTTATTTATTTATTAGATTTATATACCGCCCTTTTCCCGTAGGACTCAGGGCGGTTTACAAGGTGTTTAAAACATCAATACAAAAATTAAACAATTAAAAATGATTAAATTCAGTCCCTGAAGTAGAAATATAAAAAACCCAATTAAAACTCTCAGCCTGGGCCGGAAAGCTCGAAGAGCCAGGTCTTCAGGTCCCGGCGAAATGAGCGAAGGTCGGGGGCAGTCCTAAGCTCCACGGGCAGCTGGTTCCAAAGGGCAGGCGCACCCACAGAGAAGGCCCTCTCCCTGGGTGTTATCCGCCGGCAGTCTTTTACCGGCGGCACCCTGAGAAGGCCCTCCCTGTGGGAGCGCACAGGACGAAGGGAACTTGATGCCGGCAGCAGGTGTTCCCTCAAATATCCCGGACCCAAGCCATTTGGGGCTTTATAGGTCATCACCAGCAAATTAGTAATGCTAATTTTCAGACGCTGAATGCTGTAATATTGCTGTAATATTCGTCTAAGAAAACTCTTCCTGTGTTGCTTGACCAAGTTTTGTAGAATGTGTAACCAAATTGCCCAATATTGATAAAGAGCATTTTTCTATTCATTAGTCCCTTGCCCACTAACCCCTGTATTTTATATTAATTTTTAGATTATCTTCCTAATCTGTTCATATCCTTTTATCTCTCATAGGTTATTCAATATTTGTTGTAAAAGGTGACTTACCTGATTGTGAAGCTGATCAATTACTGCAAATGATTCGGGTGCAGCAAATGCAAAGGCCAAAATTAATTGGGGAAGAGACGCTGCAATCAAGAGATCAGAGGTAAGGTAAATAAAAGCTTGTATTTTAATGGATTCAGTGTAAGTATTTTTGAAGGGTACTATTATGTTTACACATGGAATAACCCAAAATTTGTGTTTGCCTATAATAAAGATATTATCTATTTCTAAAGGAGATATACCAAATACAAAATAAATTTTGCATCATTTCTGTATATTTTTTTAAAAAATGGGATTTTTTTAAGTCTTAAAGGCTTGGATTTCTTTCATAGCTATCCATGCAAATGCAACTATTAGAAGAATCTTAAATAAAGATGGTGTCATCGGTGCTATATATAAATTCACTGACCTCATTAATAAACTGCATGGGTGCCACAAGATCCAGAGACACTCTGAACAAAGGGGGCTATCCAATGGTTTATGCTCTTTGTGGTTGTGGTGACATGCAGACAACAGCACATACAGTATGTATACCTGCCCTTTGTGTCCCATCAGTGTACACTTGAGGGGACCTCATGGCAGCATGACAGAACACAGTGTTGCTAGTTTCTGGGGAACATCTGATTAATTTGGAGATATTTTAATCTTGTATTTAATATTTTAAATTGTATGTCATATGGTATGCCTTATTTTAATTGTGATGCTTCTGACACTGACTTCATTCTGATATCCATCTTTTTTCTGCTCACTGTATCTTTTAAAAACGAAATCCTTCTCTCTACCACTCCTCTAGAAATAGCGCAACATTTGGCTTTAGAATAAAAAAAACATTTTTTGTTTAACTTTCCCAGGGTGCAAAAAACAGACTTAGAACAAGCACTAGATGTTAGCCAGTCCTTCGATAATAATACCAATATGTTAGATGAAGATGAAGAAAATTTCCAAAAAGCACTTGCACTCAGCAGACAGGAAATTGATATGGAAGATGAAGAAGCAGATCTCCGGAGGGCTATTCAACTTAGTATGCAAGGTAAAAGATTATATTTTGATTTAAAAATGAATTGATATGCTGTATGTTTAATTTTATTCAAACGTAAGACAACAAAGCAATAAAGCTACATTGAAGCTTTTTATGTGTGTGCCTTTGACTCCTGGTGTTGACTCCTGGTGACTGCCAGGACTAGTACCAGCAGTTTTCTCTGCAAGAGATTTGACATGGTTTGCCACAACTTTCTTCCTAGAGCTGAGAGACAGTGATTGGCCCAGGGTCAGCCTTGGTCACCTACCAAATTTTCTGCTCACAGAAGCATTATAGGCCTTTAAAATGTCTTTATAGATAAGATTGGCACACTTAAAAAGGAGTTAGAATTTATTTAGACGTATTAAGTCAAAAACATTTATTCCAAATCATTTTCAAACACTGCACAGCCCTATTAAATAACAGTGTTTTATCTAGTGATGTTTATCTAGTGCTTGGGATTTACTTAGGGTTTTGGTTTTTTTAGAGAAATTTATTTTCTGGAGCAGAGGGATTCTTTCTGAAGTGATCAAATGCAAGGATTTATTCCCAACTTTGAATGATTTAATAATAACTTTGGTGAGGAAAGCAAGTGGAGTATTTGCAAGAAATTGTTTTTTTAACATTCACATATGTGGGAAAGTATGAGGAATGTTGAATGATAAAGAACAATTTACTACAGTTGGAGTGCTTTGTTGGCAGAAGTGTGGTTGAGTGTCAAAATTAGCTTCTTGCTTTTTCCATCCATAAGAGCAAAAACAAAAAGAGTAATCTTGCTTTTTCTCTTAATTCAGTAACCAAATTCTGAAGTCTAAGGTAGGAATAATAATTTTAAAATATTGTGTCTCACATTAATATGATAAGCATTTCAGCATTTCAAGATTGTCTTAGGCAGTTATTAAAAGATTTAACTATCTCTGCCTATCTCATGGGAGGCTCAAATTCCTGGCCCTTCTTAAGGGCGTACTAATTTAGCAGCTAAGCATACTTGTGCCTGTCTTTTAGAATTACAGTGCCACTTGAACTCACCCATTAAAATAGTATCGTCCAAGAGAATTGATGTAGTATAGTGGCTAAAGTGTTGATATACAAATGGGGAGAGCTAGTTTCTAATACAATTTCAATTATGGAAGCACACTGGGTACATTTGGAACAGAGCACACTTAGCAGAGTAAACTTCTCAGGATTGTTACTGCTCAGATAGCAGGCCTTGTACTATGCTTAGATATAATTGCATACCAAATAAAAATACTAAATGCTAAGATAGAGGTGCTAATATTTTACATATTTTTTAGTTTTAATTGCCTAGAATTACCAAAATTGCTGGCCTAGTTTTAGACTTGCCTTCTTATAAATTCCAATTATAAGGCATTTATAATGAAATATAATCATTATACAAGTAGTTCTCTTTTAGCAACTGCCTTGTTTAGCAGCTATTATACTGCCTTGTTTAGCAACTGTTCACAGTTACAGTGGTGATGGTTATGACCATTAGCTACATATACGATCTTCACAAGTCTGCAAAACTAAAGTAAGTTCATAAACATAGTCACAATTTCACTTAGCAACAACTGCTTAACAGCTAAGTTGCTGGTCCTTATTGTGATCACTAAATGAAGGCTACTGTAATGTATTTTGTAATCCTAAGGTGTTTCTCAGTCTCAATTTCCACCAGCTTTCCAAGTCAGGATTCTACCTGTGTCACTTACCTGGATAGTTTTTGTTTTGCCAACTTGAAATATTTTTTTGCTCCCAGGATACAGAGCCTAACCTGGAGAAAAATACACAATATATATTTGGGTGACATTGTCCTGCCTGCTTGGGTCTACTGCATATTGAACTGGCCTGGCTGAAATGGAACTAGCACCTAGACACACTTAGAAAGTAGAATATATATGAACACATTGAGGCTAGACTTGTAAGAGTTCGCTTTATTGCTCACCCAAAGGAAATTGGTCTTATCTTCTGAGTTAGAAAATGTGTTTGTGCAAATACAAGTCTGCTATTAATTTTAATTTCCAGCAGTCCTCCCCTATTTCCTATTAAATCATAGTCGTATAAAATATATCGATAATCTCCATATTTAAAATATGTATTGATGTTTATTATCTATGCTATTATAATGTCCAGATCCAACAGATATTTACAATGTAATACATAGGACTTCCTTTAAGAGGATATGAAACATTCAGCTGGTAGCCCAGCTACTAAATAGGATTATACGAGTATTATTTTTTAAATTTATTTTTATAAATAAGTGAGTTGAACTGAGAGAAAGTGACGGCCTTAAATCACGCAGCTGGTTTTCATTACCAAGGCAGACTAGACCTCTCAGTCTCCTGGCTTTGAAATGCAGTCATATTAAAATAACTGCATTAGATCACAGGTGAAAGTGTTCATTTTGAGCTTCCATTTATTCAGTAGCCAGGATGAAAACTAGAATCTTGTCCTGGTTTGTGGAATGTCCTTCCTGATCATATCTAACTGGCACCATCCTTTTTATTGCCAGCTATGGAGGAAACAAATCTGGGGATAATTTTGTTTTGTTCTAGGCTTTACAGTATGATTGATGGCAGTTGCTTTTTTTGCTTTTTAAAGATTTTTATATTGTTCCTTGTTATTACTGCTTAATTCTTCTATTATATGATTAGTATACAAATTTGCATTGTACATTGCTTTTGCTATTTTATCCGAAACATAGTAAATATCCCAGTTAACTTAACCTTCCCAATAAGTGGGTGTGTGTGACTTTTAGGAGAACATCGAAGTGGCTTCTCAGATTGTTGCACACAGAACATTCCACATTCATCTGCAACAGGCCAAACTGAATCTCTCCCATCAGAAGAATTGCGGCGTCGAAGACAGGCCTATTTTGAAAAGTAATGTAAACTGTGTAAAGCATAATTTGTGGGTGGCAAGCCCCAGAAGCCTTTGTTAAGTGATATTACTTTATTACTTGCTGTTTTTCAAGTATTCCGGATTACATTTCCTATCTTTTCTAATACTAACTATGCTGGTTAGAATTGTAGTCCAAAGTACTGAGTTCTAAGAGGGTTTTTTTCTGAATTAACTCATACCAGTATTTAACTGGTTCTTAAACTCCTGAACAACTCACTCAGTTTTGCAAATATCTTGATTCTTTTGGCTTGATATTATA
Organism: Vipera berus; assembly: GCF_964194415.1. Lineage (NCBI taxonomy): Eukaryota > Metazoa > Chordata > Lepidosauria > Squamata > Viperidae > Vipera > Vipera berus. Next base: position 42,824,185 of record NC_138202.1, read on the forward strand.
GTACAAGACTGAGGCACCATGCTGGCTGCAGATAGCAGGATTCCGTTGTTGGGCAAATCACGCTACCTACGTAACTAATTCATTGGTCAGTTATATAGATTGTTCCAGTTTGAAATGCAAATGAATGTATGATGCTTTATCACAATCACTTAGGTGTTTTTATTTAGGATAACCTAAGTTGTAAACTAGTAGCAAATAGATAATTTATATCTATTGCCATATTTATGTGTTCATTCATTAATTCTTGGCAAACCTGGTGTCTTCTTGTTCAAGAGTGGCAACAGTGTTACTATTTTTAATTAACAATGCTATACTGCCTGCCTCTTGATATCATTCTTTTTAGTGCCTCATTTTAATAAGACTTTATTTCATAAGCATATTTCTGTGTCTGATTTCCCTTTTGGCTTGTTCTAGACTATAAATTAATTTGGATATGGTACCAAAACACATCTCCTTATTATGTAATGATAAAATACATTCATTAGCAATTGGTACTCCTGTAGTCCTTATCTGTTTTATGCTTATAAATATGTACATGTATAATTATCATCTGTGATTATCATTTTTATTTTGAAGAATGTTTTTATGTTGCATCAATACAAAAAAAAAGGTAATAACTGAAAGTGCATCAACAGGGAGACTTAATTTCCTCTAATAATCATCACTATAATTATTGTCCAGAAGCACATTCTAGTAACGTGCCAAACTCCATATTCTGATCAGACAACTTTCAGGTTTCTGCTCCTGGGAACATTTTTTTGTTTATCTGAGAATACACTTGTTTAGCCTTTTCAAGGGTAGTTTGTTATCTCCGGGCTTTGGAATTAGATGTGATTCCCAATAGTCTGGTCCCAAAATATTTTTTGTATTGTCTCTTCTGTGTTAGGAGAAAAATGGAATCTGGGAGAAAAGACCAAAATGTGGAGTTTTGTCAACACTTGTTAGTAAGCTTATTGGCTAATTCTCTGGGATCAATGTACCTTACATATTACACCTTTCTGATTAAATTTTTTAGAATTACATATTTTAAACATGCATACATACACATACATGTGTGTATGTTAATGTGTGTATTGCAAACACTGAAATGTATTGGTCCAGCTTCCTGTACTCTGAACTTTTCAAATATTACTTCATTATTTAATAGGAAAAATTAAACTGGATGAAGAAAGGCAAGGAATCATAAAGTTATAGGCTTTCCTATGGATAATAAAAATTAATGCTACATATTTCTCTCTTTGATTGCTTTAGACATCAGCAGCTGCAAAAGCAAGTTCAGATTCCACAATTCCATGTTGAAGCAGCTACAAATTCGCACACACTAGTTAATGACACAGGTATTGCTTTTATTTGCTGGATTTGAACACATTTTCCAGTTATTCTTTCAAATGATGAGCCAAGGATATCTTTGTTTAATACATTTTACCAAATATCTTGTTAACTTTCTGTATCATTGGTCAGCATATCCTTCTGGAAAATGCTGTCTGAAATTCAGACTTTCAGAAAGCACTGCTGCTCTGCTCTGTGGCAGTTCCATGGGGGGTGGAATGTCTTCCAAAATGCTATTTTGTGTTCTGTGTTTATTTTGAACATCTCCTTTATAGAGGTTATGTAGAGAATAGCAGTGAAGTACCAATGTGTGAATGATGCCCAGTGCTGTTCTTTCTCATCAAGTACAAGTATGTTAATACTTGTTCTGAATTGATGCTTGGACTTGGTAGTAGCTGAGGACTAATAAACTGGGAATAATCTGTTCAGTCTACTCTAAATTGGATCACTCCTTTTGATTAGATTTGTAACTTGGGAGTGCTCATTGAGTCAATTCTAAGTCTAATGGTCTCAATGGCATAGGGCAAAATTCACCCTTAACTGCCAACTTATTTGGGTGCCATAGATCTGCCATTAGCCATATGTTGAAAATCTGTTGCTGGAGTTCACAATGCATTATATATGAAACTAACTTTAGAAAAGTCTAGTTAGTGCAGCAGAATGGACATTGGAACTAGCCGTCTTGAATATCATCACTGCAATGTTGTGTTAATTGCAGAGATGGCCAGCATTTTTTTCAGCATCACATCTGTTACTATTCACCTTTAAAGATGTAAAAGGCTTAGGAACAGATTATCAGAAGGACCACATATATTTTGTTTGGAAGTTGTTTTCTGGGTATTTACTCAAAGAATGGATAATGAAATAGAATAACTAACTAAGCCAATGACCCATTGTGGTGTAGTGCTTAAAATGAACAACTAAGGCAGGCTAGAAAACCTCACATTCAATTCCTCGCCAATTATAATAGTTTCTTTTAGCCCAACAGGAAAAGTAGGCTATAAATGTAATCAGTGCTTTTTTTCTAAAAAAAAAATGGTGCCGGAACTCAGAGGTGCTGTCACTGGGAGCGATGCCAGTGTCTTGCTATGGCGTCGCCGCCCATCCTTTGCACCTCCACCCCTGCGGCTCAGAGCTACAGGCCGTGGGGATTCCCCTCCCCGCAGTTGCCACGCCGTGGCCCATGCTGAGCCCCACCCGGAGCTGCTCCGAACCCCGACCCAGTGCTGTGTTCCTCATGGCAGTGGTCTCCGGCGCCAAAAAGCTGATGGCCTCCGGCACCAGCACTCATTCACTTACTGCCCCGTTGCTTCAGCTGGTTGTGGACTGGTGTCTTTTATACTGATAACAAGTTCAACCAGGTGCCATTCATACAGGTAACAAGTGGAGGACAGAGGAGCCTCTTAAAGAAGAAGTTACAGGTCTGTGAGAGCCAGAAATCTTGCTTGTTTGTAGGTGACCAAATACTTATTTTACCGAGGAATGTACGAATTAATTCATTAGAAATCCTACAATGTGATTTCCTGGATTCTTTCCCCCCCATTTTGTCTCTCATAGTTGAGGTATACCTATGATGAAAATTACAGGCCTCTCTCATCTTTTTTAAGTGGGAGAACTTGCACAATTGGTGGCTGACTAAATACTTTTTTGTCCCACTTTAATTGAAGATTGTAATTAGTTGCGTGTGCACGTTCAGCAAGTGTGATGTATTTATGCTGGCATTTCTAGGCCTCTTTCCAACCACATCCAGAAAAATTTGTAACAAACATTGGAATTCTCAAGGCCATGTTTGGTATTTCCCAGCAATCTGTTACTTGAAGGAAAAAGCAATCCCTGCTGCGTTACTGATCCCAGAGAAGCATTTGCATGTATGCAGGTATCCTTAGGGTGCCATAGTTATGGATGAGAAATATTGGTTGCAAAGTTGGCATTTCTGGATGTAATATAGATATTGTGGACTTATTTTTGTTTCTTTGCATGTTTGATATTTTTAAAAAGGCATATGCTACTGACTACGTTTATGCACATATGTAACATCTTTTGCTAGGTTACATGACCACTGCTTGTCCAGAATGTGAAAAGTGAAAGATTGTGACTAAACAAAATTTTAATGTACAGATAATACCACCAGAAATTATTTTAATAAATGTTGTTATTGATGTAAAGCTCACCATGGAAAACATTGTATATTGTTATGTATATATTAGGTTAATTGGTGCCTTGGTGGAGCCTTGGTGGAGCAGTGGGCTAATGCCTCCTTAAGTAACACCAGCTGCCTGCAATTAGTGCAGGTTCGAGTCCCACCAGGCTCAAGGTTGACTCAGCCTTCCATCCTTCCGAGGTAGGTAAAATGAGGACCCAGATTGTTGGGGGCAATAAGCTGACTTTGTAAAAATGCCGCTTGGGGGGGGGGTGAAAGCCCTAATAAGCAGGCATATACATAGAATGAAGGCTATTGCTAAGCACATTGATTTGTGCTTCTTAGATTGTAAGCCGCCCTGAGTTCGGAGAAGGGCAGGATATAAATGGGATTAAAAAAAATTATTTAAAGACTGAAGTGCAACATAACTAGATTCTAAATAATCTATTTTTCAAAACACACAACAGTCCAAACAGTAAAAGTAAAGTCCAAATTAAGAATATTCCATTCTTAAAAATTGCTTGATTTAAAGTGGTTTAGTTGTAATAGATGGTCATAGATTCAAAATAGTTTTCAAGAGTATGTACAAAAGATACTATTTTTTTCTAGCATCAGCTAAATTAGACATTACATTGAGAAAAATGTTTCTCATTTCTTTCCTGTTACCTTTATTGATTTCATTGCACAGATGTTAACATAGGAAATAGATTATTTTGTTATCTAATTTTACCTTCCAAAAGACAGAAGTAGATGAAAAATGTGAGGTTCTTTCCTGTTGGCTTTTTTGAATTAGCTGTTTTAGATTCTAAAAGTTTAGTTCCTAAAGAAGTAACCTTGTAAATAATTTTAATGTCCTCCTCTAGTGCAGGGGTAAGCAACCCTGGCTCTTTTATGACTCAAGGACTTCAACTCCCAGAATTCCTGAGCCAGCATGGCTCAGCTTGGAAACCTCTCTCTTTCCCCTCAGCATGGCTGGCTCAGGATTTCAGGGAGTTGAAGTCCACAAGTCATAAAAGAGCCAAGATTGCCTACTCCTGCAATAGGCTTTCGAAAGCCAACAGAGGGAGCTTTTTTTTTTTTTTTTTGCAAAAAAATAAAAGGTGCCGGAACACCATTCTGAGCGTTCTATGAGGGAAAAAGCCCTGAATGTAATAGAATAAATAAAATATTTGCTGCTTTTTTTCTTTTAGAATTTATATCAGCTTTATTATTTTTGTTGTTTGGTTTAGTGTTGAACTTTTCTGAAAACGTATGGTAGCTCTGCAGTAAATATACAAGCTAAATATGTTTTAAGGCTTTTATATTTTTCTAACTTGGAACCTTTTCTCAAACTCGGTAGAGTAGAAATAGAAACAGAATAGGTTATATGGCCAAGTGTGATTAAACATACAAGGAATTTGTCTCCATGTTTATCTGTCTCCATATCTCTAGTATTTGCTATAATAGTTGAAACTATAATATGAAACATTTCCTTCTTTTTCCTTTGTATTGTATTTGTAAAAGCGTCTACATGAGGTCTACCTAGTTCTACTTGTTACATCATCCTTCATCAATTTTGCCAATGTTCTTCAGGTCTACTGAACCACAGCTGTCATCATTCCCAGCCAGTGTAACCATTGGAAATTGTATCTAGAAATAATAGAATTGCCTCCAATACATTTATAAACCGTGAAGTTGGTGTAATGCTTATGTATACACTTCAGGGTATGGTAAATTCAGTATCAGTCCATGTGATGACTTAAACATTATAGGTAGTCCTTGACGTACAACCATTCATTCAATGAATGTTAGCGTTATGGTGACTTATGACTGGTCCTCTTACTCATGGCTGTCACAGTGTCCCTATGATCACATGATCAAAATTCAGGCTTGGCAACCAGCATATATTTACAAGGATTGCAGCATCCAGGGTCATAATTGCCATCTGTGACCTTTCAAGCTGGCTTCTGACAAAGTCAGTGGGGACTCCAGATTCACTTAACGGCCTCAGTGATTCACTTAACAACCCTGACAAAGTCAATGGAAAAGCCAAATTCACATAATGACTACAGTGATTCACTTAACAATCACAGCAAAAAAAAAAAGATTATAAAATTGGGCACGACTCCCTTAAACATTGCCTCACTTAGCGAAGGAAGTTTGGGTTCCAGTGTGGTTGTAAGTCGAGGGCTATCTATTATGCTATTTGCTAAAAGTTAATAAAACATTCAAACACATCTCAAAATATCTGAAAAATAAAAACAGGCATCTATTAATTATGGTTGGAGGCTTCCTAATTTATTTTTTGATTGTAATGTTAAGTCAAGAGTTTTCCTGTTCAGAGGAGTCTGTAGTTGAGTGCAATCTAGCCTTCTCTGTGAATCTACTAACAAGGAAAAGGATAAATCCTGGGGGGAAAATAATCCCCCAATCCTCTTTACCAATTTCCTAAACCAAGAGTAGAGAACTAGGTTTAGTTCCAAGTAAATCCAGGCTCCTGCCTGACTTGGAGACCACATGACATTCCAGAGGTTTAATTTACATCAGTTGGTCAGATCATGTTCTGACTCCTAATTCCATTTATTTTTTTTAAAGGCACAGGTAAAGTGCTGCCTATATTGTACAATTGGTAGCAGAAAGTAGGAAATGGTTAATAGGTCTTTTGGGAATTCCTGGATAGGCCAGTCTGACAGCAAGAGGTTCCCCACTCCTGTCTTGAACTAGTAAGCTATGAGCATGGGAACTAGAGTTTTTCTCTGTCTTTTTAAATTATTGATGTTCTAGAAACTAATGTGTTTTATTTTCTTGTTTCTTCTCAGGAGGTGATATGAGTGAAAATGATATGCTTCAGGCTGCTATGAATATGTCCTTGGAAACTGTTACAAACAGCTTGAACACAGAAGAAAAGAAATGACAAATATTTATTCTAATCTGAACACTACATTCTGTATTAATTCTGTGTGGGTGGCATAAAGGTAGGGTTCATTTCATTGATGTACCAAAGCAAGATAACAGTGGTGAGACTTAGACTGAAGATCAGAATTAAAAACAATTTGGTTACTATACAATAAAATCTCATTAGTTTATGGTTATACTGTTGACCTTCTGGGTAATTTCTATTCAGTCAGAAGAACAATGAGAAAATGGGTATTGATATACAATAAAATCTCATCCAATATTTTTCTGATGCATAGATGTTCAGGTTAAGCTTATGGTATCTGCAGATCTTTGTAGAGGGAGCAGCTCTCTCAGTTGTGATGGCTTGTTCTTCTTCACAACTGTTAAGTTGTGATCTTAACAGGAAGATCAAGCACTCACCTGATTATAGAGCAAGGCCTTGGAACTTTGCTAAATAAGATTATGTGAAATCTAAAAATTTGTAGTTTCACATATATGCTCAAAGGCATTCTAAGTATCATGTTTACGATGCACTTCCAAAATTCCAGATTTACAGAGATATTTGAATTACGTGCATGAATTACTGTACATCAGCTTAATTCCAGAATTTAATTATTTAAAAACATTTTGACTAAGAATAGCAAGAGATTTTCAGACCATCAACCCTATTTTGGAAGACTTTGCTAGAGTATTACAGTTACCATAAAATGGAACATCCTGCTTTTATTCTCCTGCTCCTCCAGATCTGCCTCCAAGCATTCCAATCTTCCAAAGCTGTTTTGAAAGGCACACTGGAGGAACCTACTCCAATAGCGGACTCAAGACTTATTTCTTCCTTGTTTTGCTCTAAAAATGCCTTTAGTATTTTTTTACTAAATGTTGGGCCAATACTGGCTCTGATGCACTGATCTAGTATATATATATATATTTAGCCAACACCTAGAATCTGACTAACTGAAGTCAAAAGTGTTGGATATAGTTGATAAATGTTATTGTAATTCTTATTTGAATTGGTATTAATATTTTATCTTTTGTTAGATATTTCTATAAGTATTAATACTATCAAGCTGGACTTAAGTTAACTTGTACTGAATCAGCTTATTGGTCCATTTAGGTTAGAATTATCTATTCTGGCAGTGATTCTCCAGTCTCAAGCAAGAATCTGCTACCTGAATTGCTTTTGATGGAGGATAAGAATTAGAATTAGAGTTAAACTGGAACTTCCTACATGTGTCTCACGTGCTCTGCCACTGAGCTATAGCCTTTCCAAAATTCCATATTTTGAAATGAGGAAGTTAAGAAGATTTTGATGCCATGATTTCAGTGCCACATTAATATGCATAACTACCATCTGAAATGAACCCTGCATGGTTACTTATGTGTTAAAAATGGCTATACATAAATGAATGTGTATGAGTATGTACTTTATCAGATGTTAATGAATGTCTTCTTGTAACAGATTTGCGGCTTTTCATGAATGGTCTTCATTCATGCATCTTACTGTTTATTCTGTTTCTGTTACCAAGGGAAACTGGGAAGCAAATTCTGTAAGCTAGTTTTATTCTGATACTCAAACAATACATAACAAATATTATTGCAGGATGACTAAATTTGGCATTTTGTATTAAAAATATTTTTCTTTTTTGCAAAAGATGCTTTAAGCATACATTCTGTTTACATATACATATTAAGGCTATAGTTTTGGATACAAACAATATACTCATTAAACCTATGTATATTTGCCAGATACACAAAAAAATTGTGAAATTGATTGGGTTTTGCAAATTATTTTAAAATTATTATATTGCACCATGTTGATGTGTCATTCTTTGCTACTGAATGATTAGTAAATGTACACAGATTATGGTACTATAAAATACAATATTAAAATTGATTTTGATATTTGTTTACAAACAATTATTTAAGTGGAGAGTTAAATATGAAAGTCAAATGCCTCTTATTTTCATGTTTCATGTGTTGTTGATTTCTGTGAAACTATTACAAAAGTACAAACACTGCGATTTGGTCCAGGGATAAATACTATAAGAGTGTATCTAGCTTTGCCAGTCAGTAAACTGAACGTAGCTATTTCAGATCTGCCTAATTTATTAACAAAAAAATAACACCATATTTACTGCATGTTATTTTGGAGAAAAAAACAGCATTAGTTACATAAAGCTATATGCATTCATTTTAATTGTGTTTAAGCTACTACTTGAAAAGAAATATATGAAAAGATGTATAGATGCCATGAAATGAAATCATACTAGTCTGTAAAGATCATAGTTTTATTTTTTCTTACTTTTCCAATAAATTGTGTCCTTGTGGACAAGTTGAATTTGGATGAATTTAGATCCACTTCTTTCAAATGTATCTCTTTGTTAAAGCAAGGTATTTTTTTCAACACATATACGGTATATACCATATCAATTATAAAGCAAAGATTTTAAAAATATTTTTTTCCATTTAGCATGTGCACTTAAAGGTGGAACCCAAGAGTCAACTTGTGGTGAAACATTTTGTGGTTTACATAAAGTTAATGCAGTAGATTTTGAGAGAGTATTTTTAGTAATTTAGAAATTTCTCTACTTGGGGATTATATTAGTGGACAGACTTGAAAATTGTCCATTTGTAATGGTGAACATTCCTAAAACTGAAGAGTATGGAATCCACTTTTGGTGGAAGACCTGAAAGAAATCTGGATTTCATTTATAACAATGGCCTTTTTAATAATGTGCTCTAAGTTTTTTTTTTTGTTCTATTGGCATTGTAACCAGATCAATGGTCTAGAATTTATTTATTTATCATACATGTATGGCCACCCATCTCCCAAACATGACCCTGGGCAATGTACAATAAAAAACAAAGTCACAATATTGAAAAGTATTTCAGAATTAAAATGTATTATTTAATTGCTAGGAAAGATTATTAGGTGTTACAAGCAATGTAGCCACTTCATTAAATCACCACTTCCTTGAGATCCCCAAGCCTATCAACACAGACAAGTTTTGAAGGTCTTCTACAAGGACATAGGGGATGGAGCCAATCTCACTCCTAGGGAAGGGCGGGCATAATATTCCATAGAGCCAAAATCATTTGGTTCATTGTCCTCAGTCAAATTTAGGTTCTTGGGAAAATACATACTAGTCCCAAACCCTTAATTATCTGTAGTTGCCCAGAGTTGCCTTATTGAGATGGGCAGCATAAATTTTATTTTAATAATAAAATTAAAAATATGTCATGTTATGTAAGATATAACAATTACCTTGGTATAAATAAGAACAAGCTCTAATTTGAGGGCAAAGCAAAGACCAGCTTAACTTCAGCTCAGTGATAACCAATGCCTCCTTTATAAACTTTTTGAAAACAATAGTGTATCACACAGGACAAAATTGATGCTCAGTGTAAAACACACAAAAAGCACTATGGCCACTGGACCCAGGAATATGATGTACCATATTATTATGGCCTAGCTTATATAAATTAACCCTGTTGGCTTCAGAAAAGCTTTTGAAACCTGATTATCACCCTGGCCTAGGAAGAGCACAGCTCTGTAGGGAGGGAAGTATGAATCATAGCCAGGTCACCTACAGGTAGTCCTTGAATTATGAATGGAATGGAGCCTGCCCATTCCATTTGTAACTCAAAAATTTGTGGGAGTGAATCTCGTACCTCGAATGAGATCATTTCCTGCTCATTAAGATGCACATGGCTCATGAAGTGCACATGAGATATCTCAGGGTGGGGAAGGCCATGGAGGGCCTAGTGATGGAACAGCCCCCCAAGGCCTCCCCAACCCATTAAGAGGTGCAGAGCAAGATTGATCTCAAGAAGACACGGGTGTGCTGCTCACTTGTGTGCGCCAGTCTTATTGAGAGCAATCCTGCTCTGCACCTCCATTTCCTTCCACTCAGAGCAGAGAAACTCAAGCTGCTGCCGCTCAAACACTTTTTATCGCTGCCTTTTCAACCACCCCATTTGCTCCCAAACTGAGCTCCTCATCTCCCCAAGGTCTCCATTTGGATAAAAGGTGTTTGTGCGCCTATGGGACTCTTGGAAACGCAGTGATTTGCTGCATTTCCAAGGGTCCCTAGGTGCTCAAACACTTTGTATCCAGAGACCTTGGGGAGATAGGGAGCTCCATCTGTGTGCAAATTCAACACTTGAAAACGCAGCAACCTTTTGGGCACCAGGGACCAGTTCCATGGAGAGAGGATTTTCTGTGGACTGGAGGGGGCGTGGTTTTCATGTGCTGCCTGAAACTTGTGGATGGGGCTTTGCTTCTTTGTGTGGCCCAGTTTCTGGCATGCCACAGACCAGGGGTTGGGGACCTATGCTTTAATAAACTTTTGCTGACTAGGTTTGAACAAGGCTTTAAGGATTTGCTTAAAGATTATTTGCTTATAAATAAGAAATGGGATATAAGACAACAAGATCATTTGCTGTATTTGAAGAGAAGGTGATAAGTTAACTAAAATGTTTATACTTATGAAGAAGAAGTCAATTTTTCTTTATATTTTTTACTATTTCCTTATTTTTCTTTTATATTTTTTCTATTCTTTCCTTTTCTATTTTTTCTTCTTATTCTATTTTCAATTTGTATTAGTTTTGATCTTTTTAATTATAATTTTTAACAAAATAACAAAAAGTACCAACTTTTAACTTGTCACTTGGAGTCCTGATACATAACAGGGCTTACATGAAGTTCTATAAACACTCAGTAACAAAGGAAAGCAAAAATTCAGAAAATACAAAAAGGGCAAATACTTTTTTGACCTAACTTTAGTTTCTTTTTTTCTTTTCTACAAAAAGATAATTACCGTATTTATTGCAGGACTTATTATTTTTGCTTCATCTTTTTCTTCAATAAATTGTTACCACAATGATTTAATAGATTTATATGAAATCAACAACTCTTGCTCTTGCAGTTTTCAAATGGGTCAGCATAAAAATGTGGGTTTATATATGTGTATGTATACAGATGGTTTGCAACTTACAACGATCTGTTTAGCAACCAAAGTTACAACGGCAGTGAAAAAAGTGACTTGCAACGTCTTTGCACTTGTGATCGTTGCAGCATCCCCACGGTCACATGATCATTTAGCAACAGAAATTCTGGTCCCAGTTGTGGTTGTAATTTGACAACTAGCTGTAGTCTTCATTAGAACTATGCAGTGAAGTTTCTTCAAACAAATGCTCACATTTAACATTAATGAGGGAAACACCCTCATTAATACTCCTTATTTCAACAAGGGAATTTTCTCAAATATTTGTGTTATATTAATATTCAACTCCCAAATTATGGCTGGTTATAAATGACATACACAAAGACATGAATATGGAGATCATACTGGGCAGTAGTGCACGCAAAAAAAACAAGGTATCTTTGTGGTTTCCAAAATGAACTTGAGATAACAGTGTGATGTTGGTAAGCAAGCAAGCAAGCAAGCACCTCCTAGGATAGTCTCCAGTTCTGGTCACCACAATCTACAACATGTCCACTTTGGTGGAACAGTTGGAAGCATGTAGTATATTAGGCGAGAAAAGAGAAAATTACAGAGATACTATATCATTAAAGAAGGGGTGGAGCTGCTCAAAGTTGTTCCAGAAGAAAAAGAAAAGAAACAAGTATAAATTATTAGGAAGTTATTGGACCATAGGAAACAAAAATCCTGGGGGTTAAGAGCCGTTTGGCAATAGGCGAAATTGCCCTGGAAGCAGAAAAAAACTCCTTAACACAAGTGTTTAAACAGAGGCTAGATGGGCATTTGAGCAAGGTGCCGTGTTCATGGTTTATTTCACAGAGCAGTGAGCAGGAATAAATGGTCTCCAAGGTCTACTGTAACCATTACATTCTGCCACATTTTGAAATAAATGATGGAGCAAGGATTTTCTACTTTATATACAACATATAAAGTGGCTGTATATAAAGTAGAAAATCCTTTCTCCATCATTTATTTCAAAACGTAGCTAAATGCAACGGTTACGATCGACCTTGGAGGCCATTTACTCCTGCTCACTGCCCTGTATTATTCCTATATTATGCAAAGCTGCACAAGGACAATTTCAACTACTAGCAGAAACACTACCCTTAACAGATACACAGTACCTACTGTATTCTATTATTTGGCTAAAGATTTGGGAAACAGACTAAAACGGAAGATGGCATCTATTCTGAAGTATTGTTTTTTTTTTAAAAAAAAAAAAGAAATTCACTTGAACAGAATAAAAAGTGCTGTTACTGTTCCTAAAAACTGAGGAAATCACAAAGGAGGGGCACCCACAAGTATTTCTGGATACCACGTACGGCTTCGTGAAATATTTCACATCTATGTACACGGGGGGGGGGGGAAGGTCTAAGACCTATCCTCCAAGAATAGGAATTCAGTTGCATGTCGAGTTGGGAATTAGCCACGGATACAATGGATTTCCAAAAAAGCGTGCTGCACCACCCAAATTTTTGGATGGAACGGTGTAAAACCAGGTGAAACTAAAACTGCCCTTTCCGGTCCTCCTTAGGCTGAGGGAGCGCAACCTTTCCGCTCTCCAGCGTCCCGTCGACCTTTGTTTCTTTTAGACCACAGGTAGGCAACCTCGGCTCTTTTATGACTCGTGGACTTCAACTCCCAGAATTCCTGAGCCAGCGTCCCGTCGACCTTTGTTTCTTTTAGACCACAGGTAGGCAACCTCGGCTCTTTTATGACTCGTGGACTTCAACTCCCAGAATTCCTGAGCCAGCATAGCTGGCTCAGGAATTCTGGAAGTTGAAGTCCACGAGTCATAAAAAGAGCCGAGGTTGCCTACCCCTGTTTTAGACGCATCCCCGAGCGCATACGGGGGCACTCTACCCTTTCGTGCTCTATGGTGAGCTGGAGGTGTCATGGCGGCCGTCGAGGTGGCAGCTGGATCTGGAGGCCTTACAGCTGATTGAGAAACCCCGGTCAGGACGGCTGGCCGGCAGAACTACTACGATCAGAGCTTTTTTCGAACAAAAAAACTCACCTGGCAACTTGCTGCTCTTCTTTTAAGCGGCTAAACCGAGGGACGCCCCCGACTGGGGTGGGGAAAAGCGGCGTCGGAGAACCCAGCTGATGGTTACTGCCGTGTTTTCTCCTTTCCGTGGACTGTGTTGAGCCCTGGCTGGGATGTCGTCGTGGCTGGGGGGCCTGGGTGCGGGTTTCGGCCAGTCCCTGGTGGGACAGGTCGGAGGCAGCTTATCGACACTGTCCGGGCACATCTCCAGCTTCACGAAGGATATGCTCTTAGAAGGGACAGAAGAGGTGGGAGGTAAGAAAAGGCGGCGATGGGGAGGGGAGTTAGGATCAAGCGGCAAAGATCCAAGTTGGCCAGAATATGGCAGGTTAGAGTTTCCGGATTGGGGATGGGGATTCTCCTCAAATATTCTCCAGTGAGATTGTGGAGATATTCTCCGTAAATGTTACCTGTATCCTGCAGGTGGAGAATGGCGGGCATATGTTTCCCTCCTGTGGGAAAAACAAGGAAGGGATCTTGGCCCAGGTACTTGAGGAAGGCAGTTGTTTTGAACATTGAACATAGGATGTTTTCTTTTTAATTCTGCCTTTCCTCCCTTAAACAATAACAACTCTGAATGTTGCAAACAAATAAGCAAAAAAAAATAATCTCCAGCCTGGTATACTACAAAGAATTTGGAACTGCAGCTTTCCTGGAGCAGTGGGCTAATGCCTCCTTAAGTAACACCAGCTGCCTGCAATTAGTGCAGGTTCGCATCCCACCAGGCTCAAGGTTGACTCAGCCTTCCATCCTTCCGAGGTAGGTAAAATGAGGACCCAGACTGTTGGGGGCAATTAAGCTGACTGTAATAATGCCGCTTGGGGGTGTGTGAAAGCCCTAATAAGCAGGCATATACATAGAATGAAGGCTACTGCTAAGCTTGTAAGCCGCCCTGAGTCTTCGGAGAAGGGCGGGATATAAATGGAATTAAAATAAAAAATAAAATAAAATTTATTTAAAACATTTATATATTGTAGCCCTCGACTTACATCAAACTCTGGGTGTCTCCCAATCAACAGTTAAAACAACATATATATGAATTTAAACCATAAATCCTCTCATCCACCTCATCCTATCCCAGTACTTGATCTTAGGTACTTTAAGGAAGGCTAGGAGGGTAGAGACTGTCACAGAAAAGGCATAGTTTCTAGACCCATAAGATGGCAATATTTAAAGGAAGGGACTAGGAACATGCTCACCCTATCTGTTGTGGTAGGGAGTGGCAGTCCTGTGGATAACCTGAGCTTGGGCTTTTAACGGTAATAAGCAGCATCTTGACTTGCATCCGTAAGGAAATTGGGAGCCATTGCAGCTCACACAACAGAGGTCTCATATGGGTAAACCTAGGGGTTACCGATCACTGCATGAACCACCATATTCTGGACCAGGTGCAGCTTCTGGGTAGTCTTCAAGTGCACCCACATGTACAGTGTATTGTAGTAATCCATATGGGAAGTGGCCCTCACAGTCCAGGAATGGATGCAGTTTGCACACCAGATGAATCAGTACAAAGACAACCTTGTCCCCCCCCCATCACCGCTCCTTGAGCGGAAATGGTGCGTTTAGAAGGCTCCCCCAAATTGCATACCCATTCAGTGCCACCCCATCCAGTCAGATGAAGTATCATCTGAGCCTGGGGGGCAAAAATCCAGAGCCATTCTGTCTTGCCAGGGTTGGACTAAGACTGATTCCTACCCATCCAGCCTCTAGCCTAGCACCTACAAGCTGACTGGAAATTCACACAACCCAAGGATCAAAGTATATACCATAGGGGGGAAAAAGTCTTGGGTGTTTGGATTATAAATTGATGGCTTTCTTTTTGTAAGATATTCTACTCTCTTAGGAGCCAAAGAAAAGGTTATAGGTGGATAAGACTGGTAAATTATCCCAAAGTAATTTCTTGAAACTAAAGATTTTTTGAATAAGGTTCTTATTAAAGGTTTTTATAGCTTTATGTATTAAAACATTCATTTCATCTGAACTAAGAAATAAGTATTAATGCAGTTGATCAAAATATTTAATATCTTCAAATCCTTATTATGAATAGTTCTGTTACAATAGGCATATCTTATGAGAGGAAGGATAGCAACACTGTAATATAGAGGAAGAAGATAGTACTGGACAAAACATGACAAAAGTATCAAAAGGCTCTTTAGATTGTAATTTTCCATAAATTATGTCACAAAGCGGTTTTAGAGAACCACTAACTGTATGTAATAATTTTAATTCAAATATGGAGAGAGTTGCTTGAATTAAGAGATTTACAGATTTAAATTTAATTGCTAATGAAGCACTAATTGAAGTATTTAGAAGTGATAGCAGGCTGTATGACAACAGATGGGATAGAAGAGAAAGTGCCAAAGTCCAAGACCTGTATTATAAGTAGTAGTATTATTACATTCAGACAAGACAATAGCATTCCATAATTCCTGTACAGATTACTGTTTTTTTCTATATGTATTACTTTCTTTTAAGAAAAGCTGTTAATTAATATAGATACTATACGAGTTCTTTCTGCACCTCATTATATGCATAGTACGTATGCTTTTCCTGCATGGAAGTGGCCTTCCTAACAATCATGCTATGTATTAATAAAGACGCCTCTAAGATATCATAATTTGTTGTACAACTTTTTTATTTTATTCTGAAGAAATAAAGTTGATTGGGAAGGCTTGAATAGCCTTCTGTCATACCTGCTTTGGGCTTATTTGGATAGCTGATCCTGTAGGCAGATGATATTTTTCTGCAATCTAAGTGTCACCAATATAATGCCAAACAAGAAAAACAGCCTGGATGGATTTGTAAGCCAAAGAGGCAGACCAGATGATTGACATTATAGTTCCCCATTTGAAATTAATCTGGCAGGTTGGTTAGAAAGGACTTCAGTAGCTAAACTGGTGATTAATTGATGGATTATATGGCCTTAAGTTTGTTTCCACTCTTGGCAACCATATAGATAGACTTTCTTCAGGATGGTTTTGTCTTCAGTCTGGCCTTTTTCAGTCTCTCAGTAGTTTATTCATCGCTATTGTAATCAACTCCATCCTTCTTGTTGCTGGTTATCCTTCATTCTCGTTCTTTCTTCTTTTCCCAATATTATGGACTTCTCAGGATGTGGGTCTTTACATAATGCATCCAAATTCTTACCTGGTCATTTATACCTTGACTAAGAATTCTGATTTGTTCCCTGAACCATTTGTTTGTTTTCATTGCTATTTACTATTTTTTCCAACACCAAAATTCAGTGTGTTCTTTCTATTCTGCTTCTTCAAAGGTCCATCTTTCATATTCATGGAATGTCACAAGGAAAGCCATTGTTTACATGATTGTAATCTTTATACATAATATGTTATAGCATCTGATTATCTTTTCCAAAGTTTATTTGGAAAAGATGCTATATATTTCATTTATACCCATTTAAATGCTAGTTTGTAGTATATTTCTTGACTGATGATTCCTTTACTGTAGAGTGCTCATCCTAAAACAAAATATCCACTATTTCTGTGTCTTCATTGTCAGTTCTAAGGCTGTTTGCTGAACCAATTGACATTATTTTGGTCTTTTTAATTAATCACAGTCCTATTTTTTAACTGTTCTTTCATTACTGGATGAAAGAAAGGACCCTTGCATAGATCTTTGGAGATTCAAGATGTTGTAAGATGTAGTGCAATGCTATCTTAACAGCATCATCTGCCAGTCTCTTTGTTTGGTAGAAAAATTTGCAAAGGGTCTAACAGCAGATCCGTGATGGTTTTCAGGTGGGCCAGCACTAGCCTTTCAAAGGTTTTCATAACTACGGATGTCAGGGCAACCGCTCTGAAGTCATTCAGCTCCTTGATGGAGGGTTTCTTAGGCACTGGGATTATAGTAGAGCAGTTGAAGCAAGGAACATAGCACATTTCTAGTGATTTATTAAAGATGGGGTGAAGATGGGGGCCAATTGGTCAGCACAAACTTTCAAGCAAGTAGTTACCTTATCTGGGCCTGGTGCTTTTCCAGATTTTTGTTTGTGAAATAGACCTTGCACATCTTTTTCTGTGATCACCAGAGGTGGTGGTGGTGGGCATAGGGATTGAGTCAGTTGTAGGAGACTTGTCTGTTTTTGGTGTATCTGAGATGGAGAGGGTGGTGATAGTTGACAGTGGTTTTCTCTCAAACCTACCGTAAAACACATTCAGGTCATCTGCCAGTTGTCAATTCCCTTCAGCATGGAGAGGAGGTTTGCTGTAGCCAGTGATATCTTTAAGGGGTTTCCACACATTTGCTGGCTCATTTGTTGAGAGCTGATTCCTCAGCTTTTCAGAGTAGCTTTTTTGCTCTGATCTCCCTTGTTAATACATTCCTGGCCTGATTATACAGTATGCTACCTCCTTTCCTGTATTCTTCCTCTTTGCCAGGACATAGCTGCTTGAGTTTATCTGTGAACCAAGGTTTGTTGTTGTGTATTCTCGGGCTTTTGGTTAGCACACATAGGACTTCACAAAAACTAACATATGATGTCACGGTATCTTTGAATTCATCCAAGACTGCAGAGGTAGCTTCAAAAACATTCCAATCTGTGCAGTCAAGGGAAGCATGTAGCTTTAACTTTACCTCCTCAGTCCAAGACTTTACTGATTTAATTGTTGGTTTTATGGTTTTAAGTCTTTGTCTATAAACAGATACAAGTTGAATCGTGATCATGGTAAAGACCAATAAGCATCTTTTAATGTAGTGTAGCAGTGATCTAAAATATTCTTGCCTCTAGTAAGACAGTTGACATGCTGAATGTATTTTGGCAGCTCTTGGCTTAAGTTAGCACTGTTGAAATCTCCTAACACAGGGGTGTCAAACTCAATTTCATTGAGGGCCGCATCAGCATTGCGGTTGCCCTCAGGGGGCCGGGCGGGTATGGCCAGGGTGGGCGTGGCCTACTGGGTGGGCGTGGCTAGAGTGCGTATGGCCTACTGGGTGGGCATGGCCAGCTCTACATCGTTCGCATCAAGGGTGCCTATGGGGGCCTAGTCAGGAGTGGGACAGATCTGAGGGTCTCTGGCAGAAGGAGGGTCTCTGGGCCAGGGCCAAGGCAGTGGGGGCCGTTCCCTCACTGTTTCCAGGATGGCTTTGCGGGCCACATGAAACCACTTCGCGGGCTAGATCCGGCCCCCAGGCCTTCTGTTTGACATGTCTGTCCTAACACAATGAGAAGTGAGTCTGAATATTTCTATTTAGTCCACAGTATCTGATCAGCTACAGTTTGAACATTGTTTATGCAAACTTGTGGTGAAATATATGTAGCAGGTAGAATAAATGAGGAAAACTCTCATGGACAATAAAACGTTTGCAATTGATAAATAATAAAATTATTCATTATTTTTATTATTTATTTATATTTATTATTACTATTTTATTATTTAATAAATAGAGAAAAAGGAAGGATTCTTGACCTTATGTATGACATCCTTCAGGTATTTGAACATGCTACTGAATCTTCTCATTTGGATATATTTCTCTAGGTTAAACTTGCCCATCTCTTTTAATGTCTTTTCATAGGACTTAGTTTCTAATACCTTGATCATTCTAATAATAATAATATAATAATAATAATAATAATAATAATAATAATAATAATAATAATAATAAGAAGAAGAAGAAGAAGAAGAAGAAGAAGAAGAAGAAGTAGTTGGGACCTTGGAGGTCATCTAGTCCAACCCCCCCTGCTCAGGCAGGAAACCTTATACCATTTCAGGCAAATGGCTGTCCAGTCTCTTCTTAAAAACCTCCAGTGTTGGAGCATTCACCACCTCTGGAGGCAGGTTGTTCCACTGGTTAATTGTTCTAACTGTCAGGAGGTTTCTCCTTAGTTCTAGGTTGCTTCTCTCCTTGGCTAGTTTCCATCCGTTGCTTTTTGTCCTGCTTTCAGGTGCTTTGGAGAATAGCTTGACTCCCTCTTCTTTGTGGTAGCCCCTGAGATATTGGAACATTGCTATCATGTCACCCCTCACTCTTCTCTTCGTTAAACTACACATACCCAATTCCAGCAACCGTTCCTTATATGTTTTGGCCTCCAGCCCCCTAATCATCTTTGTTGCTCTTCTCTGTACTCTTTCTAGAGTCTCGACATCTTTTTTACATCGTGGTGACCAAAACTGGATGCAGTATTCCAGGTGTGGCCTTACCAAAGCATTGTAAAGTGGTATTAGTACTTCACTTGATCTTGATTCTATCCCTCTGTTAATGCAGCCTACCACTGTGTTGGCTTTTTTGGCAGCTGCAGCACACTGCTGGCTCATATTTAAGTGATTGTCTACTAGGACTCCGAGATCCCTCTCACAGTTACTACTATTGAGCAGGGTACCACCTATACTATACCTGTGCATTTGATTTTTCCTGCCTAAATGTAGAACCTTACTTTTTCACCATTGAATTTTATTTTGTTAGATAGTGCCCAGTGTTCGAGTCTGTCCAGATCCTTCTGTATCTTAAGCCTATCTTCTGGAGTATTGGCTATTCCTGCCAGCTTGGTGTCGTCTGCAAATTTGATGAGTTCCCCATCTATCCCCTCATCCAAGTCATTAATGAAGATATTGAAGAGCACTGGGCCCAGAACAGAGCCCTGGGGCACCCCACTACACACTTCCTTCCATGTAGATGCAGTTCCATTGAGGACCACACGCTGAGTACGGCCTGTCAGCCAGCTACGAATCCATCTGGTGGTGATGCTATCTAACCCACATTTTTCTATCTTATCAAGTAGTAGGTTGTGATCTAATTTATCAAATGCCTTACTGAAGTCCAAGTAAATTATATCTACAGCATTCCTCTGGTCCACTAATTTTGTCACTTGGTCAAAGAATGTAATAAGATTTGTCTGGCATGATCTGTTTTTGACAAACCCATGTTGACTTTTAGTGATGACTTTGTTTGCATCAAGGTGTTCGCTGATTTGTTGTTTGATTATCTTTTCCAGAATCTTCCCAGGTATTGAGGTCAGGCTGATAGGTCTGTAGTTTCCTGGATCTATTTTTTTCCCTTTTTTGAAGATGGGAACTACATCAGCTCTCTTCCAGTCCTCTGGTAGTTACCCAGTGCTCCAGGATCTTTGAAAAATATAGTTCAGTGGTTCTGAGATCGCGTCTGCCAGTTCCTTGAGAACCTTGGGGTGTAATCCATCTGGTCCTGGTGATTTGAACTCGTCTAGGCTGGACAGGTGTTCACTTACCATTTTTTTGCCTATCTTAACTTGCATTTCTATTCTGTTTTTTATTGATTGGTTTGAACCTATTATAATTTTTTTCTGATTTCAAAGAATGCAATACTCAAAGGTGGGAATCTGATTAAAGAAAGATACAGTTACATAACTATTTATTGTGAGTTCCACAATTATATTTGTTTTGGTGTATTTGCATTTTTGGAGCAACATCCCACTGTTGGCTCAGTGTTGAAAACTAAAGGCAAATCTGATCAATTTTATCTGCAAAAAATAATAAAAATCATCCAAGGTGAGGCATTTTGAGCTCCCTAGAATTAAACAGAAATCCCATGTTTGGTACTTGTGTTGATGTAATCTGTGTGTGTCTCTCTCTCTCTGTGTATATATACACACAAAGATACATACATACACACACATGTTTATATACGTGTACTTCAAATACCCATATTTTGCAGAGAGCAGGTCTTATATTAATTTTTGCTCCAAAAGACGCATTAGGGCTTATTTTCCGGTTAGGTTTTATTTTGGGGAAAATGTGGTACTAAATGCATCCATCTGGCTGGCAATGTTAACTGGGGCTGATTTTGGGGATGGGGCTTATATTATGAGCGTTCTGAAAAGTCATGCTAGGGCTTATTTTCCAGTTAGGTCTTATTTTTGGGGAAACAGAGTATCAGGTTTCATCTTCATTCTGTTCCTGCTCTTTTCAGATGCTGCAGTTGATTTTCCTGTATCTAACAGTGGTCCAAGAGATGTAGAAAGCCTTCATGCAACACTGAGATCAGAGGTAGGATGCTATTTCTGAAAAACAGTAGAAGCAAGTAGAAAAATTACAGTTTTGTTCTTGTGTTTGGGAGTCAGACCCAGTATGTATTCTAAATTAAATTAGCTTTAGGCTATTGTTTGTTAATCTTTCGATGCATTTGTCCCTAGAATAACAGGTTGAAAAAGTTTTGCAATGATCTTGAAGAAAAGAATGAAGTAGCAGAGCTTCAGATAAAGCAACAGTGTATAGAGTACCGTAATCAGCTACAGCAGAAAGAGGTAAATAATGGCTCAAACTAGTTCCACAACATTTTGTTTGTGTCTTTATGTACTTAATAGGATTGCAAGCTAGTTTTTAAAGACAGGTGTGCAGTATGGGTGTGTGTTGTAAATATATGTTACTGGTTCTTTTATTGAAATCTTAGCTGTCATTTTTGAGGTAAATTATGTGGCATCAAACCTTTTTACAAATCATACTTTATCTTGAATCATTAAGGATCTGCATAACAAGATATTCTTTATATTATTTTTATGTTGTTCTACTTAGGTTTAAGGAAGTTTATGGTTCATTTGTAATAGAATTTTTTTGAAAGAGGAATAGCTACTGTTCTCTATGAAGTCTGGAATTAGTTTAGGGAGATTGCTGAAATTTCTCTGAGTATTGAACCCTAGAAATATGGTATACAGATATGTAGAAATCAGTGCAGCATAGAATATGTTCAACAACATAAAAATGTAATTAGAACCAGTCTGAGCCACTTTCCTATAGTGTATCAGTCTGTTCTATCCTGTGAATTGTAGTGTTGGAGAGATTTTTGCAGACTTCCTTGGATTACAGGAAGAACAAATTATTCAGTAGCTGCTAGAGTAAAATGTGAATGCGAGAGTCACTAGAAAAGACTGTGAAGATTGGAAAAGATTGGAAGATTGGAAAAATAGAAGGCAATAAAAAAGAGACCGGTAGAAGACAAGTTGATGCTACATAGACTTGATGAAATGTTATCCATTCTGTCATGAAAAGTTTAAAGTGGTTGAGTGACTGAACAGCTATTTTATCCATGTTTAATTGTCCTAAATACCAAAAATATAGATTTGTTATTATACTAAATTCCCATACGTATGTATTTTACATTCAGTGTTTGAGCTAATAAATTTTTTTAAACAAACATATTTTAACAAGTAATTTTCCTTCTCTGACAAATCATTGCATGTAATTTATGTTTTCTTATATCAAAGATTTTAAAAAAGCAATGTTTAACAATATGAAACAATATGTAAAAGATTAAAAGTTGCAGTTAATGTTGGATTGAACATTTTCTTTACTGAAATATACATGTCTTGTTCTAGGTGGAAATCAGCCATCTTAAAGCCAGGCAGAATGCTTTACAGGAGCAACTACAGAAAATGCAATCAGCTGCTCAGTCATCACAGTTAAAAACTCTTGTTTCTCCATCAGCCACTGGATCAGCTTCTTTTGTTCCTGTTGTTAGACAGCATTCTTCTGATTTTCATAGAGATGATATGGATTTTGGAGATGTGATCTGGTCTCAACAAGAAATAAACCGACTGTCCAGTGAAATTTCTAGGCTCGAATCTGAAGTTGAACACTGGAAGCAGATTGCACAAGTGAGTCTCTTTTCTGAATAACGTAAAATAGTTTACAAACATTGTATGTATTGCACTTACTTTGAATTACATATATACATTTGTATCCAACACACTATTTCCTTTCAGGAAATACAGTATGATACAAAAGTACAGAAAGGGGATAAGAAATAGGTAAACAAATTATACTTCTGTAATGCAAAAATGTTGCTGAATCTAGTTTATAGTAAACCGGTCATTACATTTCTCTACGTACTAATTATCCTTGAAAACCATCTTTGCTTCTACCATGTCCCCACACTGTTTCATTGCTTTTTGCTCTTTAAAACTGTCATCTTTCTCTTTTTGAAGATTTCCTCAACCACTTGCTTGGACTTTCGCCTTCTGCTTGATTCGTCCATTTTTCCCCCTTATATTTGTAAAGCACTATGGGGGCAGTATATAATGTGTTTTCCCGAAAATAAGACCTAACCAAAAAACAAGCCCTAGCTTGTAATATAAGCCCTAGCCCCAAAATAAGCCCCAGTTAAGATTGTCGGCGAGACAGATGCAGTTAGTACGTCCATTGCAATACAGGAGTTGGCGAGTGCGTGGGGCCCGATGGTGTTCTGCAGTAGCCGCAGCCTGCTGGCCCCTTGGCCAGGGCATTCTGGGACTGCGCAACTCACGCAGCACAGGTCTGGCAAGCCAGACTGCATGCCTGCCCTCTGTGCCTCTGTCTCTGCTTGCTGCCAGTGCCACTGATGGGAGCCGGCCTGAAATGTCAAAAGAGCTGGGGATGGAGGCAAGCAGAGGCTGCCTCTTTTCTATTCCTGCCCTGGTTTGGGGAATTCGGCGGGCAGGCAGGGGTGGGGGCTGGCTGGAGCCTCAACAATCAGTTTCTCTCTCACCCTCACCCCGAAGCAGCCTCTGGAGGCGGCCTGCACTGCCCAGCGGGGTTGCCGGCTTTCTCTTCCTCTGCGGACGAGTGGGAAAGGAAGCTGGGCATCCCAAGATGTCCCACTCTGGGAGGCAGCTCAGGTTTCACTCAATGGGGGAGGAAGGCTTTGGAAAGTGCCTTTTCATTTGCATTCATCGTCAATATTGTAATCCATTCTTTTATTTCTCAAAAAAAATTAAATGATTTGTATTTACGATTAGCCTCCTTGAATGCCAATGGGAAGGTGCAGTATGAATTCTGCACGTGAGCCGCAGAGATACAGACACCTGCACCTTCAAAACTCACAACGCTTCCTTGCTTAGGGTGCACCACTTCTTTACGGGTGCGTCCAACTTCGCAGCTCAGCTAAACTCTTCAGCTGTGGTGGTGGGCTACAGTTTCCACCGCCTTCAGGAAGCTTGGGCGATGGAAACCTTAGGCCAGGCTCCCCATAGCTGAAGCAATCCGGCTCACCCAGGGTCAAGTTGGCCGTTGCAGTTAGCTTGTCCCACGTATGCGGCTGAGCTGGAGGACGAGGGTGGGTGGGAGTTACAACAGCACTGAAATAAAATGACATGACCATTTTACACGTGTATGACCGTTGCAGCACACCCATGATCACATGATCAAAATTTGGATGCTTGGCGACTGACTCACATTTATAATAGTTGCAGTGTCCCAGGGTCATGTGACCCTCTGACAAGCAAAGTCAGTGGAGAAACCAGGTTCATTTAACAACTCTGTTATTAATTTAACAACTGCAGTGATTCACTTAACAAATGTGGCAAGAAAAATGGTAAAATGGGGCAAAACTCACTTAGCAAATGGCTCTCTTAGCAACATAAATTTTGGGCTCAATTGTGGTTGTAAGCCGAGGTCTATTTGTACTGCTTTCATATTGGTCACTAATTTTTGCATTCAGTCCATTTTTTGCTCATTGATTCATTTGTCACTCATTTGTTTTGGATGCTCTCTATGTTTACCATTCTTGTTTTTAAGCAACCCATTCCCTCTTTCCCTGTTCCCACTTTCCACTCATTTTGTTGGAGATTAATCTACTTTCTAATCCTTTTTGTACAGGATTCAGCCTTATCTTATTGCAGTAATTCTACTTTTGCTCTAGTTTCTTTTACTTCATTCTTTTGTTTTCAAGCCCATTACTTTACCAAGACTCACTTTTCCTACTACCAAAAAATGGCCTGCCCTATATTTAGAACCTCTTACTTTTTTTTATTCCTTTCTAGATGTACATATAAATAGACTTATATTTACATAGTTGAAGCAAACTGACATTTTTCTAAGCATATATTGACCAATCACCATTCTCATTCATTCTTGGTTCTCCAGTCAACCCAGTCATCGTTCTGTATTCTTAACATCTCATTCTTACTCATCCATTTATGTCACCTATTAAAATATTTGTCCAGATCCCATTAATTCAGACTATTGCACATGTTTTGTTCCACTTTGATTATCAGGGTAGCAACCAATAACCCTATCTACTGTCACCCAATCTATGGATCCCTACTTTCATATGCACTCCCAATAATTTGCATTATGCACATTCATATTTGTATTTATAATTAAACCTACACTTACCCTTGTTCTATGAATTCTTCTACTCCACAGGATTAGACCACTTTTGTTCAACTTTGTAATTTTCTTGATTTTTCTGTTCATTTTACAGGACCTATTCTTCTTACATTTTTGCTGATTCATTTCTTTGCCATTTAATGAGACTTTAAGGTATAAGAATATAAGCCATAATGTACCTTATAGTAGGGGTTCCCAACCGGGGGTGCAAGACGATATTCCAGGGGGTACAAAAACTTGGGTTTAGAAGTTTCAAAATTATAGTGTATATGCATAACCAGGTATTACTTTTGTAAGGGGTGCGAGAATATATCAGAAGTGTTCTAGGATTACGGGGTATAGAAAAGGTTGAGAACTGTGCCCTGTTGTTGTTGTTGTTGTTGTTAGTTGCGAAGTCATGTCCGACCCATCGCGACCCTATGGACAATGTTCCTCCAGGCTTTCCTGTCCTCTGCCATCTTCTGGAGTCCATTTAAGCTCATGCCTACTGCTTCAGTGACTCCATCCAGCCACCTCATTCTCTGTCGTCCCCTTCTTCTATTGCCCTCAATCTTTCCCAGCATTAGGCTCTTCTCCAGTGAGTCCTTCCTCCTCATTAGGTGGCCAAAGTATTTGAGTTTTAGCTTCAGGATCTGGCCTTCTAAAGAGCAGTCAGGGTTGATCTCCTCTAGGACTGACCGGTTTGATCGCCTTGCAGTCCAAGGGACTCGCAGGAGTCTTCTCCAGCACCAGAGTTCAAAGGGCTCAATTCTTTTGCGCTCAGCCTTTCTTATGGTCCAACTTTCACTGCCATACATTGCAACTGGGAAGACCATAGCCTTGACTATACGCACTTTTGTTGACAGGGTGATGTCTCTGCTTTTTAGTGTGCTGTCTAGATTTGCCATGGCTTTCCTCCCGAGGAGCAAGCGTCTTTTAATTTCTTGACTACAGTCCCCATCTGCAGTGATCTTGGAGACCAGGAAAATAAAATCTGTCACTACCTCCATTTCTTCCCCATCTATTTGCCAGGAATTGAGAGGGCCGGATGCCATGATCATGGTTTTCTTAATGTTTAGTTTCAACCCAACTTTTGCACTCTCCTTCTTCACTCGCAACAAGAGACTCTTCAGTTCCTCTTCACTTTCTGCCATTAGAGTGGTATCATCTGCATATCTTAGGTTGTTGATATTTCTTCCAGCAATCTTAATTCCAACTTTTGATTCATCTAGCCCTGCCTTTCTCATGATGTGCTCTGCATATAAGTTAAATAGGCAAGGCGACAGTATACAGCCTTGCCGGACTCCTTTCCCAATTTGGAACCAATCAGTGGTTCCGTGTCCAGTTCTCACTGTTGCTTCTTGGCCCGCATATAGGTTTCTCAAGAGACAAATAAGATGTTCTGGTACTCCCATCTCTTTAAGAACTTGCCACAGTTTGTTATGATCCACACAATCAAAGGCTTTAGCATAGTCAATGAAGCAGAAGTAGATGTTTTTCTGGAACTCCCTAGCTTTCTCCATGATCCAGCGTATGTTGGCTATTTGATCTCTAGTTCCTCTGCCTCTTCGAAATCCTGCCTGTACTTCTGGTAGTTCTCGATCCACATACTGCTGGAGTCTAGCTTGTAGGATTTTAAGCATAACTTTACTAGCATGAGAAATGAGTGCAATGGTGCGATAGTTTGAACATTCTTTGGCACTGCCTTTCTTTGGAATTGGAATGTAAACTGATCTTTTCCAATCCTGTGGCCACTGTTGAGTTTTCCAAATTTGCTGGCAAATTGAGTGTAGCACTTTTACTGCATTGTCTTTTAAGATTTTGAATAGCTCAGCTGGAATACTGTCACCTCCACTAGCTTTGTTGTTGCTCAGCTTTTCTAAGGCCCACTTCACTTCACATTCTAGGATGTCTGGCTCGAGGTCAGTGACCACCTCATTGTGATTATCAGGGACGTTAAGCTCATTCTTGTATAGTTCTTCTGTGTAATTTTGCCATCTCTTCTTAATCTCTTCTGCCTCTGTTAGGTCCCTGCCATTTTGATCCTTTATCATGTCCATTTTTGCATTGAACGTTCCCTTCATCTCTCCAATTTTCTTGAAAAGATCTCTGGTCCTCGCTATTCTATTGTTTTCTTCTATTTCTTTGCACTGTTCATTTAAGAAGGCATTCTTATCTCTTCTAGCTATTCTCTGGAATTCTGCATTCAATTGGGTGTATCTTTCTTTTTCTCCCTTGCCTTTTGCTTCCCTCCTTTCCTCAGCTATTTGCAAAGCTTCCTCAGACAGCCATTTTGCTTTCTTGCATTTCTTTTTCTTTGGGATGGTTTTGGTTGCTACCTCTTGTACAATGTTGCGAACCTCTGTCCATAGTTCTTCAGGCACCCTGTCTATCAGATCTAATTCCTTAAATCTATTTGTCACCTCTACTGTATATTCAACGGGGATATGATTTAATTCATACCTGACTGGCCTGGTGCTTTTCCCTACTTTCTTCAGTTTAAGCCTAAACTTTGCAACAAGAAGCTCATGGTCTGAGCCACAGTCAGCTCCTGGTCTTGTTTTTACTGACTGTATAGAGCTTCTCCATCTTTGGCTGCAGAGCATATAGTCAATCTGATTTCTGTGTTGACCGTCTGGTGATGTCCATGTGTAGAGCCGTCTCTTGGGTTGTTGGAAAAGAGTGTTTGCTATGACCATCGTATTCTCTTGACAAAATTCTATCAGCCTGTGCCCTGCTTCATTTTGTACTCCAAGGCCAAACTTGCCTGTTATTCCAGTTATCTTTTGGCTTCCTACTTTAGCATTCCAATCCCCCATGATGATAAGGACATCATTTTTGGGTGTTAGTTCTATAAGGTGCTGTAGGGTTTCATAGAACCGGTCAATTTCATCCTCTTCAGCACCGGTGGTTGGGGCATAGACTTGGACTACTGTGATATTGAATGGTTTGCCTTGGATTCGAACTGAGATCATTCTGTCATTTTGAGGATTGTATCCCAGTATTGCTTTTCCTACTCTTTTATTGACTATGAAGGCTACTCCATTTCTTCTGAGGGATTCTTGCCCGCAGTAGTATACCTGATGGTCATCTGAATTAAATTCACCCATTCCTGTCCATTTTAGTTCGCTGATACCTAAGATGTCGATGTTCAGTCTTGTCATCTCTTGTTTGACCACGTCCAGCTTGCCTTGATTCATGGATCTTACATTCCAGGTTCCTATGGAGAAAAAATCTTTACAGCATCGGACTTTCCTTTCACCACCAGACATATCCACAGCTGAGCGTCCTTTCGGCTTTGGCCCAGTCGCTTAATTCTTTCTGGCGCTACTAGTACTAGCCCTCTGCTCTTCCCCAGTAGCATATTGGACGCCTTCCGACCTGAGGGGCTCATCTTCCAGCGTCATATCGTTTTGCCTTTTGGTACTGTCCATAGGGTTTTCATGGCAAAGATACTGGAGTGGGTTGCCATTTCCTTCTCCAGTGGATCACGTTTTGTCAGAACTCTCTGCTATGACCTGTCCGTCTTGGGTGGCCCTGCACGGCATAGCTCATAGCTTCATTGAATTACGCAAGCCCCTTCGCCACGACAAGGCAGTAATCCATGAAGGGGATGCCCTGTAGTAATTAATAATTTATTAAATTTATATGCTGCCTGATTCTCAAGGCTTTCACATAATGCATTTAGTAAGAAACATAGGTATAGACTAAGTTACCATGCATGCTGATATATCACAATGCAGCATTCTCTGCTAATGATAAGGATGTTATCAAATGCCGCAAAAAACTACTTTTATCCCATGTTCATATGATTCCCTCCAATTTGGATCAGTAACGTAGACATTATCACGCAAGCTATCATTGTTGGCCACATTACACAAAGTGAAAATATATTCTACGTACTAGAGTTAGAATTAGTGTTAGGGGAAAACTAGTAAAATATATTCTTAGCTTTTCTCTTTAAATGGCAGTAAGTAAGAGATGTATTATTAATTCCCTTATTTCTAAATTCAGTATGCCTTTATTAATGGAACTTGCCTGTGTGGCACAAGAGTTGTTTATTTCTAGTGCAGTCTTCTGTTTAATATTAGATTCAGAGTCTACAATCTCTGCAGGTTTATAGTGGACTTAAACATCATTACATATTTTTATTTGTGGCAATGAATAAAACAAAATAAATAAAACAGAACATTAGTAACTATGCTGCATTTTTTTCTAACATCAGGAATTCTGAATATTTATGTATGTTTCTGTAACAGTTTTGTTTTTCAGCATAAACACAAATCTTAAGTTTATACTAGGAATAGTGCTTTAGTATGTTTAATGGGGCAGGGTGGGAAGAAAAGGCAAACTGCTACACATGTCTGAGCTTTAGCTTATGAAGCTCCTAAATTATTGACTGAAGCTAACATAAATGCAATATGTAAAACACAAGGCACGTGTTTAATCATTATGGTGGGTCCTGGTGTTCTGTTCACTAGACCACACTCATAGTATAGTTTGAAACTTTTGATTTATTAAACACTATTCGAGAATAATTTTCTAAAATTTTAAGATCCTCCCATGTTGCTGCTGCATACCATTATTAAGCCTAAGCCACTTTCAGCATTTTAAATTTCTTTTTTTCTCCACCATCACATTTAGTTTTCTAAGCCTCAAGGTGAAAATAGTACAGATCAGAATGAAATCTGCAAACTGCAAAATATTATCAAGGTAAAAAAACCAACATCTCTTTTCCTAAGTGAGATCACTCCTTATAGTTACTGTAGGCTTAGGATAATCATCTAATGCACAGACATTTATGAATGTTTTTTGAAGTTCTTTTGAATAAAATACCTGAATTTGAATTTAAATATAAATCTTGAAATATTTATTATCATGTTTTCTTATTAATTAAAGCAGTGATTTGTATTGTATCTTTTGACTGCTGCTTAATAAAACAACAGGGTAGAACCTCAGAATCATTCATGGACATTTCTTACTAAAAGTTCCAGATTTTACTTTGTAAGTGATTCAGTCTTCAGATATTTTGCATTGTTAGTGAATAAAATACCCCAGAGTGAACTTTAAACTTTACATTTAAATTTAAAAACCATAATAACTTTTAACGATAAAGCCATGAACTTTGCTTTTCATTAATTGCATATTCTAGGAACTGAAACAGAAATTGAGCCAAGAAATAGATGACCACCAGCATGAACTTTCAGTATTGCAAGATGCACATCATCAGAAGTTAGCAGAGATAAGCCGACGTCATAGGGAAGAACTAAGTGAATATGAGGAACGAATAGAAGAATTGGAGGATCAGTTACCGAAAGGTCTTGATTGTTAAGTGTTTTAAGAATTTTAAGACATTATTACCATATTAAGCTTGTAAAATAAGTACCAGATTTCAAGTTATAATCTTATTCCAAGCAGTACTTTATATAATTTACAAATTCTGAACTGCTGAGCACCCACAACAGATAATGACATTTTCTAGGTATAACCTGCAAGAAATAATTTTTAAAAATCATTTATATATTCTGACTATCCACAATTGTAAAATGAGTTTAAAGGGGAGCTTTATAAATGTGGGAATGATTAGACGCCATGACCACATTGATGGTTTTGTTTCTCAGGCTTATGGTCATAGGGGGGATCATTGACTGTGAATTGGGCAGCTATATAATATGTAAATGAATAAACAAACAAATCTGTCTTTCTTGGGCATGAAGTTGGAAGTAGTTTAGGAATTCATGGCTACTATAATAACTGTAGGCCTGACCTGAGCCACTGAGTGCCTGAAGGGGGATGGAGGTAGAGGAGGATCTCAAAATAATGGTGGCTTGACATCCAAGTTATCTATTGATTCTGTATAGTTTTCTCCTTACAATGCAAAAGAGGAAAAATATTCACTCGTAATGAAGATATGCATGCAGGATATATGGTTAAATTATGTGTGTTTCAAGTATTAGCAATAATTGCAAATTCAGCAGAAAGGCCTTACCACACATCTCTCTTCATATGCCTACTGTATTTATAATAGCAATGGCACTTAGACTTATATACCACTTCATAGTGCTTTACAGCCCTCTCTAAGTGGTTTGCAGAATCAGCATATTGCGCCTCCCCAACAATCTGGGTCCTCATTTTACCAACCTTGGAAGGATGGAAATATCCATTAAATCAGTAGGTCATGAGAAATAAAGCTTAATTTAAAACTGTGAGAATATATAAAATCCAGACATTTTTGCAGTGCAGTAGGCAATCAAGTACATGGCTTCCTTATCATTGGCAGTAAAAATTCTAATTTAGCCGAACCATATCTGTGAGTTTCTGCAATGTTGTAAAAAAGCTTTGCAAAGTACCTATTTTTAATACTTTATGCAAAATAAATTAAGAAATACTTGATTTTACAAAATGTTACCTTTTATTTATGTTTTAACTTTGTTATTTTTACTTATTTAATCAATATAATTATAACATTATGATGCAGTACTTCTTGGTTCTAATATAAATTTATGTTTCCTTGCTTAGTTGGTAGAAAAACTGAAGTGTCTTCTGAAATAGATCTACAAAATGAATCAAAACCATCAAACTTGGGTGACTTACTAAATAAAGTGGAAAGTTTAAGTCAACAATTGTCTTCAGCAGAAGAAGAGAAAAATATTGTCTCGAAAGAACTTGAATTTGTAAAAAAAGAGAAAAATCAAGTAAGAGAAGAATACGAAAGTCTAAAATCTGAATGCAGTAAACTCCAAATATCTATTCCTGAAAAAGACTCCGGTGTAAAAGTAGAGGAAGTCCCTAGTTTTATAGAAGAATCATTGAAGGCCGAAGTGGAACGATTGCAACAAGCACTACTTGGTATGAAAACACTGCAAATTCACCATAATAGCATATTGTATTTTAATGTCTGAAGAAAGTTTTATAAAATATAGATTGGATCCAAAGAGATTTATGCACAAAATGCTTCTTCATTTAGCAGTGTTCTATTTTTATTGGGTGGTTTTCTCTGCCTCTTTCAGTATTGAGACGCTGTTGTTCAAAGAAGAAAGTTGAAAAGGGGTCAGTTCATATACTGCTCTTTGATTCCTAGCCCAAGTACTGTTTGTAAGAAAAACATTCATGCCTAAAAAAGAGCTGATCAAACTTTTCTAGAAAAACAAATTTAAGAAAAACAAAAATCCATTGACCTATTTGCATTACTGTACTTTATAATATTGGAAAACAATTCTTTTGGCTGTCTTTCTTCCTAACCCAATTTGTTCTGAAATGATACAAAAGATGATAATAAATGTATTTGCCATACTTACTTGTTGCTTTACTTTTACTCATTATATCTCAAGAAACTGTCACTTAACTCCACTGTCTGAACAATTTTCATCTAGGTTCCCATCTTCCCTTTTTAGGGAAGGTGGTAGAAAAGTTGGTCACACTGCAGCTCCAGAATATCCTGGATGAAATGGATTATCTGGACCTCTTCTATTCGGGCTTCAGGCCTATTTGGTTAGTTTGGGATAGAAACAATATTGGTTGCGTTTGTAGATGATCTCTAGCACAAGCGTGGGATACAGGTAGTGCATCCATCCTGGCTCTCCTTGACCTTTGGGTGGCTTTCAATATCATTGACCATAGTATCCTTTCGGGCCACTTGCGGCACTTGGGGTTGAGGGGTGCAGTTTTCTGATGATCCACCTCCTTCCTCTAAGGTTAGTTCCAATCAGTGTTGATAGGGAATAAGAAGTCTAGCCCATGGATTGTCCTTTGTGGCGTGCTGCAGAATCGGCTGCTTCTTTTTAGTATCTACATAAAACCAGTGGGTGAGAGCATCTGACACCAAGTATCTTCAGTACACTGATGATACTCAACTATATGTTCCATCATGGGTGACCCAAGTGATGCTGTAGCTGCCTTCATGGTGCTGGAATTTGTGGGGGTCTGGATGGGGGGCAATGGGCTTCAGCTGAATCCTGGTAAGAGAGAGTGGCTGTGGGGATTCTTGGAATCTGGGAGTTCATCATCTATAGTTCTGGAGTAAAGTTTCACTATTCCAGACAGACACAATGCACAGCTTGGAGTCCTTCACAACTCCTACACTGTTTCTTGGATCGTGAGGCCATGCGCTCAGTCACTCATGCCTTAAATCATCTGTCTTTTGTACTATTGCAATGCTCTCCAAATCGGGCTATCCTTGAAGAATATTTGAAAGCTATAGTTAGCCTGGTCATTTTTAGCTGCTTCTAGGATGGTGCACATAACACCTGTGGTATGCAAGCTGCATTGGCTACTGTTTGCTTCCAAGTCCAATTCAAAGAGTTGGTTATCACCTTTAAAGCCCTTCATGGGTCCAGATTAACTAAGGAACTGTCTCTGCCCGATGGTATTGGCCTCCACCTTATGCAATATGTCTTTATATTTGAGGTCTGCCTGGGTTGAGGTTTGCTCCCACACTTTCGGCTTTCTGGAAAGGAGATAAAACCTGCCCGTTAGCCCGGAGTCTTAATGGAAATGTTCAGTGTTGGAAGTGGCTAGTGGATTAATTGAGAAGATGCTACAGCCTTACTTGTCTTCCCTTATTTGCTCCTTGTCTTTGTAGTTAATCTTTGTAATATCTTTTATGTTTATAATTTTAATTGTAAGCTGCCTAGAGTCACTTTTCAATGAGATGAGCAGCATATAAATTTAATAAATAAATAAAATCTGAAGATATGTTCTTCTATTAACTTGAATTCTCTGTGTATCAACAAACTTTCTGCTTACATTTTTACAGATGCAGAAAGTGAAATAACAAAATTGAAAACATTAAATCAGGTAACTATGTAAAAGGTAATATAAAATAATAATAAAAAAATAATGTTCCTGAAATGGTATTATTATTATTGTATAGAAATAAATATTAGTTTTATGAGATTAAGCTTTTGAAATCAAGGAACCCAGTTCTGTTTTGGTTAGAATAAAGTCAGTTGTTTTTTATCTTATACCATATATTTCTTAAATTGGTTCTACTATTGTTCTGATAAATAACCATATGTACGCATATACAAACCTATATAAGGGACGCGGTGGCTCAGTAGGTTAGGACGCTGAGCTTGTCGATCAGATGGTCCGCATAACAGAGTGAGCACCTGTTACTTGTCCCAGCTTCTGCCAACCTAGCAGTTCGAAAGCACGTAAAAATGCAAGTAGAAAAATAGGGACCACTACGGTGGGAAGGTAACAGCGTTCCGTGCGCCTTTGGCGTCTAGTCATGCCGGCCACATGACCACGGAGACATCCTTGGACAAACGCTGGCTCTTCGGCTTTGAAACGGAGATGAGCACCGGCCCCTAGAGTCGGAAACGACTAGCACGCATGTGCGGGGGAACCTTTACCTTTACCTTTACCTTACAAACCTATATACATACATACATATAAGCATACAGGCTTTAGTTAACTATATTTTTGGTTTGTAGTTCTTGCATTACCTCTGGCCACACTGTAAGTCCTACTCACATGCAAACATGTTCTTATTTATGTTTAATTAATTGTTTTAAGGGGTTTTATGTTTTAATTGTTAGTTTTATTGGACACTGCCCAACGTCACCTTTATGAGTAGTCATATAAATTGGATAAATAAATAAAAATAAGCACTATATGTTTATTTTGTTGTTTGCCCATATGTATAAGATTTCAGGATCAGATGGATCATAGTGGAATATAGCATGCAAAAGCTATGCTGTAAGTATAATTAGATTTTTGTTACTTTTTAAGATATTAGAAAAGCTAAAAAATGGGGTTCCTATATAAATAAAAATTGTTAGAGCAACAGTTGTGAACCAGTAGCCTTCCAAAACTAATAACTAATATAACTATATAACTTATAACTAATCAATTCAGTCTAAAATAAAAATAAATAAAAATCATATTGATAGACTAAAGTTAAAAAGAAGGTTATTAATGTAAAATTACAGAATACAGGAATTTAAAAAAAAATCAGAATCGGTGTGATACAGCCAGTTCGCACCACTTCGGCAGAACCGGTAGCTAATTTTTTGTTGCCCAGGCCCAGAATGGACTTCTGGAAGCGATATCCACACAGAGAACCAGTTGTTCACATATTTGAATCCCACCACTGATCAGAATCCTATAAAATTACAAATAAGTTTACAGTGAATAGATGCTATAGGTTAGATAACTATAAAAGGACACAAATACTACTAAAATTTATAAACCACTACAAGTACATAAAGCTTTTAAAGGATTTATTAGGTTAAGACACTTATGGTTCAACCAATTATAACAAAAATATCAAAAGTAAATTTGTGGCCCAGTTCTATGTCAGAGCTATGGTATATTTAAACAAACAACTCCAGGTGATGAGCCTTACCTTGGTTTCTATAACTCAATATTTTTCTTCTTCCCTCCCCTTTGTTTCCCTTTGAAGTATACACATACCTTTTAAGAAGTCATTGGCTTATTTTTTCCACAAAGGCACAGTCTTTTACAGGTAGTCCTCAACTTACAAGAGTTCGTTACAACGGCACTGAAAAAAGTGACCTATGACTATTTTTCATAGTTATGACCATTGCAGCATCCCCATGGTCATGTGATGGATGCTTGACAGCTGGTTCATATTTATGACAGTTGCAGTGTCCCAGAGTCATGTGATCACTTTGTGCAGCCTTCTGACAAGCAAAGACAGTGGGAAAGTCAGATTCACTTAACAACCGTGTAACTAATTTAACAACTTCAGTGTTTCACTTAACAAATGTGGTAAGAAAAGTCATAAAATGGGGCAAAACTCACTTAATAAATTTCTTACTTAACAACATAAATGTTGGGTTCAATTGTGGTCATAAGTTGAAGACTACCTGTATTTCCAATCTAGCATCAGGCAAATATTTGGACTTAACTCATTTTAGAAGAAGACAGGCAATTCAGATGATCAGTTATAGAACACACACAAGTTCTTTTTTAATAGTAATTTTATTAAAAAATTACAACTACAGTGATAACATACAAACAAGAAAGAAAAAAAAATAAAGATGCAGAAGAGAAAAAGAAAATAGAAAAGAAAGAAAAACAGCACCTTTTCTTAAAATGCAACAAATTATCTCTTCTTTCCATATTCCATTATTCCATAAATAACCTCTCCATAAATAAATCCTTAAACCCTCACGATTTCAATCCTAATCAACAAAAGTCATTAAAGTTTACCAAAAACAGTAACATGTATTTTAACCTTGATCAAATAAACCAAATTTATATTCCTTCCATTTACTTTTAGCAGTCTGGATTTTAGTCTCTTCAAATAATGATCTGAAATTTGAAATCTTTTCATTTTTTCTTTGTCTCTTCTCACAAAATTCTTCAAACTTTAACATGCCTCTTTTGTAAATCCAATATAGGAAAATTAGTTCACTCTCTTGGTTGGTTATTTGAATATCCCTTTTAATTATTAAGATAGCAACCAGTTTCTTTTGTATGTCTAGTGTAGCATCTTTTTTCATATCATTTTTGTAGCTTGTTATCTTTAAATCTATTTTCAGATCAGTCTCATTCTTGTCCAATAGAATTTTTTCCTCTTTTGTAACATCTTTTAAATGCAGCGTATCTATACAGATACCCTTAGAATTCATTTCTGGATCTGTTGTTCGAAAATAACCTTCAATATGTCCAACATAAAAGATCCATTCTTCAAAAATATTTTTCAGTATGTTGAATGTCCTTCTCCTTTAATTATAATATTTTGTTCCTTCTATTTCCCTCTAGTAATCAATCTTCAAAGTCCCTTCCTACCATGTTTTTTAAAGAATTCAAAATGAAATTATAAGGATTCTTATACTTAATTCCAAAATCTTATTTCAAATTTATGTGTCTCTGAATACATTTGCAACTTTCTAAAATTAAAAATTTAATTACCCTTTTGCTGTTTGTTTTTGGGGAAAATTAAGTCTTTAAACTTCTGTTTAAAACTTTTTTTTGCTAAGGATTGAAGGAAATGCACCTGTTGCTGCAAAACATATTGAAAAGCAGATAAGCAAGTTCCAAAATTGATAAAAAAAGGAAGTATGCAAACCCAGTATCACTTTGAAGGTGCTGAATGTGAATTTGAAGAATTTGCAGAAATATTTTTAAATGTCTTTTATAGATTTGATGGCATAAAATACCATAGATTGTTAGATATTTAGTTATGTTCAAATTGATTTTATCCTATTAAATTTAAGATCTTTTTGTGTCTAAATTAAGGGAGAAGTTAACAAAGAAATGAGAAGTTTACAACCTGTTAGTAGTATGGAAGGACCCAACTTGGAATTAAATCAGCTACAAGACCTGCTAAAGAAACAACATGAATTGAACGAAAGCAGTGCTGAAAAAGAAACTCTAATAGCAGAATTGGAAGAACTGGACAAGCAGAACCAAGAAGCTACCCAGGTGAGAAATATAAGGGTGAGGCAGCAATACTGTGTAATTTACAAAAGATGTGCTTTTGTGTTTAAATATCTGTGCAACCAAAATACGAAAGTTTCTAGGCTTTCCTAGTCAACTATTTTTTTAAATTTGTTTTTTCAAAAGCCCTCTTCAGACCTCTAACTAATATAATCTACTTTTTATCTGGAAAGAGAAGAATTAGTATTTTTGAAAAAAAGGAAAAGGTGAAAGGATAGATTGGAAAGGGGAAAAGATAGGCAAAAGGTAATTCCATTGATTTTTGACTGTGACTTTGCCTCCCCCCAATATTGCCCCTAGCAGATTTTCCTGAAATAACGCCCTTTCCCCTTGCTCTGATTGAACAAGATGGATACCCAGCAAAATGTCAGTATTATGAATTAATGAAACCCTGAAGATCAGTCTTCTGCTAATGAGGAGGCAATTGTTTCCGATTAAAAAAGTGGTAAAATGCAATGGTGCTGGACAGTTTATACATTATATTTTTTGATGATTGATATCAATAACATAAATACAATACTTTGAAAACATTGTAAAGTAAGAGTATTTTCACTCAAAGCTTTACTTGTGTGTCATAAATAAAAAATACTTTTTTTATTTTAGCATATGATAATGTTGAAGGAACAGCTGGCCAAACAAAATGCAGAAGCTGCTGAAGTTATCAACCAGCTAAAACTGGATGAAAAATCTGGGAAAGAAACAATATCTATGTTGGAAGCAGAGAAAATGGAATTGAGCAAAGAGCTGCAAAGCCAGAAAGAAACATTGAATCAATGCACTGTTGCCCTTAATGATTTGCACATGACTAACCAACACCAGGAAAGTGAAATAAAAGAGTTAAGAGAACAACTTAAAACATCTCAACATTATAGCTCCAAAAATGAACAGGAAAGTATAGAATTAAAGAAAAACCTAACTGAAAAAGAAGAAGAATGTTCTCTTCTCAAAAATGAATTAACCAAGATACTTCAGAAATCTGATATTTATAATCAAGATCATTCAGTCACTGAAAGAGAAAAAGAAATATCAGACCTGAAGGAGCAAATTTCTGAAAATAAACTATTAAATACAGATTTGGAAAAATCCATCTTGAATCTTCAAGCAGAAAAGGGAAGACTTCATTTAGCATGTGAGGAACTTAAACAACAGTTACAAATAGCTAATAGTGAGAAGAGTAAAATTGGTTTTGAAAAAGATAGTATGCTGGAAGCTTTGAAACTTGAAAAGGGACAGTTAGAAAGAGAATTACACCAGTCTGAAAAACGATTATTGGAACAGGCTCATAAATGTGAACAGACCATTGAGGAGTTGTCAAATGCACATAATATGGATACCACTGCTTTACAATTTGAACATGAATGGTTAGTAAAACTTTCTCAAGACAAAGACTTTGAGATAGCTGAACTCAAAAGGAACATTGAACAGATGGAAGTGGATCATGAAGAAACTAAAGAGATGTTAACCACTAGTTTAGCTGGGCAAAAACAACTGACAGAGCTCATAAAAGAGAAAGAAATCTTTGTTGAAAAATTTAAAACCAGAGTTTTTGAGTTAGAGCAGCAACGTGAAGATTATATTGAGAGTGCAAAAAGAATTGAGGGACTAAAGCAGAATTTAGAGGAAAAGGAGAAAAGTCTTTTGGCTATGAAAGAAGAGACCAGTCATTTGAAAGAAGAGAACGAGCGATTAAAAGAACAACAGAGTAGGTCACCTCCTTTGGCTGAGCCCAAAACCTTAGATATCATCACAGAACTTGAAGCAGAAATAACCCAATTAACCATACTTAAAAATAATCTGGAAGAAGAGGTGAAATTAAACAAAAAGACTTTTGAGGATCAGAACTTGAAAATGACTCAACTACAGCAATCCCTACAAGAATACAAAAAGGAAAGTGAGGAATCCAAATTTCAACATGAGCAAATGAACACCATACATAGGCAGGTGTGCATGGAGAAGGATGAGGAAATCCAAAGTCTACAGAGAACAGTAGAACAAATTAAAACACAACTAAGCAAGCAAAGGAAGGTAATTCAGCAAGATCCTCCTGACCTTTTCCAGGAATCTAAAGTTCAGACACTCAATGGTGAAAATGGGAATGAGAAACATGACCTGTCTAAGGTTGACATTGAAAGGCTGATAAAAGGCATTAAAGAGAGAGAAATGGAAATCAAGCTTCTGAATGAAAAGAATGTTTCGCTAAGTAGACAGATTGACCAGTTATCTAAAGATGAAGTTGGCAAACTTACACAGATCATTCAAGAAAAAAACTTAGAAATACAAGCATTGCATGCAAGGGTTTCCTCCCCATCTTACCAGCAAGATGTTTTTTTCCTTCAACAGCAATTACAGACCTATGCCATGGAAAGAGAACAAGTGTTAGCAGTTCTTAGTGAAAAAACTAGAGAAAACAGTCAGTTAAAAGCAGATTACCACAAATTAGTAGATATTGTTGCAGCTAAGGAATCAGCCATGAAAAAGTTACAAGAAGAAAACCAAAAACTATCCAGTGAATTTGAAACTAGCAGTCATGATATGTCTCGAGAAACTATAAAGAACTTATCCCGCATCATACGAGAGAAAGATATTGAGATGGATGCTTTAAGTCAGAAATGCCAAACTTTGTTAACTGTCCTGCAGTCTTCCAGTATAAATTCAGGCAGTGAATTACAAGAAATTAATAGTAATCAGTTTGAAAAACTTTTACAGGAACGTGACACATTGAAACAGCAAGTAAAGAAAATGGAAGAATGGAAGAAACAAGTAATGACTACTGTTCAAAATATGCAGCATGAGTCTGGTCATCTCCAAGAAGAACTACAAAAGCTTCAGATACAAATTTCTGTTGATAGTGAAAACAATTCCCAGCTACAACTAGAGTACAGTGGCTTAATACAGGGCTATGAACAAAATGAGAAAAAGTTAAAAACATTTACTCAAGAATTAGCCCAAGTTCAGCAGAGCATAGGAAACCTTAATAATACTCGGGATATAATTCTTGGAAAGCTTGATATGGGAACGCCACCACTATTGGTAACTTCTTCTGTTGAGGAAAAACCATTAGAGGTTCCCAGTAATACTTCTTCTCAAATGTTGGACGGTGAGTGTAAATCACTAAATGAGGAACTAGAATTCATGA
The DNA here is from genome assembly GCF_964194415.1 of Vipera berus. NCBI lineage: Eukaryota > Metazoa > Chordata > Lepidosauria > Squamata > Viperidae > Vipera > Vipera berus. Next base: position 42,865,166 of record NC_138202.1, read on the forward strand.
AGAAAACATTGCAGGAAAAGGATTCGCTTATCCAGACTTTACAAGAAAATAATCAGAGATTGTCTGATTCTATGGCTGCATCGTCAGAGGCCGAAAGAAAGTGTCAACAGGAATTTGGCTTTGAAATAAAGCAGTTAAAGGAGAAATCTGACATTTTACAGATGTCCCTCAAAGAAAAAGATCTGCTGATAAAATCAAAAAGTGACCAGTTGCTTTCTCTGAGTGAAAATCTTAGTAGTAAAGAGAGTGAAAATGAGCTGCTAAAACAAAGTGTCACTAACCTGAAAGAGAGGACACTTATCTTAGAAATGGATGTTTGTAAATTGAAGGAAGAAAATGACAGAATAGCAGGAAAAAGCCAGGAAAAAGAAACAGAATTCCGAGCCCTACAAGAGACCAACATGCAGTTTTCAATAATGTTAAGGGAGAAGGAGTTTGAACATAATTCCATGAAGGAGAAAGCGCTTACGTTTGAAAAGATGTTGAAAGAAAGAGAACAGGTATGCAATGAGTTTGAATTCTTCTGCATCAAAATCATATGGGAGGAAATGGGACTGCCATTATGTCACATTATTTAAACTCTAATGTAGGATTTCCATTTCCTGTGCTGAATTCGGAAAGGTGATACCAGCTTTTTTCCCCCCACTAGAGCATAGGTAAGGAAAATAGGGCCTATGGACTCTAGCATGCCTGTGAATGCCCACCTGACTTGAATTACTTTCTGGTTGGCCATAGGAGAAACAAAATGGCAAACTTAGATGGGCCTTAATTGGATCTGATAGTCAGGCAACATATAAATTTAATACAGGTAGTCCTCAAATTATGACCACAATTGAGCCCAACATTTATGTTGTTAAGTGAGAAATTTGTTCAGTGAGTTTTGCCCCATTTTACAACTTTTCTTGCGACATTTGTTAAGTGAATCACTGAAGTTGTTAAATTAGTTGCACAGTTGTTAAGTGAATCTGGCTTTCCCATTGTCTTTGCTTGTCAGAAGGTTGCACAGAGTGATCACAAGACCCTGGGACACTGCAACTGTCATAAATATGAACCAGCCGTCAAGCATCCAAATGTAAATCACGTGACCATGGGGATGCCGCCGTGGTCATAAGTGCAGAAAACAGTCATAAGTCACTTTTTTCAGTGCCGTTGTGACTTTGAATGGTCACTAAACAAACTCTTGTAAGTCGAGGACTACCTGTATATTATTTATTATCATCTTGATCATCAACTCCCCACAGGGCTATGCTTATATTCTTAAGGTTTTTTAAATTAACTTATATGGGAAGCTGGCATAATGCAAAACCTCAGCCTCTCAAATCAATTTTACTTAAAAGAATGTTTGGGGAATCAAGCCTCATGGGCAACTGCAGCATTTTGGGGATCTATACATGTTCAAACGAACAAAGTCTGCTTGTCTTGATGTGATATCCCAGAGCTTTAATCCTCTTGTTATTTTTATTTGTGAAAGGGAAAGACAGGAGAACTAAACCAGCTTTTAAATGAAGCCAAGTCAATGCATGAAAAAGCTGTTGCATTTCAGCAAGAGCGAGATCAAGTCATGTTGGCCCTCAAGCAGAAACAAATGGAAACCAGTGCTCTACAGAATGAGGTAAAGGGTGCAGGAAAGTAGTGAATGATAAATAGATGACAGTAACATAAGGAACCGAAAGAATATTTCTTCAATCACATACAGGTGCAGTATTTACGTGAGAAGGAGCAGCGATTAAATCAAGAGCTAGACAGGTTACGCAATCATCTTTTAGAAAGGGAAGATACCTCCACACGTGAAGCTTTAGCCGCTGAGGATCGGGAATCAAAGCTAAAAAAGAAAGTCCGCAATTTGGAGGAAAAGCTTCAGTCTTCATCAACTGTAGTGGAAAATGTCAGGTAATAGTTTGTCTCCTCAGTAACTGCTGTTTGCATGGCTATGTTTTCAAAAAATGGATACAAGAAACTTTACTTGCCCCAGTCATAATGGACTTTGGGCAGAGTATAATTTATTTATTTATTTATTTTATTACATTTATATACTGCCCTTTCCCGAAGGACTCAGGGTGGTTTACAGGGTGATTAAAAACAAAAATAATAAAGGCCCCTCTCCAAAAGTATTAACAACGTATGTGTGTAATAACAGATAATAGATCAGCAATAAAAAATGTATTTCTAAATATTTATGTTTTATCTGAAGCCATCAGGCAAGCATGCAGGTGGAATCCCTGCAAGAACAATTGAATCTTGTTACTGTACAAAGAGATGAGACTATGCTTCAGCTAACACTTTCACAAGACCAAGTTAAGCAGTATGCCATGTCCCTCACAAACCTGCAGATGGTGCTAGAGCAGTTTCAACGGGGTAAGTTAAACGTATAGGTTGCCATGATTGTCTTTCCTTGTAATCTAAAAATGTAAATACAATTTTATTACTATTTTTTTTTCTCAAGCGGGGCATTTTAAAATGGAACTCTCCCTCTCATTCGCTCTGGAGACAGGACTACAAAGACTTTCTTCCAATAGGAAGAGATACCTATCTTCTCTAGTTCCAGCCCTTCCTTTATTTTTTGGAGATCAGACACATTGTAAACTCTGCCAACCCTCCACATGGGCAAGCTCACATTGCTCATTTTGTTTGTTGGTTTGTTTTCCCATTTCTTTTTTTCTGGGCTTCCTTTACGGTAACTTCAGCTCAATGACTGACAAACTAAACACAGAAATAACACTCTCTAGGAATGCCTTAATGCATCATATCCCCTCTTCTGATTCTTTCGGAAGAATGCAGTCAAACCAAAGCTCCCAAGTCAAATGTTACGGGTTACTTTGACTCTGATTTGGCAAACATAGAAGTCAAATAAATAAAAACAACACGTACCTCTTATCACTACTCTTTGATGGCTTGGGAACCAGAGGAAATGTAAACCAAAGGCACCATTTTTTTTTAACCACCACCTTCTGGCTCTTGGTCATCAAACTGGCAATACAATTAATTTTTAACATTACCATAATTGAGCCCAAAATTATGGACTTAAGTCATGCCAGTTGTTAAGCAAGCTGTCGTGTGAATGTGACCAATTTTGCCATCTTTTTTGCAGTTGATGTTAAATGAACCACTGTGTGTGTTAAGGGGTTAAATGGTTGTTAAGTGAATCCATTGTCTGCCATGGACTTTTTTTTTTTTGCCAGAAAAAGGAAGTAAAATGCTGGCAAAAATGCAGACAGGTTTTCATGTAAATGAGGGCCAGTTGCCCAAAATGCGAACGCATGACCTCAGTGGGGTGGCAGCCATAGGAACTTCGAATCTGGATTGTAAGTAGCCCTGGAGAGGTCCATCTTCACTTCGAACAATCACTAAGCCTCTGGTTGTAAGTCAAGGGCTTCCTGTAGTTCCTTCTGAAGCATCAGTGACTTTCTCTTCTCCATAGAAGAGAAAGCAAAGAAGTGAAGGGAAAAGGGTTCCTGATGTTAGAGGAGGTCCACCCCTGTACCCACACACTCTTGACTGAAACTGAAAAACCAGGATGTCCAATCTTGGAACCTGTAGCCAGAGAGAGCAAGCAAAGGGGGGGGGGGAATCATGCCAATCCCTCCTGTGCGTCCTTTACCTTTTAGGACCTTTCTCATGAGCCCTGCTGTAGAGAGCGAAGACTGTAGGAAAGAAAAAAACGTCACTAGGTGGGGGGCCAAGGACACTTCTCATTCCACTCAGAGGAGTCTGTGAAAACGTAGGCCTGAAATACCAACTTTGCTTTCCCACAGGCTCCCTGTTGGACATAGCAGCCTGCAAAGTGCTTTCTTGGTTCAGGAAGGCTAAAATGAATTCATACATGGGTGATGGTGAAAAAATTTAAAGGATTATCTGTTTGATTTAATCATATCCCTAGGTGGCAAGATGGCACAGCACCTTGGCTCCCCTTGACATTATTGCCTCTCCCTGGAAACATGTGTAGGATTGCTATGCGGTATTTGTGCCCTTCCTTATATAGCACTGTAAGATTAACTCTTGCACCTTGGCCAAAAGATCTTTTGCTAGGAATGCGCTTCAGAAAAATACTCCAGCAGAAAGCTACCCTCCTCCTCAAAGTATGATCACCCCCACCCACCCACCCAGACACACACACACACACACACACACACACACCCTGGGACAGCTATGGTATGTCCCATTTCAGAATTCCCTGGCTTCACTCTGTAAAAAGGACCTTCATGGGTAGCCTTGTATACCGTTTTGGTGATACTCAATCTGTTGAACAAGCTGTTCTCTCAGTACCTGATTTTAATAATGAATGTGTTTTAAAAGGCTAAATAAGCATATTTTAACTTTAGAAGAGAAAGCCATGTATTCAGCTGAGCTACAAAAAGCCCAAAAGCAGACTGCAGAATGGAAGAAGAAAGCAGAGCAGCTAGAAGACAAAGTGGTTTTGTTACAAGTAAGTTGAGAAGATTCTGTAGCTTAGCTTATTTATTCAAACTGACTCAGCAAAGAAAAATAAAATCAGAAAATTTTAAGGAGTAGTAACAGTTGATGTACAGTGATGCTTACAGATGGGTGAACCCTTTTGAATTTACAGTATTTCTGCACAAATACGACCCAAAACACAATCTGTTTTCTACACAACTCCTAACACTATATAAAGACAACCCAATTAAACAAATCACATTATACTTGTTCATTTACTTATGGAGGAAAATGATCTAAATGTGCATGTTGTGTGTGGCAAAAGTATGGTTTTGCCTTTCAGTAACTGGTGTGCCCACCTTGAGCAGCAATAACTGCATCTAAATGTTTCCAATAGCTGTTGATCAGTCCAGCACATCAATTTGAAGGAATTTGAGCCCATTTCTCCTTACAGAGCAATTTAACTCAGGGATGTTGGTGGGCTTCCTTGCATGAACTGCCTGCTTTGAGTCCTTCCCTAACATTTCTCTATGAATAAAGTTAGGGCTTTAACTTGGCCATTCCAAAATGTTAACTTTTTTCTGCTTTAGCCATTCTTGAATCATGCAGCTTGTGTGTTTTGGGTTGTTGTCTTGCTGCATGACCCACTTTCTTTTAAGCTTCAGTTCACAGACAGATACGCTGATATTTTCCTGTAGAATTTGCTGGTACAATTCAGAATTCATAGTTTCATTGATAGTAGCAAGCTGTCCTGGCCCAGAGGCAGCAAAGTAAGCCCAAAATATAATACTCTGACCACCATGCTTCACAGATGAGCATAATAAATTTATTATATGGGGAAATGGTGTTGCCTTTTGTTAACATAATAGTTTTCATTCAAGCCAAAAAGTTCTATTTTAATCTACATATTTATACAGAAATATTGAAAATTCAAAAGGGCTCATAAACTTTTAAGCACGGCTATAGGAAGCAAGATGCTAGATGATGGATTTAGAAAGATTAGAGTAAAAAGTGTCTAAAAGAATTTGTGAGAAGGACAGAAATGTCTCAATTGTACTCACTGCCTGTAAAAGGTTTTACTTTAATAAAATTAATTTATGTGTTTATGTGTGACCCATATACGTGAAATATAAGATAAATGTTGTTTGCTGTGATAACCATGGTAAAACTTTTTAACAATCCACCTCATCATACAGGAAAGGTTGGATGAAGCAAATGAAGCTCTAGGTTCTGCATCAAGATTAACAGAGCAACTGGATCTGAAAGAAGAACAAATGGAAGAACTTAAAAGACAAGGTAACAAGATTATTTAAATTTTTGCAAGCAAAGCACTATTATGTAAATTATCTTTATTTTATTAACATTAAAAGTCAGTGTAAAGTTGCGATTGAATCTTCCTCTTTAAAAGTCATTTTATTTTCTGCAATTCATGTAAAAAAAGAAAAAGAAAGTAAGTAGCTCCTTTGTGTTTGTACAATTATTTCTTCCTTCGTAAGTATTGTAGTGGATTCACTGATCACGACCACAGTATACCCCATGTTGTTCTTACTCTAGTGAGACAATTCTACAATCAGAATAAGACATACTTTAACAGTTTAATTTAACTGAATAACAGAGTTGAAAGGGACCTTAGAGGTCTTCTAATCAAAACCCCTGCTCAATCAGGAAACCCTATACCATTTCAGACAATCTCTTCTTAAAAACCTCCAGTGTTGGAGCACCCACAATGTCTGAAGACAAGACATTCCACTAGTTAATTGTTCTCACTGTTAGGAAAATTCTCCTTAGTTCTAAGTTGGGTTCTCCTTGATTTTGCCTTCAAGTACTTGCAGATGACACCAAACTGGCAGGAGTAACCAACACCCCAGAAGACAAAGTCAGGATCCAAAAAGATCTTGACAAACTTGAACAATGGGCCCTATCCAACAAAATGAGTTTCAGTATGGAGAAGAGAAAAGTTTTACATTTAGGCAGGAAAAATCAAAGGTACAAGTACAGATTGGGAAAGACCTGGCTTAAAAACAGTAACTGAGAGGGACCTTGGAGTCCTAGTGGACGATCACTTAACCATGAGCCAGCAATGTGCAGCAGCAGCCAAAAAAGCTAATACAATCCTGGGTTGTATAAACGGATATAGAAACAAGATCACATGAGGTATTAGTACCGCTTTATAAAACCCTAGTAAGACGACACCTGGAATACTGCAGCCAATTTTGGTCACCATATCACAAAAAAGATGTTGAGAGTTTGGAAAAAATTCAGAGAAGAGCAAGTAAGATGAATAAACACTTGGAGACTAAAACATACAAAGAACAGTGCGGGATTTGGGTTTGGTTAGTCTAAAGAAAAGTAGAAATAGGGGAGACATGATAGCAGTATTCCAGTATTTGAGTGGCTGCCACAAAGAAGAAGGGGTCACATTATTCACCAAAGTACCAGAGGGAAAAACCAGAAACAATGGTTGAAAACTGATAAAGAAGAGAGGCAACCTAGAATTAAGGAGAAACTTCTTGACAGTGAGGACAATTAACCAGTGGAATGGCTTGCCTCCGGAGGTTGTGGGCACTCCATCACTGGAGATTTTTGAGAAGAGGCTGCATAGTCACTTGTCTGAAATGGTATAGGTTCTGCTGCTTGAGCAGGGGGCTGGACTAGAAGACTTCCAAGGTCCCTTCCAGCTCTATTCTATTGTACTGTGGAGAATAGGTTGACCCCCCTCTTTTCCATGGCAGCCCCTTACATATTGGAAGACTGCTATTATGTCACCCCAGTCCTTATTTTCATTGAATTAGACATACCCAGTTCCTGCAACTGTTCTTCATATGTTTTAGCCTCCATTCCCCTAATCATCTTTGTTGCTCTTCTCTGCACTCTTTCTAGAGTCTCAACATCTTTTTTATATCATGGCAACAAAAACTGGATGCAATATTCCAAGTATGGTCTTATCAAGCATTATAAAGTGGTATTAACACTTCACGTGATCTTGATTCTATCCCTCTGTTAATGTAGCCCTAACACGGCATTGCCGTTTTTGGCAGCTGCAGCACACTGCTGGCTCATATTTAAGTGATTGTCCACTAGGACTCCAAGATCCCTCTTGCAGTTAAAACTATTGAGCCAGGTATCACCTATTCTATACATTTGTTTTTTCTTGCCTAAATCTAGAATCGTACTTTTCTTACCACTGAATTTCATTCTGTTAGATAGGATCCAGTATTCAGGTCTATCAAGATCTTTCTGTACCTTGAACCTATCTTTGTAATGTTAGCTATTCCCAAAAACTCTTTTTAAAGAGTTTTTAAGAATGGAGTACAATTGAATCATTTCCGTATACTTTGATGAATACATTAACAGAAAATAAAAAGACTTTTTGATTGCTAACTTTTCCTTGAACACCATTAGAAAATTAGACGGATTTTGTGGACATTGTTTATTTTTATTAGAAAACTTCCAAAACAAGAAGTAAGGTAAAATAATTTATTTAATTCTGTACTGCATAGAAATTCTATTGGTCATTAAAATCAAGACAGTTTGTCCTTGTAAGAAAATGGGAATGGGAAACCTACTTTGTGAAGAATATAATCTGATCAAACTCCAAAAATTTCTCATAAATAATATTTCATCAAATAGTAAATCATCTGTTTTCAACTTTTTTATCCACTCCAAGTACAAATATTTAATTTCTTTATTGGGCAGATGAGAGCCAAGAATATTGCTACAGGTTTGTTGAGAGTCACTGAACTTGTGCCACAGCACTATTCGATCCCTTCTTCCATTACATTCTTATGTCAGGATATATTCTATATACCGTATATACTTGAGTATAAGCCGAATTTTTCAGCCCACTTTTTGGGCTGAAAAATTCCACTTCGGCTTATACTCCAGTCAACAAAAAAAACTTACCGAGGACTTGTGCGCGGCCGAGGCTTTGGTGCTTCCGGGATCGCCCGCACCTCTCCCAAGCCACCGCCGTCCGAGACCTGCCGAAGTTTGGGGAGGTTTGGGGAGGTGCGCGCGCACCTCCCCAAACTCCGCGCCTTGCCTGCCTGCTTCTTTCCGCAGCGGAAAGAAGCAGGCAGGCAGGGCGCGGAGGAACGGAGACTTGCCGACGTTTGGGGAGGTTTGGGCGCCTCCCCAAACCTCCCCAAACGTCGGCAGGTCTCCGTTCCTCCTGCCGACCTTTGGGGAGGTTTGGGCGCCTCCCCAAACCTCGGCAGGTCTCCGTTCCTCCTGCCGACCTTTGGGGAGGTTTGGGCGCCTCCCCAAACCTCGGCAGGTCTCCGTTCCTCCTGCCGACCTTTGGGGAGGTTTGGGCGCCTCCCCAAACCTCCCCAGGTCTCCGTTCCTCCTGCCGACCTTTGGGGAGGTTTGGGCGCCTCCCCAAACCTCGGCAGGTCTCCGTTCCTCCTGCCGACCTTTGGGGAGGTTTGGGCGCCTCCCCAAACCTCGGCAGGTCTCCGTTCCTGTTTGGGGAGGTTTGGGCGCCTCCCCAAACCTCCCCAAACCTCGGCAGGTCTCCGTTCCTCCGCGCAGACCTGCCGACCTTTGGGGAGGTTTGGGCGCCTCCCCAAACGTCCCCAAACCTCGGCAGGTCTCCGTTCCTGTTTGGGGAGGTTTGGGCGCCTCCCCAAACCTCCCCAAACCTCGGCAGGTCTCCGTTCCTCCGCGCAGACCTGCCGACCTTTGGGGAGGTTTGGGCGCCTCCCCAAACCTCGGCAGGTCTCCGTTCCTGTTTGGGGAGGTTTGGGCGCCTCCCCAAACCTCGGCAGGTCTCCGTTCCTCCGCGCAGACCTGCCGACCTTTGGGGAGGTTTGGGCGCCTCCCCAAACGTCCCCAAACCTCGGCAGGTCTCCGCTCCTGTTTGGGGAGGTTTGGGCGCCTCCCCAAACCTCCCCAAACCTCGGCAGGTCTCCGTTCCTCCGCGCAGACCTGCCGACCTTTGGGGAGGTTTGGGCGCCTCCCCAAACGTCCCCAAACCTCGGCAGGTCTCCGTTCCTGTTTGGGGAGGTTTGGGCGCCTCCCCAAACCTCCCCAAACCTCGGCAGGTCTCCGTTCCTCCGCGCAGACCTGCCGACCTTTGGGGAGGTTTGGGCGCCTCCCCAAACCTCCCCAAACCTCGGCAGGTCTCCGTTCTTCCTGCCGACCTTTGGGGAGGTTTGGGCGCCTCCCCAAACCTCCCCAAACGTCGGCAGGTCTGCGCGGAGGAACGGAGACCTGCCGAGGTTTGGGGAGGTTTGGGGAGGCGCCCAAACCTCCCCAAACAGGAACGGAGACCTGCCGAGGTTTGGGGAGGTTTGGGGAGGCGCCCAAACCTCCCCAAAGGTCGGCAGGTCTGCGCGGAGGAACGGAGACCTGCCGAGGTTTGGGGAGGTTTGGGGAGGCGCCCAAACCTCCCCAAACAGGAACGGAGACCTGCCGAGGTTTGGGGACGTTTGGGGAGGCGCCCAAACCTCCCCAAAGGTCGGCAGGTCTGCGCGGAGGAACGGAGACCTGCCGAGGTTTGGGGAGGTTTGGGGAGGCGCCCAAACCTCCCCAAACAGGAACGGAGACCTGCCGAGGTTTGGGGACGTTTGGGGAGGCGCCCAAACCTCCCCAAAGGTCGGCAGGTCTGCGCGGAGGAACGGAGACCTGCCGAGGTTTGGGGAGGTTTGGGGAGGCGCCCAAACCTCCCCAAACAGGAACGGAGACCTGCCGAGGTTTGGGGACGTTTGGGGAGGCGCCCAAACCTCCCCAAAGGTCGGCAGGTCTGCGCGGAGGAACGGAGACCTGCCGAGGTTTGGGGAGGTTTGGGGAGGCGCCCAAACCTCCCCAAACAGGAACGGAGACCTGCCGAGGTTTGGGGACGTTTGGGGAGGCGCCCAAACCTCCCCAAAGGTCGGCAGGTCTGCGCGGAGGAACGGAGACCTGCCGAGGTTTGGGGAGGTTTGGGGAGGCGCCCAAACCTCCCCAAACAGGAACGGAGACCTGCCGAGGTTTGGGGACGTTTGGGGAGGCGCCCAAACCTCCCCAAAGGTCGGCAGGTCTGCGCGGAGGAACGGAGACCTGCCGAGGTTTGGGGAGGTTTGGGGAGGCGCCCAAACCTCCCCAAACAGGAACGGAGACCTGCCGAGGTTTGGGGAGGTTTGGGGAGGCGCCCAAACCTCCCCAAACGTCGGCAGGTCTGCGCGGAGGAACGGAGACCTGCCGAGGTTTGGGGAGGTTTGGGGAGGCGCCCAAACCTCCCCAAACAGGAACGGAGACCTGCCGAGGTTTGGGGACGTTTGGGGAGGCGCCCAAACCTCCCCAAAGGTCGGCAGGTCTGCGCGGAGGAACGGAGACCTGCCGAGGTTTGGGGAGGCGCCCAAACCTCCCCAAAGGTCGGCAGGAGGAACGGAGACTTGCCGAGGTTTGGGGAGGCGCCCAAACCTCCCCAAAGGTCGGCAGGAGGAACGGAGACCTGCCGAGGTTTGGGGAGGTTTGGGGAGGCGCCCAAACCTCCCCAAAGGTCGGCAGGAGGAACGGAGACCTGCCGACGTTTGGGGAGGTTTGGGGAGGCGCCCAAACCTCCCCAAAGGTCGGCAGGAGGAACGGAGACCTGCCGACGAGCCGCGGCCACACAGGGTATTCCTGTGTATTCAGGCTTGCAGAACGGCGGATCGGCTTATACTCGAGTCAATAACTTTTTCCAGTTTTGGGGGGTGAAATTGGGGGTCTCGGCTTATACTCGAGTCGGCTTATACTCAAGTATATACGGTACATAAAAGGTCCACATACCTTTTTTCAGAAGTTGAAAAGATCCCTTTGGGTTTACTGATTAGGTAGATTTGTTGTCATAGAAATGGCTAGTTTATACTATTATGTAAAAGTAAAAAGTTGAAGTTTGATATTACGGTTTTATTCTACTGCACTTGAGGGAGTCGGAAGTCAATGCCTTTTTTTCTTTTTCTTTTTTTTAATCCCATTTATATCCTGCCCTTCTCCGAAGACTCAGGGCGGCTTACAATCTAAAGCACAAATCAATGTGCTTAGCAATAGCCTTCATTCGATGTATATGCCTGCTTATTAGGGCTTTTGCCCCCCCCCAGCGGCATTATTACAAAGTCAGCTTATTGCCCCCAACAGTCTGGGTCCTCATTTTACCTACCTCAGAAGGATGGAAGGCTGAGTCAACCTTGAGCCTGGTGGGACTCGAACCTGCACTAATTGCAGGCAGCTGGTGTTACTTAAGGAGGCATTAGCCCACTGCTCCACCAAGGCTCCCTTCTTTTCTCCATTTCTCCTTTCCTTCCCTTTTTTCTACTATTTGCTTTTGTATTTTATATTATTCTTGTTATTGTTATTATATATATTAGTTATAAACTAATTATATATATATATATAATTAGTTTATAACTAATAAAAATGGTAAACATGTTATCTTAAAAAAAGAAGTTGAAACTACCCTATTAATATTGATAATGAAGTGCTTTCATTAACTTAAAGTTGGGTAGGCAGCCTGTTGCCTTCCATATGTTTCTGAATTCTGTTTTCCAGCATCTGTCATCATTGGCCATACTGGCTAAACAACTAGATTTGAAGCTGAGAGAGATGTGGTAGGGCCAAATGTTGTTCACCACTGCTAAAATGTAGTAAAAATTACAAGTGTTGTATTGATACAATAAAATATGTATCAATATCTCCTTTCCACAAGAAGAAACATGTACTACATAGCTTTTCTATTCAGAAAATATGAACTTCTAGACTAAAAAAACAATTTCAAGCAGACCCTCGGCAGTACAAATAGTAAATCCATTTGGGCGTTTGCCTTCAACTTTGCCTCCTTATTTTTGGACTAAATATACTGAAGTGTTGATAAATGCTGTCATAATATATTTTATTTACATCTTGGCCAGACAGTAGAAAGATTTGCCAAAAGAAACATTTCTTTTTCAAAAATGAAGCCAATCCTGCTTATCTTAGTATTGCAAATATATACCATGTAAGAATAGCAGGGCAGACTAATATTTTCCATAAGTCTAATGGAGATTGTTTCTTAATAGTACAATTTAAATATACTTCTATTTTAACAAAGTATAACCGAAATTCTCTTTACGGCAATATTTTTTATAAAATAAATATGCCTTAAAAGCTCTCCTTTCATGGCAATCATTCATTATTATGCCAATTTCTTGAATGAAGATTCTGTCAATCCAAAATAAGAATATTTTCAGGAGAAAGAACAGCATGCAAAAAGCCAGATTGCATTGTCATCATTACTTGCTCTCAGAAGCATTAACTGTTGTTTGTTTATTGTCCTTTAAAGAAAGCAGTTGCCTCTACTTAGAAAAGTAAATACAATCAAGGTACTTTATATTAATCAGAATTAGTTCTAAGTGTAAAAACCGTGTCTGGTTTATACTGAGCAAGATACTGTTTCACCTTACCATCATGTAATGCACAGCTGCTTTGATCATTAGATGTGAGAATAGTGTTTGTGGTCTGTGAAGCAGTTGGGGATGTGGAGCAATTTGGGATTTGGCCACATGAGATCAGCAGCCACTGCACGAGAAACTGTGATGTTTATTGCTTAATTGCATAAACATTGCCCTAAATTCCAGCTGTGTGTTTTCAGTTTGTACTTTAATAGGATATTAGCACGTAAAGCACATAGTATATCCTGCAGCCAAGTTTCACTGTGCTTCATGCCCATTGTTCTACCTTTGAATTGCCATCTTGCAATTGGCATGCACAACGTATTTTAAGTTGTGAGATATTCTTTGCTGTGTCAAATCTTATTCTGAGATTTGTAGATCAGCATGTTAATATTTTCCGCAAATAAAGTGGCTGGGATTTCCTTCTCAAAGCAATATCACAGAACAGATATATGGCCCAGCAGTTATAGAGGAGGGAGTGTTCTGTACCACAGGGGTCCCCAACCTTTCTTTGTTGGCAGCACGGTGTAGGAGTGTGTGGAGACGCCTTTATGCACATGCACAGGTGAACGGGGCCACAATTGCATGTGCAACAGTAGTATGACAGAGACAGAAAGGTAACATTACAATGTTATGTCTTCTGAAAATGGCCAGCGATGCAACTTTGTGCTGCAGCAAGCAGAACATCTGCCTGAATCCAGTTCAGATTCTATTCTGTAAGGAAGGCCTTAAGTCAAGGGAAAAGGGCAAGTGCTACTTTTGAATCCACAAACATTCAGGGCACAGGACAAGCTTATCCCACAGAGATATGCCATGACTTTGCACTGTATAGGAGGAGGAAATTTGCAAAACTATTTCAGTAAATTACTGTGTAATAGACAAAGGAAGAATATTCCATCTAGCCTGCTTGTTGATAGCTTCGGAGCTATTAAAATATACTAGAGAATCCATGCCCTATTGGGTCATTGTTTCAGAGATATTTCCTTACCTAAACAGAGAAACAATCAGCAACAACAGGCAAAAATGGGGAGCAGAATCTGGTAGTTCCTGCCAATTTCTCCATTGAGTTTCCTTGTGGGAATCTAGCAGGGATGAACAGAAAACTTCCTCCCTTCCCTTCCCTAACCTTAACACAAACACTTGCTATTAGGCAGGTATGTGGCTGCTCCTGGATGGGCGAGGAAGCAAGGTATTGTGAGACTGGCTGGGAAACTGCTAAGGAACATTGAAACGAAGGATCCAATCTCAGTCAGTCATCAGGACCAAAGATTTATTCTTCCAAGCTTTCAGGTTTGTGCTGGAGCCTATTATCAGGGAACTTATCTCTCTCCAGAATATGTACACTGGGCTATTCCATTTGCATATATTCTGGAGAGAGAGAAGTTCCCTGATGATTGGCTCAAGCTTGACTCCGAAAGCTTGGAAGAATAAATCTTTAGTCCCAGTGACCAATTTATATTGGATCCTGCAACATTATCCTGGGACATGCATACATACCTTCATTCATTGAACATGAAGATCACATCACAGCAGCAGCCTATAGCACTGAAGCAGCCACAACTTCCCCAAATTTCATTCCTTTGGGAATTGTGGGTCGTGGATTTGGGACACATTCTGTAACCCGTTTAAGGTACCTTGGTTCAAAAATTGTTATGATGCACTGTTTTGCCCAGTTAAACATCATGACAATGATTGGGAGGTTAATATCTATCGAATCTTACCTTTAACTAGTCTACTTTTTCCCTTTGTCAAGTAATGGAGACTTTATTCAAAGGCTATTATTTGCACAAGAAAACATACAATGTCGTGTTGAATAGTGGCCAGATACATTCCTAGACAAGGTTTTCTTGGCCTGAACTGCTGAAGGATTTTTAAATTGATTATTTTGGCACCAGATATTACAATTGTGGAAAAACAAAAGACATACTAGATTTAGGTTTTTAATTTCCATAAATGGTTAACAAATTGAAAAAGAATGTTTTAAGTGTCTGGGTCAACAGAAGTTTTGAAATTTAGTCCTGTTCTGTCTAACTTATCCTCATTGATAAAGTATTATATCAATTACTAAATTTCATCATGGGATAGAATAAATTTAGGGAGACAGATACTTAGTGATTAGATTAATTCATCTAGTAAGCACAGGATGTATATAGAATTGTATTATCCAAAATTTACAGGACTCAACTACAAGTCTAAGTCTTTTACTACTCTAGAGATGCATTATTTATACTGCTGCACTAAAGGTATTATCAACTAGACTTTTGTTTGGAGCTCAGTTGGGATGCTACAGCTCCTTGATCTCTTTGATCATGTGTCATTTGACATTTAGCGATGGCTTGAATACATTTTCTCCATGACACCTTGTACTTAACCTGGTCTTCCAGTGGTGCACTCCTGTTTTAATATAGTTTGTGAAATACAGTATGTCACCCCTTGACCACATCAGCTTTGTAGTTACGGGTTTTACGATGGTTGTTTTTTTAACTTGACTTTATTAGATCTGTGAACTTTTTATTCTACAATTTATGAAATTGTTAAAAAGCCTCACTCTTGCTTCATGCAGTTTTATTTAATGCTGCCAACATTTGCCAGTGTTTTGTGTCTTATCTTCTCAAATGACAATTCTTCACTAAATAGGGAATGGGTTATATCTAGTTGTGACATTGGATAACATCTGGAAGAGATTGGAAATGGACATGGAAGGGAATAGGAGACAATTTTACCAGTCTATTTAATCAGAATCACATTTTTATGGAGGGAACTTAATTTTCTCAAATTTAATTAATTTAATCAAAGCTGAACAGTTTTCATAATCTCACACTTTGTATACCCTGCTGTTTTACAGAATCTGACAGATTCTAGGCAGTGAACAACAAAGCACTAAAACAAATCTAAGATAATAAAAACAATTAATAGAAATTGTAAAATGTGCTTGTACATGATAGCTTTTACGTATTTGTATTAGTGCATATCTCATATTTTAAAATCTTTTTCCTGCTGGAGATTCAGCTATGCATCTGTTTTTCTTTATGTCTTATTTAGTACAATAAATGTAAATTATTTCTATAGGTGCAATCAAACAAGAAATGTTGGAAGATGCACAAGATAAATTAATGAACCTCATAAACAGTACTGAAGGAAAAGTAGATAAGTGAGTTATTTGTTTTTTCACATTGTATTTTACTTGTAAATATAAATTCTGTAGTTTGAGAGCCAGCAGAAGTTTGTAAAAATAAAACAGAGCTATTTTTTAAATGGTCTTTAAATATACACTATTAAATACATTATTCAATATGTGCAATTAATTAAAGTTCTCTTAATGGAACAGATGGCAATAATTTAAACAGGAAGAGAGAGGACATTTTTATTCAATGTAATGCTTTACTAAAAGGAATAATTTAAGAAAGTTAACTATAAATAGTTCAGTTAGTTGAAGAAATAAAACACTGCAGCTTTAATCAATACGGAGGATTTTAAAATTAGCTGTATTTTATTTCTGCAGTCTTGTGCTGGTTCTCAGAATAGAACTTTTGTGATTTCTGGCTTATCAGTGGCATATGCCGATCCTGTCGTGATCTTTTGAGGATCATTCTTTTGGAAATTTCTTTAGCATTAAATATACTAGCTTAATTTTTTTTGTAATCTGTACCAGACTATTTGGAAAGATTATTTTCTTTCATAATGACTACTTTTGCATAAACTTGATTAACTGACAAAAATCAGTTAGCAAAATAATTGGGTGTCATTATTAGTTGTCATGATTGCATATTATTCCGCAATACCACAGTGCTGATGTCTGTATTAAGATGATTGAGAAGGCACAGGGCACATGATCACTTCTAGGGTGTTATGTTCCTACATAATTGTCATATCTAATGTGATGTTTGTTACAAATAAATATACTGTATGCAAGGCTCTGCATGGAAGTTCTTAATATTTTTCATGAAAGCCATTAGTTTTAGTGCAAGTGGGATAAACTTTCTTTTTCTTCACATATTTTCCCTCAGGCTGATACATTATAAGTGGCACAGAAAAGACGAGTTAGTGTCACAGTATAATCTTATAACATGAAGCAGGCTCTTCTGTCAGAATTGCACATGAGTAATTTCCTCTTGAAATAATGTGCATCATATAGGCAACAGTATATAAGAAGGAAAGAATAGTATACGCACTGCTTCAATTCTGTGCTTGACACAGTAGGAAAACACATTATCTTCATCCTTCGTTCCCAGTCAGGGTCAAAATTGCTTTCAAATACATCCATATTCTAATCTCTTATTTAGAAATTCTTTCCATTCCTCTATTCTCTTCTCCTCTTAAACTGCCTCTGCATCATAACTTATATTCCTTGTTATGTAAAAATAGCATTAGGAGAGATAGTAAAATACACATTGTATACTTCCCCAACTTCTTTTCTCAGATTTAAGCCATTTTAAGTTACATTTTTTTTATTTTCATTTTAACAGAGTCTTGATGAGAAATCTTTTTATTGGGCATTTCCATACTCCAAAGAATAAGCGTCAAGAGGTGCTAAGGCTAATGGGAAGCATCCTAGGAATAAAAAAGGATGAACTAGAAGAGGTAATTTTTATCTCTATTTGTGTTTTGTGTATTTATTTATTTATTTTATTTATTTATTTATTTTAATCCCATTTATATCCCGCCCTTCTCCAAAAACTCAGGGCGGCTTACAATCTAAGCACAAATCAAATGTGCTTAGCAATATTTAAATATCAATAACGTATTAGTATTTTTAATTAAATGCTGGGCTAAACCTGATGAATTCAGTGCCACACATCTTTGATTTAATCATTAGTGAGAAGAAGAAAAATTCCTTTGAGACAAAAGATCTTTCTTTCACTTTCTAACTGTAGATCCTGATAAAGAATGGGAGAACAACAGCCAAGTATTCCATGTGGTAGAGTAGATTTTGCCATCTGAAGCAATGTAGTATTTCCATTCTTTAAGCATAAATGGCTTTTTCTGGTCAATAATGAAAAAGAAAAATCTGATACTCTACTTGAAAAATAGCCAATTTGAACTTTTCCTTTTGATTTAAATTGTTCTTTAGCTACTGACTGAAGATCACAAAGGTGTTACACGATGGGTGACTGGTTGGTTTGGTGGAAGAGCTGCTGAATCCAAAAGTGTCCCTAACACACCTCTCAGACCAAGCCAACAATCGATTTTCAACAGCGTAAGTGTTTTAAGTAATTCCTTTATAGAAAATGTAGAACATTTTATGTTGTAAAAGCTGATGTTTGAGCCATTTCTTTTAAACTTTAAGGGTTGAAGGTCTACCTTGATATTTTTATTTTTCTATTTCAATTCTACGTATTTTCTACTTATTCACTTTTTGCAGTCTTTCTCACATTTAGTTGTTTTTTCTTTGGGAAAAAATACATTGTTGATTAATTTTAGTTATATACAATTCATTCAGGATTTTGCTCAACATTATTTCTTCATAATGTCTGTTGATTTTGATTTTTAAAAAACACAAGGTGATATAGATATTGTAATTAATGAAAATCTCAACTGGTTTTGATGTTACGTTCGTAGGCTCTGGAATCATGCTGAACTAAATTGAAATATTATTCCCAAAATAATATCCTTTTAGAGTGGGTGACATTTCTTAGGTTAACTGAAAATCTGGTAATAGAACCAAGTATTGAATAGAGAGGGAATATCATAAACTCAGGTTACCTTCATTTCAAGTAAATATACTAGCAGACAATTTGATAAATTAAGAATATTCTCTGGGGCATTGGTCTTCAGATGATCCAGGAACTTGTTTGATTGCTAGGAATCAGCTACCAGGTTGTCAAAATTTTAGTGAAGGTATCAAATTCTTAATAAACTCATCTTGAATTGATAAGTGAAATGCATCATGTCTTTGCTAAACTGTTTCCAATAGTTTAATTGGGACGCATCTTTTCAGTCTTTCTCAGAGCTATTTGTGAAGTTCCTTGAAACAGAATCACGCCCAACTCTTCCCCCACCAAAACTTTCTCTTGATAACATGAAGCCTTTAGGAATGACAGGAAGTACTAGTCCTTCCAGCAATGTGGCAGGTAATGTCTCCCATTTTCATAAATGTTATATTACGTTGAATTTTATAATATTATATTGCATTTTCAAGACTGTATTTATTTATTTTATTTTATTTATTTTACTTTAATTAAATTTCTATACCGCCCTATTCCCGAAGGACTCAGGGTGGTTTACAGGGCAGCATAAAATACAATATAAAAATAATATAGAATTAAAATACATTAAATTAATTAAGCCCAATTAAAACAACATTTAAAAAGCTAAAACCCCTTCAGTCCAGGCCTGATAGATCGAAAAACCAGGTTTTCAGGTCCCGGCGAAACGAACGCAGAAAAGCAAAGCAAAGCAAAGCATAAGGGGAAAGCCGGGTAGACATGCTAATATAGCAAATTTCTATACTCTATTATCTGTAATTAGTGTATTACCAGCTCATAGAACCAGTGATCACCTCATAATAACAAATCAATGGTTATAAATGAAATTTCTGATTCTTTAGCATTTTTATTACAGGATCATAAATTATGATTTGCATTTCAAAGGCAACAGTTTCATAGCAGCAAAATAATACATGGAATACTGAATATGGTTTTTAATGTTACATTAAAAGCTTGTCTCTGTAAGAAGAGAATTGGTTGCTGCAGAGTTGCTAAAGTTTAGCACTTGTGAATAGAATAGAACAGAACAGAACAGAACAGAACAGAACAGAACAGAACAGAACAGAATAGAATAGAATAGAATAGAATAGAATAGAATAGAATAGAATAGAATAGAATAGAATAGAATAGAATAATAGAGCTGGAAGGGACCTTGCAGGTCCTGTAGTCTAGCCCTCTGCTCAAGCAGGAGAATCTATATCATTTCAGACAAGTGACTGTCTAGTCTCTTCTTAAAAATCTCCAGTGATGGAGCACCCATGATTTCTGAAGGCAAGCTGTTCCACTGGTTAATTGTCCTCACTGTTAGGAAGTTTCTCCTTAAATTCAGGTTGGTTCTTTCTTTGGTCAGTTTCCAACCATTGTTTCTTGTCCTGCCCTCTGGTGCTTTGGAAAATAGTTTGATACCTACTCAAATACTGGAATACTGCTATCATGTCACCCCTGTTTCTTCTTTTCTTTTGACTAGCCAAACCCAAGTCCTGCAGCCGTTCTTCATATGTTTTAGTCTCTAGGCCTTTGATCATCTTAGTTGCTCTTCTCTGAACTTTTTCCAAAGTCTCAACATCTTTTTTGTAGTATGTTGACCAAAATTGGCTGCAGTATTCCAGGTGTGGTCTTACTAGGGTTTTATAAAGCGGTACAAATACTTTGTGTGATCTTGATTCTATGTCTCTGTTTATATAACCTAGGATTATATTAGCTTTTTTGGTTGCTGCTGCACACTGCTGGCTCACACTGTTGTTGGTTTTAAATTATTGTAGTAAACTTGAAAGATTTCCAGTCTGAAACCTTATCTTGAAAGTTTGCATTTTCAGTCATTTATGTTTTATATTCCTTTTGTTCTCTTGTTACTGTTAGTACAATAGTGAAAGTGCCCTATTTTGCTTGGCGGTCACCCAATTTTCTCGTCTGGGTAAACTTTTTAAAAGACAAGTTCTATTCCAGGAATTGGATTGTTGCCTTATAGAACTAGACATATATTCTCTATCCCTTAACAATTTGGGTAATTAAGATTACTTTTTATATTAAGAGTAGATTGACAGCCACAAATACATTTCTCAGATCAATTCCTACAAATGAAAGATTTGTGATTAGTATTTGTGAATTCTGTTTGTGTGAAGGAAAATAAAGTTTCTATTCAGATTTTTGTAGTGTATTATACATACAAATACAGACTCAGGGTTGCAAACACCTGAACTTGTCTATAAAATACCATGTGTACATTGGGTAGTAGAGGTAGTGCCAGTTCTTGAAGAAAGAAATAGTCCTCGTTGAGGTTTTGTTGAAATAATTCCTGGATAGACAATAAATACGTTGTTGCACTTTTGAAACTAGAAAACTGACTTGGTTTCATTGGTAAGATATTTGGACCAGAAAATGGACAGAGAAAATCCAACACACACACACACACACACACACACATAAAAACAACCTCTGATTGTCTTGGATCTCTGAATGGCATTGTGTTAAAAATAACTTTGACATGAAAATGTGCAGATTCCAGAAGCATATAATTACTAGTTTTGAAAAGTCTAGATAAATGAGGATTCAGACAGTCCAAAATTAAATTGTTGGCCAATGTAAGTGTTGTGTTAACTATCAGCATCATTGTACAATCAATTTTTCATCCATTTCATAGTGATAGAATAACCAGAAGCATTTAACATTAACTTTACATTTTTCACAAGGTCTCAACATTACAAAATTACAATTCATTTTCATAATGAAATTTTATAGGATTATACTTTTAATGATATTTTGTGGTTAATTCACTTTTTCGTTATTATTATTTCCTTTACTTCACTTATTTATATGCTTCAAATAGCTGTAAAACAATGGTGCTTTATTGTGATTTGCCTATAGTATTTATATGAAATGCATATTGTTTTTGACCCCCATATTTTTAGTGCTTGGAAAATCTATAGAGGCATTTCTTCTCGTCCCCCCTGCCCCCCCGGCTTTCAATTAATTTATTCTAAAATTTATAATTTATGTGTTATCATTTTGGATTTATTTCTTTATATTTTGCATACCATCCTCAATGTTCAAATAAAAATGTGAGATATAAACTACATAAATAATAATGTATTATTAATGTCCGCATGTTAAACCTTTAGAAAGGATTAAATTGATCTTATGATGGACAGAAGAACAGCATACGTAATTGTAAACTGAAAACAAAACAATTGTGAAGAATGTCTTGTATGTTGTTGAATAGTTAACTGTATTATTGTGTTTTTTATTAAACGCTACAGGCTCTGGAACCAGTCGAAGACCAGATGTAAATCCATTCCTTGCACCTCGATCAGCAGCAGTCCCACTCATCTCTCCAGCTAATCTTGGAACTAGCAGATCTGGGCATCTGCTAATGAAATCCATTTCAGATGCCTTGCCTACCTTCACCCCAATGCCAGTAGCACCTGATGCTAGTGCAGGTGCAGTCTTAAAAGACCTATTAAAGCAATAGACTTGGATGGATTGAAGAGGAAAGCACTTTAAAAATACTATACTGTATTGATCACAAAGAGGCCTTTTGTAAAAAGTTGTTAATTTTCAATAGCTCTAAAAGTAAACCATTGTACAGATAAAAACAAAAGAGTATTGGAGATTTAAACCTTTTATTCATAATTCTTCAACTATGCAACACCAGTTTCTACATACTGCTCTCAGTCTAGCCACACATTTCCTCCTTTCCCTTTCCTTTTCCTTAATAGGCATCTGCTGTTGGTGTTATTTTAATGTGTCTATGTATAAATCCAGTTCAGTCGTGATAGAAATACGTGGTTTGCAAAACCCATCTGGTTTAGTAAAATACCACTGTAGCTATTCCCTCTCACACCTTAGAGGGCCTGGAATGATCAGACAGGAGCTATCTTCTGTTGCGTGTGACATCCCAATCTGTGCATTCAGTCAGATTCTGTTAAATGAGGAACTGCATATTATCCAATTACTGTATCAATCTGGAACACTTTTATGTTTGGAATTAGATCAAAAGAAATGATAAAGGAATATGAATCAACTGATCAACTGTATTTGGGGAGGGTAAAATATTCAAAACAAGATCACATATCAGTGTCATCTCTGGATGGCTAAGTAACACTTGGCTGAGAGAACATATACATTAAGAAGGGCTAAGTTTGTCTTCATTCTCTCTCTCTCTCTCTCACACACACCATTCTTGAACTCTGACATAATTGGTTGCAGAAGAAAATGCTTTCTTAAAGTTCCATAAGAACTATAAATGCTATTCTTCATTTTTTGTGCAAAATGCTTCTTAATTCTTATTTATGAGTTACACTTTCAAATCTATCATCATTGAGGAGTTCATGGACATTTTTCCGTTTTCTGCAGACCATATTTAGTGGTTGACCACTATTTAAGAAACCTGATATGTAAATTCATGGTGTAAGAATGTTTAACATAAAGTACTGTAATGAGTTAAAATGTATATTTAAGAGATAATCATTTATATTCATAAGTTTCAGTGAGAATTTAAGTATGAATACATGTATAAAGCTGCAATGAGGGATGATGCTTAATCCAAATATGTAAATAAGCCCAAACAAGGAGAAATAGATTTCTGCAAAACTAGCTGTACAGACTTGTTCTTTCCCTTTTGGAGCAATTGTTTCAGACCCATCACATTTTTACAGTGTGTCTTTTTCCCATAAAACTATTTATGGCATTATTCTTATGGTTAGGATTAAATGAAAATTTTACATCAAATCCAGTTAGTTATTCTTACTGTCAAATGGCTTATATCAGTGGAAGAGGGGTGTTTACCTCCCCTTCCCCAAACAGGCCCCTTATGTTTCAGAAAGTATAATGGTGGAGTAAGTGGGACCGGGATGGTGGTAGTGGTGGCACAAGGGAAAGGAAGTAGAAAATGCTGAAAGAACAAAAGTTATGTAATAAAACCTTGCATTTGGGGGGGGGGTTGAATTTAGAGCCTTGTTTTCTGCAATGTTTATTTTGTCCTCTGCTGTTTGAATTGGTATTTAAGTATAAAGTGAATCATGAGAATATAGTTAGATGCTTCCAAATGCATGGGAAACGCCTTTTGTTTCTATTTAGAATTCCACATCCTTACAAATTTGCCAATGTTTCAAAACATGTCGGTTAATATTTGCTTTTTTTTTTTACTTCATTTTCTTAACAGAAGTTTTCATTGTTTCTGGTTTTTTTATACATTGGGAGAGGATGTTTTATTCCAAACAAAAAGTCAAGAATGGACTGTAGTTTAGGAACTTTATATCAATGTCTGAAAAGTTAATTCTCAATATTAATTCATAAGCAATTTTTACTATCGCTATACATTTTTCCAATAGATTTCAAAGATATTTTCTATTTTGCATACATTTTTTATATCAAAGATTTTTAGCATAATGTCCAGATTGTTTATTGCTTATGACTATAATATATGGTACTTAAGAACAACCAGAAGCTGCACACACTAATGGTTCTGCATTTATATACCAGTTTTTTTATAGAGAATTCTGTATATTTCATATTTACACATTGCAGATAAATTAATATGGGTACAAATTCAGGTTGTTGGGATATCAGCATTCCTATTTATTCTTTAAAGTGTAATTCATAGACCTTAGCATTGTCAAGAGGGAGATGAAAGCTTTACAATAGTTTAAAAACTAGCAGAATTTCTAAGATAACAAATTGATTTATGGAGATTGATTTATCCTTTGCACACAATTCAGTGCATACAGTCCTTTATTACATATAGTTCAACTTGTTACCTAATACCTTATAAGAAACCATTATTTAGAAGCATTAAACGAAAATACTAAAATAAGATTGTGGCTATATTTATATTAAAGATAAATTTTCATTTGTCTTTTTCAGAAATAATGCTTTTTCTATCATGAAAACACAAGACTTGGTATTAGATCAGATCTTTGCAATCCTAGTTCTAGTACGTTCATTTTGCTTTGAAGAAATTCTAGATATGCAAACTTATGTCTGATTGTGGCTCAGCACTACTACATAATAATGCTCATTCTAATTGAAAATGATACAGATGGATGACTTTCTGGATTGTATCTGTGAGTGTGCAAATACCTATCATACATAAATATTTGGATTTAAATGTAGGTGCATATCCATAGGGAATGTGTATGTAGTAATATATAACAGAAAACCTC
Organism: Vipera berus; assembly: GCF_964194415.1. Classification (NCBI taxonomy): domain Eukaryota; kingdom Metazoa; phylum Chordata; class Lepidosauria; order Squamata; family Viperidae; genus Vipera; species Vipera berus. The sequence continues at coordinate 42,889,814 of NC_138202.1, forward strand.
CAAGATTTCTTCCAACCTTGTGATTCTATGGTAATGATCAGAAAATCAGGAGAGCTTGGAATTATAGTCATTTTCCCTTCAGATAAGAAACAGCGGTCTGCATTTATTGCAAGAATTAAGACAAAATTATACATGTGCCTTATAAGTGCTTTTAAAGGTGAGATCATTTGAATGTGTTACAAAACAGTTGCACTAAGCAGATGAGGTCCAACTCGTGTCAAATGATAGGTTAATCCTATTATTTGATCTCATTTCCTGTTTTTTTAATTGTTTGGAATGATTGGTATGACTAAATGTTAGTATTACCTGATGTTGCCTATTTATATTTGGCATCTTCCTTGTGTTTGTTAATTTTACTGAAAGATAACATAAGAAAAAATAATTGAAGATGACATCTGTGGCAGTTAGAGCTCTAGCAGTAAAAGAACAAAGGATAATAAATATATCTATATAAATATAATCCATATAAGAGATAGATGGATAGATAGATAGATAGATAGATAGATAGATAGATAGATAGATAGATAGATAGACAGACAGACAGACAGACAGACAGACAGACAGACAGACAGACTGACAGACTGACTCATCCAACAATGGAAGAATTAATCCTCTAATTATAAATAATGTTTAAGAATCTCTGGTAGACAATCTAATAAATTAATAAATGTTCATAACTGATTTATTTTTAAAATTGTACATCCTAACATGAATGAAATTATATTGAAGCTTGAGATACACACAAGGACACCACACACAGAGACACAGTAGTATTTGCCATACAGTGGGATTTATTTATTAAATTTATATGCCGCCCATCTCATTGTCAAGTGACTGATTACACTGCAGTTGTATATAATATACATCTAATGAGCTGTATTTAATTGGGAATAAATTTGCATGGTATGCTAACTATGATTTCCTTATTAAAAATTTCTGGGTTCATACAACCAGTTCAACTGAGAAAAGCAGCAACATGAGACCAGGCTCTGAAGACCCATTTTGCCCCATGAAACAGTGCCTAATGCAGGGCTTTTCAAATAGTAGATGGGGATTGATTGTTTTTGGTACCTGTTTTGTGGCCCAAACATAGAAATACTATACATAATTTTAAAATGTAAAAATAAAAGAATACAAATTCTTTGTGATGAAATGGAGTCAGTATTTGACTGCTTTTTCAGGTAAATGTGAATATTTTAAAAATTCAAAATAAAAGAATTTCTCAAAATGCATTTTAAGGTAGAATTATAGTAAAATTCAATTAATGAGTCAACTTATGTCTCCAATTATAATGCTTCAGTAGTGGCTTGATTTTCTGCATCAATAGTGGTTGTTAATCCATAATTTATTGGCACCAGTCGGAGGAAAATATTAATTTAAGTTTGAAGTTAGCACTAAGAGAAGTTCTTTGTTACAGAAATCACAGCCAAAGTACTCATTTCATCACATTACTCATAGAATTTAGTTGAAGTGCATAATGATTTAAAATTTTCTCCTATTGACTATTGTTAATAGGAGTCCATAAATGAAGCTTTTAGATGGTTGTTTCAGCATTTTCATGAACAATGAAAATATTAAATGTTTTGTAATTTCAGGTTTAACTCACATAAAAAGTGAGTATGTCACACATCCCACAAATGTTAACAAAATTAAATTAAAATCACAAAACCTATCTTTCAACTTCAAATACTTTGACTCATGGAGGATGTAATTTTTATTTCAAAGTTCTTCCAAAATGTTTCTTTTAGATAGTCATTGCACATCCCAGTGTAAAAAGAAAACTTCATCATGACATCATAACACTTTGCACAAAGCAGTACACGTTATGAAATATAAAATATGAGATTTTATATAATTCATAAAACACACATTTTTAAGAAGTATTCAAAAGTGAGGGTACAGTTATCACAGTGTTTCTCTGCGAATAATAAGAGTGCAATTGTACACAGCCTAGGACTCTGCTGTCACTTCAGTCCAGACATTGTTCAGTCCAAAACTTATTTTCTAAGTTACTATTGTTTACAATAGTAAATTTGTCAATTAGCCTAAAATGATTTCAGCTGCTCTTGTTGGAAGTAGTTTACCAAAGACAAGATCTTCTTGAATGGAATTTTTATAATCATATATAATGAAACACCTCAACATTGCCCGTGTTTACTGTATCAATGTTTTCATCTACTTGTGGTGCAAGTTGTCTCTATAGTTGGAACCTTGCAAAAGACACAGCAGCTTTGGTAACTTAAACAGAAATGCTTCAGTCACACTCTTGTGTGCTGCGAAGCACCTTATTATCATTGTTTGCATAGATTTATTATGCAATTTGTGGCATTATAGATGTTGATTACCTAGGAAGTATGGTCAGTGATGATGGAATGATGATGATGGGAATACAATATTTGCTTAACCCTGCCTTTGTGCAGGGTGTGAACTCAGTCAATATGATACATTTTCCATATATCTCCCTCTGTGCCACGTAGTATCCCAGCCAATAAACTTTTGTACTGTATGCTGCAAATATGTTAGGGTCTTTCTGGAGGGGAAGAACGGGGTTTGTATTAGAACGGGTTCCCAACCAGGGGTGCAAGACGATATTCCAGGGGGTGCGAAAAACTGGGTTTTCAAAATTATAGTGTATATGCATAATTTGTTACCGTTATTTTAAACTTTTGTAAGGGGTGTGAGAATATATCAGAAGTGTTCTAGGGGTGCGGGGTATAGAAAAGTTTGTGAGCTGCTGGATTAGAAGATAAATCATGTGATATAGGTCTACCATATCAGGATTCTAAAAATCCAAAGAGCCTCAAGTAGCAGCAAAGAAACACAGAACCCCACCACCACCACTATGTAATGGACAGATTTTAGCAATACATATATGGTAGTTCTGATGTGATGTTAATCCTGCAAGGAAATGCTCACCTGCCTCCATTTTGGCGAACTGAAGTCTTCATCTAAGTATACTCTTTGACACAGGGAGCATATAGAAGAAAGAATCCAAAATGGAATTTTCAACATTTAGGGTATAAAAGTTCCTCAAACATTTAATTTGTTGCATATTTTGAATAACATACAATACAGTAGTTATAACTGAGCCTTGAAGAGGCAATTGACAAAGTTAACCTTCTAACAGGGGTCTCCAACCTATGGGCTGTGGCCTGGTACCAGGCTGCAGCCTGTTGGCCACTGGGCCCCGCCCAGTCATGGTAGCACTACCACGCTGGCACTAGCGGCCCCATTCGCACATGCGCTGGGACGCTACCACCACTGCCAGCATCACGTGGGCACCAGCGGCCCATTTGCATGTGTGTGTGCACCATAGGTGCACATGGCCCATTTGTACATGCACGTGGGCAGCAACACATGTGCCCTGGGTGTGCACAGCCCACTTACACATGCACATATACACTAGCACCACTGTCATGCTCATGCCTGTTTGTGCACACGTGCATGGGCCATGCATGTACACATTTCCCTGCTGCTCCCTTCCTTCCGCCAAGCTGGAAAGGTTGGGGAACTCTGTTCTAACATATCAGTTGCATGAAGCCATTTCCCATATGTTCTATTGCCAAGAAATGGCTGATATTGGAGAAGAAAATGAGCCTTTTAAGAGATTAATTATTTGTAACTGTCGAAATTATCCAGCTTAGACAGGCTCCTCCTGCGGATAAGTTTCATCCTAAATTAGTAGAATGTCACATACAAAGAAGGAGGAGAGATAAGACAAGAACAAAGGAGCTATTAATCATAAAGCTTCAGGGTCGGAAAGCATGTGGCAATACCGGCCCTATCAACCAAGTCTGGAAAGGAAGGATGTGGTGTAATTCTATGGACAGGTATACAGTAGTGGCCAAAATTGTGGAAAACTTTTGGGAAAAGTGTACAGTAGAAATGCCACCTTTGGTTAAGTTTCCACCAATTTTTCTTCTAATTTCTTTATAACTGTAGCCTTGTTCACTTAATAATACTATTTTACATTGCTTTCTGGGTAACCAGTCAACTCTTTGCACCATTACTTTTAATTTTATTACGTTTTACAAGCTCACTAAATGAAAGAACACACAAAAGCTAACCAACTTGATAGCGGTCACATAACACACTGACAAATGTCCTCCTCTCAGCTTCAATACAACATCAGTAACTGAGCCCTACTGTGATCTGATTGGCTCATTGCCAAAACAAGATGACACCTGATTGACTCTCTAAACACTCATGCTCATTGGCTACAATCAGATGAAGGTAAGCTACCTGATATCAACCTAAGCAAGTTGTGCTTCCTTTTTCTGGTTATTTGGCTATAACATTTCATAGAATACAGTACAGATAATTGAACAAACTTTGTTGCATTACATTCTTGATTAAATTATCTTTCCATTGATATATAATTTTATGGCACTACTCCAAAAAAAGTGGTATTAGCCATCAAATCTCAAAATACACTTTTCCCAAAAGGTTTCCACAATTTTGGCCACTACTGTAAAGATTTATGCTGAACTAATTTTGGATGTGAGGTATAGAGGTGGTCCAGCCTTTGCAAACGCTTCAATAAATCTTGTTTTGCTTCCCAATGCCTTTGGAGTTGAATTTTATTCCTCACAGCCTCAAGTAAGGCCATTCTCAAGAAGACTTCCACAACCTGATGCCTTCCAGATATGCTGGGGCTACAATTCTAGAATTCCCAGGCAGTCAAGATTCTAGAGGAACCACTCAATATTTGCAGATCTCTCTAAAAGATCTTGATAGAAGTTGATTGCTCATGCCAGTGTTGCCAGACCTACAGTACACTGCTTAGGAAGTGGTCCCCTTGCTTTTATTTATTTCACTTTATTTTTCATCTGACAGGCTTCTTAGGAGTGTTGTAAGGAGTCTAGCCAGCTGATGAGTTCTCTAATCTAAACCAGCTGTCCCTAAATTGAGGCCTCCCATTTGCATTGTTTTAACATACTTAGAAAATGAAGTATTCATTTTTAACATTCCTCCTCCAATTGGTTTAATGCTGAATTACAGAAGAGAACTAAGCAAAACCAGGTGCTCTTGCTGTATTCGCTCCAGTGTCTGAGGAGGAGCAGACCTCTCTGATTCCCTTCCCTCTCCTCCCCTCCCTCCTCCTTCCTTCCCCTTCTTCCCCTCATTCTTTCTGTCTCTCTTTCTCTCTCCCCGTTTCTCTATGATTTGGCCTTTCATTCTCTGGAAATTAAATGATGGTGGGTCTGAAGTTCTAGCAAAAGATTTAATGTACAAAAGCATTTTTAGATATTCAGCTGTACGGGCATTACTGTTTTACCTCCTTGGTTTTATTCATCAGTTTTGGACATGACAGCATTTAAAAGGTATGTTCTCTGTGTTACGTTACTATTTTGTTTCTTTTTGATAGTTTGCTGAATGCAATTTCTGAGTCAACTACTTAACTTATACATCCCATTATATTTGAAAGAGATTGTGTGGGAGAGGGGAGGAATAATTTTATTCCTTTAGTATTATGCAGATCTAATATCTGACAGCCTCTTTGTACTGAATCCAGCTGTTTATCACTGGAGCCATTTACAGAGTCTATGAAAAGTTTTTGTGCAGAAGTCCATCAACATTTATTGTAGATCAAAATCAGTTTACAGCAACGGAATGTTTTAAAAAAATATTTTCCACTAATATGCTGTTGACTAACTCAATTCCTCCTGAGAGAACTGAACAGACATATCATATGCTGTGACTATTATTTTTCCCCATGAAGATAACTATCTTGAAGTAGTTCCAGACTGCACTCTTATAGGAGGACATTTCTCTTATTTTGCAAACTAGGAAAAAATTGCTGGAAAAAAGAGGAAGTAACTGGATTGGATTGGTTTTTATATTGCTATTTAGTGTTTCTATGGCTTTGCTCAGTGTTCTTTGTGGGGTTTCATAAAGGATAAATCAGAATGTGCAGTTTAGATTTTGAATAGAAGACATAACAGAAGAAGAGATACAAAAATAAGGGGGGAAATATCTGTCATCTTCAGTTACGAGCTATTAGATTTATTTTCCCTCAGGTATGGCCTGTCTTTTTTCTTTTAATGCCTCTGAAAATGATTCCCTCTCAAGCAGTAGACACAACTAATAGAGTTTTTCTATCTTAGGAGGGGAAATTATTTAATGGCATCAGGCTGGCTATTATAGGAAAGATTCTGGATTCAGCAGAAATTTTTCCTGCTCTAGCACAGTAATTATTTATCTTCTTATGTTCTAGTCATACATGCACTCAAAGTTCTTATGAGACGTGATTATAATCCATATATGTTTGCAGTCATTGGGGGATGTGAATATGTTTTTCAGGGTGCCCAGATTGGCTGCAATGTCCGGTTGAATTAGATACTAGCTGTCACTTATACCAGTGTTTTGTTTTTCCTTTTTCCTTTTTTTGTCCTGTGAAATGACTCTTCCTTAACAGAACAGAATAATGAGAGTTGGGAGGGTTCTAGTCCAATCCCCTGAACAAGCAGGAAACCCAATATCAGGGGTAGGCAACCTTGGCTCTTTTATGACTCGTGGACTTCAACTCCCAGTATTCCTGAACCAGCTATGCTGGCTCAGGAATTCTGGGAATTGAAGTCCACGAGTCATAAAAGAGCCAAGGTTGCCTACCCCTGCCCTATACCATTCCAGACAAGTGGCTGTCCAATCTTTTCTTAAAAGCCTCCAGTGATGGCGCACCCACAATTTCTGAAGGCAAGTCATTCCACTGGTTAATTGTTCTCACTGTTAGGAAATTTCTCCTTAATTCCACGTTGGTTCTCTCCTTGATGTTTCCATCCATTGTTTCTTGACTTGCCTTCTAGAGTTTTGGAAAAATAGGTTTATCCCCTCTTCTTCGTGGCAGCCCCAGTGGCAGGAATCAAATATATGAACAACCAGTTCTCTGTGTGGATGCTGCTTCCAGAAGTCCATTCTGGGCCTGGGTAACAAAAAATTAGCTACCGGTTCTGCCGAAGTGGTGCGAACCAGCTGAATCCCACCACTGGGCAGCCCCCCAAATATTGGAACACTGCTATCTTATCATCCCTAGTCCTTCTTTTCATTAGACTAGACAAACCAATTCCTGCAACTGTTCTTCATATGTTTTAGCCTCCAGCCCCCAATCATCTTTGTTACTTTTTTCTGCACTCTTTCCAGAATCTCTACATCTTTTTTATAGTATGGTGGACAAAACTGGCTGCAATATTCTAATTGTGGTCTTACTAAGACCACAATGTTACAATCTTCCTTTGGAATACAATCTTCCTTTGGGATATGCAGTCTGCCTTTGAACTTGCACCATCTCTCTGGAAAGATTTTAAGAGAAAACAAATACAGCGAGACACGATAGATGATGCAGAAAGTTCTCCCAGACAGGTGCCTCTTATTACGTCAGGACTATAACTCCCAACATCCTTACCCATTTTTCCTGATCAGATTCTACTGTTCTTATCCTCATCCATATCAATGGTTGTCATCCTGTTGAGTGAGGAACCATGGGGTTTTCCTTGGTGGAAAAAAAAATACAGTCAGAGGACCATTTGGAACAGAAAAAAAATAGCTGGAAAGGGAAGGATGACAGCTCTTCTGAATTGCAGCCACTTTTCTCCAGCAGTTTTCCTCAGTGTGGTACCCTCTTAGAACAGGGGTGTCAAACTGCTGGCCCGTGGGCCAGATGCATCATAGCAAAACTGCACCCACCCCACTGCCGGCAATGGCAAAAAGTGGTGATATGTCGTGACACATCACGTGACGTTGCAAGTTTGACACCCCTGCTCTAGAATGCTCAGACTATAATGCTGAGAATTTCTGACCAACAGGATACTTGAGACTTATAGTCCTAATATCTCTAGAAAGCGCTGCTGCCAGAGGCTGTTCTGTTGGAGATCCTGGTTCCTCAGATATGGGGAGCAAACTGTGTACATTTTGCCTCTGAGCTGCCAGTCTCTTGACTATTTGAGACCTGATTTCAGTCTCTGTTATATATAGCATTTATACTCTATATAATGTGAAGCTACCATAAATAAATAAACACACAGCAAAATAACAGAGAATGATGAAGAGTTAGTGTTCCTGGCAATTTCAATCTCTGTTATTCTGCCATTTTGTTTGTTTTGTTTATGGTGCCTAAATCTATGCTGATTCCTGGCATCTGTCTGGACTATCCCTGCAGTTTACTTGGCAAGACTTTTCAGAAATGGTTTGCCATTGCCTTCTTCGTAAGGCTGAGAGAGATTGACTGGCCCAAGGTCACCAGCTCGCTTTGTACCTAAGGCAGAATTCAAATTCGTGGCCTCCCAATTTCTAGCCTGATGTCTTAATCACTACACCAAACTGATTCAGCTCTGCTATGTTAGCTCTAAATTACTGCAGGTATTGGTATATATTGTCAGAATGCAGTACGTTTAGCTCATGGCTGGGAAGCCCTCCAAGGTTTTGTTTCGTTTTTTACATTTTTTTATTCTGCCTTTATTGTTTTTATAAATAACTCAAGGCAGACAACATACTTAATACTCTTTCCAACCCCCCCTTATTTTCCCCACAGCAGTTCAAGAGGTAAATTGGGCTGAGAAAGAGTGGCTGCCGCAAAGTCAACCATCACAGTCTCCTGTTTTCCCACGGGACGGTAAAAGGTTTAGAGTCCCAGGGGTAGGCAACCTTGGCTCTTTTATGACTCGTGGACTTCAACTCCCAGAATTCCTGAGTCAGCTGACTCAGGAATTCTGGGAGTTGAAGTCCACGAGTCATAAAAGAGCCAAGGTTGCCTACCCCTGGTTTAGACTAGCAGAAATCCTCCATCCCCCTCCCACTCCTCTGGCAACTTAGAACAAGGGAAATGGCTGCAGCCATTGTTGACAGTACCTTAACCAGACAAAACATATGAAGAATGGTTGCAAGAATTGGGTAGGGCCAGTCCAGAGAAAAGGACTAGGGGTGACATGATAGCAGTATTCCAGTATTTGAGAGGCTGCCACAAAGAAGAGGGGGTCAAATTATTCTCCAAAGCACCAGAGGGCTGGACAAGAAACAATGGATGGAAATTAATCAAGGAGAGAAGCAATCAGGATTTAAAGAGAAAATTCCTAACAGTGAGGACAATTAACCAGAGGAACAGGTAGCATTCAGAAGTTGTAAGTGCTTTATCACTGGAGGTTTTTAAGAAGAGACTGGATAGCCACCTATCTGAAATGGAATAGGGCAGTGGTGGGATTCAGCTGGTTTGCACCACTTCGGCAGAACGGCAACTAATTTTTTGTTGCCCAGGCCCAGAATGGACTTCCAGAAGCGGCATCCACACACAGAACCAGTTGTTCCCATAGTTGAATGCCACCACTAGAATAGGGTCTCCTGTTTGAGCAGGGGAGTGGACTCAAAGACCTCCAAAATCCCTTCCAGCTCTATTCTGATTGAATTGAAATTGGCTGTCTTATTTTTTGTTCGTTTCAAGTTTGTTGCACTATATATATATATATATATATATATATATATCAGCAATGTTCATCATGTGGGACCCCTGGCTCAGCCACATGAAAAGATTATGGATTCCCACTCTTGCTTTAAGCACACCTTTTTCTCATGTAATTTTGGAAGCTGTCCTGTCATATTAAAAAACAACAACTGGTTTCTATTTACTTCAAATCACCACAGCAAATACCCATATAATAACTTTGTTATACCTCTTGCAGGTTAATGCCCATTTTCATGGCTGTTGGCTGCCTCATTAGTCATGGAACAACACAGGTGAGATACATACCGTGTGAGAAATAAGGGAAAGGATTACATGGGCTGGCATAGGGGAAAGAGAAAAATGACACAATATTAGATTCATTATAAACTTTACCAAATATAAAAATGCATGTGGCTGTGTCATTTCATCTTGGTAGCTGGTTTTTTCATGTCTATTGCTACCAAGGGAAAAAGAAAAGCATGATATTCCCTCCGATTTATAATTTTGCATTCTTCCAATTGTTTAATCCTCTTTTATTTTCTGTTTAGCAACAATGCTCAAATGGGTTTGAGATGGATCGCACGTCAGGCCAATGCTTAGGTAAGATTTTGATTATGCCCGTTCCTATCAGCTAACAATGTACCACATGATACAGTATAAGCTGTGTGCGCTGGAAGCTTTGGGTTATATTTATATTTTTCAATATGAAAAAGTATGATTTATTAATTACATCTTCAAATGAATATGACTAGATTCAACTCATTTAATTGGAACTGACCATGAAAGGGACGTGGTGTCTCAGTGGGTTAGGATGCTGAGTTTGTTGATCAGAAGGTCGGCAGTTTGGCGGGTCAAATCCCAAGTGCCACGTAACAGAGTGAGCGCCTGTTACTCGTCCCAGCTTCTTACCAACCTAGCAGTTCGAAAGCATGTAAAAATGCAAGTAGAAAAATAGGGACCACTACGGTGGGAAGGTAATAGTGTTCCGTGCGCCTTTGGCGTCTAGTCATGCCGGCCACATGACCACGGAGACGTCCTCGGACAAGCGCTGGCTCTTCGGCTTTGAAACGGAGATGAGCACCAGCCCCTAGAGTTGGAAACAACTAGCACGCATGTGCGGGGGAACCTTTATCTTTACCTTATGAAAGGGAAGAATCAATGTCTTGATTGCTGAATTTGAAATACAACATCCAATGTGGCTACAAAAAGATTAATTTTGAAGTCCTGCTTTATAATAAAGAAAATAAAACAATGAACAAAATGTAAATAGGATTGCTGCTATTGAAAGTCTGTAGTGAAACTATTAAATAGAGATATAGAACTAAAATATTATGGAGTTTATGGGAAAATATTTATCTGTTTATTAAACAGATTTATATAGCTGCCCAAGTTGCACACAATGATTCTGGATGATATACAACATTATTTATTTATTTATTTATTTATTTATTTATTTATTTATTTATTTACTTACTTATTTATTTATTTATTTAAATTTATATGCCGCCCTTCTCCCTGAGGACTCAGGGCGGTTCACAACAATAAAAATTAAAAAACATAGAATAATTTTTTTTAAAAGAATTAAACAATAAATGCAAAATTACAAGACAATTTAAGCTGGTAAAAAGCCTAATTAAAAACCGTAGTCAGTCCAGGCCCGCTTGTTGGAACAACCAGGTCTTCAGGTCACGGCAGAAGGACCGAAGGTCAGGGGCTGTCCGCAGCTCTGGGGGCAGTTCATTCCAGAGGGTCGGGGCGCCCACAGAGAAGGCTCTCCCCCTGGGGGTTGCCAGCCAGCATTGCCTGGCCGACGGCACCCTGAAGTGGCCGACTCTGTGGGAGCGAACCGGGCAATGGGAGGTTGACAATGGCAGCAGGTGGTCTCGCAAGTACCCTGGGCCTAAGCCATGTAGGGCTTTAAAGGTTATTACCAGCACCTTGAATCGCACTCAGAGGGTAACCGGAAGCCAATGCAGCTCGCGCAGGAGTGGTGTAACATGGGAGTCCTGAGATACTCCCATAAGCACCCGCGCGGCCACATTTTGCACCAGTTGAAGCCTCCGGGTGCTCTTCAAGGGCAGCCCCATGTAAAGAGCATTGCAGTAATCCAGGCGAGAAGTGACGAGGGCGTGGGTAACCATGCATAGGGCATCTCGGTCCAAAAAGGGGTGCAACTGGCGCACTAGGCAAACCTGTGCGAAGGCCCCCCTGGTCACGGCCGTTAGATGATCTTCCAAATTAAGCCGTGAATCCAGGAGGACACCCAAGTTGCGACCCCTTTCTGAGGGGGGCAATACCTCCCCCCATCAGAAGAGATAGAACTTGTTGGACAATACAAGATGCCGGTATCCACAGCCACTTGGTCTTGGAGGGGTTAAGCCTGAGCCTGTTCCTTCCCATCCCAGCCCGCACCGCCTCCAGGCACCAGGACATCACATCAGGGTGGAGATGAACAACTGGGTATCATCCACATATTGGTGATACCTCACCCCAAAGCCACAGATGATCTCACCCAGCGGCTTCATATAGATGCTAAACAGGAGAGGGGAGAGAACCAACCCCTGAGGCACCCCACAACTGAGGGGCCTCGGGGTAGATCTCTGTCCCCCTGCCAATACAAACTGCGAGCAGCCCGAGAGGTAGGAGAACCACCGTAAAACAGTGCCTCCCACTCCCAACCCCTCGAGCCGTCGCAGCAGGATACCATGGTCGATGGTATCAAAAGCCGCTGAGAGGTCAAGTAGGACCAGGACAGAGGAACAGCCCCTGTCCTGGGCCCGCCAGAGATCATCCACCAGTGCGACCAATGCCATTTCCGTGCTGTAGCCGGGTCTGAAACCAGACTGGTACGGGTCCAGATAGTCCGCTTCATCCAGGAATTACGGGAGCTGACGCACCACAACACTCTCAACAACCTTCGCTACAAAGTGAAGGTTGGAGACAGGACGGTAGTTATTCAATGAGGCTGGGTCCAGAGCAGGTTTCTTGAGGAGGGGACTCACCACCGCCTCTTTTAAGGTGGAGGGGAAGACACCCTCCATCAAAGAAGCATTGACAACTGCCTGGAGCCAGCCCCCTGTCACCTCCCAGGTGGCTGAAACCAGCCAGGAGGGACACGGGTCCAGTAAACAAGTTGTAGTGCTCAGTCTACGCATGATCCTGTCCACATCATCCAGAGTAACAGGGTCAAACTCACCCCAAATGGTATGATCAAGACCTGCCCTCTCCACTCCACCAGATTCCACCCAGTCGGAGTCTAAGCCAGTCCGGATCTGAGCGATTTTGTCCTGCAGATACTGTACAAATTCCTCAGCCCTACCCTGCAAGGGGTCATTCCTCAGTGCCTGATTAAACAGGGAGCGGGTCACTCTAAACAGGGCGGCTGGGCGGTTATCTGTGGACGCAATGAGAGCGGAAATGTAGACACACTTTGCCGCTTCCATCGCCATTAGATAAGACTTAAGATAAGTTCTTAGCTGTGTTCGATCAGATTCAGATCTGCTGGACCTCCAACAGCTCTCTAGGTATCTTTTCTGGCGCTTCATCTCCCGGAGCTCCTTGGTAAACCAGAGGGCCACCCGGGGTCTGCGCCGGGTCAGAGGCTGCAAAGGCACAACTCGATCCAAGGCCCCAGCAGCCGCCCTCTCCCAGGCTTCTACTAAGGCCTTGGCAGAGTCGTGGGCAAGGGAAGCAGGAATTGTCCCAAGCTCTGTCTGGAAACTTTCAGGGTCCATCAGGCACCTGGGGCGCAACCACCTGGTCAGTTCCGCCTCCCAGCGGAAGTCTAGCCAGAGAAGAAAATGATCGGACCATGACAGGGGTTGGATGATTAAATCCCCCCTACCCAGATCATTAATCCACTGCCCAGAGATAAAAACCAGGTCGAGTGTGTGCCCTCCATTATGGGTCGGGTCCTGAATTATTTGAGTCAGGTCCATGGCTGTCATGGAAGCCATGAACTCCTGGGCCAACTCAGACGCCTCACCCACGGAAGGCAGATTGAAATCCCCCAGAACTATAAGCCTGGGGAACTCAATCGCCAACCTGGACAAGACGTCGAGAAGCTTGGGCAGGACCGATGACACGCAGCTGGGAGACAGGTACGTAATCAATAGGCCCAACTGAACTCCAGGACCCCACTTCAAAAGGAGAGACTCACACCCGCCTATCTGAGGGACAGTGGCCACTTGCAGACAAAGACTCTCCCTAATAATAACCGCCACCTCCCCCCTGCCCCTGCCCTGGGCCCGCGGCTGGTGAAGCACCCGGAAACCTGGTGGGCATAATTCCGAGAGAGGGACACCCCCCTCTTGGCCCAACCAGGTCTCTGTGATGCAAGCCAGGTCCACGTTCTCCTCCTCAATAAGATCCTGTATGAGGGGAGTTAAAAATCTACAGTTCAACCCCCCAACCCTCACAATACCTACGATGGCAACAACACAATCAGATAAGCTATTTATTAAACAAATTTATAGAGCAATGTATTTAGAGAGTACATTGATTCAGATGCAGATCAGATAGAATAGAATAGAGCTGGAAGGGACTTTAGAGGTCTTCTAATCCAGCCCCCTGCTCAAGCAGGAGAACCTATACCATCCCAGACAAGTGGCTGTCTAGTCTCTTCTTGAAAATCTCCAGTAATGGAGCACCCACAATTTCTGGAGACAAGCTGTTCCACTGGTTAATTGTCCTCACTGTCAGGAAGTTTCTCCTTAATTCCAGGTTGCTTCTCTCTTTGATCAGCTTCCAACCATTGTTTCTTGTCCTGCTCTTTGGTGCTTTGGTGAATAACGTGACCCTCTCTTCTTTGTGGCAGCCCCTCAAGTACTGGAATACTGCTATCATGTCTCCCCTATTTCTTCTTTTCTTTAGACTAGCCAAACTCAAGTCCTGCAGCTGTTCTTCATCTCTTTTAGTCTCCAGGCCTTTGATCATCTTAGTTGCTCTTCTCTGAATTTTTTTTCCAAACTCCCAACATCTTTTTTGTGATATGGTGACCAAAATTGGTTGCAGTATTCCAGGTGTGGTCTTATGAGGGTTTTGTAAAGCAGTAGTAAAGCAGTCTTGCCCAATCTGTACTTATACCTTTGATTTTTCCTGACTAAATGTACAATTTTACTTTTCTCCACATTGAAACTCATGTTGTTGGATAGGTGCCATTGTTCAAGTTTGTCTAGATCTTTTTGGATCCTGAGTTTGTCTTCTGGGGTGTTGGCTACCCTTGCCAGTTTGGTGTCATCTGCAAATTTGATGAGTTTCCCTTCAATTCCCTCATCTAAGTCATTTATGAAGATATTGAAGAGTACTGAGCCTAAGACAGAGCCTTGTGGTACCCTGCTGCTTACTGTTTTCTTCCTTCATCACATCAGTCCCACTTTTAAATAGTGGAATAATTCAAGTAATGCCAATATGACATAAGTGTTTCTAAATAGTATTTAGCATGCTTTGCTAACTTAATGTCCCCCAGATGTATGGCCTACATGTCTCATTATCATTTCCAGCCAGGCACAATAAATGTCCATCCTGTTTACAAGTGATGGCAGTTGTCATCCATGACACTGGACAGGGAAGTTTGTCATAGGAGTATAGAAGAGTTAATTCTCTGAAACAAGAATGCAAAGCCTGAAACTCAAGGATCACAGCCAGAAGAAGACCTCTAAACAGTATGGCCAAATCATAATCATTTTACAACAGAAAAGGAAAAACTGGGAAATAATTGTTTGAAAATATTTAATTAAAAGTATTGGTGATATCATTTAAATGTCAGTTTTATTAAATCCAACTCATTTTTTTCCTGGTCCATCCACTTTTGTCTCTCAATGATTTTTGGAGTACAATCGTTCAGAGGCAACATTTGACTTCTGGGTCACTTTGGCCCTGCCTGAACAATGCAAGAGGCTTGGTGGTCTCCTCTCCTAATCATCCAACCATTTCAGCCATGTTTACAGTCCGCCCAGCTGCTACAAAGGAGTTTTGGGAAATTGCAGCTTCCTCTTTCTCTTCATCCTCGTTATTGTTGTTATTCATATAGGCATCTTTATTTGCCATCAAAGATAAATCAAACAGAAAAACAAATTTATAAAGCATTATTCAACTCTAATAGGAGCTAATCTCAGCCAAGGATCATGCTGAATAAGCTATTTCCAGGGTTTTGCAGCAGTTGCCCAGAATCTGCTATTCTATGAGTTATGTGATAAATCATATCCTAAAGGGTCAGAATGGCTATTATTCTGTTTTCACCAGTGCATATCTCCTGCTGTGGAAAAGACATCATGATTCTCAAATGCTAATGCTGCTGCATGTTATATCCCAAGCCTTTGCATTCTTTCTCTCAAAAGGGACACATAGATGCAAACATATTCAAATAACAACATAGCCCTATTATTCTAAATGGGAATAACCTTTGTTCTCCAAAATGGCTGTTGCTGTCCAATCTTATTCATCGGTTTGTTTGTGCATTTCTGAAGTCAGTTTACACTTTAGTACTCTGTGAAAGTGCCTAAAATGTGGCTGAGAGCTAGCAGGAGAATTCAAATGAATTCTTGAGAGTTCAAAATTTTGCACTGATATTTACACAAAAAAGAATATAAGGCGCGTGGAGTTCTAGAACAAGAGCCAGGTTCTACAGCTGCCAAATCAAACCTTTGCTGTCTTCGGGAAAAAAAGCCAGCCTAAAACACGTGTGCCAATGCTGTGACTTGAACAAGAAAAGGTTGTCTTTTTTGTAATTAGACATAAAAGTCTAGGTTAGAGGAAGAAAATGAAATCAGAACATTTCTACTTTTACTGAAAACAAAACAGCAAGGTAAGATGGATTTTTACTCAGCAGATACCAAAATAGGGTCAATTTGGTCTATGCCTTAATACTGTGTATGGGGTGGTCACAGCCAACTAGAACTATTCACCAAACTATGGTTTTCCAAATTTTGTCTTAATTTACAAATCACACGTGCCAAAATGAAACATTCCACTTTATGAAAGGTAGATCAGTCTAGGACTGAGGATAAATTTTAATCTGACCTTTTGCATAAAACATCCACATTGACCTAGTTCACGGGTAGGCAACCTTGGCTCTTTTATGACTCGTGGACTTCAACTCCCAGAATTCGTGAGCCAGCTGGCTCAGGAATTCTGGGAGTTGAAGTCCACGAGTCATAAAAGAGCCAAGGTTGCCTACCCCTGACCTAGTTCTTACACTTTGTTAAGATAAGTCATCTATCCATAGTGTACTAAATCCATCATAGTTAGGTTTGCACAATATGATAAGATATGTGGGTACCTTGGTGCTCTTTGATCTTGGATGTTTTCTTGCAGATGTTTCTTCACCAAACTAAGTAGCATCATCAGTGCTAGTAGGGAGTAAGGTAGCACTCTAGAGTAGCAATGTCTGCAAGAAAACAGCTGAGCTCAGAGAGCACCTAGGACCCCACAGTTCAACTGTGAGCTACAAATATTCACTTCTATGATAAGATATAAATCTGATTAAAGCAATAATGTGTGGACTCATGCAATATATTAAGCCAAAGACAGATGAATTCCATTATACATAACTTAGCATGATGGGTGAAGTCAAGTATAATGCGAAGGCTTTTGTTGGAGGAAAAGGTTGGAGAAGGTTTTCCCTGAATGCTCCTCCTACTACATTATTCTACTTCTGTCCTCCAACCATATGAGGATTGGAGGATCCCCCTCCATGCAATAGCTTTTAAGCAGGGGTCTTCAAACTCTGCCCTTTTATGACTCATGGACTTCAACTCCCAGAATTCCTCAGCCAGCATGCCTGGCTGAGGAATTCTGGGAGTTGAAATCCATGAGTCATAAAAGGGCAGAGTTTGAAGACCCCTGCTTTTAAGGGACATAGGGAATTGCAATAAAGGGGAAGGCCATGTGAAAACTATAGATTCATTTTAATGCCTTTCCCTATGAAGCACTCTGTAAATTGAGATTAACAGCCTGGATAATACCACTGTATCTGAGTTTTGCTTGGAAAATAACAACTTTAAACCATAATATTTAGGAAACAGTCTAACAGTATTGGGAGTAAGACCCATTGGACATGCATGGCATTGTTCTGAATATTAATTTAATGGATATATTACTAAACTTTAAAATCAACAACTGACTGAGCTTTTATATATTTATTACAGGCATTCCTCTACTTACAACAGTTCTTTCAGTGACCATTCAAAGTTACAACCGCACTGAAAAAAGTGACTTATGATGGTTTTTCACACTTACGACTATTGCAGCATCCCTATGGCCATGTGATCAAAATTCAGAAGCTTGGCAACTGGTTCATATTTATGACGGTTGCAGTGTCCCAGGATCATGTAATCAACTTTTGCAAACTTCTGACCAGCAAAATCAATGGGGAAGCCAGATTCACTTAACAACCGTGGCAAGAAAAGTTGTAAAATGGGGCAAAACTCACTTAAGAAATGACTCCCTTAGCAACATACATAAGTTGAGGACTACCCATATTTGTGCCCATTCTATTTATTTGGTTCGATTTATTTGTTTGAAATTAGTGGTTTTTGGTCCTTGCTGTTTACGTGCATTACATTTGAGGGGGTAGGGATGGATATTATTAAAAATCAGTCTATGTCTGTAAACTTCTCCTTTTCTTAAATTATCTCAAAAAGAAATTTACACTGAACTATTAAATTTGAAATTGAAAAGCAGGATAAATAATTTATGATGTGATTAAAAGTCAATACATTAATTAGTTGACTGAACAACAAGTGAATAATCAGACACAAAATATCAATCAGCAGAGAGCCAAGTTAACATTTCCATTTCTGGATTATTTCAGATATTGATGAATGCCGCACTATTGCTGAGGCCTGTAGAGGAGACATGGTGTGTGTCAACCAAAATGGCGGCTATTTATGCGTCCCACGAACAAATCCTATCCAGCGATCCCCATATATGAATCCTTACATACCTAGTCTGTACCCACCGCCTCCAGTCCCAGCTCCTGCTCCAAATTATCCTAATGTTGGAAGAACGCCTCCCATTTGTCGGTTTGGGTATCGAATGAATGAAAATAACCAGTGTGTAGGTAAATAGCAAGATGTTTCATTTGTGCCTGTCATGTACAGATTTTTAGCGTATCACAATTTGCTATCTGAATTGTTTGTGTGTGTGTGTGAGAGAGAGAGGAGTGAGACAGAGAGAGAGAGAGAGAGAGAGAGAGAGAGAGGGAGAGAGGGACAAAACAAGAGTATACGTAATCCTCGACTTATAACCGTTCATTGAGTGACCATTTGAAGTTACAACAGCAATGAAAAAAGTGAATTATGACCATTTTTCACAACATACGATCAAATGTCTCACTTAGCAACATACATTTTGGGCTCATTTGTGGTCGTTAGTCAAGGAATACCTGTATACATTGGTCCATTGGTTTCATGACTGAATAGCGAAACTCTGGCGAAAGGCCCAGGCAGCATTTTCCTGCTTTATTGTGCCTTGTCTATCTTTCAATGGCCTCTGTACCACCTTTGAATTGCTGATTATGTCAAAACAAGACATTTATCATGGTGAAATGTTTGTTTTGTTGACTTTTCTTTTGAACTAGTACCTTGCACATGAGGTAGGTAGGTTCATGCTGATGATTCTGACTGCCAGCTGTTTGAACCATCTAATGGGGGATAAATAGTGAATATATCTCATTCATGTACCAACTATTTTTATTACGAAATAACAGGCTTCAGGCTATAACTGTGCTGTTTTCTTTCAAACTTCTTTGTGATTTGTTGCTTTAACAGCTGTTTGTTTGGACATTGCTGTTTCCTTACAGGTAGCCCTTGTTTAGCAACCACAATTGCCATTGGCAACTTGGTCATTAAGCAACATGGTCACTAAATGAAACTACAAATGTGCATACAACTTGTTGACACATGAATAATTAGTAAGCATCAACACACACATCCTAGGCAGGCAGCAGGATAATATCTCCCAGATACTTCTTTGCAGTTTTTAAATATATTTCTTAAAAGAAAGAATATGATTATATCCAGGATATATATTATTTTGAAACTTCTTAATTCCTGGTGGAAGTAGATTATATTTCTGAAGCAAAACACAGTGTCATATTTAGACCAATATTTTTGTTTTGGCTATTTCCATATTTAACCCATTTAATCATGTAGTCCCTGAAGCTCTAGACTGCTTAGCCATAATAATCTTTTTGGCGAAAGAATTCAGTTTAGTAACCACCTTTATTCTTCTTATTCTTTCACTATAATTTCTAAACTAAAAAATTTCCTTCATCCCATTCCATAATTTTCTCCTTCATACTGATTTGGCAATCTTTGTTCAGTATTGCTAGAAATGTAGTGCAAAGATCTCTTTCTTTCTTTCTTTCTTTCTTTCTTTCTTTCTTTCTTTCTTTCTTTCTTTCTTTCTTTCTTTCTTTCTTTCTTTCTTTCTTTCTTTCTTTCTTTCTCTTTCTTTCTTTCTTTCTTTCTTTCTTTCTTTCTTTCTTTCTTTCTTTCTTTCTTTCTTTCTTTCTTTTTCTTTCTTCTTTCTTTCTCTCTCTCTCTCTCTCTCTCTCTCTTTCTTTCTTTCTTTCTCATTTCCATCGTTAGTCTTCATTCTGGCTAAAATGCTTAGTAAACGGTTGATTTAAAAGGCCGGTGCAGTACATAGTAACAAGGGTAGAGAACAGAGGAAGTGAAAAAGAAGAAATAAGTCCGTTGTATATTCTACATATTGCCAATTTTTTCTGCTTTTATCAGGAAAAAACTATAGGAGACTTCTGGTAATTTTGTAATACCTGTTTATTTACAAGTGTACAAAAATGGCACAGAGGAGAGACCCATAAACAAAGAGACGGTCCTGTTTTTTAAAGTATCCAATCTTCAAACAGCAACATTCCCTTGGAACCTCAGGTCCTTATTGCTCTTGGAATACAAAATTCAGGCTTATTTATCAATATTTAAATTTGTTAAGCATTTTAATGTACCCTTTTTCACCTAGGTAAGATTTGATAGCTGGCAGTCCTCAGACATGAATTGACTGGACAACAGTAAATTGGAAAGACGACAGTTGCACTGAAAAATTTCAGCTGTATAAAGAAAATCCAAATTGCATGCTGGCAACTAAAAAAAAAAGGTTACACATCCTACACAACCTAAATATAATCTTCCTAAAATACAGGAACCCTGATTGTAGGCTGTTTGGCCAGATACCTATCCTTGTATGCCATTGCAGGTGACTGCCTTTCCCTGTGAAATAAGTTTGGTGCATTAAATGCGATGTATGTCATGGCAGGTACCATGTCTTCTCATATAAAGATTGATGGAAAACAATCAAGTTGAGCAATTGCCTGGTAATCTTTCCCCAATTATTGTCCTTGCTTCTTTGGAACAGCCCTAACCTTTCAAAACTTAGTGTGGCTAAGTTAAAAAGTGCACACATAAAGGATTCCCCTCTCCTTTAGTTTTAAGTTCACACTCCTCACATATCTCTTTAGGTCCCCTTGGAGATCTTTCTAGTTTGGGATGGTGATTCCCTGCCCAAAATTAGCCGTCCCAATTTTTTAACCCGTCTACATCAGTATTCTTAGCGCTTCATGGTTTTTAGTTTCTTTTCTTATTCTTTCTCACAATCAGCCTTTGGATTCAGCCATCCTATTTTTACAGATGTGGAATTGAAGCTGAGGCATAACGTTTTTTCCCACCCAATGAGTCCATTTTTATGAGCTGGAATTTCAACTACTAATTCAAGTTCCAAATGTAACACCCTGTCCTTTGGCTCTTCTCTTTTTTCATTTGTTTTTCATTCCTGATTGTTCATCTGGGACTAGAGGCACTAAATTTTAATGTGTGTTGTCCCTATTCTTAATCATTTTTAGGATGTTTTTCAGTGTTGAAAGCACTGAAAAAGCACCTTCTAGTTCCAAATCACAGATGTATTAATTTTTTTAACAGTTTCTTGGCTTTTCTTTTGCTTGCAGCTCTCCATTAGTTTTATTCACTTGTATAAATGTGTAGTGAAGAGTTGGTTTCTCATGACATTAAATTTCATAACGGAAAGCCAGTTTTTCTTTCATTGGACAATACAGTCCTCACAATGCAGTGAGAGACTTCCTGTCATTTAGGCAGGTTCATCATAGTAAGAGCAGGTCTGAACTGGAAAAAATTGATTCTCCAGACATGCAGAATTCAATTATATATTATACTTTTGTTCTACTCTTCTTTCTGAGAGATTAGAAGAGTCTTCATTTTGCATATTGTCTTTACAAAAATCCTGAGAAAAATGTTAGACTAAAGCCTGAAGCCCAAAGTTTTATTTCATTAAAATCTAGATTTGCTCCAACCCTTCCATTGTAGCAAATGGACTTGATTCTCATGTATATGATTTAGAGTGATGTGAATGAACCTCAGAATCGTTTACTTCTTTCTCTTTCTTCACCAGCCCGGCTTTGCAATTTACCATGGTTAAAAATATGAAAAACAAGAGCAATGGGTTTTTCTTTCTTCTGACTTTACCCAAGGACAAAAAAGAACAGGGAGCTATTTTAGCTGGTGCTTAATTTAAGATTATGCCTAAATGAAGCAAGTAGCTCTTTCATTTGTTCTTTATTCGCTTTTTCAAACCACTTACCTGGCTTTCCTTTCGTTGCAGTATTCATTTCTCTCTCTCATTTAGCACTGGCAAAACATGAAATTAATACAGGTTTTAATATTTCCAATCTATTTTAATATCATTTAGGATAGTAACCATTTCAAGTGCTGAATAAAAAAGCATATAAGAAACAATTAAATTACATTGTCCATTAGTAACCTTTTTGTTATGTGCCATGGGATAATTGAGACAAAAAAATCTGTACAGTGCAC
This sequence comes from Vipera berus, assembly GCF_964194415.1. Lineage (NCBI taxonomy): Eukaryota > Metazoa > Chordata > Lepidosauria > Squamata > Viperidae > Vipera > Vipera berus. The sequence continues at coordinate 42,912,089 of NC_138202.1, forward strand.
CAAAAGCTTTTACACATGTATTTATGGCCTTGGATTAAGTTGAAGAAGTGACAGATAGTCCTCAATTTAAAACAATGGTTTGAGGTTATTTTTATTTTTATTTTTTTTATTTTAATTCCATTTATATCCCGCCCTTCTCCGAAGACTCAGGGCGGCTTACAAGCTTAGCAGTAGCCTTCATTCTATGTATATGCCTGCTTATTAGGGCTTTCACACACACCCCAAGCGGCATTATTACAAAGTCAGCTTAATTGCCCCCAACAATCTGGGTCCTCATTTTACCTACCTCGGAAGGATGGAAGGCTGAGTCAACCTTGAGCCTGGTGGGATGCGAACCTGCACTAATTGCAGGCAGCTGGTGTTACTTAAGGAGGCATTAGCCCACTGCTCCACCAAGGCTCTTATGACGGTCTTGGAAAAAGTTGCGACCATTGCACCATCCCTCACGGTCATGTGATTGCAATATCTCTGGGGTACATCTTCTGTCAAACTCTGAGAGAAAAGAGCTTGCAATGGTGGCTGCTCCAAGCTGCTAGTTTGGGTATTTTCCATGTTACTGTCCACTATGGAAACTTTCTTGAAATCTCCACATGGCTTCTGTCATGTTGAAATAGTCTTCAGTCTTCTGGAAAATCGTGCTGTCTTAGCTTTGATATAGCATCAAGAGATGGCAGCACTCGTATTGACACATCAGACTGATTGCTATTCTTGGCTCCTATGTTTCTTGGTTCAGATTTATTTGTTCTCTTCATTTTGATTCCAGATATAAATCTGGCTGCATTCCTATGCCACAATCAAGATGTTTGGCCAAAATATATAGAAATATAAATTCGTTCATCAACATTTGCAGATTAGCCAGACAACATTTTCAGATTTAAAGGGCACAGGGTTGGCCAAGACTGCTATAAGGAAAGGGAGATGTTGCTTTAATATCTTGTCTTAAGAACAAACGTATTTTTGCTTTTTAGAAACATAAATGCAGCATTTTGCCTTGTGGACTTTTAATATATCTGACCTACTTTTTTGCCAATTCATACAGTTATATTTCCTTCACTGAGCCTCTTTTCACATTATATTTGTGAATCTCAGATAAAGGGTATGACTAACTGATGAGAACATAAATGAGTTCGAAATGATCATCTTAGCCTCCCAAATTCTTTATTAGCAATTTGAATAATTTGCACAAATAATGAGCTGTCATAAGTTGACTAGTTCCTGTGGATAAGCCCTGAGCCGGGCCAAAACAGGAATGAAAGAGTTAATTAGCAAGGTCCACTCAAAAAGCCTTGACAAATACTTAAACATACATTTGCCTTGCCTTCCAGCTAATATAAGAGAGACAGAACCTGTGGCTCAGGAGGTTAAAACACTCCCTGATATACAATCAGCCCGGGTTCGAATCTCAGATAAAGGGTATGACTAACTGATGAGAACATAAATGAGTTCGAAATGATCATCTTAGCCTCCCAAATTCTTTATTAGCAATTTGAATAATTTGCACAAATAATGAGCTGTCATAAGTTGACTAGTTCCTGTGGATAAGCCCTGAGCCGGGCCAAAACAGGAATGAAAGAGTTAATTAGCAAGGTCCACTCAAAAAGCCTTGACAAATACTTAAACATACATTTGCCTTGCCTTCCAGCTAATATAAGAGAGAAAGAACCTGTGGCTCAGGAGGTTAAAACACTCCCTGATATACAATCAGCCCGGGTTCGAATCTCAGATAAAGGGTATGACTAACTGATGAGAACATAAATGAGTTCGAAATGATCATCTTAGCCTCCCAAATTCTTTATTAGCAATTTGAATAATTTGCACAAATAATGAGCTGTCATAAGTTGACTAGTTCCTGTGGATAAGCCCTGAGCCGGGCCAAAACAGGAATGAAAGAGTTAATTAGCAAGGTCCACTCAAAAAGCCTTGACAAATACTTAAACATACATTTGCCTTGCCTTCCAGCTAATATAAGAGAGACAGAACCTGTGGCTCAGGAGGTTAAAACACTCCCTGATATACAATCAGCCCGGGTTCGAATCTCAGATAAAGGGTATGACTAACTGATGAGAACATAAATGAGTTCGAAATGATCATCTTAGCCTCCCAAATTCTTTATTAGCAATTTGAATAATTTGCACAAATAATGAGCTGTCATAAGTTGACTAGTTCCTGTGGATAAGCCCTGAGCCGGGCCAAAACAGGAATGAAAGAGTTAATTAGCAAGGTCCACTCAAAAAGCCTTGACAAATACTTAAACATATATATATATATATATATATATATATATATATATATATATATATATATATATATATATATGTAAATGATCCAAACATTTAAAGAGCGACTACAACTAGAAATATCAATAGACTTATCATATAAGAATCAACGCTAGCTGCAACATGCTGTTGACCATACACTCAGTGGTCAACAAAAGATGTACCATGATATGGTATTTAAATTTTACAGAAAGCAATCTTCTTTTCCTTTAAGTATCCTCACAGTCTGGGTGAACTATAAATATGCTATTTGTGATTTTATTACATATGACAATTGGTGGAGTGCTTAAGTATTTAGATGTTAGGGTATGCATTTCATTTCAGTTTTAAGCTTAGTAAGAATCAATATAGACAGATGGAATTATTTTTAAATGTCCATATTTTTCCTGTCCCCTTCATGAATTACTGCCTTGTCGTGGCTAAGGGGCTTGTGTAATTCAATGAAGCTATGAGCTATGCCGTGCAGGGCCACCCAAGACGGACAGGTCATAGCAGAGAGTTCTGACAAAACATGATCCACTGAAGAAGGAAATGGCAACCCACTCCAGTATCTTTGCTATGAAAACCCTATGGACAGTACCAAAAGGCAAAACGATATGACACTGGAAGATGAGCCCTTCAGGTCAGAAGGTGTCCAATATGCTACTGGGGAAGAGCAGAGGGCTAGTACTAGTAGCGCCAGAAAGAATGAAGCAACCGGGCCAAAGCCGAAAGGACGCTCAGGAACCTGGAATGTAAGATCCATGAATCAAGGAAAGCTGGACATGGTCAAACAAGAGATGACAAGACTGAACATCGACATCTTAGGAATCAGCGCATTAAAATGGACAGGAATGGGTGAATTTAATTCAGATGACCATCAGGTATACTACTGCGGGCAAGAATCCCTCAGAAGAAATGGAGTAGCCTTCATAGTCAATAAAAGAGTACGAAAAGCAATACTGGGATACAATCTCCAAAATGACAGAAAGATTTCAGTTTGAATCCAAGGCAAACCATTCAATATCACAGTAGTCCAACCACCAATGTTGAACAGGATGAAATTGACTGATTCTATGAAGCCCTACAGCACCTTATAGAACTAACACCAAAAAATGATGTCCTTATCATCATAGGGCACGGGTCGGCAACCCGCGGCTCCGGAGCCGCATGCGGCTCTTTGAGCCGTCTCCTGCGGCTCCCAGTCACCCGGTGCGCGCGCACCTCTCCAAACGGGAGGAGGTGCGCGCGCACCACTCCAAACGGGAGGTGCGCGCGCACCACTCCAAACGGGAGGTGCGCGCGCACCACTCCAAACGGGAGGTGCGCGCGCACCACTCCAAACGGGAGGTGCGCGCGCACCACTCCAAACGGGAGGTGCGCGCGCACCACTCCAAAGGTTTGGAGAGCTGCGCGTGCACCTCTCTCGCACCTCCATCCGAACACCCGTTTGAAGACCTGCTGGTGTTCGGGCGGAGGTGCGGTTTGGAGACCTGGTGGTGCTGGTTTAGAAAGCTGCTGCGGCCTGCAGCAGCTTTCTAAACCGGCACCAGCAGGTCTCCAAACCGCTGTTCGGGCGGAGGTGCGTGCGCAGCTCCGCCCGAACACCCGTGTCGAGACCTGCTGGTGTTCGGGCGGAGGTCAGGCGGCAGTTTGGAGGTCCCGGGGGTGGCTCCGGCGACGCCCGGGCTGAAGGCGGCGCCGCAACCCAGCGCCCGTCACCACGGAGACCCGTCGCCGTTGGCGTGCAGGTGCGTCCACATAAAAAAAAGTGGAACCGCACGCGTGTATCCACGCACGCGCATGTGCAAAAAATTTTTTGCGCATGCGCAAAACATTTTGTTTTATGCGCATGCGCGTGCGTGGATGCACACGCGCGGCTCCCACTTTTTTTTATGTGTGATGGAACCAGTTCCCAGTGGCTCTTTTGCTTTTTCAGGTTGCCGACCCCTGTCATAGGGGATTGGAATGCTAAAGTAGGAAGCCAAAAGATAACCAGAATAAGAAGCACGTTTGGCCTTGGAGTACAAAATGAAGCAGGGCACAGGCTGATAGAATTTTGTCAAGGGAATACGATGGTCATAGCAAACACTCTTTTCCAACAACCCAAGAGACGGCTCTACACATGGACATCACCAGACGGCCAACACAGAAATCAGATTGACTATGTGCTCTGCAGCCAAAGATGGAGAAGCTCTATACCAGGGGTGTCAAACTGCCGGCCCACGGGCTGCACGCGTCACGATGAAACCGTGCCCACCCCATTGCCGGCAATGGAGAAAAAGCTCTGATATGTCGCGCGACATCACGTGACATCGTGAGTTTGACATGCCTGTTCTATACAGTCAGTAAAAACAAGACCAGGAGCTGACTGTGGCTCAGACCATGAGCTTCTCATTGCAAAATTTAGGCTTAAGCTGAAGAAAGTAGGGAGAAGCACTAGGCCACTCAGGTATGAACTAAATCATATCCCTGACGAATATACAGTATAGGTGACAAATAGATTTAAGGAATTAGATCTGATAGACAGAGTGCCTGAAAAACTATGGACAGAGGTTCGCAACATTGTAGAAGAAGTAGCAACTAAAACCATCCCAAAGAAAAAGAAATGCATGAAAGTAAAATGGCTGTCTGAGGAAGTTTTGCAAATAGCTGAGGAAAGGAGGGAAGCAAAAGGCAAGGGAGAAAAAGAAAGATACGCCCAATTGAATGCAGAATTCCAGAGAATAGCTAGAAGAGATAAGAACGCCTTCCTAAATGAACATTGCAAAGAAATAGAAGAAAACAATAGAATAGGGAGGACCTTCAAGAAAATTGAAAATAGGGAGTATCTCTTCAAGAAAATTGGAGAGATGAAGGGAACGTTTCATGCAAAAATGGGCACAATAAAGGACCAAAATGGCAGGGACCTAACAGAGGCAGAAGAGATTAAGAAGAGGTGGAAAAATTAACCAGAAGAACTATACAAGAATGAGCTTAACGTCCCAGATAACCACAATGAAGTGGTCACTGACCTTGAGCCAGACATCCTAGAATGTGAAGTGAAGTGGGCCTTAGAAAAGCTGAGCAACAACAAAGCTAGTGGAGGTGACAGTATTCCAGCTGAGCTATTCAAAATCTTAAAAGACGATGCAGTAAAAGTGCTACACTCAATTTGCCAGCAAATTTGGAAAACTCAACAGTGGCCACAGGATTGGAAAAGTTCAGTTTACATTCCAATTCCAAAGAAAGGCAGTGCCAAAGAATGTTCAAGCTATCGCACCATTGCACTCATTTCACATGCTATTAAAGTTATGCTTAAAATCCTACAAGCTACAGTCCAGCAGTATGTGGATCGACAACTACCAGAAGTATAGGCAGGATTTCAAAGAGGCAGAGGAACTAGAGATCAAATTGACAACATACGCTGCATCATGGAGAAAGCTAGGGAGTTCCAGAAAAACATCTACTTCTGCTTCATTGACTATGCTAAAGCCTTTGATTGTGTGGATCACAATAAACTGTGGCAAGTTCTTAAAGATATGGGTGTACCAGACCATCTTATTTGTCTCTTGAGAAACCTATATGCGGGTTAAGAAGCAACAGTGAGAACTGGATCTGACCAAGGAAAACTTAGTACAAATTGTATAATGCTGTTAACACTGCAGTGTCTTCTTTGAGTTTAGATTACAATTGTAATCAGATTGCAATTGACTCCTATTCCAAGATAGGGGTTTTTCTGCCATTACTATTATCAAGCCCAATATTCCTATACTATATTTGTGCATAAAAGTTTTGTTTCTAAGTGAACTTTGCACCTGTCTCATTAAGTTTTATTGTTATTTTTGATCCATTTCTCCAACCCATCAAGATCATTTAAAATTTTAAGTCAGTATTCTATGATGTAAATTTCCCCATACAATTTTGTGATATTGCAGATTGAATTAGTATTCCATCTACCTCTTTATCCAAATCTTGCTACTCCAATTTGATGAGCATTCTTAATTTTCAAGACAGCTATGTAACCACTTTATTGCCATGACATCCAGCTCATAAACTAGCTTCCCTAATCAGCATGTCATAGTAGTTCATCAAATGCTTTACTACAATCAAGATGTAATATGTTTATACACGCCTGCCATCTAATAGAGAAGTTTTTCAATAAAAATGTTGATTATACACACACGCACACACTCAACATAGGAACCAAATTAGATATGGGTCCAGATCACAAATGGAAGATTTCTTACTACAGAGCATCCAGTCTACTTCCTCAGGTTGCACAAATTCAGAACAATCTCGGATTACATTGCAAGATATCACTCCACTCATGTCACATGGATCTGCCCAAATGTTGTTTAATACTACAGTAAGTGAACATGAGCAATTTTAACAACAAAGAAATGAACAAAACCATCCCAGTGGCTTGCAGGCTTCTTGTCCCCCTCCCCCCCTATTCTTGTTCCTCCCCCAAAATAGTTTGCATTTCCCTGAACAGAGCTGCTGGGCAGGAATCTCTGGACACAACTTTACTGAAGCTTTACAATGATGTAGAATTAGCCATTTAGTTATGTTTCCTGTCTGGTTTACCTGGGAGGGTTCACTAAATGCTTTGTTGCTCTGAAGTGCTTGTCAATGGAATAACGGTTCTGAGAATGTTTCTGCAAAAATTATTGTCTCTGACTCACTCAAAGACTATTTGGCATTTCCCCCTTAGCTACGTTTTTGATCATTATATGGATTAGTTATGACCCAATTCTACTTCCATTGCCCTTCTACCCTTCTAAGTAACTGCCTTTCACAGTCACTTAAATATGCCTTGTGACATTTCTATTTATAACATTAGTGTTGTTAACATTTCACGCCAAAGCACGTAGTTTCTATGTGAACAGGCCCTGCAGAATTGTACATTATATTATGTGTTACTCTTCAGCCACGTTCTATGAGGTACCAAGTCTCTTTTCTTTGACTTTGACAATATAGCGTATATGATGTATTACAAAAAATAATAATCTGCAATTTCCAATTCTGAGACCAAAGACACAATAATAAAACAACTGACATGGGGCTTCTAGAAAAAACCCAGCAGAGCAAGGATTCAGCCTATTCTTCCCTTCAGGCTCCAGATGTCAAGCCTTGTAATGGCCAAGGGATTCTTGAGCCAATAATGTTACATGCAGATATAGCTAATATCTAGCTTGACCCACAGTGTGTAGTGATATATTATTGCTTCTGTTGATGACTTCTCTTCACGTAAAATGACAAAAGGATTCCTACATGAGATGCTTATAATCTGAACCTTTGCATAAGAGGCAAATGGAGTGGTCCAGAGATTAACAACAAAGAGAACATGTATTCAGATCATAGATACATATCATCACAAAGAGGTTAGTTCTGTTGCAAATTCACCATTTAGTGTATAGCCCTAAGAATAACCATGATATTTCATTTTATTTCATTTCAGCTCTTTTCAAACATTAGAATCTGGGCATGCTTACATACAGGATCACCTCTAGTTTCTTTTGGCCAGTAGCTCAGAGATATCAATCATTCAGTATGTGGCCCCCTGCCATTAAATGATTGCCATGAACTCCCCCCCCCATCACCGCCCCCCTGTTCAGGTTTACATTCCACCTCATTTTTTATCTGATTATATGCCTCCAATCTCTTCAAATTCTGATTCTCTAGTTCATAGACTTTATTATTTTGGGGTTACCATCATAATAATTCTTCTTAGATGCATAAAGAAATAACATATGCATTTGTGGACCTGATGAAGAACTAGGCTATTTTTAAAAATTAAAAATCTAGTAGAAGTGTAAAAATTATTCTGTGTGTTTTTCTGCCAAAGGCTAACATAGCTTTGTTACTTTATCTGGGTAATTGCCTTCCTTAAAAGTTTCAGTACTGTAAAGCAGTTTATCAAATGAATTACTAAGGATAAACTACACACAGCTAAGTATTACATCAGATCCTGATTTCTTTCATTTATTCATGTTTTAAAGTAGAATACCTTTTTTTACAATAAGTACTAAATTGCAGCATAAATGAATTATTCTTTGAACTGATATTAAAGGCATTTCTAAATAACTTTAGTACTTCAAAGAAGTAAAGTGGATATGGGTTTTGTAATGTGTACATTGGTAAAAACATTACATAGACTCTGTCCATTTAATGGTAATGAGGACACAGCTGTTATATTTTTCAAGCCAAAACTACTCAAGGATGTTTCTCCAGGGCTGGCATTTGTCCAATACATCTTCTTTACTTAGAAAGAATCCCCAAAGCCACATTGCTTAGAGAAGAATTAGTGTAGCTTTATGAGGGTTGCACTTGGAGCACAGCTGGCTAAGGATCAGATCCAACATTTAATAACATTTGAAAAGCAATTTACTTTCCCCTGCATAAGCTGTCTGGTTTCAGCAAAGCCAAAGATCACACATAAAGAATGGACAATCTTTTCTTTTCCAGAACCTATCAAAATTTTCCCCAAGGTAACTGACAAGATGGCGGGTTAGAGATACCAGTGAGAAATTCACCTTTTCCACCAACTCTCTTATAAAAGATTCTTGTTATCTTTGTGCTAAGAGAAAATTCTTAAATATCATAAAGCTCATGAAGACTTATGCCTATAATTAAAACTGGTTAGTTTTAAACAGTTTCTACCAAACTCTAAAAAGCATGTGTTGCCATAATAATGTCTGCCAGTTGCCAAGACCAAAACACCTGTCCTTCTGATGTTTGGTAACAAAGTCTGTTAATTGGCTTCAGAATACAAATGAGGCATATTGTGATTCAAGAGCTTCTATCTGAGTTTGTTCCTGAGCTGGTTGTTATATTATAAAGCATGCAGTTGCACAGTCAGTCAGTAGTGGGTAGTCTCAGAATAACTTCATTTGTGCCCCACAAGTTGTTCCTAATGAGGAGCCTGGCCAAAAACAACATTCTGGAATGTACCATTTGGTCACCTCATCTCAAAACGGATATCCTAAAACTAGAAAGTGTGCAGAAAGAGTCAAAGAGAACAGAGCTTAATGTCATTTTAATATTCATCTTGGGGGAAAGCCAACAAGCATTTCCAAGCATTCAGTTGGGAAAAATCTTCTGTAGGAGATGAGGATAATTCTGGAATGTTCACATGAGGGTGGGGAAAAAACTGACCATGAACCCTGGTCTAAAAGGACAAGCACAGAGCAAGAATAAATATATCAAGAGAGGTAGACCATTGCAATGTTACAAAACCAAAAGCAAGATAAAGAAGTCCCAGTATTGGTATGAAAGCCAGAAGTTTGCTATTTGTTTGTTTGTTTGTTTATTAAATGTTTTTAATGGGAGGGGGGCAATTGAACAGCTAAACTGAGGAAAAAATAAATAGATTTTTATTTCACATATGGGGATGTCTAAAAAAATCTGGATTGATGAATCTGGATTGATGAATTTGAACTTGATGTATAGCACAGGTGTCAAACCCGCCGTGTCACATGACAAGAAGGAGTATGAGAAGCTGGAGAAGTATCAGAACATGAAGGAAGAACTAGAAAGGTTGTGGAAAGTAAAGACCAAGGTGGTTTCAATGGTGGTAGGAGCACTCAGGGCTGTGTGCCCTAAGCTGGGAAAGTGGTTCCAATAGATCCCATGAACAATTTTGGAAATCTGGGTCCAGAAAAGTAAAATGTTAGGAACAGCTAACATGCTGCACAGACCCCTCATCTCACAGCCTCCTATGGAAGATACTGAGATTGAGGAAGACACATACCATTCATAGGAAGGCAATTTTTTATTTTTTTTTTTGCTGTATTATATTTTTATTCTGACTGGTTTCATTGTATACCACCCAGAGTCAGTTCAGAGTCAGGTGGTGTCTAAATGGAATAAATTAAATTAATGTGAATGGAAAACAAAGGTTGGTAGCTTGGCCGGAAGAAAAATTCCCAAATCCATATTAAGTAGACCATTTATTAGATTATCTTTACCTTATAATTCATAATGCAGGCTTTAAAATACTTAAAAAATACTTAAGAAGGCATTTTACATATTTTTACATGTTTAGTTGAACTTGAAAATCTTTCAAGGATTTTTAAGGATTTCAGTTTGCATTATCAACAGTACTGGCAAACAATGAATATATTTGGATTTCTTTGTATAACTAATTCCAAAATGTTAGGATCTAAGCATTTAAACACAAAGTATGCACAGAAACACAGTCTTAAAAATCTACAGGCAGACTTTGACTTACATGGGACAGTCTTTACGTGGATCATCAGATAACCAATCTGATTTTACAACCTTTTTTTAAATGGTGATTGTTTTATGTGGAAGTCATAAAACAAAAGCCACAGTTGTAAAGTGAATGCTGTGATTGTTATCAAAGGCTTGTATTTCCAATGTAATGTATTTAGTACTGCACTCTGGAACTTTAGAATAACTTGCCATTAATTTTTTAATGTAATTTCCAAATGTTTAAATTACGGTTTTTCCTCATATGAGCAAACCTTTTCAAATAGATCATTGGATGCAAACACAATATCATACAATGTGTTTCTCAGAGAAAATTATGCAGTTAGGACAGACATAATTATATGAAGCTGAATATATAGAGGAGCAGTGTCTAAAAAGAAGGGATTTAAACTATCTTAAATATTTTTCATATGGTATTCTGCCAAATTTTGTTCGTGACCAGTATTCTCAGGGAGTTCAATGCAAAACCAAGTAAGATTCTAATGAGGAATTAAAATAAAGGGGATTAAAGTAAATAAAGACATGCTTAGTGAGTACAAGAAGTCCATTTGGGTGAAGGTTACATACAATTAACATTGAAATTATGCTGTTCTTTCATGTTAATACAGTATTAGCATTGCAGACGATCTGCCTCTGGGTCACACAGTCATTACTTTCTAATTTGGCCCATCAGACAAAGTCCTTATAAAAGACAAAAGTGAAAAAGTTGATAAACCACATTTGGTTATATATTTCAGGTATGTTCCCATTCAAGGCCCCAGCAGCAGATTGGTAGATTGCATTAAACTGAGAAATTGAATGGGGAAATTGTGTTTGCACAATATTCTCTAGTCCATTTACTTTGGTAATAGTTTTCCAAAGAACAAAAAGATGCCAAAGAATGTCCTTGGAACACTTGTGTGTGTGATTTCTCTCTTTTTCCCTCTCAATTTTGTTTGATTTGATATTGTTTGGGTTTTGTATACCTACTGTAGCTGCCTATGGTCAATAAGCCTACACATTACTATCTTTTCTAGAACAGTTGTGTTTGCTTTTTTCCTATTATATTTTTTATTTCACCTCAATCACCTATTCTAATCTGATCTCAAGTTAAATGTGGGCTACAGAAGACTGAGATGGGTTCAGTTTCTGGTTCTGAGTGGTGATTCTCATTAATCTCCTTTCCTACTGACAATATTCAGTAAAATATATTTAAGTAAAACTACCTTTTACAATTGACTGATGGTGATTTTATCAGTGCTAATGGTGTTCAAGTGGTACTCTAGTTGTTTGGGGATTATTGTGTAGTGAGTTCTGGAACGCAGGGAGAACGTGAGACACATGAGTACAGCATATCAGCTCTTTATTTGGTGAAAGTGACTGTACTGGGGAATCAGGGTTACCTGTGCCCTTTTTATACCTGACCAGGTACGCCTTCAACCAATCATTTCAAACCCCAGATTCCCGCCAAAAGCTGATCCCTGTCACAGCAGTTTCGGTACAGCGCCACCTGGTGGTATCGGCTGCACTGCTGTCGCAACGGTTCCCAATTAACCCAATACATAACAGGGATTGTACTCAAGCACCTATTACTGTTGTCACCATCTTTGCTTTCTTTTGCCATAGTTCTTCTATTTCTATTTGCAGATCTTTGTATTTTGTCCGTTTTTTCCCTTCTATTCTGCTGTCTCCAGGTACTGCACTATCCACTAGCCACATTTCTTTGTCTTTGTTATTGACAATTATTAATATTATTGTTTTATTCTGCATTTTTAATATAAAATTCAAGGCAGAAGAGGCATGCTTTGTGTCTGTGAAAAGATGTCACCTGTCAGCATCTAGGAGGGCAGCATTTTTTGTGCTGTGACTCATATCATCTGGAACAACATCTCTCTCCTAACTAGACTTGCCCCAACCATGCTGCTCTTTTGCAGGGCATAAAAACCTGGCTTTGTCAGGGGCCCTGGGGCCCCGATGGTATGGATGATCCTATATCATCAATTGTGGGTTTTCTCAGGTGCTATTTTTATGTTGTTTTTGTTTTTTGGTATTTTGGTTGTGTTTCACTGTTTATATTCTGTTTTAATTGTGTTTTGATTGTGAGCTGCCAAGAGTCATGTGTGTGAGATGGGCAGCCTATAAGTTATCATCATCACCATCTTTTCCCCACTGATGAGGCTTCTTCCAAAATTCTACCTCATTAGCTTTCTTTTATTTGGAACTGCTAAACAACAGTACTACTATACCAGGTTTCCTAAATAATGCTGAAGAATGATTTTGCAGCAGCTCTTACCATCCCTTGGGTTTTCTTCTCTGTAAAAACAAATGTAATGAAACAAGGACAGAAACAGGATGCTGGATGCTGAGTTGGTATGAATTCAGAAATGTTTTCCAGGAATTGGACCTGGAACACAAGAAATTACGAACACCCCATGACATTGAATCCACTTGATAAGAGACAGAGTATCTGATGGGTGGAGATGTTTCTTCTGTACTGCCAATGATTTTGATCCATTCAGCTCTTGGCACAGAGTGAATTATCTCCAATGCCTCAGAGGTATTTTTAAAGCAACTCCAACTGTATTTTGGCATTTCTTTTGATTTATTTAGTTATATGAATCTTTTTATGCTGTGTTATAGGGATGGGACCAGAACTTAAAATAAATGTTGCTTTTCTTCTGAATAATCAAGTAATCCTTAATTATTTTCTGCATTGCAGATGTCGATGAATGCGCAACTGAATCACATCAGTGCAACCCTACCCAAATCTGCATCAACACTGAAGGAGGATATACTTGTTCCTGCACTGAAGGATATTGGCTTTTAGAAGGCCAGTGCTTAGGTATGTTACAATGGGATCAGCTACTCTTTTAGAAACTGCTGTCCTGAATTTCCACATGATTCCCAGAAGAAATACCGGTGACGCTCCCTCTCCAAACTTCTATTAAAGGATAACAAGGATAGATGGGGAAAGAAAGGGAACTTTACATTACAAGTGAGGTTGAGAAAAATAGCTTATGATTTCAATACACCTAGTCCTCATTTAGTAACCACAATTGGGACTGGCAGCTTGATCATTAAGCAAAGTGGTGATTAAGTGAAACTGTGACTGTGCTTATCTTGCTTCAGCTTTTTCTTTTTCTTTACAAGCCTGCAAAATTACTTTTTCAACACTGTAATAACAGTGAATGGTTGCTAAATGAGGCAGTTGCTAAATGAAGACTACCTGCAATGACTTGAGAACTACTATTCTTGAATATGTTACTTGAATGTCCCTCTCCAGATTCTGTGCATATTCCAAGGGACATAACTGGCATCAATAGATTAACATATTTTCCTCTCTTGATTAATGTGGAAAACATTCCTTTTACTTGTATTTAGTTGCACAATCCCAGCACATAGCCAAATTATGGTGTTACAGGAGCAAACAGTACTGTCATATTCATGACATGTTTATCAATTGATGAGATCGTGAATTCCAACGATGAAGAGGATTTTTTTTAGAATGTTATATATATTGAAAGGGCATGAAAGTTGGGTGACTTTTTTAAGAGCCCCCAAAACACGTGAGCTGGGTCAATCATTATCAAAGGAATAAACTAGCTGAAACACTAGGAAAGTTCTATAATGGATTCTTTGCTTTGAATGCATTGCTTTTGTTGGCTGTGACTGGTTTTTCCAGCCTTTTAGGTCTGCTTTGAACTTTTGCAATAGTCTAAGTTCCAGCTGATTTCATCAAATGGTGAAATACATTAGTACAGTCTAACAACCTTACTGGGAACAGCAGATATCTGGCTTCTCTCCCTTCAGAACAATTTCCTGCCACATTCTTCTGCTCATCATATAGACATGATGACCAGAGTGTGTGTCTGTCTGTCTGTCCATCTATTATCCACCCTACTCTCTCTTATATATGAATGAGCAAGGAAAGAGTTTCTTTTCATTCCTTTTTCTGTTGCATCATACTTTTAAATTGCAAGCTATTGTGATTATTTTATTCTTTTTACAGAATGAAACAACATCTTTAGAATACTCCTCTTATTATTTTCTTTTATACTGGTGCCAAATCTAGGTGCTTTTAAGTAAGCATTTAACTAACATTGATAGTGGTCAATTGCCCTGCTCCACAGGTTGCTGGATTTGGATTCCTATATGCACCAAGTAAAAACTAAATATATCACCCTTTTTGCCACTCTGAAGCCTCCCTATCCAAGGTATTCAATCTCATCTTACGTATTTTGGATTTTATTCAGTCTAGGGGCCTTTAACAGTTGGAAGAACAAAAGTTGACCGAGTATTAGGTGTTACTAAAAATGCAAGTAGAAAAATAGGGACCACTACGGTGGGAAGGTAACAGCGTTCCGTGCGCCTTTGGCGTCTAGTCATGCCGGCCACATGACCACGGAGACGTCCTCGGACAAGCGCTGGCTCTTTGGCTTTGAAACGGAGATGAGCACCGGCCCCTAGAGTTGGAAACGACTAGCACGCATGTGCGGGGGAACCTTTACCTTTACCTTTAATATTATTAGTCAGTGATATAGGAGAAGGAGTGGCAGAGCCTGAGGGTAGAGTCAAAAGAGGAAGCCTAGAGTTTCTACATTGCCATAAGCAGACTAAGTCCAGCACCTTTTCAATTCCATTAACCCTTATCTAGTGCCAAAACAGTGGTAACCATTAGTTGGCTAGATTCTTGTGCATAGGCATGAGCAATGAATCAATTTAATTAGAACTTCACGTGTGGCCCTGGTCATGTGCCTAGTACTTCTGCATTTCTGCTCTACATGTCAATTCATTTTTCATTCTATCAATGAGCTCAGATAACAAAGTTATTAACTATGTTTTAAAAAAACATAAGTGCACCAAAAAGACAACAACCAACCTGTTAGCTGTTATGCCAAATGATCTATTTGTTTGTTTGTTTTTCATTATTAAATTTATTGGCCACCCATTTTACTATTAGTTCCATCCATCCATCCATCTACCATCTATTATTTTTTTCTTCCTGATTTTGAATATTTGTCTCCATTTGGTTCCTCCACTGTGTCATCGTGTTATCTGGCATGAAATATGATTCAACTGCCAACCAATTGACTTCTGTACATAGAAATGGAAAGGTAGCACCATTTTCATTGCTTCAGGATGCAAAAAGTCTGGGTCTTCATCACCAATTCATGCAGTCAGGCTCTTCATATCTCAGCCCAGAGGTGTTATGCTTATCAGAAGCTCAAGTAGACATTTTGCTTATTGCCCAAGTTCCAGACATGTCAAACAGTTTGATCCCTGCTTGCATGGCTTGAATTAGGCTAAAAGCAAATAGAGTGCAGTTACAAAGAAGGTGTTGATGCCACTTGCCCTTAGTAAGCTGCTGAAGGAGACCTTAAATGAAAGGGGATTGCAATATTTGATGAAATAAAATTGTGCATAAAATCCGATAGCTGGATTAACATAAAATACGATAGCCGGAATAACATAACTATTGATCATATTATAATTATTTAAAATCTATTAACAAATATTGTAAGGGGATATTGGCTTCTAATTTTTTTTCTCCAATGTGGTAAATGCAACTATAGGTTTCACTTCTATTCAACTCTTTTACTAGATATAGATGAATGTCGCTATGGATACTGTCATCAGCTATGTGCCAATGTACCTGGCTCCTATTCCTGTACCTGCAACCCAGGATTTGTACTGAATGAAGATGGAAGGTCGTGTCAAGGTATTGTGTAGAGGAGGGAAGAGGGAGAAAAAACAGGATTCCAATTCCCAGACCGGGAATTCATGTCAATGTTCATACAATATACAAGCAAGTTCAGAAAGCAGCAAGGAAGCCTCATTTCAACCCTGACCTACAAATATTCTCCTCTGTTGATATTCAGATAACATTATGAATATATTTATCCCAGCAACCTTATGCCTTTTCCCCCTTTTTGAAAATAATATGTCATCAGAATAATGTAATTATTCTATAATTAAGTATATTACTATGCATTTTCATAATTAAACAATTAAATGCATTAAGCCCCAGCTTTTACGTAGATATTCACACTTACAGCTAGAAAGGCCTGGATCATATGACTAATGTTTAATGGGCACCGAAAGCTATTCCAACACCTCTTGTTTTCTCTAGGTTGATTGCTACCTTTCTAATTATATACTGAAGTTACATTTTCCACATTTATTCTTTATCTCTACTTTTTTCTTTTGGGGAAAAAAACTCTCTATGCCAGTAAAAATTGAATTTTGTATATAAAATGGTTATTAAACAAGTTCAAAAATGGGTCATTGATAATGAGCACCGAGAAACAATATTTATTGGTAGAATTCCATTTTATGTCTTGAGCCATAGAATAGTTTTTCAGGGGAATTAATTTGGCTTAAAAATAGAAAAAAAAATCACATTTCAAACTGACTACATTACAAATGTTATGAACCATGGCAACTAATAAATATAAGGAAATAAGAAGGAATTATACTATGTGAGACTTCTCCTTTCCCACCTGTGATCACAGGATTTCTGCTCATAAATGGAGATTAGCTCCATTTGGCAAACCGCCCTTCAGTTGATCACTTCCTAGTTTGGTGAGATATGGTAAGCTGGAAGTTGCCATTTCAGTGACATACATTTCTCTTGAACATGTTGATATTGTAGCACTTAAAGAATACTGAAAACTATACAACCATCTTTCAGTACAAATATAAATAGGTTCAGGGGAATTTACTATGGACTTAAGATCCAAGAGCTGTACATGTAGAGGTAGTCCTTGCTTAATGAATGGTCACTTAGTGACCACTCAAAGTTACAACACCCCTCCAAAGCTATTTACAACTTGCTCCCCAAGTTCTGATGGCTGCACATAGCCCTGTGGTCACATGATGGTATTCCAGGTGCTTGGCAACCAGTTCAGCTTTATGTCTGGTTGCAGCATTCTGTAGTCATGTGACTAGGATTTATGACATTGTTTTGCTAGGTGTGGGTCTTTTAGCGCAGTTTCTGGCAAAACAAAAAACAAAAACAAACCCACAACCAATAGAAATACATGGATTTACTTCATGATTGCAGTGTTTGCTCAACAACTGTCACATTCACTTAAGAACCACAATGTTCACTTAACGACTGCTGCAAAAAAGTTTATAAAATTCAGTCTGGTCAGGTGTATGCTTCAACTTAAGATCATCATAACTTACAATGCAAAATCGGGTCTCCATTACAACTGTAAGTTGAGGACTACCTGGACATCATGTGTTGATGACAATTATACCAGCATGCATTTACAGAGTTTTCCAACTGTAGTTCAGCTGTACTCCAATTAGAGTAACTGTCTAGACGAATTTTGCAACATGTGCTAATTTATAGTGTAGTACAATTACAAACTGCCTCCCTTTCAGATATAAGCACTTGCAGACAGTTTTTGTTTTTTAAGGCTTTGGGGGAAAATAATTTTTTTTCTGCTATTTCTTCCGTTCTCAGTTGTCTAATCTTGAAGGTGGGAAAAAAAACTTGGATGCAATTAAAAATGATCCCAATGATCCTACTGTGGGTGGCAATCCCTGGCTTTTGTACATTTTTCCTTTTTTGTGTCCTGTATTTGGTCAGTTTTTGTTATGATTAAACAGTTGGAGTCTTAAAATTAATTGATAAACAAGGAAACATCTGCAAAATACATTACGTTTTGTTTGCCATATTGGTCTAATCCCAAACAGAGCATAAAGAATATTTTTCTATACCTCCCTTTGCCTCATATAGTGTGGAGAAATAAATCAGAACGATGCTTACTCTTTATAAAACACAAGTTCTGCAGGGGAGGCTAGAGTGACTTGTACATTATTTGTTCCTAACATTTTGGCAGGAGTTTAATTTGTTTATCTCTCATGAACTCTGCAACATTTCTTAAAAACAATGAGATATGCTATGAGCTTTTGTTTACTCTGTGACTTCTTAGGAAAGTAGCATCGAACACAGAACGTATGTTCGTCTGCAGAAGGTGCTACACAGGTATGCCTCAACTCACAACCATAACTGGAACCAGAATTTCCATTGTTAAGTAAGGCAGTTGTTAAGCGAGTCATATCCTATTTTACGATCTTTTTTGCCATGGATTTTAAGCAAATCACTGCAGTCAAGTGAATCATGTAGTTATTAAGCAAATCCAACTTGCTCCATTGACTCTTGTCAGAAGCTGACTGGGAAGGTCACAAATGGAGACCGTATGATCCTGGGATACGACAGCCATTGTAAATACACGCTGGTTGCCAAGCACCCAAATTTTGACCATGTGACTTTGAGGATACTGTAATGTTTGTAAGTGCGAGAACTGGTTATAAGTCACATTTTTAGTGCCATTGTAACTTTAAATACTCACTAAAACAATGGTTGTAAGTTAAGGATTGCCTGTACTCAGACCAGGCACCTTCATTTTAAAAGCTGTCAGATATTAGGTAATGTGAAAAACTCCTGCTTTTGACTATAAATCTTCTCTGCCCATCTGAACAAGCACCTCTGAATGAAATGTAATGACGGCATTGTCTGATCTGATATAAACTGACTTCCTAACTGGGTCATCTTCTGCACAGTTGCAGACAGAAAGCTGAGAACATGCATTAAAAGAGCCTTGGTGGAGCAGTGGGCTAATGCCTTCTTAAGTAACACCAGCTGCCTGCAATTAGTGCAGGTTCGCATCCCACCAGGCTCAAGGTTGACTCAGCCTTCCATCCTTCCGAGGTAGGTAAAATGAGGACCCAGATTGTTGGGGGCAATTAAGCTGACTTTGTAATAATGCCGCTTGGGGTGTGTGTGAAAGCCCTAATAAGCAGGCATATACATAGAATGAAGGCTACTGCTAAGCTTGTAAGCCGCCCTGAGTCTTCGGAGAAGGGCGGGATATAAATGGAATTAAAATAAATAAATAAATAAATAAATTATGTCCCCTCAATTTCAGAAGTGAGAAGAAGGAAGCATTTGTTATTTTGGCCCAGGCTGTAAATATATTAAATATTTATTTATTTATTTATTTATTTATTTATTTATTACATTTTTATACCGCCCTTCTCCCGAAGGACTCAGGGCGGTGTACAGGGCAATAAATACAAAAACAGGATACAAAAGTTAAAAGCGAATTAAATAAATGCCCAAGGTTAAAACAATAGTTAAAATGTATTAAAACCCCAACCCTAACCCATCAGACCAGGTCAGACTGCTCAAATAGATACGTTTTTAGATCGCGCCGGAAGGAGCGAAGGTCGGGGGCCGTCCGGAGCTCAACCGGCAAGCGGTTCCATAGGTCTGGCGCGCCCACAGAGAACGCTCTCCCCCTGGGGGCCACCAATCGACATTCTTTGATCGGAGGCACCCTGAGGAGGCCCTCTCTGTGGGAGCGCACTGGACGGAGGGAAGTTGACGCCGGCCGCAGGTGTTGCCGTAGGTAATCCGGACCCATGACAAATATGCCTTATTTGTCTTAGAAATAAGAAATAATTGGCCTGCTCTACCTTGGTGCAAGAACTCTCTGATTGGCCTGTATTCCCCCTGGGTCCAGTACTACATATTATACCATAGTAGTAACTTCTAATAGCATGTATAATACTTAAAACCACATCAATGGCTAATTTATTGTACTTGGGGCAATACAATTTCATTCATATTCAGTCATATTTCAATGCTTGTATTAGTTTCCAATGTTCTTTAGGCATTCACGCTGTTAATATTGAGAAAATTGGAAACATTTCCTTTTACCCCAATTTATGTTTTTCCTAAACTGAGTTTCTGAAATATGTCTGTCCTTACATGAGAGAAAGAAAGGGGGCACCATGTCTTAAGACAGAATAAAAAACTGATACACATGTGCCAGAATGTAATCTTGATTTATATTCCACTCTATTCCACCTCACTGCAAACTTCTATCAGGAGCACAAGATGGTCAGAACAGTTGAAAGCAATATGAAAGCTGATATTATATTATAATAGAAAATCAACCATGTAGAACCTTGGTGGCGAACCTATGGCATGCGTGCCACAGGTGGCATGCAGAGCCCTCTCTGTGGGCACACACACCGTCGCCCCAGTCCTAGGCGTTCAGCTGGGTTTTATAAAACCTTTTTGCTTTAGGCCTCTGCCAGAGGGAAAAAAACTTCTCGCAAAGTTGGAATTGATTGAACTTTTTAGTCCCACCCAGTCTGTCGTTACTACTGCAGCCACGCCCACCCAATGGGCCACATCCACCCGGCACCCATGATACATGTGGGTTTTGGGTTGTAGTTTGGGCACTCAGTCTCTAAAAGGTTCGCCATCACTGATGTAGAATATTGAGAAACCAAACACATGGTATAAAATGTCTATATAAACTAGACCCTACATGGTGACATAAACCTTTTTCAAAAGTTGGTTACTTTTGATTAAAGTTGGTTACATTTGGCTAACAAACAGGTGATCTGGAAGGCCAATCAATGGAATCAAAGTTTGTTACATTGCTGAAGATACTGATCTATGGACTAGTAAGAAATAAGAAACACAAATTCAGAGCCCCATATGAAGATTGGAGTACTGTACATGATTACTTTGGAACAGAACAAAACAGAAATAAACAGGGATCCAAAAACTAGGATCCCATGATTTTGAGGGTGGGAAGTAGTTATATATCATTATTTTAAACATCTAAGAATAAGTTTTGATTGCAGTATTTATTGTAGATATTTTTTTCAAAATTGTAAATATTAATTAAAACTTGAGAAAGATCATTAATTTTTTAAGAACTGGCTATCCACAGATGTGAATGAATGTACAACTAACAGCCCTTGTGTACAAAACTGTATCAACACCTATGGCTCATTCCTTTGTCGTTGTGATCCTGGCTATGAATTGGAAACCGATGGCATTAGCTGTACTGGTAAGTAGAAATTATTGTGAAATATCTTGACTATGGGAGGAAATAAACCTTTTTGGGGGAAGGGGAATACACATAATGTTTTCTCACTGGCTCAGGAATTCTGGAAGTTGAAGTCCATGAGTCACCAAAGAGCCAAGGTTGCATACCCCTGGTATAAACCAATATTTTGTTTTTGAATTTTCATATTCAATTATTATTTGTATTTCATGTTTCCGACTTCATGTTCATCCCCAATTTGGGGCGTCAGATAACATTTTGCATAACTGATAAGTATCTGTTACTTTTGCCTTCTGGAAGCTACAAGAATATGTGTAGAAAAGTTATTTTAAACAATTTCAAGATCCAGACATAGAGAAGGACATCTGACTATTCTTCATCTTCCTATATTAGCATTTTTTCCATGATGTTGTGCTGGATCAAGAGTTGACACAACTCATTCTAAACACTTATTTTTGACACATCATCCAGGATAGAGCTTATTTTCTTATTGGGGCAAATAATAAATATAAATATATCATTGACATTCCTTTTTTCAGAATCTGGTTTCATTAGTCCAAGGATTACTATATTTATGTGCCAAACCTCAATGTTCATATTACTTTTTATTTAAAAATAATAGAACTTGCTCAAAGATTTAAAACAATGTTCTTTTATTTAGTGTTCTTAAATATCTTTGCCTTTGCCCCATTTTCATTCATAAATTTAGAAATATTGGCACATATAAATGCCATTCTCTCTCAAACCTAGAGTGAGAAGTAAAACAAAATCTGTATCAATGTGGTTGATTATGGTCCACAAGGGAATTGATTTAGGCTGTCAACGATTTTAGGTACGGCATCTTCAGGCTGGAGGGCTTGCTTTTCTTTATTGCCAGGAAATAAATTTCTGCTAGGCAGATTTAATTCCAGGAGCTCCAAAAATAAAGAAGATGTAATCGACTGTCTTAGTTTCCTCTCCCCTATTGTTGTCAAGATATTAATGATTTAAACTGTTAAGTCTTTTTTCTCTCTTGAATCGTGCATTAAAATGGCTTTGGCCTCTTTTCCCCAAATGTATTAAGTAACACAAATTTGCATCTGGATTCCATCAAATGTTGTGAAGATTGCATAATCATCGCAACATTGTGAAATTCTTTAGTTGAGTAGCCCTTTACAGACCCTACAGTGAATTATTTATGTTCACAAGATTTTTTGTGTCTTTTCCAATGTGTTCTACTTAAGTTCCAAAAATTGTCAGTCAGCATGGGGTATGTTAGGAGCATGGGCACATTAGGAGGGTACTAGGTTATGGAAGCCTGTTTTAGAGAATAATTTACACAAAATAGAATTCCTCTTCCAGGGATTCGTGAGTCACAAATACAAAATATTCGTAGACAAAATGTGAATGGATTGTGAATGTATTTGTGAATGAATTCTGTAAGCAGAACAGAGAAAAATGATTACGAAGATTAAAACCACTATTTCAGGAAATTACAATGAGGAATATGATTTGTACAAATGTACCATCAAGACAGAAGAAAATGAAAAGTTATTTCTCCATGCAGGCTTATCTAAGATTACATGGTGCTTGTGGTTTTCTACAAGCCTGACCTCAACTGCAATCCAAGCAGTTGTGAAGCATCATTACAACAGTTTTTCAGGAGCTTTAATCTATATAACTAATAGCAATTTTAGAAGTAATAGCAATTCTATAAAGAATGAGCAAACTTTTTTTTCATATTCTTACATTTGTAGATATGGATGAATGCAGCTTCTCAGAATTTCTCTGCCAGCATGAATGTGTTAATCAACCAGGTAGTTACTACTGTTTCTGCCCGTCTGGCTACATTCTTGTGGAGGACACTCGGTGTCAGGGTAAGAATCTTCCATTTATTTTGTCTTTCAAATATAATTAGAGGGCAAATAAGCCAATAGTTACTCTTTTAGAAATAGTAGTAACAATAGTAATGCTTAAGAGAATTAGTTTTTGAAAATTTTATTACAAAAAGCTAGTATTGAAAGCTATTACAGAATGTCACTGAAGCATAACTAAATGAGAAATGTTTCAAAGTTAATGGCTTTTCTGGCTAGCCAACTATTTTCCAGAGCAGCTAAAGGTCACCTAATGCTGTGATACTTTTCTACACATATCGTATTTTGTATGTTGTATCATATTTTCCAATAGGGAAGGCTTTAATGGAGAAAACTATTCTATAATAACTGCATTCTTATTTACTAGCTTTGAAAGCAGAGAATCTTTTTAAACATTCTGCAAGTATTTTGTGGCTGCAAAACTTTTCTTTATGCATCTGTGAGTACTTCCCTCCACTTGAGCACATTTCAAAAGAACTGTTGATTGACCTACTTGGCAGAAGTAAGCAATAAGATCAACCAGCTATGAGAGTTTAACTACTACAAGTCTCCATAAACTCAACTAGTTTTATTGACAGACGGGTTGAAAGAGGCAGCAAACATAAGTGGAAGCAGGGCTTTTTTTCTCATAGAACGCCTAGAATGGTGTTCCGGCACCTTTTTTTGCACACATACAAAAAAGCTTTTGCACAAGCTGTGCTACTCCCTCCAAACTTGCGCGTCCTACTTTCTTTGCTCACCTTCCCAAACTCCAAACTAGGAGGCGCGAGTTTGGAGTTGGAAAAGGCAAGCGAAGGAAGTAGGATGCGCGAGTTTGGAGTTTAGTAAGGTGAGGAGATTTGGAATTTCTCTCAGGCTAGTTTAGCTGTTGGAATTGCTCACAAGATTGGAAGCTCTGCTTTGTGTGTGTGTGTGTGTGTGTGTGTGTGTGTGTGTGTGTGTTTCCTTTCTGTGTTTCACAGCCTCATGAGTTTAATGAGATTTATTCTGAGATATAGATGTGCAGGACTGGCGTCTTAAAAATAGCTATCCTCTCAGTGCACACATATTTGAAACATTGGGTAGCGTTGGATAGATTGGATTTTTCCTTGTTGCAAAGGATGGCTTCAATATTTAATATCATGTCTTCCCCCACCCCCTTTAATATCAGTGAGGCTCCTCCAGTGGACCATGACCCAGCACTCGCCCCGGTCCCATCCCCCCTCCACCGGAGACCCTCAGATTTGCTCCAGTCCTGCCCAGCTCCGAACAAGTGCCCCTGACGCAAGTGACTTTAAGTTGGCCATGCCCACCCAGTAGGCCACACCCATGCCAGATTAACAAGATGAGAGTTCCGGCACCTTTTTTTTAGAAAAAAAGCACTGAGTGGAAGCATAATGGATTACACAATTTCTCACTAGTGGTCAAATTACAAAAGTAATTCCTTATTGATGTCTGATAGTCTTCTCTCCTAAATTCTTCTCTTTATAGTAAAATCATGTCCAAGCATAAAATCATGTTCAAGTCTTCTTTTTAAGTATCTTACTAGAACCTGTGACAAAAAGTCCATATAGTTAAAAATTTAGTAGTTTGTAGAGATTTCAAAAGTGGGTTGGTGAGTTTGCTTCTTATGTTTAGTATTTCTACATATAAAATTGGCCTAGTCAGTTTCTATCTTATTTACAGTAAATGTAATAATTATGAATATATCCCTCTCCTCTGGTACATTCCAACATATAATAATCAGCCAAAAGTTATTTCTTTTTGCCAAAAATATACTGGCTTACAAACTGGAAAATATATTTCTAGACTGTGTAGTAGATGAGTTTACCCAGATATTTCACAAATTATGCAAGTTTTCCCCAAGAGTAAACAGAGTCTACTTGGATCTCTTAAGGTTCATTCTTCCAATCATTTCTGACATGTTTCTCTTTTCTGTGAAACATATTTCACTTATACAAAGTGTTTGTTCTCCTGCACAGATGAACATTGTGGAGAATGCTGATCGTAGATCTACTTTGGCTATAAAAGCCACTAAACATCTTTCAACTATTAGTTCCCAATGCCTGTCAATGGCAATTAGCAAGAAAACAAGTATTTTTGGTTTAGTTCGCTAAAGAGATATAGTGATTTTTAAAAAAGTACTAAAGTCTGTGAAAAATTATCAGAAATGGAGAAGTGAAAGACATTATGTGGCTTCTTGTAACTAATGTTAAGTAACCTCTTTAGAAATCTAATCCTTCTCATAATTGAAACTAAAGCTGTGTTCATTCAGTGCCTTTTGTATTGGAAGTCCAAATCTAATGGCACATGACCTACTGACCACAAGTGGGCTCCTTATTTAAGAGATTGCTTTATTTATTTATTTAGCGTATGGCATACAATGTCAGGGAAGTCTACACATCCTAGACCAGTGGTGGCGAACCTATGGCACGCGTGCCGGAGGTGGCACTCAGAGTCCTCTCTGTTGGCACGCGTGCCCCTGCCGGCAGAGGCAGGTCCATCAGACTGCCACCGCCACCCAGAGCAGGAGCCCCGCCCAGCACAAAGGAGGCGAAGTAGCCGACTAGCAAGCTCGAGTAGAGGTGGTAGAGCAGAGGTCACCAACCATTGTTGATTGGTGGACTGGAAGAAAAGGGAGGGGGAAGCATTTTGCATGCGTGCATACATGGGGCCACAAGCGCGCACGCACTACTAATGGGGCGGGGCTAGTGCCTGCGTGATACTAGCCCTGCCCCGTTCTTGCGTGGTGTATTGCCTTGTATCAGCGCCTTGCAGTATGGTGGCCCATTTTTGTGCTCCTGGTTTTTGCGTGCCAGAAGTGGCACTCAGAGGCACCTCCCTGCCCCCCCCAGGGCACCATAATGCCGATGCACCCCTAGCACTTTGCAATAAATAAGTGGGTTTGGGACTGCGGTTTGGGCACTCGGTCTCTAAAAGGTTCGCCATCACTGTCCTAGACCCAATGCAGTCCTGACAGCCTAAATTGCTAGTTCATTCCGTTTGGTGCTTGGAAGCCTATCCTTGGTGCACTGCAGGGGGACAAACTTGCTTTACTCCAATTAGCTAGTAGTGCTCAGTCGCTGGCTCTTCCAGGCTCCTACGCCGGTCTCATCTTGCCTCATGTCGCAATCTGCCTCGCATTTGGCCAGGTCCAGCACCAGCTTCTGCTTTCCGCACACACGTATGCAGCTAGGTGCTAATCTGAGATCTCTCTTTTGCCTTACTTCCTAAACAAATTCAGAGAAAGCATTTTATTCTTCTTCCTATTAATAAATCTCCTTTCCTCTGCTATTATAAAATCTGCTGTACTGATCATTGTTCGGTTATTGTTCTTACCACTTCAGAAAGCTTAATTGTCCAGTGTTCTGCATAATGGAAACAGGTTTTGTTTTTCCTCATATTACATCTCACCAGACCTTTGAAGATCTCTAGACTTTAGTGTGTAATTTCATTTTAGTCTCACAAGAGTTGTGAGTGCATAAACTCCCTAAGGATGCCCAGTAAACTTTGTAGTGATGAAATTCAAATCCAAATTTTCATGATCCATTTCCAACATCCCTATCTGTTATTCTCCACAGCTGTGTTAGATAATATAAGATGATGTTATTATTGTTAACTGATAGCAGGAATTAAAATCCAATATGCCCCAAGACTGTTGAGAATTGGGCAATGTTTGGGAAAGACTCCCCTAAACATACTAAGTGTCATATCGTGGAAGGGGACTATCTGATAGGACTGTTGCAAATTGCAGTCTTAAAACTTAGTCACTTAAAACTTACAAGCCTTTATGGCAGACTACAAACTGTAAGACTCAGCCAGACTTTGTATCATATACAAAGGAATCACATCAGTTGCTTCCTCTTTGCTGGATTCACGAAATTTGAGGCTTTTTGGAAATTTGGGTATCATGGAAGGAAGCATATTCAGGAGAAGTTGCTAGACCAAGCCAGAAATCAGTGGAGTTCCATAGTTTCCATGGAATTAACTTACTGATTTCCAGGAAAAGGGAGAATCCAGTTAGAGTGAAGTAGGGAAAGACCTAAGAGATATGGTGACACAGTGGTTAGAATGCAGTACTAAAGGTTACTTCTACTGACTGCCAGCAGTTTGGCAGTTCAGTTCTCACCAGCTCAAGGTTGACTTTTATCCTTCTAAGGTTGGTAAAAGGAGGACCCAGACTGTTGGGGGCAATATGCTGACTCTGTAAACCACTTAGAGAGGGCTGTAAAACTCTGTGAAGCAGTATATAAGTCTAAGTGCTATTGCTATTTCAAGACTGTTTTATTTCATAAATATAGGTTAATGTTTTTACCAGGAAACTTGCACTTTATAATTTTGCTCAGTATAGAGCAGACATGTCAAACACAAGGCCCGGGGGCTGGATCCGGCCCGCAAAGTGGTTTCATGCGGCCCGTGAAGCCATCCTGGAAACAGTGAGGGAACGGCCCCCACTGCCTTGGCCCTGGCCCAGAGACCCTCCTTCTGCCAGAGACCCTCTGATCTGTCCCACTCCTGCCCAGGCCCCCATAGGCACCCTTGATGCGAACGATGTAGAGCTGGCCATGCCCACCCAGTAGGCCATACGCACTCTAGCCACGCCCACCCAGTAGGCCACGCCCACCCTGGCCATACCCACCTGGCCCCTTGAGGGCAACCGCAATGCTGATGCGGCCCTCAATGAAATTGAGTTTGACACCCCTGGTATAGAGAATAAGTGTAATAAATCATTGTGATCTGAATGTTGCATTACAGTTGTTTTATTTCCAATACTGAATTGGTAGAGTCTTAAAGAGAGATTGCCAAGTAAGGCACTGCAGGGTATGAACTGGCAGCTCAAACCACCAGGCTGCTATTTAAAGCCAGGAAAGCAGGACCAGAATATGTAGACCTAGAAGTGGAAGATCCCAGTCTTTCATCCTATGGGCTCAGCCCTACAAGGTTTTTAAAACTTGTTTATGTTATGACTGAACAATGTGTACTAATACATTTACTATAATACCATCTTTTCTGGGTTTTTTTTTCTTCATTTCAGATGTTAATGAATGTGAGGTTGGGAATCACACTTGTAACGTGCAGCAAACATGTTTTAATTTCCAAGGAGGATTCAAATGCCTAGACCCAGTAAGATGCGAGGATCCTTATATCCGGATCAATGAAAAGTGGGTAAAATATTAATAGAAAAAATTAGGGCAATGATATTCTACAGGGAGCACATTATACAGTATAGATCTTGGTTATTTTTCAAATTGCACTTGCTATTTTTGGTTGCTAGCCCTGTTCAGTCTTGATTTTAGAATGTATTCCCCATTATTTTTGAGAGAAGAACTTAGTATGAAATTGACCAATTTTTTTATTTATTTCCCAAAGATATCAAGGCTTGCATAGCCACTTGTTAAGTGCATAGCCATTGTCAAACTCAGTTTCTTGCTGTGTTATATATAAAATAGCCAATAGCTAAAAATGCAGTTTTTATAGTATGCATGTCTTTCTAAAATAGCATTTTCAAATATACAAAATATTTGTCAGTACGGTTTGCAATTTATCATAGTTTCATTCTAAGCTCATTCTTTCACGTTTTCTCCTCTCAGAATGGAAATGTTCAATGATACAAAATAGTTCTTTATCCAGTCACCAGGTGGCAGGATACTCAGCTATTTACAACCAAAATAGAAGAAATGCTTATGAAATAATAACATTTATCATCTTTTCCTGCAATATATATATATACAATTGCCTTTAAAATTAATTAGAGATATTTCATAAGTATGTTGTTAATACATGCTTATTTCACACACTCTGTTAAAGGCCCTACAAGGCAAAGTCATCTCTAATCTCTTTTCAAAATTAAAAATGCAATGTCATATACATAATTAAACACCCAGAGAAACAAAAGAAATGGAAAATAACGTTTTAAAAATATTTCTTCAGACAATGATTTATGCCTGAATTTAGATTTATGAATTCAAACTATAAATATTTTGACAATAATTTATGCTCAAATAATTTGTGCATACCAAATTAAATAAATAAATAATGGAATAAACCTGATATAATTTTTTTTTACTTTCATTTTTTCCTATCATATGTATATATGGATCATATATACATAACATATATATATAACAAGGATCACCATCTTATTTTTGAAATGAAAACTAACCTTTTATGTTCTGCAATATGTTATTCATTATGTTTTTATATCATCCGCTGACCAAGCCTTTGAGAGGCGCGGTGGCTTAGTGATTTTATGGTGCTAGAGATGGTCTCTGCTCCAGCGGTTTGAATCCTAGCACTGTGTGGCAGGGTGAACTTCCATCACTTGCCTCAGCTTCTGTCCGCCTAGCTGCAATTTGTTATATGCAAGTAGATAAATCAGTACCATTTCGGTGGGGAGATTAGTTGGAACTCTGTACAGGAAGTCAGATTCCTGCCGGTTCTGAATCTTTCCAGTTGTGACACCATTTGCAAGGTGGTTCCAGGGAAGGGAGGGGCCACGGGTAACGCTGCAAGAAGAGCTGTTCCTCTTTCTTTCTGGTGCGAAGCCAGCTCACCTTTTTGTGGTGCACCATTGCAAGCGTGTCTCACAACAGAACTGGTAAATTGGTAGCCAAACAACTACCCTGCAATAGCATTGTGGTTTCCTGGATAATGTAACACAGTATGCTAATAACCACCACCACCACCAAATCTTTGGACTGTTTGCAAAATGTGTAGATCAATAAAATACAAAATATAATATTAAAACATCCAAACAGATACATTAAGATTTAACTATCTCAGCATAAAAATAGCACTCATGTATTTGCTGTTAAGCAACACAGAAAGTAGCATTCTTATTTGCTTGTAATAATTTGATTATAACAGCAAAAATACTAACAGGTATGAAGTTTTAGCTAACAATAACCATTCACCATAATGCACGTTATAATAAATATGTTAAGCTTTATTAAATAATGTTAATAATATCCCAGGTCCTTGTAAATCAATAAGTTGATAGATGGACAAAAAATGCCAAATCCCATCTAAACATTTGGCTGATTATGCAACCAGATAACAATAACAACAACAACAACAACAACAACAACAACAATAACAATAACAATAACAATAACAATAACAATAATAATAATAATAATAATAATAATAATAATAATAATAATAATAATACAAAGTCAAAATTGAGAAGACAGCAACAGAGAGTAAGTGCCGCCTATGCAAAGAAACCGAAGAAACAGTGGACCACCTGGTAAGCTGCTGCAAGAAGATCACACAGACTGACTACAAGCAGTGGCATGACAAAGTAGCAACAATGGTGCATTGGAAGATCTGCAAGAAAAATCATTTGCCTGTAAGCAAGAACTGGTGGGATCATAAAATAGAGAAAGTCATAGAAAATGATAAAGTTAAACTGTTCTGGGACTTCAGAATTCAAACAGACTAGCATCTGCAACATAACACTCCGGACTTAACAATTGTCGATAAGAAAGACAAAAAAGTCTGGATAGTGGACGTGGCAGTGCCTGGAGACAGCAGAATAGATGAGAAAGAACTGGAGAAGATTACAAAATACAAAGACCTACAAAGAGAAATAGAAAGACTGTGGCAAAGGCAAGCAAGGGTAGTACCAATAGTAATAGGCACCTTGGGTGCAATCCCAAAACAACTGGAGCACCACTTGAACACCATTGGCATTGACAAATTCGCCATTAGTCAATTGCAAAAGGCGGCCTTACTAGGAACTGCTTCCATCCTCTGACCATATCTGTAATACCATCAAACATCCACATTTGCCTATCCCAGGTCCTTCGTAAGCACTCAATAGATAGACAAAAATGCCAAATCCAGTCTGAACATCTGGCTGACTGTGCGATGATTAATAATAATAATAATAACAACAATAACAATAGCAATACTTTTGTTTTGGCAGTCATTGTATATGTCCAACTGAAAACCCTAGCTGCAGAGACCAGCCATTCACCATCTTGTACAGAGACATGGATGTATCAGGACGTACTGTGCCCTCCGATGTATTTCAGATGCAAGCAACTTCTCGCTACCCTGGGGCTTACTACATCTTTCAGATTAAATCAGGAAATGAAGGCAGAGAATTCTACATGCGGGTGAGTGAGATTTACAAATAGACTTTTTCATTATCTTCTTTTTAAAATAATCTGTATTATTTTAAGAGGTTTTTTAAGTTTACATCTTAAAATTTTAAAAATTCTTAAAATTATACTTTTGAAAATTTCTATAACTTAAACTTTGTTTTGTGAATTGGTGCTTATTCACTCAGCACTACTATACCCATACACTGTATTGTTTAAATCATCATTATCACTATGATGCTATACAATGATAATATGTTTACTAGCCTGTCTTATACATTTGCTTACATTGCCTGTCTGAACAGTAAAATCATCACAAAAATACAGTATTCATTTTATAAAGAATGCTAGATGAGTGCCATTATTTGAGATAAAGAAAAAAGCAGTTTCAGACATTGACAGACAGTGTAGTCTCCATGTAGCAAGTACTGGAGCAAACATGGAAGTTATCTCCACAAAAACCTGTTTGTGACTTTTTCAGGGGGCTATATGCTAACTGGGAAAAAGGCGTTAGTAATCGTTTTATTTTTGAGCACTGTAGAATAGGCAGTGAGGCAGAAGAGAGAACTTTAATTCACTCCAGAACTTGACGCAGTGAATTACTTACTTATTTATTTATTTATTTATTTATTTATTTATTTATTTATTATATTTTTATACCGCCCTTCTCCCGAAGGACTCAGGGCGGTGTACAGGGCAATAAATACAAAACAGGATACAAAAGTTAAAAGCGACTAAATAAATGCCAAAGGTTAAAACAATAATTAAAAACGTATTTAGAACCCCAACCCTAACCCGTCAGACCAGGTCAGACTGCTCAAATAGATACGTTTTTAGATCACGCCGGAAGGAGCAAAGGTCGGGGGCCGTCCGGAGCTCAACCGGCAAGTGGTTCCATAGGTCTGGCGCGCCCACAGAGAACGCTCTCCCCCTGGGGGCCACCAATCGACATTCTTTGATCGGGGGCACCCTGAGGAGGCCCTCTCTGTGGGAGCGCACTGGACGGAGGGAAGTTGACGCCGGCCGCAGGTGTTGCCGTAGGTAATCCGGACCCATGCCATGTAGGGCTTTGTAAGTCATTACTAACACCTTGAATCTTCTCCCCAAGAAGACTTCATGAAGGGCTAGATGGGAATGCAATTTTAGAGCAGCCTTACTCCGGATTTAAGTGGCCTATGATAAAGCAGTTTCTGCCCTCTCAAACACTTCCATCAGTGGAAAGAAGGAAGAAGCAAGGGGAACAATTCAGACACCTATTTCTTTGAAAGTAAATTTCTACAATCTCTGAAAACTAAGACTGGCTCTATTGTTTCTAGTGGTTGCAGCTACTGGGAACCAAATCAGGTGAAAAATCGATTGTTTAAATAATCAGTTATTAAATAAATATGATCCTCCCTCCTATGTCTTTTGATCTCGGCCTCTTTTCTTTTGAGCTATTTCCCCAATCTGCTCCATAAGGCAGGAAATATCCATGCTATTTGCTACTCCAACTCTTGCAGAACATTAGCAGCAGTCAAAAAATAAAGTCAATCCAAAAACGCAATCAGAAAAAGCAGCAGTCAATAGCCCTTCGCATTCACACAGTATTTATCCAATACTAGATACACAGAAGTGAAATGGCGACTTGTTTTCAGTGCAAACTGCTGGTGCAGGGCTCAGTTCGGATTCAGACCACTCTCCCCCAACCAATACATTCTAGATCAGCCCCATCACCACGCTCTGGTTTGGCAAGATTTGGTGTGTTTTCCGTAGTGATTATGACCATAGTCTTGAGTCACCAACAAAAATAAATCTTATACAACAGAGCCATGATTTTGTTACATATATTTAAGAAGACAGCTTTTGGCCACATGCTATGCTTGAAGTACTTCAACATCTTTCCTTGGCTTTCTCCACACAGCAAACTGGACCTATCAGTGCCACGCTTGTGATGACTCGTCCTCTGAAGGGGCCACGTGACATTGTGTTGGACCTGGAGATGGTCACTGTTAACACTGTCATCAATTTCAGAGGAAGTTCTGTCATTCGACTGAGGATTTATGTATCACAATATCCATTCTAAACCTAGACTGGCATTGCTTTCTTTAAAACTACCATAGCAGCAGCTGAAAAAGGAGCCTTTTCTGCCCAAACTTTTTTCCTCAGAAGTCAATTCTTCCAACAATTCAACTTGAAATTAATATTCAAACATGTCACAATGGTTCATGTTAACAATAACTGGACAGTACTTCTTGTGGTTTAAAGGCACCTGAGCTTTGTATTATCAGTGGATTCTACAGAGTTATTTTATTTTATTTTGCTCGTGAGTGTTTAGATACTTTGGTCTTGCTTTCCAAACTTTTTCTAAAGTGTGATTAAAAGCTTTAAAAACTGTGAAGATTTTCACTGTAATGGCAATGCTGTTTAGCCAAAACACTAGAGAAACTGGGAAAAGTTGACTTCTACTGTTCTGTTTTCTAAAAACGAAAGAAAAACAAGTAAAAAAAAATGCTTGTGGGACCAGGAAAGCATCAGCTACTCTCTCTCTCAAAAAAAATAATCTTTATGGAATAATCTTACATTCCAAACCCTGGGTTTGATTCAGGGAGAATAATTCTTTATTGGCTTTCTTTTATACTTTCCCCCTTTATTTCCAGGCCATGGAATTGACTGCCTGGAGATCTTAACTAGAATCCAAACCAACCACAGCTATAAACACTTGCTTAAGAGAACTTTGCACTTATACATCTTGTATATACCCATTTACACCCTAGGCAACCTGTTCTTAAAATAGACATAATTTTCAAAAACAGCTTTTTGAAACAACATAGATGGCATGTCAAACTTTATGCTCAACTTTAAAATATTTTTTTAAAAAGTCATTTCAGGCACAAGAAAACAGGCACACATAAAATAATTCTTTGGATGTTGGCCATTACGGATAGTATGCATGTAATTTAATGACATACTTTAAAATATTTACTCAAAAAGAGGCCATTATCTTTTCATTATCTATTCCAGGCCCATTTCCTTAATAGTCACAAAGCAGCCTACTGCTGTGTAATGATAGTTCAATACGAAATCAGCAGAAAAAAATCCACACATATAGGTCATTTTAGCAACTCCAACAGAACCATTTTTATTCTTAATTTTATTATGCTTATTTTATATTACTCCTTTTTTTCTGCATAGGAAAAACATGCATCTGCAATTCAAGAAATACCCAGGCTAGTAATTAGGATGGCTCAATAAGAGAGTATATAAGTTTCTAGCTTAGTTCCCAGTGTTTCCAGTTAAAGACCTCAGGAAGCAGAATGGGAATATCTAATGCCTTAAAGAACCGTGACAAGTAACCGCATCCATTAAATTGGCTAGTGGTTTAACCTTGAAAAAGGTAGTTTTTTCTGCATATTAAAAAACTAGATGTACTGTATTCAGTGACATATGTTCTAAATACAGATTGTTGATTAACAACCACTCATTCAGCAACAGTTTTAAGTTATGATAGTTCTGAATGAGGCAAATTACAGTTGATCCTCAAAGTTGCAGCTGTCGTGGCATCTCTGGGGGTGACAGGATCACAATTTGGGTGTTTGGCATGGGAGTGCAGTGGTTAGAATGCAGTATTCCAGGCTAACTCTACCCACAGCCTGGAGTTCGATTCTGATGGGCTTGATCCTTCAGTAAAAAAAAGGACCCAGATTGTTGGGGGCAATATGCTGACTCTGTAGACCACTTAGAAAGGGCCATAAGGCATTATGAAGTGCTATATAAGTCTAAGTGCTATTGCTATTGCTTGGCAACCAGCTTGCAATTATGACACTACAGTGTCCTGCAGGCATGTGATTGCCATTTGCAATCTTATTGCTGGTTTCTGGCAAGCAAAGTCAATAGGGAAACCAGCAGGTCACAAATGGTGATCATGTGACATCAAAGCTAACAGGATTTGCCTAATGACCTAAAATGGAAATGCCAGATGACACAGTTTATAACCGTGTTGCTTAGTGATAGGGCTCCTTGTCCCAATTACTGTTGTTACCAAACATCTACCTGTAGGCATTATATTAAAACATAGAGTTAGTCCTGGACTTATGACCACAGTTGGACCAGAATTTCCATTCTAAATTGGTGCAGTTATAAAACAGTCATCACATGACTGAAACCGATTTTATGATCATTTTTATCATGGTCATTAAGTGAATGGTATTCCAATACATGAATTACTTCATACTTTTACTATATTATGAACATTTTTAAGATTTCCACTATTAGATAAAATCACATAAGATTAAGGAAACATGAACTAGCTATGCTGAATCTGATTTCTCAATGCATATTCAAAATAATCTATGTGGTCCAAATTTCAACAGAAGATCAGTAAGGATTTGATTTTTAAAAAGCTGATTGCACTGTCCTGGGACTTGAGATCATAGTTGTGACTGCACTTCCACATATATTTGGGGAACATTTATTTATGGGAGTAAAAATCAAAACAAATCATAGTAGCAACGAACATAGTTCTGTCATTTGCAGAAGATACATTTTTTAAAATTGCTTTCCTGCACATATGCTTTGTAATAGTTTCAATAAGTCAAACAATACACTGATTTTTTTTAAAATGTATTTTTATTTTTAATTGTTTTATTTTTTTCCACTGGTTTCACCAGTTTTCTTGGAACAAAAATATATTGTTCAGAACTAAAGTGTGAACATACAAGTTCACTAAAGGGACTATATTTTTCTGAATGTTCTGATCATTTAAGAGGCTCTATTCCTAGTCCAGTTGTGCTTAATTTGTAAGTTGTTTAAACTTTGTTCAAAGTAAAAAAAAAAGATGTGCAGATTTTTTAAAAAAGGGAAAATATATTTGGCAATATATCTATGTTTGGACTCTTAAATCAGCAGCAAACCTTGGATGACTTCTTCTGTATAATTATAATTACTTCAGACTATATGAAGACCATGAGTAGCTTCCTTTCCAGTTCAAGGAATGACCTGGCTTGAGTGCATTTATTTCTTTTTACAGTTCCACAAACTTCTTCCAAAGGTTTACTGTTGCTCATGCACATAATGCTGAACTATCTTTTTGCTTATGTCCAAAACAGGTATTTTACACATCCATGTGGAAAAAAATATGTGATGGTTATTTGATTGTCCATTTTCTGGAGGACTATTGTACTATCAACTAATAACGTGGCTTTTCTCCCTGACAATCGAATGACCATCCACTAGTGCTTTACTGAAATGATTTTGTTTCCTGCTCCAGCTCAGTCACAAAAGAAGATTTCCCCCACCCCACCCCAGTGCATTATATGGTGAGGCAATGCAATTGCGTCAGTGCTGCTTGGACACAAAGGGTTAGAAATACTTTTTCTTTGCTGTATAAAAAGCCAGTATTAATGGTGAAATACTTTTATGAAAAATGTGCTGAGGAAATTATTAACCGGTGAAAACCCTGCTGAAATATATGGAAATTATTAAGTAAATAAACTATGCCTGAAGACATAATTTTGCTTCTGGGTGGTTCTCACGCATTACGGTGGGTTTCCAGCAGTTTTTTTCAGCAGATTGTGCTGCTTGGCTACTATTGTAGAGATCAAATGTAAATTCTTCCTTCTTTGCTGCCAAATGTTTCTTTTCATTTTATTATTAATTGATTATTTTATTTGGAAAAAAAATAATGTTAGCAAGTCATAATTTGTTACTTTTCCATATGTTGCTGAGGTTAAATACATTATGCAAACCAGCAAACTGAGTCAGTTTTGGGTTTTTTAAAACAATTATTGTTTTGTCCTGCCTTTATTACTTTTTTTAAAAAAATTATAGACAGGATAAATAACTCAAGTCAGCAAACACACCTTAGGTTGGGCTAAGAGAGATTGGCCAAAGCCACCCAGTTGAATCACACAGAGATAGGAAAAAGATAGTTTTATCTTTAAATATGAATGATTAATTATATGTTTCCCAGCTTGAGCAATTTATAAAAATAATTGTAAAAACAATAAAAGCAGAGTAAAATAAATAGTATTATAATCAGACAGTTAAACCAGTATTTTTCCATCATCCACTCTTGTTTCAGCCATAAAGTAATCAGAATCCAGGAGTGATTTATTGCTATCTGTACTAGTATTACAAATTTAATCCTTTTCCTCCCAAGCCACCATTATATGTCTCTACAGCAGACAGCTATTTCTAATTCTCCTTTTTATCTCCTGTAGAGTTAAGTAAATACATTAATTACACTTGGTTGGCAATCTCTCAGACCATTGTCCTCAATTTTCTTCCTTTGGTACAGATTACCATTTCCTTTCTCTACTACTTTATGGTATTCAGGCAACTCTGCTACTCTTCAGCCCAGGAAGAGTAGGAACAAACAAGCCTTCAGCAGGTCCAGATCCTACTCCAGCATGACTCTCAGTCATCTTTTGTCCTCTCTCATTGTCCTTTCGCTAACCAGTTTAGTCACATTTACTTCTTGCCTGCCTTTTATAACAACTGCTGTCATAAAACTCGTTAGTTTATTAGACTATTATAATAAAGTGTAGATCTGATGAAAGAATGGGAGATAGTCCTGCTGCAGTCGTCACATATTGAATGAATGCAATCCATACACATTAACAGGTAACAACATGGTTTGTCGGTCTGATAAACATTAATTGGCTAGATCCCAACATGCTAAATCACAAATTGTAGATTACAAAGCATTGCTTTCCATGTTGAATGAACTAGGACTGAATGTTACTCATATTATTTCATCTTTGTTTATTCATGCTGGAATGCATCTGCTGTTCCTCCATGTTCTTCCTAAGAAAAGGGAATCTGTTCATTAGTGTTAAGTACTCCTAAGCGCTAAATGAACAGTAGAATTAATTGGAGAGATTAAGTCCTGATAAAGTACCCCAAATATCTACAGACAAAAGCAATGTTAAACTAAATTAATTATGACAATTATATAAGTCTAGTTGAATATATTATTACTGTAGCATAGCCTTTTGTAAACGAGCTTGCTTGAACTTCAGATGTACGTTCCCTTTTCTGAATCTGTCTCCAATTAACTCTGTAATTTGTGTTATGTATGAATTGAAAATTTTTTATAGCTGCTTCTACATTCCATGCAGCCTTTCCCTTAGACCCTAGGACCCTCTTCCCTATTTCCTCATTCTTGTTCACTTAATTATATTGTAACCCTATTGCTACTGCCCTATTTATGGTTTGTTGCAGATCCAGATGTTTAGTCTGGATTTGGCATCTTTATCTACCTATCAAATCTTTCCCAAGGACATAAGATGTTGTTTAAAGATGTTAAATGACAGCTATAGATTGGTATCTTGGTGTATTAATTTAGTCACAATTAACCTGAATTAATACTGCTTATCTGGGATTAAGCTCTATTTACCATAGTAGGATTTCCATCAGAATGAGCACAGAATTTACTAACAGTATCTACGGATACAACTTACTACAGGATGAATGGTTTATAAAAAGTCCACTGAATACATGAGACTTGCTTTTCAGGAACTTCAGGATTTAAGTTTCTTGATCAAGTCATTTAGTTTGTATTATGTCCTCTGGTCATTCAGGCTTGAAGTACGGTAATCTTTAATAACCTAATGCAGTCTATAGATTAAGAAATTCAGAGTTTGAAGATTATAAATTCAAAGCACATTTTCTGGAATTTTCTATCCATTAGTTACTTCATATTTTTTCAGATTGTATTGTACTTATACAGGAAAATATTTCCAGTTGATCTATATGGCAGATTTTTCTGACTATTTTTCTCCATTGGAATGTTCTTCTATAAAGTTTTATTAGGGTATATTTGGAATGTAGTTTAGCTTCTAACTTAGCCTTCCTCAATCTTCCAGACAGGGTTATTGTGGCGAAAATAGGAGGCGAAAAATGTGTTGAATAAGCCTTGAGTTATTTGTAAAAATAATAAAGGTGGGATACAAATAAATATATAAATAATAATATATTCGATAAAAACAATTTCTCGCCAGAATAATTCTGGGAGTTGCAATCAAACACATCTGAAGTGGTTCTAGTTGAAGAAGGTTGATCTAACCATACTTCCTTTGTCTAAATCAAAGATGGGCAGATGTTTGGTATATTCAGAGTACCGGTATTTAGAGAATTTGGGGCACAAATGGCCACAATGAATGCACTAATAATACAATCTGGGTACAGCAATATTCCCATACATGAATGGGGCTAGGACGGGAGATTATAATGTAAAGCCTCTTTTTTTGTGTAGAAAGCCATATTGCAGATTTTCAGCAACTCTACTGGTAGCATCCCATCTATATTTATACACATGCATATTTCCCAAAATCTCTTTAAATGACTGCTTCTTCATTTGTCCTAAGCTTCTTATCAATAGTGATACTGCCCTTACCTGGGTTCCATTCTGCACTATTTCCCTTGTTCCAAGCAATACTTTTCACTGTGTCTCTGATCATCATATGGATAAATCCATGAGTTGTTAACCAAGTTATCAGTGCCACAAGATTGCCTAACTCTTTGTCTGTCCTGTCCCAAAGAGAGATCACTTGCTCAGACAGGATTAGTTTTATGGAATGTTTGATTTTGGCAACCATTTTCAATGAAGTATCAACCCTGCTGAATTTCCATATTGCCT
Source organism: Vipera berus (assembly GCF_964194415.1). Classification (NCBI taxonomy): domain Eukaryota; kingdom Metazoa; phylum Chordata; class Lepidosauria; order Squamata; family Viperidae; genus Vipera; species Vipera berus. Next base: position 42,951,977 of record NC_138202.1, read on the forward strand.
GTGTACAAGTCTAACTCATGCGAATAGGCATTGACCCTCATAACTATGCTAAATCAGTACTATGAGGACATGTTGGTGTCAGAATGTGGAAGAGTGTAGAGAGAATGTGGAATGCAAAGATCAAAAAGATTTTTTGTTACTTGAGGAATTACATTTTAGCTATTATTTGCTAAAAAGTACACTGACAATAGCTTTAGAAAAATATGTGGGAAAATTAGATAAAGGCTTGTAGCCCTCAGTGCTTCAGAACTTTCTCCAGGACATGTTAAGATTTATTTATTTATTTACTAGATTTCTATCTAATCTTTATTTTGTGGAACTCAAGGTAGCATGGTATGAAATTCTCTCCCATTTTCCCCACAATAATTACACTGTGGTGGACTGATGGAAAGGCCCTAGCCCAAAATCGTAACATCTGGCTCCCATGCATATGGGAGGACTAGAACTCATGGTCTCCCAGTCTCTGAGCCATTACTTTATGCATTAAATATGCCAAATTGGGTCTCAATATATTAACATAGTCTTTACAAAATAATAACTATTTATAAACAGTTGTCACAAGTTGCTAAATTAAATACTCAAAAGTATAATGAGACATGGAATATGCAACTGGAACATCCAATTAATAAATACCAATGAAAGGCCACTAGCACTTATCCTTCATATTTCTATTGATTTAACATTACAATTAATTCAACAAATATTATTGAATTACATGCTTTATATGATACTGTATGGTGATGTGCTACAGTGGCTCCTTTTGGGGAAGTTATTTCACATATTAATTTTATTTTGGAGCATACACAGTAATTTTTGTAGATGCTCATAGTTTTTGATTATGAGAATTTCTATGCAACTTCATTCAAATGACACTAAGTACCATATAAAGATCAACAATAAATAGCAATATAACAATGCATCAAAAATTAAATTGTAATTCCCTGTCATTAATATATTATACACAACACCTTCTTTCTCTTATAACCAGGAAAAACAGTGACATTTCCAGAAAATTCCTATGGCTCCTGTTAATATTGGAAAGAATTCCAGAAGCTATACTATTCATACTTTATCTAATATTGTTGTTGTTAGCTGCGAAGTCGTGTCCGACCCATCGCAATTCCATGGACGTTCCTCCAGGCCTTCCTGTCCTCTACCATCTTCTGGAGTCCATTTAAGCTCACGCCTACTGCTTCAGTGACTCCATCCAGCCACCTCATTCTCTGTCGTCCCCTTCTTCTATTGCCCTCAATCTTTCCCAGCATTAGGCTCTTCTTCAGTGAGTCCTTCCTTCTCATTAGGTGGCCAAAGTATTTGAGTTTCGACTTCAGGATCTGGCCTTCAGGATCTGGCCTTCTAAAGAGCAGTCAGGGTTGATCTCCTCTAGGACTGACCGGTTATACTATATATATATATATATATATATATATATATATATATATATATATATATACCCCGTATATATATATACCCCGTATATATATATATACCGTATATATATATATATATATATATATATATATATATATATATATATATATATATATATATATATATATATATATATATATGTTTTCTGAGGTTTTCGCGGGTGTTCGTATGTGGATCTTTGGTTATTCGGGTTTTTCCCCGCGTAGAACTAAAGGAAGCAGAAGCCACCAGCCTGATGATGACGGATGGGATTCCGTCGAAACGTCGCTCCTACACCTTTAGTTCTACGCGGGGAAAAACCCGAATAACCAAAGATCCATATATATATACATATATACATATATATATATATAAAAATCTGTTTGGTACTCATTGTTTTTGGTACTCATCCACGATGAGTACTAAGGTACCACTGTACCTGCTCTACATTGAATGTTATCCTTCCCATTATATATGATAATGTTACAAAGCCCTTCATAGGTAATTATCTATTTCCTTCCCGGTTCATATAAAACTATCAGTTGAAACACATCATCTGGGTACACTAGTTTGTTGGAACAGGTACAGGTACTGGTAAATAAATAGCTAGAACATATGAAGGGCTGAAAATGAGAAGTCAATTAAGTGCTTAAAGATGCATGCCACAGAATTGCTTTCTGATTTTGATGGAGGGAATATTTCAACTTCCCCTGTCAGTTTGCATATGGCAGGCATGCACTGAAAGTCAAGTTGATCTCTAAGCTGCTATGAAAAAATGCCTTCTCATGCCTGAGAATAAAAATAAGGCATTAATGGCCAAGCATCAGAATAATTGCAACAGAAAGACACCTCCAGGCAATAGGATGTTGGCAGATTTGAAAAGGCACAGCAAAGTAGCAAAGTAGCAGAGGAGCAAAGTAGCTAAGCCAGGAGGAGCAAAGTAGCCCTTGCTGATTGGACCCTCTTTGCTTTTAAACTGCCAGAGGCTTCTGGGAAAAGCTACAATACTGTGAGTTAAGAAGGTGGGTGGAGGAGCAAAGTAACTAAGCCCTTGCTGATTGGACCCTCTGCTTTTAAACTGCCAGAGGCTGCTGGGAAAAGCTACAATACTGTGAGTTAAGAAGAAGGTGTCTGAAGGAGCAAAGTAGTGGCCCACGTGCCTAACAGCGTGCAAATCTTATAGCTAAAAATAAAAAATAGTGGTACATTCAGGGCAAGTGCATCTGAGATTCCTTTCATCTCAGCATGTCTGGCCCTTCTACTCTACTGAGCCTCCGCGCTATCAGCCCCCTCTACCGCAAAGATCCTTCAGAAGTGCAGTGTGGACAACCGTGGGATCTGGCAGGGTGAGAGCTGTGAACCATAAACCCAAAGCTTTCACTGAGTCCCTGCATAACAGATACAGTGCTCTTGCTGACCTTAACAGGGACATTAACAAACAGGTCAAGGTAGTTGTGATGATAACTCAAATAAACAGGGGACCATGGTCCAAGATGAACTTGTTTTTGACAGGGAGAAGTGTGAATCAGGTATTACACATCAGTCACGCAAGAAGAGAAAGGTACACAAAAAGAGAAGCCACCTTCTGGTTAGTGATTCAATTATAAGGGATGTAAATTTAGGAAAGGATACAGAGGTTTCAAAAGAGGTCAGATGTCTTCCAGGTGCTACTGCCAGTAGGGACAAGAAGCGTATTTTCAAAATAGTCAACAATGACAGCAATGACTGTAATGTGGATGCTATTGTACATCTTGGCACTAACGATCTGTCCCAAAAGGATGTACTCTGTGTGCAGAATGATTTCCAGAGCTTGGGGTAGGAACTCAGCAGAATAGGCTGTAGGTTCACTTTTTCAGAGGTCTTACCAGTGTATAAGGAGCAAAATGGAAAAGGCCAGCGTATAGCAGAATTCAATATGTGGCTAAAGGAGTGGTGTACAGGAGAAGGCTTTGGTTATATTAGTCATGATGTCTGTAGCTGGTCCAATGAAAAAATGTACAAAAGAGATGGTCTGCATCCATCCAAGAAAGGGACTGAGTTACTTGGCAATAAATTCACAGCTTTTCTGGAGGAATATTTAAACTAAACAACAGGGACAGTGAGTTAATTGATACAGAACATCCCTGTCCCCGGCAATCTAAGAAAATAGGGGAACTCAGGCACCACACAAGCTATGTAGCAAGTAAACACAGGGTCAGTCATAAAGGACTTAAATGTCTATACACCAATGCGCAGAATATGAACAGTAAGCAGGGTGAACTAGAAATTCAGGTAAATGAGGGCGGATATGATATTGTTGCCATTACGGAAACATGTTGGGACAAAACCCACAAATAGAACACACAGCTAGAGGGATTTAAATTATTTAAAAGAAACAGACCAAACAAAAGAGGAGGTGGAGTTGCTCTATATATAAGAAATAACTTTATCTCTACAGAAATAGAGCACAACAATGATGAAAACTGTAAACTTGAATGCATTTGGGTCAATATAAAAGGGGAAAAATGATATTGCCATAGGTGTGTACTATAGGCTGCCCAACCAGAGGAAATAGATGAACTTTTTGCTAGTCAGCTAACTAAGGTATGTAGGAAGCACATCACAATAGTTATGGGGGACTTTAATTACCCTGATATCAACTGGGAGACAAACTGTGCACCAAGTGGAAGATCAAATAGATTCCTGACAAACCTAGCAGACAACTTTCTCTCCCAAAAAGTAGAGACGGGAACTAGGGGATTAGCCATATTGGATTTAATTCTCACTAACAGAGATGAAATGATAGAAGGTGTCAAAGTCACAGGAACCTTGGGGAGAAGTGATCATGCAATATTGGAATTCAACATTATGGAAGCACAAGCAATAGAACACAGTCAAACTAGAGCCTTGGACTTTAAAAGAGCTAATTTCAATAAACTTAGAGAGACCTTGGGAAGAATTCCATGGATGAGAATCCTAAAGGGGAAAATAACTCAAGAAGCTTGGGAAATTTTGAAAAGTGAGATAATAAAGGCCCAGTGTAGCACAATACCAACAAAGAAGAAAAATAACAGCTCTCAAAAGAAACCAGCATGGCTGCATAAAGAACTCTCTGATAAATTGAAAGATAAAAAGGACAACTATAAGAAGTGGAAAGAGGGGCACATAACTAAGGCAGAATATCAGCAAATAGCCCGTGCCTGCAAAGATGAAGTGAGGGAAGATAAGGCTCAAAATGAACTAAGGCTTGCGACCAAAAAAAAAGCTTCTTTCAACATGTAAAAAACAAGAAAAAAGTTAAGGAAATGATTGGTCCATTAGTGGGGGAAAGTGGCAAGAAGGTGACAAGCAACAGGGAGAAAGCAGAATTATTTAACTCATTTTTGCATCTGTCTTTACACAAAGGGAAAAAAACAGTCCAACCTACCAAAAACAGTGCCATAAAAAACAGAATAGAAACGCAAGTTGAGATAGGCAAGAAAATGGTAAGTGAGCAGCGATGGATACCACGAAGCCTCCTCCCAGAAGGTAACAAGGAAAACAGGTGGTGAAGAGGATGTGTAGTGTCCCAGATAATCTTACGGATCCTGTTCAAACAACACTTCTGTGCTATGTCCTGGATGGAGGGGAGGGAACTGCCAATGATCTTTTCAGCCATCCTAACCACTCTCTGCACCACCTTCCTGTCTGAAGCAGTGATGCTTCCAAACCAGACTGTGATGCTGTATGACAGGATGTTCTCGAGCACTAGAGCACACAACACAAAAAGAAATAATGATTCCAGGTAACAGGAAAATGGAAAAAAAACACAATATAATCCTATAAATTAAATCAGAAAGTTTTTTAAAAAAGAAATATTTCTTAAAAAAAAGAGATCTATTTCTCTATATATTTACTATGATAGATAACATACTATTAATCTGCAGAATTTCATATAATAATAATAATAATAATAATAATAATAATAATAATAATAATAATAATAATAATAAGTTGGAAGTTAGCAGTTCATTTAGTGACTGTTCAGTTACAACAGCATAGCAAAGTGATTTGTGACCATTTTTCAACAACAACAACAATAATAATAATACCTGAACAAACTGACCAACAAACTGACCAACCAGCAGAAGAAGCCACCACACAGGATGAAGATTCCCCTGTGCAACAACTCGAAAGTGTAGAGCTAAGTAATCTAGCAAAAGTGCTGAAAGAAAAGATTGAAAACCACATCAAAGAAAACACAGAAAGAAAAAGACTGCCTGCCATCCATGAAGTGCATAGCAAATGAGTGAAAGATCTACTAAATGCTGTGAACAACATTTTAACTTCTATCCCATCCAGCACACTGTATGAAACAAACCAACTAATGTACAGTACAGCCGCCGTTATAACTGCAGAATTGGGTTATAAAATGCCAAAAAAGAAACCCACTGGAACACCAAAGTGGAAAATTCGACTTGGAAATAAAACAAGAAAACTACGAGGAGATGTCAGCAAATTGAAATACTTGAAAGAAGGAAAACTAAAGAACGAAAAGCTGAAAAATAGTTTACACAAAAAATATAACCTGGAGGAAACAACAATAACAGAAATCATGGAAAACCTAAAACTGCGTGTAATAGCAACAGCAAAGAAAATTGAAAGATATGAAGGACGAATAAAACAATATTGTGAAAATGTCCAGTTCAGAAGAAACCAGCACCTCTTCTATCGGTCACTTGATGAAAATAAAGTCCAAACTACTGTTCAACCATGTAAAGAAAAAACCTTAAACTTTTGGAAAGAACTGTGGGAAAACCCAGTGGAACATAATAAAACTGCCTCCTGGATCAAAGATATCCAAAAACAAGCAACACAAAACAAAATGGAGAATATTGTAATAACCACTGATATGGTTACAAAACAAGTAAAGAAGGTCAAGAACTGGAATGCACCTGGCCTGGATGAGCTGCATGGACACTGGTTGAAACACCTTACCAGCCTCCATCACCGCATGGCCACTCAGTTTGATGAAATACTTCAAAATGCCACAAGTGAAGAACGGTTAACAGCTGGTCGAACATACCTGATAATGAAAGACCCTGAAAAGAGCACAGAACCAAGCAACTACCGCCCAATTACTTGTCTGCCAACAACATTCAAACTTTTTACAAGAACACTGGCAAATTCAGTATTCAATCATCTGATGGAAAACAATTTGTATCCAGCAGAACCAGTGCTTTTTTTGCAAAAGAAAAAGGTGCCGGAACTCACACATGTCATACAACCCACCTTGCCTACCCTACAAGGTTCCATCCAAAAAAGGTGCCGGAACTCCGTTCTGAGCGTTCTATGAGAAAAAAAGCCCTGAGCAGAACAAAAAGGAAATTATAAAAAATCAAGAGGAACAAGAGATCAGCTGCCCATTGACAAAATGTTACTTAAAAATGCAAAATGACGAAAAACAAATTTAAATATGGCGTGGATTGATTACAAGAAAGCATTTGACTCATTACCCCACAATTGGATTAATGCATGTCTGGAAAACTTTGGAATGAGCAAAAACATCTATACATTTTTAAAGCAAATATGCAAAAATGGAAAACAGTTCTAACAGCAAATGAGGAGAACATTGGTGAAATCAACACCAGACGAGGAATCTTCCAAGGGGACTCACTTTCACCACTACTGTTCAACTTCGCATTAATTCCATTGACAATAATATTATGAAACACAAAACTGAGATACCACATCTCAAGCCAGCATGGCAAGATAAACCATCTACTATACATGGATGTGGTAGAGGACAGGAAGGCCTGGAGGAACATTGTCCATAGGGTCGTGATGGGTCGGACATGACTTTGCAACTAACAACAACAACAATACATGGATGACTTAAAACTGTATGCGAAAAGCCACACTGAACTTGAATCAATAATCAATGCAGTTCAACTGTTTAGCAGTGACATCAGAATGGACTTTGGACTTGGAAAATGTGCTATATTATCCATGCAATGAGGAAAAGTGGGAAAAATAGAAGGAATAGAACTGGGAAACGGAAGTATTATGAAAGCACTAGCAAAGGATGATGATTACAAATACCTAGGCATATTGGAAGCAGATAACATCTTGAATGGAAAAGTCAAAGAGTCAACACAAAAGGAATACATCAGAAGAGTCCACAAAATACTAAAATCAAAGCTGAATGCTGGAAATATAATTAAAGCCATTAATACATGGGCAGTCTGTGAGGCTGTGAAAACAGAGAGCATTATCAAAATAACAGAAACAAAGGCTGAATATAAGGAAAAACGGCTGGATGATAGATTAAATAGATGGAAAACCAAAGCTTTGCATGGACAACATTTGAAAAACATTGAAGGAAAATGTGACAACAACTTGACATGGGCATGGCTTAAGATGAGAACCATCAAGAAACAGAAGGCTTAATACTGGCTGCTCAAGAACAAGCACTACAAACTAATGCCATGAAAGCAAAGATACAAAAATCTACTGACAATCCAAATTGCCGACTTTGCAATAACAAAGCTGAAACTGTTTCACATTTAATATGTGAGTGCAGCAAAATTGCGCAAACTGATTACAAAGCTAGACATGACCAAGTTGCTAAACTAATCCACTGGGCATTGTGTAAAAAATACGACTTGCCCGTGACCGAAAAGCCATGGGAACATAGGGTAGAAAAGGTTGTCAAAAATGAGAGGGTAAAGATCTTGTGGGACTTATGAATACAGACAGATCACCATTTGGAACACAACACGCCAGATATCACAGTTGTAGAGAACCGAAGCGTACAGCTGATTGATATCACTGTACCAGGAGATGCCAGAGTCGAAGAAAAAGAACTGGAAAAAATTACGAAATACCGGGACCTGGCCATCGAAACTGCACGATTATGGATGAAACGTGTAACAGTGATACCCATTGTCATCGGGGCACTGGGAACTATGTCCAAAAACCTTACAAAACACATCAAGAAATTGTAACTACCTGCAATAACTCCAGCAAAGCTACAAAAAACTGCGCTACTCGGAACATCTTACATTTTAAGGAGATACCTGGTTGATACCTAGGATGCTGGCAGCAGCCCGTGTCAACCATTAGTGCCAGTCAATTTGAGAGTTCAGTTGACTGAGTTTCATGTTTTATGAATAAAGGTTTTATAATAATAATAATCTGCAAGAAATATCATTTCCCTGTAAGCAAGAACTGGTGGGATCATAAAATAGAGAAAGTCATAGAAAATGATAAAGTTAAACTGCTCTGGGACTTCAGAATTCAAACAGAAAAGCACCTGCAACATAACACCCCAGACTTAACTATTGTCGATAAGAAAGACAAAAAAGTCTGGATAGTGGACGTGGCAGTGCCTGGAGACAGCAGAATAGATGAGAAAGAACTGGAGAAGATAACAAAATACAAAGACCTACAAATAGAATAGAAAGACTGTGGCAAAGGCAAGCAAGGGTAGTACCAATAGTAATAGGCACCTTGGGTGCAATCCCAAAACAACTAGAGCACCACTTGAACACCATCACATCAAGGTTGACTCAGCCTTCCATCCTTCCGACGTAGGTAAAATGAGGACCCAGATTGTTGGGGGCGATAAGCTGACTTTGTAATAATGCTGCTTGGGGGGGGGGGCGAAAGCCCTAATAAGCAGGCATATACATAGAATGAAGGCTATTGCTAAGCACATTGATTTGTGCTTCTTAGATTGTAAGCCGCCCTGAGTCTTCGGAGAAGGGCGGGATATAAGTGGGATAAAAAAATAAAAACCATTGGCATTTACAAATTTGCCATTAGTCAATTGCAAAAGGCGGCCTTACTAGGAACTGCTTCCATCCTGCAACGATATCTGTAATCAAACATCCACATCTGCCTATCCCAGGTCCTTGGTAAGGACTCAATAGGTAAACAAAAATTCCAAATCCAGTCTGAACATCTGGCTGTGCGAATAATAATAATAATAATAATAATAATAATAATAATAATAATAATAATAATAATAATAATAATAATAATAATAATAATAATAATAATAATAATAATAATAATAATAATAGAGTTGGCAGGGACCTTGGAGGTCAGCTAGTCCAACCCCCTGCTCAGGCAGGAAACCCTGTACCATTTCAGACAAATGGCTGTTCAGTCTCTTAAAAACTTCCAGAGTTGGAGCATTCACAGCTTCTGGAGGCAGGTTGTTCCACTGATTAATTGTTCTAACTGTCAGGAAGTTTCTCCTTAGTTCTTGGTTGCTTCTCTCCTTGATTTCCATCCATCCGTTGCTTCTTGTCCTGCCTTCAGGTGCTTTGGAGAATAGCTTGACTCCCTCTTCTTTTGGGCAGCCCCTGAGATAATGTAACACTGCTATTATGTGCCCCTTCCTCCTTCTCTTCATTAGACTACTAGACATACCCAATTCCAGCAACCGTCCCCTATATGTTTTAGCCTCCAGTCCCCTAATCATCTTTGTTGCTCTTCTCTGTACTCTTTCTAGAGTCTCAACATCTTTTTTACATCGTGGTGACCAAAACTGGATGCAGTATTCCAAGTGTGGCTTTATCAGGGTGTTATAAAGTGTATTAACACTTCACTTGATCCTGATTCCAACCCTCTATAAATGCAGCCTTTTGCAACATTCCCACTGTCACATGATTCAAATTCAGATTCTTGGCAACCAGTTTATATTTATGATGGTTGCAGAGTCCTGGGGTCATATGATCACCTTTTGTGACCTTCTGACAAGCAAAATCACTGAGGAAGCCAGATTCAGTTAACAACAGTTTTACTAACTTAACAATTACAACACTTCACTTAACAACTGTGGCAAGAAAAGTCATTAAATGGGGCAGAAGTCACCTAACAAATGTTTCACTTAGAAACATGAGTTTGGGGCTCAATTGTGATCATAAGTCAAGGACTTCCTATATTTCAGTGCTGTGATTCAATTTTAAATAATGAACTGAAAGAAGTTGCAAGGACTCAGGCAGTTTAGACACTGAAAAACTACTTGAACATCATTGTTGTTGTTAGTTGCGAAGTCATGTCCGACCCATCGCGACCCTATGGACAATGTTCCTCCAGGCCTTCCTGTCCTCTACCATCTTCTGGAGTCCATTTAAGCTCACGCCTACTGCTTCAGTGACTCCATCCAGCCACCTCATTCTCTGTCGTCCCCTTCTTCTATTGCCCTCAATCTTTCCCAGCATTAGGCTCTTCTCCAGTGAGTCCTTCCTTCTCATTAGATGGCCAAAGTATTTGAGTTTTAGCTTCAGGATCTGGCCTTCTAAAGAGCTGTCAGGGTTGATCTCCTCTAGGACTGACCGGTTTGATCGCCTTGCAGTCCAAGGGACTCGCAGGAGTCTTCTCCAGCACCATAGTTCAAAGGCTTCAATTCTTTGGCGCTCAGCCTTTCTTATGGTCCAGCTTTCACTGCCATACAATGCAACTGGGAAGACCATAGCCTTGACTATACGTACTTTTGTTGACAGGGTGAGGTCTCTGCTTTTTAGTGTGCTGTCTAGATTTGCCATGGCTTTCCTCCCCAGGAGCAAGCGTCTTTTAATTTCTTGGCTACAGTCCCCATCTGCAGTGATCTTGGAGCCCAGGAAAATAAAATCTGTCACTACCTCCATTTCTTCCCCATCTATTTGCCAGGAATTGAGAGGGCCAGATGCCATGATCTTGGTTTTCTTAATGTTTAGTTTCAACCCACATTTTGCACTCTCCTTCTTCACTCGCAACAAGAGGCTCTTTAGTTCCTCTTCACTTTCTGCCATTAGAGTGGTATCATCTGCATATCTTAGGTTGTTGATGTTTCTTCCGGCAATCTTAATTCCAACTTTTGATTCATCTAGCCCTGCCTTTCTCATGATGTGCTCTGCATATAAGTTAAATAGGCAAGGCGACAGTATGCAGCCTTGCCGGACTCCTTTCCCAATTTGGAACCAATCAGTGGTTCCGTGTCCAGTTCTCACTGTTGCTTCTTGGCCTACATATAGGTTTCTCAAGAGACAAATAAGATGGTCTGGTATGCCCATCTCTTTAAGAACTTGCCAGAGTTTGTTATGATCCACACAATCAAAGGCTTTAGCATAGTCAATGAAGCAGAAGTAGATGTTTTTCTGGAACTCTCTAGCTTTCTCCATGATCCAGCGTATGTTAGCAATTTGATCTCTAGTTCCTCTGCCTCTTCGAAATCCTGCCTGTACTTCTGGTAGTTCTCGATCCACATACTGCTGGAGTCTAGCTTGTAGAATTTTAAGCATAACTTTACTAGCATGAGAAATGAGTGCAATGGTGCGATAGTTTGAACATTCTTTGGCACTGCCTTTCTTTGGAATTGGAATGTAAACTGATCTTTTCCAATCCTGTGGCCACTGTTGAGTTTTCCAAATTTGCTGGCAAATTGAGTGTAGCACTTTTACTGCATCGCCTTTTAAGATTTTGAATAGCTCAGCTGGAATACTGTCACCTCCACTAGCTTTGTTGTTGCTCAGCTTTTCTAAGGCCCACTTCACTTCACATTCTAGGATGTCTGGCTCGAGGTCAGTGACCACCTCATTGTGATTATCAGGGACATTAAGCTCATTCTTGTATAGTTCTTCTGTGTAATTTTGCCACCTCTTCTTAATCTCTTCTGCCTCTGTTAGGTCCCTGCCATTTTGGTCCTTTATCATGCCCATTTTTGCATGGAACGTTCCCTTCATCTCTCCAATTTTCTTGAAAAGCTCTCTGGTCCTCCCTATTCTATTGTTTTTTTCTATTTCTTTGCATTGTTCATTTAAGAAGGCATTCTTATCTCTTCTAGCTATTCTTTGGAATTCTGCATTTAATTGGGCATATCTTTCTTTTTCTCCCTTGCCTTTCGCTTCCCTCCTTTCCTCAGCTATTTGCAAAGCTTCCTCAGACAGCCATTTTGCTTTCTTGCATTTCTTTTTCTTTGGGATGGTTTTGGTTGCTACCTCTTGTACAATGTTGCGAACCTCTGTCCATAGTTCTTCAGGCACTCTGTCTATCAGATCTAATTCCTTAAATCTATTTGTCACCTCTACTGTATATTCAACAGGGATATGATTTAATTCATACCTGACTGGCCTAGCGCTTTTCCCTACTTTCTTTAATTTAAGCCTAAACTTTGCAACAAGAAGCTCATGGTCTGAGCCACAGTCAGCTCCTGGTCTTGTTTTTACTGACTGTATAGAGCTTCTCCATCTTTGGCTGCAGAGCATATAGTCAATCTGATTTCTGTGTTGACCGTCTGGTGATGTCCATGTGTAAAGCCGTCTCTTGGGTTGTTGGAAAAGAGTGTTTGCTATGACCATCGTATTCTCTTGACAAAATTCTATCAGCCTGTGCCCTGCTTCATTTTGTACTCCAAGGCCAAACTTGCCTGTTATTCCAGTTATCTTTTGGCTTCCTACTTTAGCATTCCAATCTCCCATGATGATAAGGACATCATTTTTGGGTGTTAGTTCTATAAGGTGCTGTAAGGCTTCATAGAACCGGTCAATTTCATCCTCTTCAGCACTGGTGGTTGGGGCATAGACCTGGACTACTGTGATATTGAATGGTTTGCCTTGGATTCGAACTGAGATCATTCTGTCATTTTGAGGGTTGTATCCCAGTATTGCTTTTCCTACTTTTTTATTGACTATGAAGGCTACTCCATTTCTTCTGAGGGATTCTTGCCCGCAGTAGTATACCTGATGGTCATCTGAATAAAATTCACCCATTCCTGTCCATTTTAGTTCGCTGATACCTAAGATGTCGATGTTTAGTCTTGTCATCTCTTGTTTGACCACGTCCAGCTTTCCTTGATTCATGGATCTTACATTCCAGGTTCCTATGGAGAAAGAATCTTTACAGCATCGGACTTTCCTTTCACCACCAGACATATCCACAGCTGAGCGTCCTTTCGGCTTTGGCCCAGTCGCTTCATTCTTTCTGGCGCTACTAGTACTAGCCCTCTGCTCTTCCCCAGTAGCATATTGGACGCCTTCCGACCTGAGGGGCTCATCTTCCAGCGTCATATCGTTTTGCCTTTTGGTACTGTCCATAGGGTTTTCATGGCAAGATACTGGAGTGGGTTGCCATTTCCTTCTCCAGTGGATCACGTTTTGTCAGAACTCTCTGCTATGACCTGTCCGTCTTGGGTGGCCCTGCACGGCATAGCTCATAGCTTCATTGAATTACGCAAGCCCCTTCGCCACGACAAGGCAGTAATCCATGAAGGGGTGAACATCATTAGCTTTGACAAAATCATCATCAATCAATTGCAAAAAGCAGCTTTATAGTTACACCAACATCTGTCTATCCCAGGTCCTTGGGAAGGATAGGTGGATAAAAATGCCAAATCCAATCTAAACATCTGGCTGTGACGAACCATAATAATAATTAAACTAGCCAATCAGAATTTTATTGTCCAGTCTTGCTGCTTCATCAGTTCAAAACTAACTGCTGACAATTTTTTAAAATAAATATTCAGAGTCAAGGATACAAACATTCTTCAAAGTGTATATGAAAAGCTTATTGTCATGGTCCAGAGATTAAAAATGAGATAACATGATCATTATATAGAACAGTATAAAATACCTTGTCTTTCAAATCTGAAAATAATCACTAATTATATTTCTTTCCAGTTCTTTATTGTGGCTCAGTGATGCCTTAATCAAGTGTTACATGAAGCCAGTTTTGTAACTGTTCAAAACTAGGACCAAATGTGTCTCTCTCACACATTTGTGATATCACTGACCACACCCCTGAATTCCTCAGAGGTCAGAAATATTTTTTAAGTATAATGTTCTACTGATTTATGTCTTTAGGCCTGTCTATGGATGAAGCTGTCTACATTGCTACACAGAAACAATAGTTGGTCTGAATTTACAGTGCGCCATCATTGTTTTGCAATAAACAAATCCACATACAGTATTAAAAACTAATTTCGGAGACACTTGAATTGCTTTGTGAATTTTGCTTTTATTGTTAAAATATGTGCAATAACAGCCACACAGCACACCATACTTTACAGATAAGTTTTCTTTGCATTGTTCGATCTCTGTGCTGTGAAAATATATCAAACAATGTCCTCTGATATGACAGGTGAAAATAACTGCAGCAAACCTTTATTGTATAATAAGTGTTAAACTATATCTTATTGACAGAGCAGATTCTGTTCCTAGTATCATAGGAAGCTCAAAAACATAGTTTATTTCAATGCTACCAAACACTAAAAGCAAAAAAAGCAAAATGAACCCCAAGTATAACTGTTTTTGTAATACACTGAAAAACAAATTAATCACATTGAGAATACAAACTATTTTGTTCATTGCCTGATGTCAATCAAAAACTGTTAATAAATGTGTCATTTGCATAATGTCTGCAGCTCTGCTGGAAATCTTAGAGAACCATCAGGCAAAGGAGATGGTCTAGTTTTATAATAAAGTATAAGTGGTTTTTTAATTCAGTTACATGAATCGAAAATATTTTAATTATCCCATTGTATAAAACTTGGACAAATGTTCAGACTGATAATATTCCCTTAATAGTTTTACTGCTCATATAAACACCATTTCACACACACATACACACACACACACACACACACACAAAAACCACAGAATTCTAAATCAATAATAGTTAATCTGTTTTACCATAAATGGCAGTTAACACAATTCTACAAATAAAGCCATGGCCTTGTAATAACATGATTTGCAGTTGGCTTAGAACTAATGTCTTTCTATCCACCAAATCTTTTTCTACTTGAAATATTCAATACATGAATGAAGTAGAAGTACTTTAACAAAATCACTTCCATAGCAATAGCAATGGCACTTAGACTTAATATACTGCATCACAGCGCTTTACAGCCCTCTCTAAGCGGTTTACAGAGCCAGCCTATTGCCCCCAACAATCTGGGTCCTCATTTTACCAACCTCGGAAGGATGGAAAGCTGAGTCAACCTTGAGCCTGGTGAGAGTCAAACTGCAGAATTGCTGGCATAGCATCACTATTTTCACTTTCCAAATCCTAAGAAATATGTGTCAATGTTTCAACTGACCTCAATTTTTCAAGAACAATACATGATCCAACCACTTGTTCTGATCATTAGGAGAACATAAACATCGGCATCCAGGCAGTGTCCCACTCCCCCTTCCAGTTCCATAATTCATATTGTGTTCATTGCTTTGTTTTTTCTGGAAAAACTTAACTGGTCACCGTGAGAAGGACCTTCAAATTCTCTGCTTGGTTAGAAAGAGGTAAATAAAAAGCAGGATGGTGCTGAGGTGGCTTAATTTAATGGGAGGAGGGAGAGGTCAGGAACTGGGAAACTAGCAAAAACAATAGTCCCATCAATGGAAAACTGTCCACACCCTAAACTCTGCAAAGCTTCAACTTTCAGGCTCCAAGCCAGCTGCAGCAATAAATTTCATCTCTACACATTCAATCTTATGTTCAAGAAATTTCTTATGACAGAATTTCACAAACGTGACACTAGATGTATATATTCATAAAAGATTTGCAGTACACAGAAATTAAAGTACAGTATCTTGAACCCTTTGAGTATCCCCTTACTTAGCGTTTCCTGGGATGGCGCTGTTGCTATTGCAGCCTACTAAAAGATACAACTTAAGGCAGTGTTGATATGTGAAGCACGTGTAGTCAATTCCATTTGTCTTCTAATCTGAAGCACTGCACATCACAATTTGAAGCTTTAAATTCTTTCAAATTAACAAAACATTGGGAATTCTCTTCACAATTTTAGGAAATACCTGTTCAACATTGGAGTAGCATTTTTTTTCTCTTTTGCCTCACAATAGTACTTCCAGCTCCTCCAGGGTCATTCCTTACCCCAACAAATATTAAGTAGTATTGAAATAGAACCAATAATAGGTTTAGATTTACTTTAGAGAAACAACTTGATTATTTTCAGCAATGAAAATTTCAGTCATGAAATGTCTTGAAGCCACACAGAAAACAATGGCATTTTTTTTTCATATAACCATATACACACATACTGTATGTTTCAAATGGAAACTGATGAAACAAGGAAGGAATTAGTTCTAAGTATCCTTGTAACAACCCATCTCTATTTTACAATACTATTTTTGTCACTTGCCTTTCTTATTTTGGGTCATACTATTTGTCAAGGACAGAGTCCATTGCCACATAATGAGGCCTGAGGTTAAAACTCATCTGAAAAATCAGAAGATTTATTATTATTGTACAGTGAAAAATTAAAATTAAACTACATGGCAGGGGTCCGGAGTACCTTAGGGAACACCTGCTTCTGGCATCAACTTCCCTCCACCCTGTGCGTTCCCACAGAGAGGGCCTCCTCAGGGTGCCACCGGTCAGAGAATGTCGACTGGTGGCCCCCAGGGGGAGATCCTTCTCTGTGGGCGCCCCGGAGCTATGGAATCAGCTACCGGTTGAGCTCCGGACGGTGCCCGATCTTCGCTCCTTTCGCCGCGAGCTAAAAACATACTTTTTTGAACAAGCTGGCCTGGCCTGATGAGGGGATTGAGGGGGTTTGTTATTGTCATTTTATTGGGGTTTTAAGATGTATTTTTAGTATATGGGCATGTATTTAATCATTTTCTTAACTTTTGTAATCTTGTATTTTTATTCTTGCCCTGTTCACCGCCCTGAGTCCTTCGGGAGAAGGGCGGTATAGAAATATTATTAAATTAAATTAAAAATTAAATTAAAGAACATATTTCTTCAGGAAGTGATATTTAAGTGTTAGAAATTGTTTTTGCTTAAGAGTTAATAAGGTGAAAATCTCTCTTGCAACAAAATCAACTCCTGATAACTATATGGTCATGGACTTGTAATTTTCTTAACAATACAGAAATGTTTTTTCACTGTCACCTTTTGCAATTTTTACATCCAGTCTAGTCTACATCTCTGGGATTTCTAAAGAATTTGGACTAATCTTACAGTTAAAGACAGACATACTCAGACCTGGTCACCGTTAAAGGGACGCGGTGGGTCAGTGGGTTAGGACGCTGAGCTTGTTGATCAGAAGGTCGGCAGTTTGGCGGGTCGAATCCTGAGTGCCGTGTAACAGAGTAAGCGCCTGTTACTCGTCCCAGCTTCTGTCAACCTAGCAGTTCGAGATCACGTAAAAATGCAAGTAGAAAAATAGGGACCACTACGGTGGGAAGGTAACAGCGTTCCATGCGCCTTTGGCGTCTAGTCATGCCGGCCACATGACCACAGAGATGTCCTCGGACAAGCGCTGGCTCTTCGGCTTTGAAACGGAGATGAGCACCGGCCCCTAGAGTTGGAAACGACTAGCATGCATGTGCAGGGGAACCTTTACCTTTACCTTTAAACTGTTTTTTATAAATAATGATCTTTATTTTTCAAGACAGAAATGGTGTATATAATTGTTGACGACTTTTGTATGTTTCTGTAAGATATTATATGTGTGTGTGTGTGTGTGTGTGTGTTAAATATTTGTCAAGTCATTTGAATATGCCTTGCTAATTAACTTTCTTTCCTGTTTGGCCTAACTCAAGGCTATCCACAGGATATAGTCACAACTTATGACAGCTCATTATTTGTGTAAATTATTCAAATTGCTAATAAAGAATTTTTTTTAGGGAGGCTGAAATGATCATTTTGAACTTCTTATGATGAGAACATAAGAAGTTCGAAATGATCACTTCAGCCTCCCTAAATAATTCTTTATTAGCAATTTGAATAATTTACATATACATATACATATACATAGAAGGGACGTGGTGGCTCAGTGGGTTAGGATGCTGAGCTTGTCGATCAGAAGGTCGGCAGTTTGGCGGGTCAAATCCCGAGTGCCACGTAACAGAGTGAGCGCCTGTTACTCGTCCCAGCTTCTGCCAACCTAGCAGTTCGAAAGCACGTAAAAATGCAAGTAGAAAAATAGGGACAACTACGGTGGGAAGGTAACAGTGTTCCGTGCGCCTTTGGCGTCTAGTCATGCCGGCCACATGACCACGGAGACGTCCTCGGACAAGCGCTGGCTCTTCGGCTTTGAAACGGAGATGAGCACCGGCCCCTAGAGTCAGAAACGACTAGCACGCATGTGCGGGGGAACCTTTACCTTTACCATATACATACATACATACATACATACATACATACATACATACATATATATATATATATATATATATATATATATATATACATATTCGTTTTCTGAGGTTTTCGCGGGTGTTTGTATGTGGATCTTTAGTCATTCGGGTTCTACGCGGGAAAAACCCGAATGACCAAAGATCCATATATATATTCATTTACAGCCTGAACAGATTTTGTTGTATTCTTTGATTAATTTCCTTTAAATTCTTATGTTTTTTATTTTTCTTTCCACTTCCAGGAGTTTGAAATGTTCTAATATTACTTTGCTCTTCTTGACTTCTGAAGTGAAACTTAAATCCATCAATATAATCTACACTCCTGCCATTCCCACTTTAAATTTTACATTAGTGAGTTAGTCTGTAGAAGTGAGACGTAGCCTTTTAATAAAATGTATTTGTTACGAAAGGACTTTTGCCTACCGTAGGTTTAACACTCCCAATAAGTGCCGGAGTTCACATTAAGCTAAACAAAGAAAGCCCTATTATGGCTTAGCCACTGAACACAGCCATTATGTTTGTTCTGCAAATCACAAGTACCTAAGGTGGCAACTCTGTTCTCTTTGTCCCCGATTTAAATAATCACTAGCTGACCACGATATGCTGCCTTTCCCTAAATCCTGCAAACGCGGGAATTCCAATATTTGCAGATCAAAACCTGCCTAGCTTTGGGGCCTATACAAGAGGATCACAACCAGTTTAAAAAGAAGAAAAAGTCAGAAGCGCTTAAGGAATTTAGAAGCTTCAAGCCTCAGGAATCAATTCGGGAGCGGAAGGGCAATTACACCTGCCTGCAACCTTCCGGGGAGGAAACCAGACTCGTTTTTGCGAAAGGGCAATAATAATTTACCAAGAAAGGGAACAAAAAAAAAACAACCCAGCACACCACACTCACAGCCTGAAAACCTGTTCTGTTACTCAGATGAAGAGCCAACGTTGCACGGAGTGGGTGAGACTCCGGAGAATTCAAACCAAGGAGGTCGAGACCGGAGCCCAACTAACCCGGCCGGCGGGAGCGAAGAAAAGGGTCCGTGAACCCCGGGAAAGGTCAGAAAAGGCGCCAATTTGCCAGCTAAAAAAAATTGCTGGCAGCGACCTACGGGCAACCGAGCGCAAAACTTGAGGAAAGCGATTTGCCTTTCCAAACCGCTTTTGGAGGCGGCAAGCTGCCCGCCGTTGAAAAGGCCAGCACGAAGTGTGCCCGGGGGGCGGTTAATTCCTAACACTTCGGGCAAAACCGACGTAGAGGGCTAAACCGGGGGAGGAAAGAAAAGGGGCAGAGAGAGAGAAATTACACGTTGGCGGAAGAAGAGCACATTCTTTACTCTGCAACCCCGAAGGAAAAAAGGTTTTCTCCTGCGGGGTGCAGAAGCCCTCCTCCTCGGCCACTCGGGCGCTGGCGTTTGTCCTCCCGCTCGGGCGAAGGGGAGTCGCGTCCGCCCCGAAAGCAAAGGCTGCGGCCGAGGCTGGTGCGCACGCCCGGGGAGGAGTCAGGCATTTGTGCCCCAAGGGCTGAGGCGCGCTCCCTGCCTGCCGGTTTGCCTGTGGCGGGACTTGCGCTGGAGAACAGAAGCGAAGAGACGGACGATGAAAAGAAGCCAGGACCGGCGGCGTTTATTGCTGGCCGTCCGTCCCGAACAGTAGCTTCCTGGGTCGCGGTGAGTTTTTCTGAATGAGGTGGCCGAAAAGGGAATCGGGACTGGGTCAGCGGAGTCAGATTTTATTTATTTATTTATTTATTTTTTATTTTAATTCCATTTATATCAATAATAATAATAATAATAATAATAATAATAATAATAATAATAATAATAATAATAATAATAATAATAATAATAATAATAATAATAATAATAATAATAATACACGAAGCCGGCGCAACAGTCTTTGCCTGGCCTGATACCGGCATTAATAAGGAGCGCTGCATAGGATTGACTCAAGAGATTAGGGTGCGATTCGGGGAAATGTGCCAGAAGAAGAAGCGTCTCCAACTAAGCAGGACACTATTTTCTTGGTCTGGGAGAAAATTGGTCTTTCTTGCTTTGGAAGCATTTGGAAAGCATTTCTTGCTGATACCCTTAAAGCTTCTCTGAAATGAATTACTTTAGTGTTGTATCTCCGTTATTCATTCAGTTTAGCTTGTTTTGAGCTGTCAACTTGTGGCTGTGTTGGCATCACATAGACATAGAGCCTCACACTAGCCAACAACACTTTTTATTGGGGTGGGCGAACCCAGCCTGTTTGATTAACGTTTCCGGAATATATTGCTTTCTCCTAAATGTGTCAGTCTTTGTATTCTACACTTTTTTGTACAAAACCTAATATTTTAAAAGCAATAGAATTCTAACCAATCCCATGTTTGCTACAGTAAAGCTAGCGATTGCTTAATTTTCTTGTATTAATGTGTTCGACCCCTTTAAATGCTAACCCTGCCAACTACAAAGGAATAACTGAGTTTGAATTTTACCAACAGTACTTAGATGTGTCCTGAGTTAACATCTTCATTTATTTTAATTGGGCAAGAGACCTTAGATTATAATATTTATAATTTGCAAGCTAATCAATTAAAACATTATAGATTTTACCCAGTCTGTGTGATAAGAAATGCTAATGTCATATAGGCTTTATACCCAAAACTCAATTATTTTACATCTCAGAATGAGCTGTTTTAGGGTAACCAAAATTCAGATTTCAGCTAGATGACAGCACAGAGGTAGGATTATCTGTGTCATTGTTGCCATTAAATGGTCCTCCAGATTTTTCCAATTCTGATGTGGCTACTCTGCTGATTGATTGTAACCAATCCTTTTCAATCTTAAAATGTGCTGATAAGAGGAGAATTAAAAAAAGATTTAAAATACATCATAGTTAACTTTAAAAGGTGTCTTTCCCTTCTAATGGCTATATGTATGCAATATGGTAGATATAAACAGTTCTGTACAAACCACTAAAGTGATATTCACAAAATAAATAAGCAAACGTTGTTGCTTAATATCATCTGAATAAACCTATGTAGCCAGTGAGTGGAAATTTAGTGTATCATATAGATAAGAGCTTTCTTCAGGATCATCAAAAATATCTTTTCACAGAGGTTTGGCAAAAGTGTACACATTTCTGTGTAAATCCAGATATATCAACAAATGAAATATTTCAGTTAGTGGTCAGTTGCACGTTTAAAGGATTTTAAAGAAAAAGAGTCAAGCAGACCTGGCAGTTGAGTGTTCATATCCTGTCCTAGTCAGTGAAGCTTAGGCAGATATTGAAAGGACGATGTGGTTCATAAACGCTCTCAGTTTTTTACACTGTATTTGTCTACTTTACTCTATTTATGTAATCTTTGGCTCAAGGCACTCCATTTATTATCCATAAGAAAATATTAATTTCTGTTGCTTTTATCCCATTGCATTAATAATATTTATTCACAATGGATAAACTGGATAGCCTGTGCCTTCAAATTGTTTTACAATTACTTTATTACATTTATTTTTGTATGACTACAGATATGTATAGTTGAAACTCTTGAATTAGAGATATGAGTTCAATTAATTGCTAACTTATTCTTCCTTAATAGTTTCTGAAGTGTTCATTGCAGTTAAAAGTCAAGTGGTATAGTGTTATCTATACCATTATAGACCTTGTCTATGCATTTTTTATAGGTAAGTCTCACCATAAATTTTTCCTTCTCCTTGAATGGCTACACATGGGAGTGCCCTTTAACTACTAAAAATAAATAACATTAAAAAAATCTCTCAAACCCACTTGTTTTAAAGTTTCTTCTTCACCTGCCTACACCACTTTTTATCAAAATTTTATTGGAAAATATTTGTACTATCAGGACATTCTGTTCAGATGCATAACTTTGATCACCTAGCTGGCTGGGTGTGCTTAGAGCAGGGGTGTCAAACTCAATTTCATTGAGAGCCACATCAGCATTGCGGTTGCCCTCAGGGGGCCAGGTGGGTGTGGTCAGGGTGGGCGCAGCCTACTTGGTGGGTGTGGCTGGAGTGCGTGTGGCCTACTGGGTGGGCATGGCCAGCTCTACATCATTTGCATCAAGGGTACCTATGGGGGCCTGGGAAGGAGTGGGACAGATCTGAGGGTCTCTGGCAGAAGGAGATGGGACCAGGGCAAGTGCCAAGGCATGGTCCACTGGAGGAACCTCACTGTTCCTCTCAGGCCATGCGGGGGGGGGCTGGATGGTGGCACGGAGGTCAAATGCCCAGCCCAGCCCTCAAGCACCCGTGGCACTAAGCCCAGCCCCAATTCCCCAAGGGGGCACCCAGCTGCAGTTACCTCCTCAAGGCTGCTGCTGCTGTGCTTGCTCTCCTTAGCCAGGTTGCTTATGATGGGTATGAGGGCAAAGTCAAGAGGGAGGCCAACTCCCTCTCCATGTGAGGAGACCTGGCTTTGTATCCAAAGCTTCCTTAGCAATAGGATGGGAGACCCCCCCCAGGATAGTCCAGGAGGAGCGGGCAAGGGGATGATGAAAGGGCAGCAGGGAAGGACTAAGGCAGGAGTTCCCTCAGACCCTCCCTCTCCTTCCTTCCTTCCTTCCTTCCTTCCTTCGAGTGGTGGGAAAATATTTGAGATGAGGGAGGGAGAAAAACAAGCAAGAAATGCACCTGGGGAAGTTCATCCTTTGTGAGGAATGAAGAAATGCACCATTGCCTGGAAGTGGCCAACACATGGCCCTCACCTACTTCACATATCTGGCTTGGTGGGCTCTGGGAGAGGGGATGTCATGAGCAGCATGAGAGTCTATGTTACATGCACAGTGCTGCCCAGCCCCCAGCCTGCCTGGTTTTGGCAGGCAGCGGGGTGCTCTCCTCACAGTTCTGAGAGGCTGAGCCGGGTAGCATGAATCTGAAGAGAAGCGCAATGCTGCCCAGCCCCTAGCCTGCCCGAAGTAGGCAGGGCCGTGTGCTGGCCACTTCTAGGCAATGGTGCATTTCTTCATTCGTCACAAAGGGTGATACCTCCCCAGCGCACGCCCAGTGGGCGGGGCCGACGCGGCAGGGGCTGGTCCCTCGCTGTTTCCAGATGGCCTTGTGGAGCTAAGACAGAATGTGTTTCAGCATAGATGGCCACCACGAAATTGTACATTGGCTCCCGCCCAGCCTGGGCCAGGGCCAAGGCAGTGGGGGCCGTTCCCTCACTGTTTCCAGAATGGGTTCACATGAAACCACTTCGCGGGCCACATCCGGCCCCCGGGCCTTGTGTTTGACATGGCTGGCTTAGAGTATCTAGCCATGTCACATAGCTGTCTAAAAATAAACAATTTTTAAAACTTTCTTTCAAATGAAGTCTTGGCAGATCCTCATTTGGGTGTATTTTTTCTAGTTAAATCCTAGCTATTTTGTATCTAGGAGAAGAGGTCCTAGAGTCGTCATTCAGTTTACTTTTTAAGGTAGAGAGTAGAATCAGCCACTAAGCCTTAGGTGTATTTGAAGGGACCACAATAATAGCATTGATTCAATTACTACTGTTGCATAAATAAGCAGAAGTAGGGTTTTCTGCATATAACGTTTTGGTAAACTTTTTTTTGCAATATTATTCTCATGTGAACTATTTTATATTGTAATTAATGCATTTATTTTATTGGATAATTGTAATTTCCATATATTGTATTGTACTGTAAACCATTCTGGGGAAAATGATTTTGAAAAGTGGCATACAAAATATACAAATAAATTAATATTTCTACCTTCCCTTTCCACAGCCCCTTATTTTTTTCCCCATTTTGAACTGTTAAATGAGTAAATCTGTAAATATTCTTACAAGGATGGGTAAAGCTATCAGTTTAAACAAAGTTTGCTTTTTTGCAATTCCAACTTCAAATCCAGATAGAGGTTAAGTCTGAATATTCTTTGAATCCTTTTCCTTATGCTTACTTAGGCTTACTTTTGTTTATTAGAAATATCTATTTTTGGAAATAATCTCCAATGCATACAAATAATTTATAGTATTAAAAAGATATCTTATAGCTCAAAGTACAGTAAATAAATAAAATGTGCCCCACTGTGTTTATTTAGATTCATATCTATGGAGATTCTCAGTCATCCAGGTCATACTTATCCCAGAGATGCTTTTTCACAAGGCAACTGGACTTTCTTGTTTTTCTTTGAAGACGTTTTGCTTCTCATCTAAAGAAGCTTCTTCAGCTCTGACTGGTGAAAAATCTTATTTAGATTCCATAGTGCATCGTCTCATTTCTGCTACATTGTCTGCTGTTGGTTTTGTTCCACTATGCTACTTGTATTTTCTCAGGATTGATTTATTAAGAGACTATTTTGCTTATAACGTATGGCTCTAAACAATGTATTTGCTATTTTTTAAAATATGATTACATTTATGCACCGCACTGTATGAAAAATATGATCATGTTCTTCCCATTCTCACATAGGGAGGCCAGTTTTTCTCTGCCTTCAAAGTGTTCAAAGTATGAACTATTAGCAATTTAAATGTGATTCTTATCATCTGCCTTACATTCCTCACCCACACTTTCAAGTGAACCGTCCATTCAACCCTATTCCCTTAATGCTTAATCTGTTCCGCTTTACAAATTTTAAAGTTGCAAAACTGCTTCTGGGATGATGGTGGGTTTCTAATGTTGGACGTCTGAGTCAATCACTGTCATAAACTGATGCTTTCTGCCATCAAATGGCAGAACCAATTTCTCTAAGTTTGATCTTAGTCAGGAAAGGATTTGCAATGTACAGGTAGTCCTCGACTTACAACAGTTTATTTAGTGACCATTCAAAGTTACAACAGCACTGAAAAAAGTGACTTATGACCGTTTTTCACACTTAACAACCGTTGCAGCATCGGCATAGTCATGTGATCAAAATTCAGACACTTGGCAAGTGACTCATTTATCACAGCTGCAGTGTCCCAGGGTGATGTGATCACCTTTTGCGAACTTCAGACCGGCAAAGTCAATAGGGAAACCAGATTTACTTAACAGTTTTGTTACTAACTTAACAACTAACGTGGCAAGAAAGGTCATAAAATGAGGCAAAACTCACTTAACAAATGTCTTGCTTAGCAGAAGAAATTTTGGGCTCAATTATGGTCATAAGATGAGGACTACCTGTTGTTAATTTCACTAGTACTTACAACTACTGTATTATGTCTCTCTAGACCACGGGTGTCAAACTCCATCACGTCACATGACATATCGTGATGTATCATGACATTTTGCCTTTGCGGAGCCCGGGTTGGGCGTGGCCTGTGCGTGACACATCCAGCCCGCGAGCTGTCAGTTTGACACCTCTGCTCTAGACAGTGGAGAAGAAATTACCTAGCACCTCTTTTCAGTTATCACATTACTCATTCACTTTAAATTTTCGCAAGTTTCCTTTGAGTCAAGTTCAACTCCAGGTGCCTACATGAACAGAGATACATGTTTTCTTTGCAACGAGATTTGCCTTTGTCTTCTTCCAGAGTTTATTTTTTACTTTCAGATCTAGCTCTGAGATTTTTTTTTGGGTGGTTTCCCCATCCAAGGCTACCATTTGCTTAGAATCAAAAGAGAGCAGATGGAATTGCTACACCTGAATTTGTGCACACTTTGTTCCAAATATGGCAGCATATATCTTTAAAGATAAATAAAAAAATGATATGAAATATATAAAGATAATTACAATTTCACACTAGAGATATCTAACATTATTAATTTCACACATGAGGATATGCAAAACACTTTGAATTAAAATTATTTGGACTTTTAAATACTTAATTTGAATGCAAAACTGTTGCATATCATGCTGTTGTATACATGACATGGGTTTTATCATCTTGGAAGTGTCTTAAGCTTGAAATGATGCATCCCTAATGCAAGTTATGAACTTGAAAAACTTCCAAAATGATCAAAACTGTTTTGCAGTTAAAACATGACTTAAAAGTAGTTAAAATCCAAGATGTTATGAATTGGAAATATTTTGAATGCCCTACAATTATAGTTTAACTAACAAATGCTGTCATAACATAAAAAAATGTAGTTCTTTTTTTCCTTCTGTTGAATTATGTCCGATTCTTGGAGACTGCCTGGAGAAGTCCCACAATTTTCTTGGAAAGGTTTTTCAGAAGTGATTTGCCATTGCTTCCTTCCGAGGGCTAGGAGAAAGTAATTGGCCGAAGGTCACTCAGCTATCTTTGTGCCTAATATGGAACTAGAACTCGCAATCTCTTGGTTTCTAGCCTGATGTCTTAACCACCACACCAAACAAGCTCTCATAATCATCACAGTTTGCAAATAAATATTGGAAACTTTTATACCAGAATACTAGAATATCAAATTACACTACAACAATGGAAATGTTTTCTTCTGAGACTGCATTACTGTATATATGGTGCTTAAATTACTTAACATGTTTTGAAGAATTAATCTTCCCCAGTAAACCACCCATTTACTAGAAGGGTAGAGACTGAGTGTGTCTATAAATTATTTTTATTTATTTATTTATTTAATTCATAGATTGCCTCACTGCAGAAAATCTGTGGGCTGGCACCAGAATCATTTTCACTCCTCCATTGCATAGCATTAGATAAATGCTGTCCTATACTACAGCAGAATGCAGGTAGTCCTTGACGTATGTCTGTTTGGTTAATGACAGTTCCAAGTTACGATGGCCTTGGAAAAACTGACATGCGACCTCTCCTTGATGTTACAACTCTTGCATGTGGTCACATGATTGCCATTTGGGTGCTCACATTTATGACAATCACAGCATTTTGTGGTCATGTAATTGCGATTTATTACCTCAGCCAGCTTCTGACAAGCAAAGTTAATTGGGGAAGCCAGAATTGCTTAATGACCATGTGTTATGCTTAACAAACCATCTTAATGACCACAGTAAAAATGGTCATAATGTCTGCTCATATGACAACTCGCCTAATATCACACCACTTAATGTCTAAATTTCTGGTCCCAACTGTGGTTATAAGTCAATGCACAGGAATACCCTTGCATTTTACTAGTTGGCTTAAAAATCACTGAATAATTAAGGTTGACAGTATTCATATAAGCCATTAAACTATAAAGTGTATTAACAATCGAGTTCACATAGCATAATGAGCTAAAGTTAGCATGTAAGTAATAATAAGGAAATATATAGACAAATGCAAGGGACAAAGTTTCATTGGAACATTGCAAATCAACCCAGGAGAATAATAGTATAGTATTAACATTTGTAAAAGTAATTAGATTGTATTCAGTATAAATTTCTTAATCTTGAGACATTCAGCTGTGCCGCTACTCTTCTGTACACAAATGAAATTACCAAAAACTATGATTATTTTTAAAGAAGAAAAATACTTTGATTATGTGAAATTCTTTATGTGATATCTTGTTTTTAGTTTGAGATATGAATTACAGTCAGTATTCCATCATCTTTATGAATATCTTTATTCATTACTGATTAGGAATCTACAGATTTATTTATTTGCTCATAGTGAATTGAGGTCCATTTCTCCTCCCTCAGTTGGAGGATAGGAATAGTTTCTTTCTGACCTTTTTCCAGTGTTCATAACTGCCCTTAGTTTATGCAGAGCCTTGTCTAATAAAGCCCTGATGCTGAGCAGTTAGTTTTATGGTCTTGCATTAATTCTTACAACCTTAAATTTTCTCTATTTTTTATGAAAACTATGTTGCATCTGCATATATTTTATAGGATAGGCACATGGTCATCCAAAGAGTGAATGATATGGATCATCAGGCTGAGGTAAACAGGTTGTCTCAGAATAATAGAATTTGAGTTACTAAGCTTGTATTGGGACCAGAATAGTATTTACCCAAGAATGTATAAATAGTTTGTTGGTCCCCATAAAATTATAACAACCTATTGTCAAGTTTCTATCTGTTCATCCATTCCTCCTTCCCTCCCAGGTGAGAAAACCACTCTTTAAAGCTAGCATCCTACTATAATACATCGTTGCAAGGCAAGGACACTAAAAAATTCCATTGACAGAGCACCTGTCCATGTTGTTCTAAGAAAATATCAGCCACATGTTGTAAATTTTTCAAGGTTGTTCAGATCCATTTTATTTTACCCCTGTTATATAAACCTGATGAAGACAATCAGACCTTTTGGAAGATTTAAAACCTTCCATCATTTACTCAGTAGCTAGGTTCTGGGTTGCCACAATGGAAGTAAGGCAAAAGCTGGGACAAGGAAAGTGTTATTGATTTTTTTTTCTTCAATTTCATTCAGATCTAACAATATAGTTATTTTGTTGAAATACATTGAGTTCTAATAATATGGTTATTTTGTTGAAATAATTCTTAAGAAAATCATTCTTATTTTGCAGTGGCTTTAGATCTGTTGTGATCAAGATTATAACTTATAACTTTAATGCTAAAAATATTAGATTTTTGAGAATTATTCTGCTCTTAATTATACTTTATAGTGTTGTAATGTACCACCATGCTACTTTTTTCCTCTTGTTTGATTCTTTTTGGATTTTTTTATCTGTCTGCCTTTCGTTTACCTTGTGCTGGTCATTAACCAAATAAAGATAACTTTAACTGTTATACTAAAATATTACCACCATGTACTACCATAAGCAATAGAAGATAAATAGCATATGAAAGTAGGGTTAAATAATTATTAAATGTACCCATTGTTTGGGTTTGAATGGCTGATATATTCCTCTTTCATTATGTTCTGTGTGCAGCTTTGTGGTCTGCCATTTTTTATTTATTTATTTATTTATTTAATTGGATTTATATACCGCCCTTTCCCGGTTTACAGGGTATTTAAAACAAGAAATACAAAAGTTAAAAACAATTAAAAATAATTACAACAGTCCCTGAAAAAGTAAAAAAAAACCCAATTCAAGAGAGCTCGAAGAGCCAGGTCTTCAGGTCCCGGCGGAATGAACGGAGGTCGGGGGCAGTCCTAAGCTCCATGGGCAGCTGGTTCCAGAGGGCAGGCGCACCCACTGAGAAGGCCCTCCCCCTGGGTGTTACCCACCGGCAATCTTTTACCGGCGGCACCCTGAGAAGACCCTCCCTGTGGGAGCGCACTGGACGAAGGGAATTTTTAATGCCCAATTTAATATAATTTGATTCACTACAGTATTTACAGAACAAGATCTATTTCTGAGGGTTTTTCCCTTATGAGTACCAAGTTTATTTCCTTCTAGAAGCACAATTTAGTTAAAAGTATTTCCTTATAGGAGAGAAAATAACAACAAACCAGAGGTTTTCAGTCTGAATTTTGTGCTCACTCAAGAGCAAAATAATTATGTTGAAGAAGCTGTGTATCAAGCTACCTCTGAAACTTCATTTGTATAAATTAACCATTGTGTACTCATTGCTTTGAATTAAACAAGGAGTAACTGGCTAAACATTTTAGCATTCACAGAATATGCACATAATCAAATCAAGAGTCAGGCTGTATTTCCACTTTATTTTTATTTACTTTTTAACCATGCCTGCTGATCGTGTTCTGTAACTGAAATAGGATGCTTCAGTGCCATGTAACTTCACTTACAAACTGCTTCTGATTATACTGGCTGATGCTCCATTTGAAGTGCAGATAGTTGGGAATCCATATAGTTGAGACAAGCTGTATATACTGTAAGAAAGCTTTGTATAGCAGTTTTACATTAACCCTTAGGGCAGTGACCCCCAACCTTTTGGGCACCAGGGATTGGGGGGGCGTAGTTTCACATGCTACCTAGATCCATTGGGGACCCGTCCCTTAGAGCACTTGGGACAATTCTATTTAAATGAATATGCTGGACTATTCTGTGTAGTATCCACAGAAGATAATATTTGTACCTCAGGGTTGAGCTGAAGGGTCCTTGGTGCTCTCTGAGCTTGGTTGTTTTGTGGCAGACGTTTCACTACCAAACTAGGTAGTATCATCAGTGATAGTGTTAGTAGGGAGTGGGTTTGCTTTATTTTATATACTGGTGATTTGCCCTGTCAACGTTGGTGGGAGTGGTCTTGGTGGTTCCTTAATTGGGTTGTTGTTTACTGTTAGCTTCTTTATCTGATTTGATAGTTCCTTGATTGGGTATTGTTTGCTTCTTGATTGTTGGTCTCATGTTGATTTTGATGTTGATCTCTGCCTCATTGCTGGTAAGGAGGTGTTTTCTGTTTCATAGAGGTTTTCTCCTTATCAATACTAACTTTTATTTCCTTCTAGAAATACAATTTAGTTAAGGGAATTTCCTGATAGGAGAGAAATTAAAATAGTAAGAAACCAGAGGCTTTCAATGTGACTCTTGTGCTCGCTTAGGAGCAAAATGACTAAATAGGTTAAGATGCCATGTTTTGTTCTGTAGATACCCATGTATTAATGTAAACTTCCTATATTATAGCATAGAAGTGCTTGTTATTTTGCCATTCTGTTTGCAAAGGTGAAATCAGTTCATCCTAAACTTTCATAATGATTAAAACTGAGCACAGTAGCGTATTATGCATAACTGAATATTTAACCTGTGTATACATGACATGTCTAGTATTTACCTAACATCATTTAATACCTCAAGAAATTATGATTTATCTGCTGACTTAGGACATGCCACAGGATGGTATTTATAGAAAGACATTTCTTGATACTTACATTTATCACTCCACAAGCAGAGAGGAAACTCATTTGACTTTAGTTGCCTATTGCACTTAAAAAAAAACACCTTACCTTTAGTTCTTTGGAGGGTTTAGAGTTTGTCCCTTCACCCAACTGCATTCTCCATTGATAGATATTTTTTCCAGGACCCTGTATCAGTAATAGTCGCTGGTGAAAATCTTTGTCACGATAGCAGAGAGCAGCTCGTTTTAGTTTTTAGTTCCAGAGGGTAAGAGTAAAGAGTGAGTCATCTGTTGCAGAGATCCATTTCACGGTCTCTGGAAATAATAGGAAGTTGACCATCTTATAGAGACAAACTATGTACTTAGCTCACTATTGTCTACATTAGTAACTAAGTTTGTGTATGTTATACTAATCCATAATTTATTTTAAGTACAATATGGTTTGTTGAAGCTATAGCAACTGATTCACACATATTGCATAGCTGGGGTTTACAAATAAAAATGGTTGAGTTCATGCATCAGACTAAGCCAAGACTAAATGAACTAATTAAAAGAAGCATTGCTGTTATGTATTATATTGTGTATTATATTTGGAATCTGAAGAAAATATTACATTCAGGGATAGGATGGGGATGAGCCCATGAATTGTTAGGCTGCCATGGTGGGAAGGGTATGAAGTATTTTTATGTTGTTGTTTTAGCAATAGCACTTAGACTTACCGTATATACTGTTTCACAGTCCCTTACAGCCAGTGCTTTTTTTGTTAAAAAAAAAAGGTACCAGAACTCACACATGTCATACAACCCGCCTTGCCTACCCTACAAGGTTCCATCCAAAAAATGTGCCAGAACTCCATTCTTGGCATTCTATGACAAAAAAAGCCCTGCTTATAGCCCTCTCTAGGCAGTTTACAGACTTACCTATTGCCCCCAACAGTCTGGCTCCTCATTTACTGATCTCAGAAGGATGGAAGGCTGAGTCAACCTTGAGCTGGTCAGGATCAAACTGGTGGCAGTCAGCAGAATTACAATACTGCATTCTGACCACTGTGCCACTATGGCTCATATTTTTTATTTTATTTTATTGTGAGCTGCCTAGGATTATTATATAAGGTAGGCAGCCTTGTAAGTCGTTTAGATAGATAAGTTAAAAGTATTTGTTTATAAGATGGCATATTTCCAAAATCAAACAAAAAATTCTACAAAGCTGTAACCCTCCCCCCATAGAATCATGGGATTTTTTTCCCCCGAAGAATGTCCCAGGCGTTTCTAAGCCAGACATATTCTTAGAAATAAAATTGTACTTGAGGTTGATACTTTGTCTTGTACAAATCTCAAGCATAATCTTTTTTTAAAAAAAAATTACTGGTTTTGGGGTGAGAAAACCTGGATTCAATTTAATCCCAATGAAATGATGAGAAAGAATATAACAGTATACTTCAGCAGGAAGACAGGACACAGAGAAATTATACTTTACAGGGTGTCTTTGGGGATCCCCTATAAGCCACTGCAATGCCACATTGACGTTGGAGAAGCAGAGTAGATCTCCTTCATAGGAGCTTCTATTACACATAATTTTGCACTGGGAAATAGCTATTGCCTAGACCAGTATTTCTCAACATTGGCAACTTTAAGATGGGTGGCTGGAGAGGAATTTTTCTGTATTTCTGATCTAATTTTCTAATAATTTCTAGGTCTGCCTTCTTCATTGCTTCCAGCTTGCTTAGAAGCAGTAATGGCAACAGAATGCATTAAGAATTGTTGTAGAGGATGTTTATATATTAATAAAGAAAAGCATGATGGTAAGTTCAGCTAATTTAAATATCTTAAATGTTTTAATGGTGACGTGACAAAACTAGTAACCATTGCCTCACTTTCACTTGAACTCTAACGATTGTACAGGTAGTTCTCGATGTGTGACCACCATTGAGCCCAACATTTCTGTTACTAAGCAAGGCAGTTGATAAGTGAATTTTTGCCCCATTTTACAGCCTTTCTTGGCACAATTATTAAGTGAATCACTGCAGTTGTTAAGTTAGTAAGATGGTTGTTAAGTGAATCTGGCTTCCCCGTTGACTTTGCTTGTCAGAAGGTGACAAAAGGTAATTACATGACCCTGGGACACTGCAACCATCATAAATGTGAGCCAGTTGCCAAGCATCTGAATTTTGATCATATGACCATGGGGAGGCTGCAAAGGTAGTAAGTGTGAAAAATAGTCGTAACTCACTTTTTTCACTGCTGTTGTAACTTTGAACAGTCACTAAATGTACCTCTTTCCAATTTGATGGGTAGACTTTCAACTCCATTTTTGAATCAGTTATTCAGCTCCTAGGTAGCCATACTATCTAGCTAACACTTGCTAGCTTGCTAATCAGAATGTCATGTTGTACTTTATGAAATGGTTTGCCAAAATCAAAATATTTTACAGCTGCTTAAAGAGGCATAAAATAGGCCATACTCCAGTCAACTGGCACTTTACCCTTTTCCCAGTGTACATATATACTGTAATGATTAGAATTAAGTTTTGTCAACATTTATAATTTTAAGTAAATTGGTAATTTACTGATTCTGTGACTGATTCTGTGAACTAACACTGACAAATGGTTGAAATCATCAGTTATAATATTTTAGAATCATTGCAAACCTTCTCAAAATTGATACTCCATATCCCAGTCAATATGTTGGAAATGTGACCCTTTTAAAATACAAAAGGTTATGAACTGAGTACTGATGCGTTTGCTTCTTTCTGTGTTTTATCACAGCCTCTCTGGAGAAACAGTCTGCAGTTGCTGACAAATATAGATCAAAAGTAGTGGAGAAACCTCCTTTGTCTTCTGTATCCATGAAAAGGCAGGTTGGCTGTTCAGAAGATTATCTTCTCTCTAAGTTCCCACCAGGTGGCAAAGAAATACCCTTTGTAGTTCCTCAGTTCAAACTTGCTTACATCCAACCTCGAAATCTTGGTAATCCACATCTTGGGGGACTTCAAGGTAAAAAGATGAAAGAGTGTAAAATTAATGTTTCTTTTTGACAGGCTGCCTTTAGATGCATTGGAAACTTGCTTATGCAATTGATTACCACTTCAAATTGCTAATTAAGACTCAAGATCAAACTATATAGGTAAAAAGATGAAAGAGTGTAAAATTAATGTTTCTTTTTGACAGGCTGCCTTTAGATGCATTGGAAACTTGCTTATGCAATTGATTACCACTTCAAATTGCTAATTAAGACTCAAGATCAAACTATATAGATACATGTAGCCAGGGCTTTTTTTCTCATAGAACGCTCAGAACGGAGTTCCGGCACCTTTTTTGGATGGAAACTTGCAGGGTAGGCAAGGCGGGGTGTATGACGTGTGAGTTCCGGCACCTTTTTCTTTTACAAAAAAAGCACTGCGTGTAGCAGTGACCGTTTGTAAAACTAGGTAGACAGCTTCCTCCGGTTCTCACCAGTCCCCTCTACACAAACAACATTGAAATAGAAGCAGGCCATTATACTCTTTAGCTTTAATGAATAAAGTAAAAACACAGCTTTTCCCCATAGGGTTTGTTTTATCTTATTTGATGTTTTTATTTGTGTCTGACTGTTTTGGGTTGTTAGCTATTTTTGACTGTGGCTTAGTAAAAAGTAAGACCAAAAATAATATATACTGTACTGTATTGTAATGGTTGATTTTTTTTCTAAATTCTACAATGGATTGTAGGTTATTAAAATATGTACAGTATTCTTACTATTTCGGATTATTCTGTGACTTCAGAGAAGTCTGTCCTATCCACCACTTGTTAACCTAAAATGCATTTCATTCACCATGTGCAAGAAAACTCCTGTCTTCTACTGAGATTGGTTTTAGTCTTTTTATTATTTAAACATACAGATCAAACTTTTTAAAAACTGCTGTTTTTTTTTCAGATAATAGTTTTTATTCCAGCTGCATGACTTAAATCTGGATTGGACAATAGAGCAAAGGTCTTATTTCAGCCAGATATAGTTCCCTTCTCGTGACAATGTGCTCTTTTGTTTGTACTTCTGAACTTGCTAGCCTTACTTGTCCCTGGAGTCTATTGAATGAAAGAACAGTATCTTATTGTGAAATGTGTGCACCTCAAGGACTCTCAGAGCAGAGAGTTGTGCGAGCCACAAGTTTAGAGCACAGTGTATTTTTGGCCTTACAATCTAAAAAAAAAGTCAAATGTTTTGTGTTACTGGAAATTTTAGCTCTTAAATATTTAAACTATTCTCAAACATAGTTTTAGCCACATAACAATTCTAGAATGAAAGGTTTGCACATTGAATTTGCACTTATGGTTTTATAATGTAGAGCAGCATTTCTCAAACTTGGCAGTTTTAAGATGTGAAGTCCAACTCCCAGAATTGCCCAGCTAGCCATATGATATAGAGAGGATACTTGCA
Organism: Vipera berus; assembly: GCF_964194415.1. Taxonomy (NCBI): domain Eukaryota; kingdom Metazoa; phylum Chordata; class Lepidosauria; order Squamata; family Viperidae; genus Vipera; species Vipera berus. The sequence goes on from NC_138202.1 coordinate 42,987,445, forward strand.
ATTCCTTCTTTTTCTGAAATGCTCAATTCCAAGCATTGTTACTGTTGTGTACTGGGTTCTTGCTGGAAAGCAGGAGACAAGGGGAGAGAGTTCAGGCAGGAACACGTTTTATTGAAACGCAGAAACTGAACTTAGAACCAGGGCTGCAACGCAGCTATTTATACTCTGGCCACTAGGCGGCGGCCAATAGGTTTAAAGCAACCTATTGCCACCCTAGAGCCAACCAGTGGTGGTCCTGGAGACTGACTGTCTGAGGAGCTGGCGAACGTTACCCAGCTCCCTGCTTAAGCAATCTCACAGCAAACAAACCCACGTGATACAACTTAGTCAAACTAGGCCCAATACGTTACAGTTACCATAATGATAAATTTGATCATGAAAGTGAATTGGGATGGCTCTTATAACCTTTGCCTCTTTATTGATGAGAAGAGAAATGAGAACAACGCTGAATACGGTAATTTCTAACCATCTAAGATAAACCTTGTTCTAAAGTTAGCTTCTTTTTTTATTAAAGAGTTTTACAAAAAAAGATTTTACAATACATATCCCCAAAACCCACCCACCCCAAACCACCCCCCTTCCCCCCCACTTCCCAGAACTAAATACAGGGTTATAGATATAATAATCATATTCTAACTAAAAATTATCCATAATATAAAATTAACCAAATTCATAATGTGCTTTAACTCCCCTTTAACTACATACAAAGTACTAACACTAAAATTAATAACAATATCCCTCTAAAATCTACTCATAAGCTAAATGGAACTTTTTAGTCCCATATTTATTCTGAATATAATCTATCCATCTCCTCCAAACTGAAATATATCTTTCTTGTGAATGATCCTTCAAATAAGCAGAAATCTTAGACATTTCTGCAAGATTCGATACTTTAAACACCCATTCTTCTATAGTAGGCAAACTATCCTTCTTCCAGTATTGTCCCACCATTAACCGTGCTGCTGTTATCAAATTCAACATCAAATTGGTTTCTTTAACATCACAATCTACAACAATGCCCAATAAAAACAATTGCGGAGAGAACTTTATCTTTCTCTTAAAAATCTTTTGAATGTTCCACCAAATTTTAACCCAAAAAGCAAGTCCACCACATATGAAACTAGGTGGCTTCTAAACTACCACATCTCCAGCATTTAGACTGTAAATTAGGATACATGTTAGACCACTTTTTGGGATCCAAATACCATCTATAAAACATTTTATAATAATTTTCTCTTAAATTTTGGGCCTGAGTAAATTTAACATTTCTAACCCAAATTACCTCCCAAGTATCCAACGGAATTGGTTCCTGGATATTTTGTGCCCACTTTATCATACAATCTTTAACTAGTTCCGTTTCCGAGTCCAATTCAATTAAAACATATATCCTCTTTATATGTGCACAATTTAAATCTCTAATTTGTTTTACTAAATTTTCATCTGTAATTGTGATGCCAACCTTCTGATCCAACTTCCACCTAGCTTTCAATTGGGTATATTGAAACCAAGAGTAACTTATGTTTTCTTGTCTTAACTCATCTAATGATTTAAGTTGCCAATCATTCCCTTCCAATCTAAGTAATTCCTTATAGGAAAACATATCCAAACTCACTCCCATAGATACACCTTCTATCGCGTGTCCAGGAATTCCCCAAATCGGTATTTTATAATTTAACTTATAATAATACTTTTTCCAGACACGCAACAAGGCACTTCTAATAATATGAGATTTAAAAGCCCTATCCACCTTTTTATCATAAAGCAAATATGCATGCCATCCATATACCAAATCCCAACCCTCAAGGTGAAGTATTCTCTTATTAGTTAAATTAAGCCAATCACTAACCCATGTCAAGACCACCGCATCATAATACAGTTTCAAATTCGGCGCCTTGAGTCCCCCTCTTTCCCTAGCATCTTGTAAAATCTTAAATTTAACTCTTGGTTTTTTCCCCGCCCAAATAAATTTATTAATACCCTTCTGCCATTCATCAAGGTTGGCATCCTTTTTCAATATAGGTGTCATTTGAAACAAAAAGAGAAACTTCGGCAGAACATTCATTTTAACAACTGCGATTCTTCCCAATAGAGATAATTGTAATTTTTTCCAATTATTTAAATCCTTTTGTATCTTCAACCATAATGTTTCATAGTTATTCTTATATAATTTTGCATTTGAAGCTGCAATATACACTCCCAAATACTTAACCTTTTTTACTATTTCAAAACCTGTTAGTTTAATTAACATTTCCCTTTCACTCATAGACATATTCTTAGACAATATCTTAGTCTTACTACTATTTACCTTAAACCCTGAAACCTTACCATACTGAATTATAATTTCCATCAAATCTATAACCGATTGTATCGGTTGAGATAATGTCACAACCAAGTCATCAGCAAAAGCTCTCAATCTGTAATCATTCTGTTTTATTTTAATTCCCTTTATCATAGAGGACTCTCGAATATTAATTAATAAAATCTCTAATGTTAATACAAACAACAATGGTGATAGGGGGCATCCCTGTCTTGTACCTTTTTTAATTTTAAACATCTCTGTTAGCCTCCCATTAATTATAATTTGTGCAGTTTGTTGTTGATATATAGCTTTAATAGAATGTAAGAATCCTTCTCCAAAGTTCATTTCCTCAACAACTCTAAATAAGAATTGCCAGTTCAATTGATCAAAAGCTTTCTCTGCATCCAAAAATATCAATGCTGCAGGGACTTGGTTGTTCTTATCCAAGTATTCAAGCAAATTTACAATTTGTCTTACATTATATTTCATATACCTTCCAGACATAAATCCCGATTGATCACTATGAATCATTTGTTTCAAAACTTGCATTAATCTATTAGCCAATACTTTAGCAAAAATCTTATAATCTGTATTCAAAAGTGATATAGGTCTATAATTTTTAGGTTGAGTATGGTTAGCTTCTATAAAGTTGTTTAAGTGATTAAGCATAATTTCCACTGGGTATGAAACAAGATACCAAGGATGCATATGACTGCCTGCAAACAGAAGAGCAAAGCAACTTACAAGTGTGCTTATTTACTTATGCTATTTAGAAGCTGACTAACACCACAAATCTCTCATGGAGGAAAACTCATTTACATTAGCTAATCCATGGTTGGATTTGCAAACTAAATCTTGGGAATTTAGAAGTAAAAGCAGCTTTATAACTTAGAAAACACATTAGAGGAAAAATGTATGGCAGCAAGAACACTCACTTGCTTCTTTCCCTCATTTATAGCAGGGTCCTGCTGTTAGTTTTTTCGGTGTACAGTCCTTTAAAAAGTGACAAGAAAAAATTGGAGATCCAAAGTATGAAAGAAAACAAAAGTGACTGAAGGCAGAAGAAAGAAATATCGAGGAGGAATGCAACAGTGGGTCAGCTAGTAGATGATGGTGTAGCGTGGAACATTATTGGCAACAAAACTAGTCTCCCTGGAAGGGCTGACATTGATCCAAACTGCTTGAGTTGCAAGCTTTTGAGCTGCCGCTGTCTGAGGCAAACCACAATTGCTGCATTAGTTGTATCATGGCATTGTGTAATTATTTGTACATCCATTTGCTGTTGATGACCTAATAATGCTTTAGCAGCGTCATCTGAGAACATCAGAGTGCCCTTCAGATCTATTGCCAGGTTTAAAAATCTAACAGCAAGGTTTGATGCCTTTCTGAAGAAAGTAGCGAGGCTTTCGGGATTGATGTCAGCCCTTTGAGATAGGCCAAGTCAAGAGATAGGCACTGTAGGGATTCTAGGTATGCTGCTTTATTGTAGTGAGGTAGAATAACAGAATCTTGAAAGTGTTTTTCTCCACCCTCTCTCCTATTTCTCTCTTATACCAGAAAAAATCATGGTGGAATTATTTCAAATTTCTTCCTCGTGTTTTCCATATTTCTAGGACTGAGTTGCCCTTTCACTTCCTTTAACAATTCATGCCTTCCTTGCCCAAAGTCATCCCTGCATTCATACAGGGGGAGAAAGCTTTTGAAGACATCACTTGGAAACAATCCTTGCATATCAAATTGAGGAGTCCTTGGTGCTGTCTGAGCTGGGGTGTGGGGTTTTTTGCAGATGTTTCATTACACAAACTAGATAACATCATCAGTGCTAGCAAAGGCTAGCATGATGATGTTACCTAGTTTGGGTAATGAAACACCTGCAAGAAAATTAACCTAGCTCAGAGGTCAATCCCGAGCTACAAATATTCTCCTTTATTGGTATTATCAAATCTCATTTTCTGATACTTGATGCATGACCCTTGGTCCTCTCTTCAGTGATGGCATTCTTTCCTTGTTTGTTTTTCCCAAACATTTTTCTTTAACCCACAGAAGCAATTCATGAAAGACCTAATTATGTGTCTATCTTAAAGCATCCATGCTACTTTTGGACTGAGGGCTCCTTCTTGTTCTTTCTGTATCACTCCAAGTTCTTTCATGATTATTTCTTTCATTATTTCTATGCTGGAAGAAATATCAACAACCTAAGATATGCAGATGATACCACTCTAATGGCAGAAAGTGAAGAAGAACTAAAGAGCCTCTTGTTGCGGGTGAAGAAGGAGAGTGCAAAACTTGGGTTGAAACTTAACATTAATAAAACCAAGATCATGGCATCCGGCCCTCTCAATTCCTGGCAAATAGATGGGGAAGAAATGGAGGTAGTGACAGATTTTATTTTCCTGGACTCCAGGATCACTGCAGATGGGGACTGTAGCAAAGAAATTAAAAGACACTTGCTCCTTGGGAGGAAAGCCATGGCAAATCTAGACAGCACACTAAAAAGCAGAGACATCACCCTGTCATCAAAAGTGCGTATAGTCAAGGCTATGGTCTTCCCAGTTGCAATGTATGGCTGTGAAAGTTGGACCGTAAGAAAGGCCGAGCGCCAAAGAATTGAGGCCTTTGAGCTATGGTGCTGGAGAAGACTCCTGCGAGTCCCTTGGACTGCAAGGCGATCAAACCGGTCAGTCCTAGAGGAGATCAACCGTGACCTCTTTAGAAGGCCAGATCCTGAACCTTAAACTCAAATACTTTGGCCACCTAATGAGAAGGAAGGACTCACTGGAGAAGAGCCTAATGCTGGGAAAGATTGAGGGCAAGAGAAGAAGGGGACGACAGAGAATGAGGTGGCTGGATGGAGTCACTGAAGCAGTAGGCGTGAGCTTAAATGGACTCCAGAAGATGGTAGAGGACAGGAAGGCCTGGAGGAACGTTGTCCATGTGGTTGCGATGGGTCAGACACGACTTCGCAGCTAACAACAACAACAGTCTTTTTGGTAGTCATGGCATTGGCCTGTCAATCTGGTAAACAGTTTGCCTTATGAAAAGATCCTGCTCCCCCTTCACCCATATATTTCCTTCTTTCCAAAGTGAGTATTGGCCTTCTGCTTGAATCAATTCCCTACATTTTTTCCCTCACCATCTTGGCCATCTTTGGAAGCAATACTTTTTTTTTTTTGAGGCAGGGGTGGGGAATAGCTCCAACAGTGACTTGTTACTTGGACAATTTGGTATCATTTCATTGGGATCAACAATGCTTCCTGGCTTTCCAGTTTTAAAGGGTATGATCTTCCCTTCGACATTTCTCCAAATGGGTAATGACTGCCATAAAGTTTTGCTGTAGACTGGCCAAACAGCCATATCCATTTGATCTGCCTAATAATATACATATATCATATCATACTTTTCAGGTTCAGTTGTAACGTCTTTCAGTGATCGGAAAGCAGAACTTTCTGGTATATACCATCAAAGACCTCCTCCTGATGTGGTATATAACCCATTCTATATGCAACTGCCACCTCTTTCTCCGGATTTCAGTCGAGCCCACAAAGAAAAAATGGCGAACAGGAGATTATATGGGTCAGGTAAAAGAGTTCATCAGTTGTAACATCATGCATTTCCCCCACTTTAAAGAATAGAATTAGAAGACAGCGGACATGAATTCTGCCTTTTTATATTAGTTGTGAATAAAATAAGCCTGCCTTAAACTAGGAAAGCATAAATGTCCTAAAAACTATTTTCCCAAACAAGGCTAATATTATTCTACATGTCTTATGTGTCTATTTCTGATTGATTCCCTAAATAGCCTTCCATTTAGACTGCTCCTATTAGTACAGTCTTGTATTTTGTTCTTTCAGGTCATTCTTGTATTTGTATTTAGTTTTTGGGCAAGATATTCAAGCTCTTTAATGCCCTAAAGGTACATACTCTAGGTGCAAAACCTTGAAAGGAAGAAGAACAAGTTAATTTAAAGAGCAGCTTTACTTGAGAAGATAAATCTACGTGGTATTTATGTGGACTGCATTTCTTGGAAGCAGAAGCTGCAGATATTGTCTAAAGAAGAAAATAGTTTAAGGATGGTCACTATTTGAAAATAGACCGACCAGGTGAATTACGGAAAATTTCAAGCCCAACTGAATGGTTTTGCTTTAGAGGATTAGTCAGTAGTTTTTCACAAGCATTCTGTAATACTTGAAAGCCAGTTTGGTGTAGTTGTGGTATTTTAAGAATTTTGTACTGAAATAGGAACAAAATGTGCTGTGTTTTTGCTATTGGAACCAAGTTTAGATATTTTGTGTGGCATCATCTTTGATTTTTCTAACTGCTATTCATACTACTTTCTGGCCTTTAGTTGGGTTGCTTTCCTTTCAAATGTTTTCCAGCTCAGCTAGTATTGCAGCAGTCACAGTTATCTGTTGTTGTTAGTTTAGATTAGTTGGAGTGCTGTGTGAATGGAATATTGAGAGGGGAACAGCTATTAAACACAAAATATTCGGCATAGGGAAGTAAGATTTCCTGTAGGTGAGCAGCTCACTTACATTGTACTATGTAAGTAGATATTGTATGTCTGTTCATACTGGATATATATTTCATGTATGTGTACGTATGTGCTTTTATACATGCATGCATGTACATATTAGACTGACTTACACTCAGATGTTGCTAAGGCTATTCAGGCTGTACGAAGCTATTTAAATATCCGTAGAACATTAACTGGGTTTGCATGCTGTTGTATCTTTCTGATGCTGAGTGTCTGAATGCAGGTAAAAATACAGAGTCTCCATGTTAGTCTGGTCTGTTTTGTTGCAATTTTGGACATATATCCATTTTTTATATGGTCTTGTGCCCTGTTAAATTTTAAAAGTATATTTTAAAATCCTAAGTTGAAGACTCTTGCTTTCATACTGTGCTCTTTTTGTCACTTGATTCCGCTGTTTAATTTTTACTGACTCAGTTCTAGATGGGTGTGAAGCTTTTTCAGACCTGCTTGATGTTCATAGAACCTATGACAGGACTTCTTGTTACCTTGTTGACTTTTTTGCTTCTTGCCATTGCAGTCTTGTGCTGTAGTGTCATGTCGATTCACGTAGGAGTTAAAGTGTGGCTCTCTTTGCCTTGTGTTACATTCTTGGTGGGGAAAATTTAAAGCAGGGGTGTCAAACTCAATTTCATTGAGGGCCGCATCAGCATTGCGGTTACCCTCAAGGGGCCGGGTGGTTATGGCCAGGGTGGGCGTGGCCTACTGGGTGGGCGTGGCTAGAGTGCGTGTGGTCTACTGGGTGGGCATGGCCAGCTCTACATCATTCACATCAAGGGTGCCTATGGGGGCCTGGGCAGGAGTGGGACAGATCTGAGGGTCTCTGGCAGAAGGAGGGTCTCTGGGCCAGGGCCAAGGCAGTGGGGGCCATTCCCTCACTGTTTCCAGGATGGCTTCGCAGGCCACATGAAACCACTTCGCGGGCCGGATCCGGCCCCCGGGCCTTGTGTTTGACATGTCTGATTTAAAGGAATGCAAGGGGTATAAAGGAAAACTCTCTCTGTCCTAAAGTTGGGCAGTCCTTTTCTAATAAAAGATTCAACCTCTGCTTCAGTTCTTGTCTTTTTCCAGTGTTATTTTTTTCTTTTGTTGGCAATTAATATATGTTTCCAGTTTTGTCCCTAATAGCATTCAGAATAGAGAGCCACCTGACCTACTCTTGCATAATAAAAGCTCTGATCTTCGGTTGCCATTGTTTGCTATGGTTAGAACATTAGAAACAAATCTGGTAGCACTTTTTCTGACTAGCAGGTTGTATTAAAAGGCATAAGCTTCTGTGAGCTACAGCTCACTTTATCAAGCACGTGTGCTGTAGCTCATGAAAGTTCATGCAGTTTCATGATATTCGTTAATAGGAAAAGATGATACCAGACTCCTCCTATTATTGCCTATATAGATTGACACAGCTCTCCTCCTGTACTGTCTAGAACAGGGGTCGGCAACCTCGGCTCTTTTATGACTCGTGGACTTCAACTCCCAGAATTCCTGAGCCAGCATAGCTGGCTCAGGAATTCTGGGAGTTGAAGTCCACGAGTCATAAAAGAGCCGAGGTTGCCGACCCCTGGTCTAGAATATTAGAAATGTCTGGTTGTCTTCCACTGAAATGCAGTTAATTTGTAACATTTTAAGTGGTGATGTTTTGCACTGATTTCCCATATTTTTAATTGTGATTGTTTAAATGACACAGAGTTAGCCTTGTCTATTCTTAGGGGAAGTGATAGCAATTTCTCACGTGGTTATGAATCAAACTAAATTATGAAATTTTACAACATTTTATAGCAACCTCTTATCAACCCCATTCTGATGTAGAATTAAGAAAAAAACTAAATTGATCTTGAAATTTTCAAGATGGGCTTCCTTTTCTGTTTCTTTTTTCAGTTTGTGACTTAAGAAGTAGCACATTGCCCTGCTCTTCCTCCTTAAGCCATTCTATGTTTGATCTTACAAGTCCACCCCACCGATTTCTTCAGGTAAATAAGTGTTATTTAGTGTTACTGTAGTACCAAGCTTTATTAATAATTGTAATCAATAATTGTAAATGATTGATCACAGGTAGTCTTTGACTTAAGACCACATCAGTTGCTAAATGATAAGGTCATTAAGAGACTGGGTCCAGTTTCACAACCACTTTTACTGCAATCATTAAGCAAATCAGTTGTTAAACAAAATTGGCTTCCCCAATTGACTTTGTTTCTCAGAAGCCTGCCACAAATCATGATTGCATAACAAGATGCTGCAACTGTCTTAAATTCAAGTCAGTTGCCAAGTGCCTGAATTGCAATCACATGACTGCCAGGGTAGTGCACTGGTTGTAACTTTGAGGATGAGTTGTAAGTAACTTTTTCTGAGTGTCATAACTGCAAACTGTTGTCAAATGATCAGTCATAAGTCATAAATTGAGGACTAGCTGTAATTCCTTAATAATATATTTCAATCTCACACCTAGTTTCTGTATTTCCCTATTGTTGTTTTGTTTTGTTTTAACTAATCAGACTTTTTTTTGTTTGTTGAAGAGGCATGATTCCCCCTCCAGTGTACCAAGCAGCACCTCCTCCAGAACAAATTCACAAGGTAGTAATAGGAGCTTAGGTAATAAACCATGTTGTCTTGTCTTGCTTCTACTAGAGATTGGGTAAAATGGGTCTCATATGATGAGAGAGTTCTGTGAAGTCCAGAAATATCTGGTACAAACATGCTAAAGATGTAGGCCAATAGAGGTCCTACATTATGTTTTTATAAAAAAATCTAAATATATTTTGACTTAGAATTCTGTTACACTTCTCTTTTTAGCTTTATTAGAAATGGAGCTTACACTGGTAATCTTAATAATAGTTAAAATGGATTTTATTGGAAGAAAAATATAGGTTGGAATAAGTTACAAATATCGCCTTAAGCCTTAACTTAAGTTGATTGAACCCAACAAAAATAAGACCTAGTTAAAATATGTTGCATGACTTCCTAGACTACAGTAGTTGATATAATAAAGAGAAGCATGAGTTACACATTTTTTGATCCTCTGTGTTAAAAGAAAGAAGCCTCTCTCTCTTTAATGGAAAGCTAATATATCCAGAGTAGAGGAAGTTCATAATAGTGGTTTGCTGACCTCCTTATTTTCCACATGGAAACTTCTTTATCTATATATATTCAGATATGTAACTATAATATGAATTGGTACAAATATGGCATGGCTGAACCACATACTCTCTTTAAACGCCGGTGCTTTTTTTAGGTGGAAAAAATGATTGGAAATTCTGAATAGGGAAAAAGAGAGCCAAGGACTGGGAAAATCCACTAAAACAAAATTGTTCTGTCTGTAGGAAATAAGCAAATATTGAGTAGTAAGTGAGGGTCCCATGTAGAAAATAATGGGGTTAAGAGAATGAAATGACTTTTCAAGTTGACGTTCATGAAATCCCTGCTCCAAAGCTGACAGCAAGGAAGCCAGCATTATATTGGTATAAAGCAGGGGTAGGCAACCTTGGCTCTTTTATGACTCGTGGACTACAACTCCCAGAATTCCTGAGCCAGCATGGCTGGCTCAGGAATTCTGGGAATTGAAGTCCACAAGTCATAAAAGAGCCAAAGTTGCCTACCCCTGGTATAAAGAAATATTTTTCACACTACACTGGAGTGAACTTTACTGAAAGTGTTTTTGACACAGTGCATCCTGTGTTAAGTCATGCTTGTTCAGAATTCTGGGAATTGCAGTCCTACTGCATCTGAAAAGTGGCAGGTTGGCAAAGATTGCTGTAAACTAAAGCTTAGTATAGTACATTGTTTTGGATTCATTTGCCACTTATTTTATGACATTGGTCCTGTGCTGTTTAGCATAAACTTTGCTTGGCAGAGGGATACCAAACTGGTGAAAAGTTTAATCTCTCTGGTTCTGCCAGTGCATGTGTATGCCAAAGAAGAAAGTTGGCAACCCACTATATTGTTTATGTAATTTTGAAAACACCTTTTATGAAGCATTTAGATAGGATTACTCATAAATGGCTGAAACATTGACATATTTGATTTATATCAAACACATGTATTTCCTTATACATAACAACTGGCATTTCTTGGCAGTAGGGATAAATATTTAAGTCATGAGAACAGGTTTTTAAAAAGAAGTATGAGTTCACTGGATAAACTAATGTTTTTTCAGCCTTTGAAAACAAGTTTCAAAAATGTTTTTGGATTTATCCCCAGATACAATTACATTATCAGGTGATGAAAGAGAATTTGGCAGGCTGAATGTGAAGGTGTGCTACATTTTTTCTGTTGAACAGATATGGATCACCATCTTGAAAGTAAGTAATCCTAAAAAACATTCAGTTACTGGTTCTTGAATGGTTACATTAGGGGCGCTGGTGAAAAAAAATCTAGTTTATATCCTAAACTCAGCTGTTAGGCAAGAACCATTAGGTTGACAAAGGTTTATTTATTGAATTTGTATAACCACCTGTCTCACCAAAAGTTATACTAGGCAGTGCACAATCATATAAAACACCAAATGTAAAAACAACGGATAAAAATGTAAAAAAGCACATTAATTATCATAATTATACAAATCTTGTGTAAAGGGAGGAAAAATGCCCCCGTCAACAATGGATTTATCTAAACAAATCTTAATGGACAATGGCACTTTTTATTACGTATATGAATGTCATTATTGATTTAGCTAGATTTTATTAGCAGTAGAGGATATACCATACAAATTTTGCTGTATGAAATCCTTTTATTTGAAAATGAGAGGAATTGAATTGGGACAGACTGTGTACAGAGAATATACTGTTTCATAAACCAGTGCATCTTCAGATATAACATTATTTGGAAAAAGAATAATTTGTATTTTAATCTACTTCATTTTCATTAGAATTTTTATTTTGTTAATATTTATTAATTATTCAGTATTCATGAAGATATAATAATGAGACATTAATGTAACTTATATCTTAGACAGCCAGTATTAAATCACTTTTTCAGCAATAAATATCTAATGCAATAATTTGAATCGGCAAGGGTTGATTCTTCAGTTGCCTTGAGATTTTATAAAGTTGAAGAACCATATTTTATAGTGAGAAGATGAATAATGTTAATCATAAATAAAGCAAACTGACATAAGGAAATTAAGCATGTAGTTGTGTTTTCCAAGGTTGCATTGTTTAATTTTCAATTTTGTAGTGCAAAGATTTGAACTGGTCATCTACTTGTGAAGAACACCCACAAATTTCCATCAAAGGAATCCTCACCCTACACAAACCAGTGCAATTCAGATGTTTACCAAAAGAAGCTTCCAATGTAAGTGGCACTTTAAAAAAACCCAAAATATTTCAAAATTGTTCCATAATGTGAATATGTCAGTTGATAAAAGCATAGATATGAGAGTGATTATGGGAAAGGATTTTTTTTTCAAATCTCATATTTGACTTTCGCTTGCATCTAGGACATTGAATTCATGGAAACCTTTGTGTTTGCTATTAAACTGCAACTCCTCCAGACTGCAAGACTTTTGTTCAAAGTACAATCTCTGATTCCCAGAAGAAAAACTATAGGAGAATGTATTTTGCCACTGCGAGACCTCAGTTCACAGGAAGTGGATTATTGGCTGATGATAACACCTCCTTCCAAATCTTTAGTAAGTTAAAGTATCCTAAGGATTCTTGAAGGTGATCCATGGGGTTTTATGCAGGAACAGAAATCTATAATTGCTTTTTGTCATGTCCTTTTATTAATATTCATTGATTCTTCCCCACTTTTGTCAGAAGTCCGCAACGCTGGGAGGGGGGAGGTGTAGGGAGAAAAGAGTCCCCTCACTTGTAGCCCCATTAGCTAAAACTTCCACACTCACTTATCCCGTTGCCAAATTGCAACCTGTTCTTTTTTATCTACAAAGGTAATGTCTGAAAAAATTATAAATAGGATGCAAAGGCTCTAATTCTTTGTACGTTGCAACTCCTTCTTTTCCTTCACCTGTTATAAATTCCCCTCCATCCCAGCTATAAATTTACAATAGCTATATGTCTCTAATATAATAGTAGTTTTTATTCTGAGGCTGGATCACTTAACAGGATTTGATCTGTTAATAAGTCTGTCGATTATTTTCTGGTCTGGCCTAACTTCTATGGCTAATATCTCCACAAGAAAATTAGAACTATAATTTCTTGAGATAAGCTACAATAAGAGACCCTGCAAGGCAGAGTGTGCTGTATCTTACCTTCATTTACTCCATGAATCAGGGAGGTTTTTGCCTGCTTCTGAATATTATCTTGCTTCCTACAATTTGTAAGCCCTTTTTGTGTGGCATGGGTTTTTGAAAATATCTATCAAGGTCACTTTCTTTACTCTCCTTATGTAGGACAGATTGGCATTCCTCTGAAATGGAGTTACATTAGTAATGAAAGTATTTTAATTATAAAAATTCATCACTATAGAATTTCACACAAGGAAGTAGTATTGTAGTTTCACTTATTAACATCTGCCAGAACTGGCTCTAAAGAACCAGGAAATGAATTCCATCAACCAAAGGTCATCCCAACCTCATGAAAAAGTCTTTAGAAATGTAAGGCAGTTTTTTTAAAAAAACAATTTATAATCTGGAAAAAAGAGACCCTGCCATTTTAAAAATTTCCACAGAAATCCTGAAAGCACTTTCCCAAAAACATATACAGTATCTTTTTGGATCCCAATCTTGATTCTGGCAAATTTGGAAGGGTTAGAACTCATAACTCTGTAGCATACAAAAGCAGCATTATCAGGCCATTTAAAAAAAAGACAGGGCTGATGTTTCTTTGTCAACATGAAAACTCTATTACACGTGTGTAACAAAATATTTGATTTGTGAAAGTTGGCTAAGGTGAAGATGGAACATTCCTCTGCTCTTTGACTCTCTGTGCAGGTGTGTTCTGCAGAATTGAAAATAGGCACCTGTTTTCAAGCAGTAAACAGCCGGATCCAGTTGCAAATTCTAGAAGCTCAGAACCTTCCAAGTTCATCCACACCATTGTCTTCAAGTAAATACTATAGTTTTATTGGTCAAACTCCATAAAAGACAGCATGTTTAAATACAAAACTACACATCTCTGTGTAGCTGCTACTGTTCTTTTCTGACTGTATAGTGACTTTTATATTCAGTCATATATATGTCATGTCTTGATCTACTATCTAGGCTTCTCAGATTCATAAAAGTAAAACTAAAAAGATTTCTTCTGAATCCTCCCAGTTGATCTTGCTTATTTTAAAATATGCTTTCTTAAAGTTTATTATTTGATATTCAAATATGTTTAGAGGTTTGAGTAGGGTTATACTATTGTGGGGATGTTGCAATTGAGATAGCAGCAGGCTCGTTGACTGGTGTGGACAAATTTAACAGGCAAAGTTGCATCATCCAGAAAGTTTTCACTAGAAAATGGACCGACTTCAGGAAGTATGCATTAGTGCAGACATGTCAAACACAAGGCCCGGGGGCCGGATCCGGCCCGCGAAGTGGCTTCATGTGGCCCGCAAAGCCATCCTGGAAACAGTGAGGGAACGGCCCCCACTGCCTTGGCCCTGGCCCAGAGACCCTCAGATCTGTCCCACTCCTGCTCAGGCCCCCATAGGCACCCTTGATGCGAACGATGTAGAGCTGGCCACGCCCACCCAGTAGGCCATACGCACTCTAGCCACACCCACCCAGTAGGCCATGCCCACCCTGGCCACACCCACCCGGCCCCTTGAGGGCAACCGCAATGCTGATGCGGCCCTCAATGAAATTGAGTTTGACACCTCTGCATTAGTGAGTCGGAAAGCAAAAATCTGCACTTTAAGTCGAAAGGTGAATTCCATTGCTCTTTATAACAGCCTAATACTGGGAACTGCCTTGGTGGAGCAGTGGGCTAATGCCTCCTTAAGTAACACCAGCTGCCTGCAATTAGTGCAGGTTCGCATCCCACCAGGCTCAAGGTTGACTCAGCCTTCCATCCTTCCCAGGTAGGTAAAATGAGGTCCCAGATTGTTGGGGGCAATAAGCTGACTTTGTAAAAATGCCGCTTGGGGGGGAAAGCCCTAATAATCAGGGATATACACAGATTGAAGGCTATTGCTAAGCACATTGATTTGTGCTTCTTAGATTGTAAGCTGCCCTGAGTCTTCGGAGAAGGGTGGGATATAAATGGGATTTTTTAAAAAAAACCACTGAAGCTGCTTTCCAGTGAGCAGAGATTTGTTTCTAAGGAGTGAGCACTGTGTATCTGTGCATCAGAATGCATCCACCCAGTGGCTCCCCCTCTCCCCATTTGTATATCATGTTCAAAGACTTTGCATCAGTTATAATTATCAGCAACATTTTCTTTGGGATTTCAAACTTCACACAATGAAAATGTTAAAAAAAGTCATTGCTTCTACCATAGATTTTTTTGTAAAGATTGAGATGCTCAGCACTGAAGGATTGGTTGATAAGAAAAAAACCCGTCTGCTGAAATCTACTAACAGTCAAGTAAAATGGGGAGAAACCCTGATGTTCCCTTTGAGTCAGAATGAACATGGAATAAACTTTCTCATCAAACTCTATAGTAGAAGCTCAGTGAGAAGAAAACATTTCCTGGGACAGGTTGGTGTTTTTATTTTTCCCACCTATGACACCCAATGCAAGTTTCTGAATTCTAAAACTTAAAATTTATATGGACCATAGACTTTGCTTTTTTTAAAAAAAATGTTACCATTAATATAATCCTGGTTGAAATAAAACAGGAATAGGAAGCCTGCAGCCCTCTAGATTTTGCTGATTATTGTCTAGCTAGCAGAGTGAGCACCTGTTACTCGTCCCAGCTTCTGCCCACTTAGCAGTTCGAAAGCACGTAAAAATGCAAGTAGAAAAATAGGGACCACTCCGGTGGGAAGGTAACAGTGTTCCGTGCGCCTTTGGCGTCTAGCCATGCCGGCCACATGACCACGGAGACGTCCTCGGACAAGCGCTGGCTCTTCGGCTTTGAAACGGAGATGAGCACCGGCCCCTAGAGTCGGAAACAACTAGCACGCATGTGCGGGGGAACCTTTACCTTTACCTTTTAGGTGATATTCAGCAATTTCTTTAAATATGGATTTAATTTTATGGCTAGATCCTTTGAAATTTTATCTCATTATGAATACATTTTGTATCATAAGTAATTTCCTCTTATGCAACTTTATATCAGCGATCTCAAATTTACAACTCAAATTTGTCAGAAGATACAAATATCCATTCAATTCCATTCTATAAATTGTTAGGAAGTATAAATTTGTGAATAGCTCAGAAGCCACATCCATCCATCCATCCATCATAAAACTATATCATAAATTGAATTCAATAAAGCCTTAGAGCCTTGGTGGAGCAGTGGGCTGATGCCTCCTTAAGTAACACCAGCTGCCTGCAATTAGTGTAGGTTCGCATCCCACCAGGCTCAAGGTTGACTCAGCCTTCCATCCTTCCGAGGTAGGTAAAATGAGGACCCAGATTGTTGGGGGCAATTAAGCTGACTTTGTAATAATGCCGCTTGGGGTGTGTGTGAAAGCCCTAACAAGCAGGCATATACATAGAATGAAAGCTACTGCTAAGCTTGTAAGCCGCCCTGAGTCTTCGGAGAAGGGCGGGATATAAATGTAATAAAAATAAAATAAATAAATAAATAAATAAAGCTAAATCCTGAAGTTATTTGTAGATTACGCAGATGACACAACATGAAATAGAATATCTTACAGCCTGGAAAACAGAAATAAAATTCAAAACAATCTTAATAGGCTAGAAGAATCACTATAAGTAAGAGAGTGTAATTTTATAAGACACAGGTAAAGTATTATTAGAAGACAAAGATCAAATGCTCAGAAGGTATTAAAGCAGAAATCCCAGATCATGGGATGTAAAAATTAGTCTTTTTCAAAATCCTAAAAACAAAATAAAAGATATCATAATCTTATTAGAATCCATTTTAATAAAATGCATATTTGTATACCATCTTGGAATCCTCTCTGTACTTGATTCGTCTTCTGCATTGTATAAACATGATTTTTATACACTGATCAAGATAAATGTCAAAAACAGCTTTTGGAGTCTTTATAATGATTCTTTGTTTTTCTTATCATGCAGGTTTGGTTAAGCAGTGACAGTAACAGTGCAGAAGCTGCTGATCAATGGAGGGACACAATTGCTAATCCAGAGAAGGTTGTGGTTAAATGGCATAACATTATTTCAGCATGATACTGCTTTGAACAGCCCTTGAACAGCCCTATTTTGGACTTGACTGCAGAGACTTTTGCACTTATTCAAAATGACCAGCCATCAGATAACAAAAAAACAGAAAAGAAATACCTATATAGACACATACAATATCATCTCTGCACAAGAAAATCGCAGAGGAAGCAATAGAGTTGAAAAAGGAAGGATGTTGGAAATCCTAGCAAAGCAAATGAAATTCAAAAGCCACATTGAAAAATAATGGCTTGATTATTAATTGACTGTTTTAAAAATCTATGAAGCTTACATATGAAACATTAAAATATTTATATTCTAAAATAAAAATTAATTTAAAAACTTTGTATAGATTTTAGTAAAAAATACCACTGGAAGAGCTATCCTTCAAGAAGATTGTGTTCCATGTATTAGTTGACAACCATGTTCCAGCTATTGTTTTGGTTCTAAAAGTATTCTGTGGACACTTTATTATTTCTACCAATATGTTGAACAAGTGAGATAAGGTAGGCAGGAAAGTAGAACTAATATTTTGCCATTTAATTCTTGAAACAATCATTTTAAGGCCAGTTTTTAAGAATAGTTGTTATATTGGATTGTAAATTTGAGAGAAAGGCAGGGAAGTAACAATTCTTTTGTTAATTCAGTTTCATAGTTCTGCAGTATAAAATTTGGTTTACTGTTTTGAACAAAGAGATAGATTAATAAGAAGTACTCTAATAGTGAAATTCAATAGAATTTGATCTCATCCTTAGAACTAACAGGGACCCAGTATTCCATGTTTTAAGAAAAGTGAAGTTTCCTTATAAAATGAAAGAAACAAAACAAAATATGCAATCATGACTCTAAGCAATTATTTGAGAAATAAGCACTTCCCAACCTTCAGTATTTTAAGATAACATATAAAGTGATAAAGGCTAATAAAGCTTGTATACCTAACTAGTCCATGGATAATTAAACTGGCACCACGTATATAAATTTATATAGAGATCATTGGCTGTAATCAAGCAGGTACCCTGAGTACTTTCTAGAGATGCAACATTTTTAAGGCACAAGGATCTGCATTTACTGCATACAATACAAAAAGCTTGGCAGTAAAAATACCGCTAGGCACTGTGCAGCAGATAAGCTATTGGGAAAAATGGACCAGTAACATCTGAAAAACTTTCATGGGGATTTGAATGTCTTCGCTGCCTCTTTCATTAGATTAACAGTTCACACTGAGCTTTCAATAAATAGGATTCAGTTTGCCTCAAAGCTGTTGCCATGTGAACCCGGAAGGGCACATTTAATATGTGAGTCCTCATGCTGATGTAATCTCAGGACTATTTGTCAGACGGACGTGGAACAATTCGGCCATAGCAGACAGATTCTTGCCAGACTAAGCCTTTGTTAGTCCCAGCCTTATGCACGCACCCTGAGATATTCTAAGGAGTGGTTATCCTTACTTTCTTCCTCTGCCTCCTCTCCAGCTCTGAGATGCGCTGCTTCTTGTCTTCCTTCTCCTTCTGGAATATGCTCCTTCCTTATACTGCCACTTCACTGTAGTCCATTACGCCAGCTCTCACAATACCATTCCTATTTCTCATAACATCTAAAGCACGTAGGATGCTTATATGCAATGATCAAAAATAAAACCATACATTATTACAACTTTTGTAGGAGAACTCCAGCAAATTATCGATCATTAAACTATTCTCTGCAGTCTGCAAAGAATTAGGAATTGCTGCAGGCAGTGGTGTACTACTTTAAAATGCACTGGTTTCAAAAATGACCAGGCTCAAATCTGAATTCTGTTTCGGTCAGACTTGGCTGGTATTCATGCATGAAACAGAGAATGTCCTCAGTGCGTAATGAACTATGAATCAAAAGGTATAGTTATACCATGATTAGCTGGAAGAATCCAGATTTTTATGAGGAAAGAGGAGAAAAAAGGCTTGTGTAGAAAAGGTGGCAGAATGACAGCATAGAAAACCAACATTCAGGAGAGATGAAATTGAATCAAGTGAAGTAAATGATCAAACTAAAAGCCACACTAAGAAAAGCAAATGAAAAGAATAATGGGAACATAAAACTGGAGAAGACATAGAACCACACTTACCTCAAAGCAATGAAATCTTGAATAATTCAGAAAAAAATGTCTTTGTATCCTCAAATATTATAATTAGATAGCAAAAATAAGTCCTTGCTTAACCAGTCACTGAGTAACCATTTGAAGTTACAGCAGACCCCCCCAAAAGGATACTTATGATCCAATTTCACCCATACACGATCATGTGATCTCATTTTGGATACTTGGCAACCAGCTTTCATTTATAGCCATTTGCAGTGTCCAAAGGTGATGGGATTGCAATTTTTGCCATTTGGGGATGGTTTCGAGTGTTTATTTCTGGTTTCTAGTCAAAAATCTATTGGATAAACAGGTTCACTTAATGATTGCAGCAAAAAGTAGTAAAATCAGGCTTGGTAATCTGTTGACCCGCTTAACCACAATGGCTTTACAACCTTTTTTGTTGTAGCCGTTAAGCAGACAAGACGGTAATTCTGGGCTCAATTATAGTCGTACATTGAGGACTACCTGCATGAATTCATTGCTAACATAGTTGGATTTAAATCTGGAGGAGCAAATGAAATAGCGGTAGATATAGCAGCTAGTCTTTTGGAAGAGCATTGGTCCTCTATCTCAGCAAATAAAAAGCAAATAGAAAATTGTGGCTTGCAGTGTATTCAATGTAGTCACTGTATAGCTGAAAAAAAACCAGATTGTTTAGAAGTTGCATTAGAAATTTAAATCAAAATTTAAATATCCTACAGGTCTTTGGTTACAGTTTTTATTTACAGCATACTTTATGTGTATCAGTTCATGGCAAAGGTGATGTTAGTGTGTCACTGTAAAAATCATTTCTCTACTGTACTGCAAAGTAATTGGTAGAAAAATTTCAGTGATTATTTTGCTTTTTTAAAGCAAAATAATCACTGAAATTAGAACAATGAAATAATGAGCAAAGCTGCTTAACAGTCTTGGTACAGTATTTTATTTTATCTCTTTATTCTTTTTCATAAACATTGTATATATTGTCTAGTAGGAAAAATGCAGATCTTATAAGGACTTCATGCAATAATAACATTCTTAGGGAGCTCACATTCAAATATTGGAATATATAGAGGTTCTACTGAATTTATAGTACTGTAATACACAAATGACCAGATGTTTTATTATATGTGTGTGTGTGTGTGTGTGTGTGTGTGTGTGTGTGTGTGTGTGTGTACCCTGTGTGAATTGGGCAACCAAATAAATTTGTTTAATAAACGAATGCAATAAATATAATGACTGAAGCATTTGTATGAATAGATTCTAGCCTGCCTTTACAGATTTTATTTTCCTGGGCTCCAAGATAACTGCAGATGTGGACTGCAGCCAAGAAATTAAAAGACGCTTGCTCCTGGGGAGGAAAACCATGGCAAATCTAGACAGCACACTAAAAAGCAGAGACATCACCCTGCCCACAAAAGTGCGTATAGTCAAGGCTATGGTCTTCCCAGTTGCAATGTATGGCTGTGAAAGTTGGACCATAGGAAAGGCTGAGCATCAAAGAATTGAAGCCTTTGAATTATGGTGCTAGAGAAGACTCCTGCGAGTCCCTTGGACTGCAAGGCGATCAAACCGGTCAGACCTAGAGGAGATCAACCCTGACTGCTCTTTAGAAGGCCAGATCCTGAAGTTGAAACTGAAATACTTTGGCCACCTAATGAGAAGAAGTAAGGACTCACCAGAGAAGAGCCTAATGCTGGGAAAGATTGAGGGCAATAGAAGAAGAGGACGACAGAGAATGAGGTGGCTGGATGGAGTCACTGAAGCAGTAGGCGTGAGCTTAAATGGACTCCAGAAGATGGTAGAGGACAGGAAGGCCTGGAGGAACGTTGTCCTTGTGGTTGCGATGGGTTGGACACGACTTCGCAGCTAACGACAACAAGCCTGCCTTTGCCTTCTACCTGTAGTCTGATCTGTTTAGCAAAAGTCTCTAGCCAAAGATATTTAGCTTGTTTTTTCAAATGATAAAAATATGCCTAAGGCGTTTCACATGTGCACATACAAGTGCACATACAAACACACACACACACAAAGATTATTTTATTGAACAAAACACAAGCAAAGAGGAAAAAAAATCTCTCAGAGCTTCCTGATGGTTTGAACTGAGTACCCATTATGCAACATGCTGGGCCTCATGCCAGGACTTTGTTTAAGAAGGGTGTGAAATGAATTGACCAACAGGCTGGTGATGCCAAATGTTAACAGTGACGTCACTGTTAATCTACCTCATGAATAATCCCGGATCCTGGCACAGCTGTACAGTACACTTCAAGTCTTATTATTAACCCACATGCTGTTTTTATTGTCAATTAACTCCATTACCTGTGCATATTTTCGGTTAATTATTAGAAAACTAGCAGAGTATACCTTCTTGTATGAATAATTACAGCAGTTCTGTAGGCACCTGCAATTTTTTGAGAATAACTTGCTTTCTATAGCCTAGTTTTGTTTACTGCTACGTATGGCTTCAAAACAATACCTGGCCTTAGAAATGGTCTTTCTTCTGCAGTATGCTGGACCAAGAGAACTAAGACATTTTGAACCTCTTTCTCAACTCTTCCTTTTATGTTGGCCTTCCCATATTACTTGTTTTTATTTTACTTCTTAAAATTATAAAAATGCTTTAAAATAAAAAGTTGATTAATACAGTACTTAGTGTTGCTAAAATTAGGACTGTTTTGAAAATTAAGAAGCTGAGAATTATTTCAGAGGTTTTTATGGTCACTTATTAATATGTTATTATGAAGACCTCTGTCTATATGTGGAGCTTGTGTTTCTATGTGAACTTCCCCATTTTGCAAGCTATCACCTGAATCTTCAGATGCCAATTTAGCTATGAGCGAATATGAACAATTTCATCTGCAAAGAGTCTCACAAATATGTGGTAGCAGTCAGTAGGAAGATCACCTTTTTTATTTTTACCCTCCAAATAAGAATAAACTCAAGGGTCCTTTACAGAAACATGCAAGTTCAGTAAAAGTACTGCATAGACGTAATAATATTAAAGATACAGTATATTCATTTCTTTGATCACATTCACTCTTTTATGTTACCCTCTGCTCTGATGTTTCAACTATTTTATTCCCTGGAGCTCCTTGATTTTCCAATGAGATCTGCAAATTAGGATAGGCCACGAGGGGGCAATGTCACCCAATGCCCTCCAGAGAAGAATTCCAAAGCATAACTAGAGATGTGATAAATCTGCCTCAAAAACCCAATATCTCTCAGGTGCTTGGGGTGGAGCACAGTAATCCGTCCAGTTTTAATCCTGAAGGTTGAGTGCAGAAACAATAAGCACAAATAGGGCTGTCTCATGTGACCTTAAGCCCAACCAAAATGTAGTTTCAAGACATGGAGATTGAAGTTGTCAACACTAGAAGTTTGGAAAATTCCAATATCAGGCCAGATGTGAGTTCCAAAAGCTGATGCAAGGCTGCTGCCACCCAACAACAAGGCACTTGCCTTTCAACCCAAACTGCACATGCAAATAACTCACACTTGGACACCCATGGGGCAGTGCTTCTAAGAAGGAAAGAAGGAAGGAAGGAAGGAAGGAAGGAAGGAAGGAAGGAAGGAAGGAAGGAAGGAAGGAAGGAAGGAAGGAAGGAAGGAAGGAAGGAAGGAAGGAAGGAAGGAAGGAAATATTGTCATGCTCCCTCACTAATGATGGAGTTGTGGTTGTTCCAGATCTAAACTACAAAATATGCAGGAAAACATATTTTGAACAGGGTAATATGCACAGTCCCATTCCACCAAGTATTTGCTATGCAGGTCAAGCAACCATTCACACAAATACAGTACATATCCATTGGGTGGTAGCAGCAATGTCTCAAGCTGTCAAATAGGTGAGGCTGTGGCTGTTTTGGTAGTAACAACTTTACCTACAGCACAACAGCTTTGCAACAGTAACTCAGGACCTCATCACTATGTGCTAATCACATCCTCTTTATAGGGCTGCCTTTGAAAACTTCTGTATTTTATAGCTATAATTGGTACAAAATACAACTGTTGACAGATGCTGACTGCCATGAGGATATTACTTCTGTGCTTAAGGCTTGCCCTAGTTGCTGATAGTTTTCCTGGTTTTAACTTATAAAGCCATCTATGGTTTGGCATTGAGGCATCTTAAGGAGCATCTTCTTTGACTAGACTTTATCTATTTGACATGGTCGCATTGGGAAAAGAATTTGGAAGTTCTACATTTACATGAAGTGAAGAGACTGAAGCTAGGAAGCAATGTTTTTAAGGCACTGATATTATAGAACAACTCCATTTGGATATTGTGTTAGTTTCTATGGTGGTAAAATTTCAGAAGGCAATGGAAGTCAATTTTTTATGAAGGGCCTTAGTGGAATATTATCTTGTATATAATAGTGAGATTATTCTCTGTGGATTTCTACTTTATTGTTCTCTGTCAATTTAATTTGTATTGTATTGTTAATGTAAATATTACATGAGAATACTTATGTAATGTTTACTGACTGAAATTGTGATAGATATTTCAGTGTTAGTCATTTTTTATATTTTATTATAGATCTTTCATTATTTTATTTTCATGTTGTACTATGGAGATTTTATTTGTTCTGTAAACTACCATGAATCCAACTGATGCAATAGGATGTATGCCAATTCAAGAAATAAAGAAATAAAGAAATGTACTGAAGTGTGATTTGTGGAAAAATATTTGCAACTCATGGTTTGGATTTATATATTCATAATTTATATGCAGAAGTATAAACATGGACCTCGATTACAGCAGGAAAGATATGTGTATTTGTCCAAAATATAGCCATGGCAAGAATGGAGAAGTGAAAGAAATGTCTAAAAAGAATTGACACAGTAATTGAGTTGATGGGAAAATCTTGGGCACAATTGTATGGTTGGGTTTTGGTGGTCTCTGCAAGCACTGATGATGTCACCTAGGCTAGGAATGAAACATCTTTAAGCAAACAGCCAAGCTCAGAGATCAACAAAAACCCTAACAGTTTCAACCTGAGTTACACCCTCTTCTATTGGAACAATCATGCTGATTTATCCATCCATCTCAGATGAAAGAGACTCTGGGCAGCTTATAACACTTGATAACAATTTCTCAAAATATCAGGACCAAGTCTTCCATGCTTTGACTAATCTGGGAGCTCATGTGTTCAATAATTTCTAGGAACAGCAGGGATTTAGGTTTGATGGCATGAACCTGATGCCATTTTTCTTGCCATCTGCTAATGGAGGGAGGAAAGTTAGTTAATCAGCTCACAAACTTGGGATGAGGCTTTGAAATTTCACAGCTTCACACCCAAATCCAAACCTTGGATTTAACCTAATATACCCCAACCATGGGACGCGGTGGCTCAGTGGGTTAGGACGCTGAGCTTGTTGATCAGAAGGTCAGCAGTTTGGTGGGTCGAATCCCGAGTGCCGCATAACAGAGTGAGCGCCTGTTACTTGTCCCAGCTTCTGCCAACCTAGCAGTTTGAAAGCACATAAAAATGCAAGTAGAAAAATAGGGACCACTACGGTGGGAAGGTAACAGCGTTCCATGTGCCTTTGGCATCTAGTCATGCCGGCCACATGACCACGGAGATGTCCTCGGACAAGCGCTGGCTCTTCGGCTTTGAAATGGAGATGATCACCGGCCCCTAGAGTTGGAAACGACTAGCACGCATGTGCGGGGGAACCTTTACCATTACCTTTACCTTTACCCCAACCAAAGTGATGTAATGGTTCCTAAGATAATATACAGAGGGCTGCCTTAAGGGTAGGTCAAAAAAGTGAAATAGGGAATTCAGTGTTCTCTTATGGAGAGATTTATAGAGTTGCATCCCTTTATGGCAGGGGTCCTCAGTCTTCTGGGAGTTGAAGTCTGTTGTGTACTGGGTTCGTTGCGCAGGAATGAAGATGAGGTGAGTTCAGCAAAGATCATGGTTTATTGCTTGCAGGATCTGAACTGGAGAACAGGGCTGCAGATGCAGCAATTTATACCCTGGCCCCTAAGCAGCGGCCAATAGATTTGAAGCAACCTATTGCCGCCCAAGGGGCAACCAATAGCAGTGCTGGAGATGGGTTGTCTGAGGAGCTGGGAGCCGTTATCTAGCTTCCCTGCTCAAACAGCCTTCCAGCAATTACCACGTGGTGTTCTCTTAACAAAACAAGCCCAATACATTACATTCCTCCCCTTTAGAACGAGCAACATTATAGCAACAACAGAAAGTAATTACAGCAATACAAATTACAAAGGTTTAACAATGGTGTGAAAACAGGTTTCCACTTAGCAGCTCAATAAGGCACTTACAACATCATAGCTTCCTTGTTCAGGACAATCTTGTAGGTCAACAGGCATTACAAAAAGGTACACACAACATTATAGCTTTATTATTTCCGGACATAATCTTGCAGATAAGCAGGAGGTTTGCAAGCCCTTGTGGAACGCCTGGGGGACCCAGGCACTTCCTGATCTACCAGCTTGCCCGCCGGGCTGGGTAGACCAGTGTCTCTTAGTTCACACGAATCAGGATGGCTCGGTGCTCTCTGTCTGGCCTTTCCAGGTTGGCCCACCCCATAGTCAGTTTGTTCAGCAGAGTTAGCACAGCGGCTGTATAACTCAGGTTGGCTTTCTCCGTCAGGGGACCCATGTTGCACTTCCAGGCTCCCCCCCTCTACGGCCAACTCCCTGTTGCTTTGGCTGTTTAAGCTTTCAGAGTATGTCTGGATCGGCCTGGCTGCCGGTTTGCGGCCCTTGGTAAGGACTTATGACGAAGTCCTCGCTTTGTGGCCATTCTGGGAAACGCTTCTTAAGCTGATCGATGTGGCGCCGGACAACTCACCTGCCCTCTAGGCCCACTTCATAGGAGAGAGGGCCTGATGTTTTAGTGATTATTCCTGGCACCCACAAATTCCCATGCCCATAGTTCCTGGCCCACACCCCATCGCCCACTTGCAGCCCCCTTGGGGGTTTTGGATGAGAGGCTTCTGCTGCCACCCGGTCTGGGTGCAACCTGTTCAGTTTCATGATCAATCGCCTCCCCCAGCACAGCTCTGCTGGGCTTTTTCCTGTAGCCATGCAAGGCGTGGAATGTTGGCAAAGCAAAAAATCTGCCAGTCTGTGGTGCCAGTCCCCAGTCACTATACGCTTGAGTGACTCTTTTGTGGTGCGAACCATGTGTTCAGCTTGACCATTGGTAGAAGGGTGAAATGGGGCCGACGTTGCATGCCTAATTAGGTTCACTCTCAGAAATGCCTGAAATTCTGCCGCAGTAAATTGGGCTCCGTTGTCGGATACTACAACGTCTGGCAGCCCGTGCGTGGCAAAGAGTTTCCTAAGCACCTGGATGGTCCTAGCAGTAGTCATGTTTGCAACTGGTATTACTTCAAGCCATTTAGAGTGGCTGTTGACCACTATAAGGAAGAGCTGTCCCTGAAAGGGCCCAGTGAAGTCTATGTGAATTCTAGACCAGGGAGTGCAGCATTTCAGGCCTTGATTGCTGGCATGTATAACATCCATGAACCTGGGCCTCAATGGCCTTATCTAATCCTGGCCACCATAAGTAGCTTCTAGCTAAAGCTTTCATATGGACGATACCCAGATGGCCATATCCAGCCACCCTGTGTGTACCCAAGAAAGCACTCTACTTATGTCTTGTCAGCCACCATTTCTGCAGCTATGTCCCCTGCGTGGAGGGGAAACTCTGGCAAGTCCTTAATGAACAAAACGCAGGCCGCTGGGGCTGGATATGGTTCGATTTGCGGTAGTGGAAGCCTGCTCAGGCCGTCTGCATGGCCCATCTCTTTGCCGGGTTTGTGAATCAGCTTATACGTATAAGCCGATAAAAAATAGACCATCTCAGCATTCTAGGGGATAATATGTGGGGTGTCTGTTTGTTGGTAGTGAATAACCCCAATAGCGGTTTGTGGTCTGTGAAGACCATGAAGTCTCTGCCATATAAGTAGTCGTGGAATTTTTTAAGTCCAGCTACAATGGCCAATGCCTCTTTGTCAATGTGACCATAATTATGCTCAGCAGAGGACAGTGTCCTTGAATAAAAAGCAATGGGAACTTGAGTTCCATCTTTCTCTAAGTGACTCAAGACTGCACCCACCCCGTATGGGGACACATCACATGCTAAGCAAACTGGTTTTGACTCCTTGAAGTGAGTGATAGTGAAACTGACCGACAGAAATGCCTTCAGGTCCTGAACACATTTTTCGTGAATGCTAGTCCACTTCCAAGAAGCTTTTTTATCTAGGAGCCTGTGAAGCGGCTCTGCCACTGTGGCCTTGTTTAGGAAGGAATGCATGGTAGAAGTTGAGGAGGCCCAAGCATGCTTGCAGCTCTCCTTTTGTTTTAGGGCTAGGTGCCATCTGAATGGCTTGTACTTTGGACTCAGCCGGGTGTATGCCATCAGCATCAATGCGAAACCCCAAAAATTCGGTTGAAGGGACCCCAATACTGCACTTGCTCTTTTTTAACGAGGCCTGCTTCACAAAGCCTCTGCAGGACGGCTCTGAGCCTCCTTGCTAGCACCTCTGTGGATTCTCTGGCAATAAGCACATCATCAAAATAGGGGCAAACTCCTGGGATGCCCTTGAGTGTGCGTTCCATGATTCCCTGAAAAAATGCCCGGGGCTACACTGACCTGAAATTGCAGGTGCTTAACTTTGAATGCCCCCCTGTGGGTTATAATTGTCTGTGCTGCGGCCCTGGCCTCATCAACAGGGAGTTGCTAATAGGCCTGCGCCAAATCTAATTTCGCAAAAGTGGTGCCACCCTGCAAGGATGCCAGGATGTGGCTCACTACTGGAACTGGGTATGCGTGCTGTTTGAGGGCCCGGTTAATTGTGCATTTATAATCTGTGCAGATTCTGACTTCCCCATTGACTTTGAGTGGTGTTACAATAGGAGTTTCCCACTCCCCACCATCTACTGGTTGCAAAATGCCCTGTTCAACAAGTTTGTCTAGTTCTGTATCTATTTTGTGCTTGAGGGCAAATGGGACCCTCTGAGGCTTAATACTGACTGGTGCTACATTTGGGTCTAGTTTGAATGCTATTGGTGGGCCCGTGTAAGTTCCTAGAGCTGAATCAAATACGTCTGTGAATTCCTCACAAACTGTCGCTAGACTCGCGACTTGTGTCCGGTTGATTATGGTTACTTGGATGCTTAGCACATCAAACCAATCGAGTGCAATTAGTCTAGTTTTCTGGCCCCCTGCTACGACAACATCAAGGTGCCTGAAAACCCCTTAAATTTAATGGCCAAGGTGGCTTCACCTTTGACTGCGACTCTGACGTTCTGAAAATCTGTTAGAATTATGTCAGAGGGCCTCTCCATTGCTCCGTTGGTCCTTGGAGCACGTGGTCACTAGCGTGGCTTAGCTAGCCGACTGTGGGGGGGGAATTGCTTTCCTGCCAGGCGTGACTTTAGTCACTCCCTTAGTGACTTTCAGCTTTGACGGGGAAGCAGGATCTCATCCTCGTCGCCAGTGTTGTGTACTGGCAGGGCTTTTTTTCTCATAGAACGCTCAGAATGGCGTTCCGGCACCTTTTTTTTTTTTGCAAAAAAACAAACAGCTCCCTTATTGGCTTTCCTAAGCCTATTGCAGGGCTAGGCAATCTTGGCTCTTTTTTATGACTCGTGGACTTCAACTCGCAGAAATCCTGACCCAGCCATGCTGAGGGGAAAGAGAGAGGTTTCCAAGCTGAGCCATGCTGGCTCAGGAATTCTGGGAGTTGAAGTCCCTGAGTCATAAAAGACCCAAGGTTGCCTGCCCTGCACTAGAGGAGGACATTAAAATTATTTACAAGATTACTTCTTTAGGAATTAAACTTTTAGAACCTAAAACAGCTAATTCAAAAAGCCAACAGGAAAGAACCTCACATTTTTCATCTGCTTCTGTCTTTTGGAAAGTAAAATTATATAACAAAATAATCTATTTCTTATGTTAACATCTCTGCAATGAAATCAAAGGTAACAGGAAAGAAATGAAAAACATTTTTCTCAATGTAATATGTCTAATTTAGCTGATTCTAGAAAAAATAGTATCTTTTGTACACTGTTGAAAACTATTTTGAATCTATAACCATCTATTACAACTAAACCACTTTAAATTAAACAATTCTGAAGAATTAATTATTCTTACTTTGGACTTTACTTTTACTGTTTGGACTGTTGTGTGTTTTGAAAAATAGATTATTTAGAATCTAGTTATGTTGCACTTCAGTCCTTAAATAATTATTTATTTATTTTTATTTTATTTTAATTGCATTTATATCCCGCCCTTCTCCGAAGACTCAGGGCGGCTTACAAGCTTAGCAGTAGCCTTCATTCTATGTATATGCCTGCTTATTAGGGCTTTCACACACACCCCAATTAACCTAGTATATACATAACAATATATGATGTTTTCCCTGGTGAGCTTAACATCAATAACAACATTTATTTAAAAGGCTAAAATAATTTCTGGTGGTATTATCTGTATATTTAAATTTTGGACAAGCAGTGATCATGTATCCTAGCAAAAGATGTTACATATGTACATAAGCGTAGTCAGTAGCATATGCCTTTTTAAAAATATCAAGCATGCAAAGAAACAAAAATAAGTCCAAAATATCTGTATTACATCCAGAAATGCCAACTTTGCAACCAATATTTCTCATCCATAACTATGGCACCCTAAGGATACCTGCATACATGCAAATGCTTCTCTGGGATCAGTAACACAGCAGGGATTGCTTTTTCCTTCCTGTAACATATACCTAAAACGAGTTTATTGCATTTGGCAATTGTACTAAAAAAAATCTCATTATTAACCAATATAATTCATTTAATTTGAAATCAAGTGAAACATTGATTTAAATTATTTTATTAAAACAAATTAATGGCAATTATTTTATAAGAAGTTGCCTCAAACAAAATGAGTTTGACATGCCTGCTCTAGATAGTTGAATGCTCCAAAATAAATTCTAGACCAGGCCTGTACATGCAGCCTGCCAAGCACCCTTAGACAGAGCACAATTTTTTTTTTAAAAAAAGTAATAAAATCACCACCACTGTCCTGAAAGTCATGTTGCCTAGTGCCTCCATGGCTTACCATGACCACAAACTCCAACACTGTAGATGCTCCTCTAGTCACCAAATCATTGATTAGCCCACCAGCATTCCTTTGCAGACCACAAAGATTTTTAATTTATCAGTGTGGGCCTTTCCCTTTTACAAGTTGCACAGATCTCTTCTAGATTTTCCTCTTTCCTTTCTGAGTTAACTCCTTGGTCTGTCATTGAGTAAGAACAGACTTTGTAGGGAAGCATATTATCAGTTGATGTATATTTAACATATGTTCTATATTTACCAATTATATAATATTTGTATGCAATCCACATGGCGAGCTTTGGGGCAACTTACAACAGAAAAAAATATATTTTTAAAATCATAAGATTAAAACATAAAAGCAGGGCTTTTTTTCTCATAGAACGCTCAGAATGGCGTTCCAGCACCTTTTTTTGCACACAAACAAAAAAAAGCTTTTGCACAAGCTATACTACTCCCTCTATTGGCTTTCAAAAGCCTATTGGCTTTTGAAAGCCAATAGGAATTGCTGCTGAGCGCACCAAAAGACCTGGCTGACAAACGTTGCACCGGCAAGTTGTCTGCAGCAAAAGCGAGTATGCAGGAACTTTGCATCCCTCCCTGCTGCCCAACTACACCATCTCAACTAGGTAAGTAAGAGAGGACAAGGAGTGGGAGGTGGGTTCTGTGGAGTCCATGTGCACTCCTTCCTTGTGCTCACCCGTGTCAGCCAGGCTGGTGGCCTACCAGGTGCTGGACCTGCGCCACTGTCGCCTCGCCCTGCGTGCCTAAGTGGCCACCCTGCATCACGTTGCCCGCACCACCTCCGCTGCCTGCCCCGCGCAGCCCCACCATATAGAGCAGGCCCTGCTGCTCCCACAGCACCAGCCGCGCCAGCTCTGGCCCCAAGGGGGAGCCCACCGCCAACACCCCTCGCACCCGTGACCGCAGCAGTGCCGGCCCCCCCGCCTCCTGCGCCCACCAAGATGAGAGTTCCGGCACCTTTTTTTTTTTAGAAGAAAAGCACTGTGTAATGGGTTCGTTGTGCAGGAATGAAGATGAGGTGAATGAGTTCAGCAAAGATCATGGTTTATTGCTTGCAGGATCTGAACTGGAGAACAGGGCTGCAGATGCAGCAATTTATACCCTGGCCCCTAGGCAGCGGCCAATAGGTTTGAAGCAACCTATTGCCGCCCTAGGGGCAACCAATAGCAGTGCTGGAGACAGGTTGTCTGAGGAGCTGGGAGCCATTAGCTAGCTTCCCTGCTCAAACAGCCTTCCAGCAATTACCACGTACTATTCTCTTAACAAAGCAAGCCTAATACATTACAAAGTCCACACGTCTTAAAGTTACCAAGGTTGGAGACCCCTGATTTATGGGACAGGCAGACCTGAACGAAGCTTATAAGCATCACGTAGAGCCAGTGGATTCTGCAATCTCCTAACTGGTTTGCTTTTGGCTGCCATAAGACCAATTAAAGATACATTTTTTTCAAACTTGGCAATGTTAAAATCGGTGGATCAACTCCCAGAATATTTTTGTATTCTGGGAGTTGAAGTCCACACATCTGAAAGTTTCCAAGCCTGAGAAACACTGAATTAGACTGCACAAGTGGAACCAAAACCTCTGCTCTCTTCCTCAATTGCTCAAGCTCACAAAAAATACAGTTATATGGATCTTTGTCCCAGTGACAAAGCATTGAGATATTCATTAAACAAGCTGGTGAATTAAGCATTTGTGTGCAAAGGAAAACTGACCGCAGCTTTGTTTATTTACTTCACTAAATCCTGAGGGGGGGGGTATTATTAAGAAGAAATGTTGCTGTTTTAGTTGTGTTCTGGCTAAAATAGCCCTTAAATAACAAGACCAAACCCAGTTTTTTGGACATAGCATGAAAATGAATATATGTTTCTATGCTGGCGGAGACCTAGCTAATTGAAAAGTGAACTTATAAACAAATATAAACTTGGCTTTTATTTGGAGTTGATTATATAGAAACTCAGGAAATGTTTTTTAAATGTTCACACTGAGCTGCATTTGCTGGTTTGATGTTCATTTCTCTAGTTAAGTGAGGTCCTTTTATCGTTCTTCACTGAATGACAAAATGAAGCGATAATGAAGAATTACTACATGACTAACTGGGTGGAGTCACTTTAGCCATAAGCAATCACACTCATTATCCATTGTTTTAGTTCAAACAAACTTTCGTCTGTTTGGAACTAGAGCAACTTCACCGGGCGAGCCCCCCAGGATCACCTTACAGAATCAGTTGGGCAAATTAAAATAATTACACAACACATTTCTCTCTCCCTTATGGTTGCACTTGCTATAAACAATGAACAGGGCCAAGGATTACTTGCATCACCTTTATCTGCATGCTTTTTTTTTTACACTGGCTAGATTCACACATAATTTCCTGGCTTGAAACCAAACGCATCAGGCCCAGAGCACCTAGCATTTTGTCACTTGGCTCTCTGCCAACTTACCAATTTAATTCCGGGCATTTGGAAAAAAAATGTTTTTCTACTTGTCCAGTTCACTGCAGTTAAGCTACATTCAAAAGCCTGGTGACAAATTAGTTTTCTTTCCTTTCCTTTCCTTTCCTTTCCTTTCCTTTCCTTTCCTTTCCTTTCCTTTCCTTTTCTTTTCTTTTCTTTTTTTCTTTTCTTTTTTTTTAATCCCATTTATATCCCGCCCTTCTCCGAAGACTCAGGGCGGCTTACAATTTAAAGCACAAATCAATGTGCTTAGCAATAGCCTTCATTCTATGTATATGCCTGCTTATTAGGGCTTTTGGGGGCCCCCAAGCGGCATTATTACAAAGTCAGCTTATTGCCCCCAACAATCTGGGTCCCCATTTTACCTACCTCGGAAGGATGGAAGGCTGAGTCAACCTTGAGCCTGGTGGGATGCGAACCTGCACTAATTGCAGGCAGCTGGTGTTACTTAAGGAGGCATTAGCCCACTGCTCCACCAAGGCTCATTTTTGTAAATTAAATTCTGAAAATAGAGTCCTTATGGTATCTTATATCATCAACTATCTTAAGTGTGGGCAACATTTTTAATACCTGCAACTGGTACTTCAGGGATCCATCCAGGAAGGTATCAGAGATATTAGGAAGTGGGCTTCAAAGCCAGGAAGAGTATGCAGAGCATACAGAGAAAACTCTCTTGCAAAGGATCACTGAAGAGTCAGGGAAAGGTGACTTTCTGGGCTCCACTTCTCACCCAGTCTTTGTGGTGGGAGGCCAAAGCAAAGTGGGCAGGGTTAGGACAAAAATTGAATGGAGGCATGCTATTAGTTCGATATAGTTGACACTACTATTCTGCAGTCAAGTGTTACATAATCTTCTTCTGTAAGCCTAAACATTAGATTTAGATAATTATTTATGTCCTTTCATTTCTTTTAATTCATATCCCTCTTTTTCTCTAAGAGTTCCATGAGGTTTATTTCCATATTGTTGCCAAAATAAATTGCCAGGAATTGACCTGCACTATAAACATAGTTTATTTACTTTACTGCTTTTGGAAAATAGCTTTTCCAAATGACTTCTGTCAATTTATATTTAGGAACTATATTCTGCAATGGGACTCTCTCTGGCAATCTTCGGCTTCCAATTAAAATAATTCTGAAAAACAACTGTCTGGATGTACGTTGCTGTATAATAGTCCTCAACTTATGACAACAATTGAGTTCAAAATTTCTATTGCTAAGCAGGACAGTTGTTAAGTGAGTTTTGTCCCATTTTATGACCTTTCTTGCCACAGTTGTTAAGTGAATCATTGTGGTTGTTAAGTTAGTAACACTAACTTCCCTAACTTGCCAATTGACTTTGCTGGTCAAAAGGTCGGAAAAGGTGATCACATGACCCCAGGACACTGCAACCATCATAAATACATGACAGTTGCTAAGCATCAAAATTTTGATCATGTGACCACAGGGATGCTACAATGGTCAGAAATGTGAAAAATGGTCATAAGTTACTTTTGTGCTGTTGTGACTTTAAGTGAATGGTTGTAAGTCAAGGACAACCTGTAGTTTGTTCTGCTTGTGTAAGAGGTTGGTTGGAAGAGAAACTGAATCTTTCCAACTGCCTTTCTGAAGATTCAAATGTAAGAATCAGTTGATTGGCTCTTTCAAAGCCCTACATGGGAGGCAGGTAGAACTAGGCAAAAGTGCAAGGGAGAAGACTCAGGAAACAGAGGAAGGGGACTATTGCCCTAGTCCTAGGTTTCTCACATATATTTGACGACAATCCCCATCATTAATATCATCAGCCAGTTGCTAAAACACTTCTGTCTTTCATAAGGTATACAATTACAAAGTAGAGGAAAGAACTACTTAGATAATCTTTCTATTAACAAAGCTGCATCTCATTTAAATCTCTCCTGTTGGTAAAGTTAGCCGGGTTGAAGTAAGGTAAGATTTATATATTTCATTCCTTATTGATCAATGTGTTTAGCACAGGAAGTGATGATTGCTTATTTATATGACACACTCACCTCAGTAATGCTAGGCAGCTCACATATTAAGGTTAAGGTTTAGTCAGCAAGTAAAGCAGCATCGATAACACACTGAGAACAAAAATACATACTGCTCCTTGTGGGAAAATGATTGAAAAAAGCAAAAAAGGACTAGGCACAGAATACCATCAGGGAGCAAATCATCACACCCAACCCTAGGAAAGAGGCCATTAGGGGATGCTGTTCTCCAGCCACAGCTACTTCTCCCCCTCTCATCTGTTTCCGGAACAATGACCGGATGCTTGAAAAAATACTTCAAAATATGTTGTTGGGGGGAAGTCTGCTTTGTTAGGTCATTGCTACTCTGCAGTAAGTAGCAAGTGGGATTTTGTTTTTGTTTTTTTTCCCAAAACCTGGTTCTATCAGTCCAGTACTATGCTTTTCCTTATGGGAGATTTACAGATATTGACTAGCAGTAGGAAAAAATTGAAAGTCGGTGGGGTGTGGTAGGCAAGGTGCAATGCTATAACCCAGTGGTTCCTAAGCTTTCCAGCTCTGTGGACCAGTACCAGTGGAGGTGGCAGGGGGAAGGGATGGTTTTGTGCGTGTGCCTGCTGTTTGCTCAAATGGAGCTTTGCGCACTCATGCACTCACCCGCCGCTTGTGTGCTCTGGTTCCCAACAGGCTGCAGTCCGTTACCAGGCTGCAGACCAGGGCTTGGGGACCTCTGCTATAACCAAGAACATCTAATTTTTAGACCTTATTTATTTATTTACACCTAATTTATATAACTACCCATTTCATAACAAGTGACTCTGGATGGTGTACAACAACAATAACAATAATCTTTGGCCAAGAAACAGTGGCTTTGAGCCATGCTTTGGGCAATTCTAAATGACCCTCTAACCTTCTTGTTTCCCATGATGCTCCTAATCAGTGCTTCCCCCCCCAAAAAAGGTGGCAGAACTCAGAGGTGCTGTCACTGGGAGTGATGCCGGTGTCTGTAAGAACCCCCTTTTGCTATGGCGTCACTGCCTGTCCTTTGCACCCCTGCCCCTGTGGCTTGGAGCCACAGGTCGCGGGGATTCCCCTCCCCACAGCCACCATAGGGATTCCCCTCCTGCAGTTGCCATGCTGCAGGCCATGCTGAGCTCCCACCCGGAGCTGCTCCAAACCCCGACCCAGAGCTGTGTTCCTCGTGGCAGCGGTCTCCGGCGCTGAACAGCTGACAGCCTCCAGCACCGTTCCTGACACCAGCTGAAGACTCCCCAGCCATGAAGCGCTGCGTCAGGCCGCCCAGCGTCTCCAGTGCCAAACAAATGTTGGCCTCCAGCCCTGGCACTCATTCACTTACTGCCCCATCGCTTCCAAATGCAGTAAGTGAGCGAGCAAGTGGCGTTTGGAAGCATTTAGAAGCGACAGGGCAGTGAGTGAGTGAATGAGCAAATGGCATTTGGAAGCATTTAGAAGCAACGGGGCAGTAAGTGAGTGTGTGAACGAGCAAATGGTGTTTGTAGAGGTATGCTTGTTCAGAAAAAGTGAAAACACTGATTATTTTTTATAAAAAGTTGGAATTGTAATTGAGCTGATATATTTTATTTATTTATTTATTTATTTATTTATTTATTTTATTAAATTTGTATACCGCCCTTCTCCCGAAGGACTCAGGGCGGTGAACAGGGCACATATAAATAGAAAATACAAAAATTAAAAGAGAATTAAATAGTCGCCCAGATAAAACAGTAACAATATAAAAACCCATTAAAAAAAACCCTGATATCCCCCATCAGGCCAGGCCAGCTTGTTCAAATAAATGGGTCTTCAGACCGCGCCGGAAGGAGCGAAGTTCCGGTGCCGTCCAGAGCTCAACCGGCAGCTGGTTCCATAAAGCCGGAGCGCCCACAGAGAAGGCCCTCCCCCTGGGGGCCACCAGCCGACATTCTCTGACTGGAGGCACCCTGAGGAGGCCCTCTCTGTGGGAACACACAGGGTGGAGGGAAGTTGATGCCGGCAGCAGGTGGTCCCCGAGGTACTCCGGACCCATGCCATGTAGAGACTTAAAAACCATTACCAGAACCTTGAATCTCACCCGGAAGACAACTGGTAACCAATGCAGCGCGCGGAGCAAAGGTGTAACATGGGAGTACCGGGAAACTCCCAAGACAACTCTCGCGGCCGCATTCTGTACCAGTTGGAGCCTCCGAGTGGTCTTCAAGGGAAGCCCCATGTAAAGAGCATTGCAGTAGTCCAGCCGAGAGGTCACGAGCGCATGAGTGACCGTACACAGGGCATCCCGGTCCAGATACGGCCGCAACTGGCGGACCAGGCGAACCTGGGTGAAAGCCCCCCTAGTCACGGCTACTATATGGTCTTCCAAGGTAAGCCGTGAATCTAGGAGGACTCCCAAGTTGCGAGCCCTATCCACGGGGGGGTAAAAACTCACCCCCCATAGAAAGAGGTGGAATATTTTGAATGTCCCGGGATGCCGGAATGCACAGCCACTCAGTCTTGTCAGGGTTGAGCTGAAGTCTGTTCCTCCCCATCCAGACCCGAACCGCCTCCAGGCAACGGACATCACGTCGAGGGCATCACTGGGGTGGTTTGGGGTCGAAATGAAAAGCTGGGTATCATCGGCGTATTGATGTTACCCAACTCCAAAACCACGAATGATATAATACAATATAGCAGGGTTGATAAAGCAGTGTAAATTATTATATAATTGAAAAGAAGCTGAACATTTCTTGCCAGAGTTGTTATCAGGCTTAATACACAGAAGTGCATACACACCCACAACTACATGTATGTGCATGTATGTGTGGCCATGAATGGTTCCAGCATTTTCAAAATAGAAGATATTATGGGAAAAGTGAGTGAGTGAGAGAGAGAAAGAGATGAGATTCTTAACTGAAATGTGCAAACAATGTGGAAGATCTATGCAAGGACTTAAAGTGGTTTTGGGAACACTTCCTGACACATAATGTCAGCTGACATTTAGGGCTGAGTTGGTGTCTTTCATTTTTTTTAATGTGGCTTATTTGAACTTGGAACAAATCTGTTGTTCTTTGTTGTTTTTGTTTCCAAAACTTTATTTCTTCTGAGCTATTGTATGATTCACTTTTACATTGGATGAACCATTTCTGTTTTCCTTCTGTTATTTTTCTTTGTGAGGTTTTTGTTTTTTGTTTTTCTTTTTGGAGATATCAACTTTTAAATGCAGTGTGTTAAAGCAATTCAACACAGATTTTTCCTTTTTTGACAATACAATAGCCTCTCTTTATAATAATTGAGAGCCAGGTTTGCTAGCAATTGTAAGGGCTGAAGTTAATTTAAAGGGATTTGATAAAGTAAATCATAGTCTCCTTTTTGATAAAGTGGAAAAAATGGGCTTAATGGCCCCACTGTGCATAGATTCACAGTTGACTTCAGAGTCATCCTGGTGAGATAGTCAGCATATAAATTTAATAAATAACTTTTTTTTTCAAATGGCCCTATCAGGAATTGAATTTGAATGAAGTTTCAGAAAAGCAAATGTTCTGTGTTGGTGGTACTAAGCTCCCAAAGATCTAGCATGGGATAAATGAATTCTTCCTAATAAAAATAACTTCCTGCCTTTTTCTAATCATTTCTTCCCTACAGCAATTTGAAAAGTAAAACAAAGTGAAACAAACCACTACTCCATGCAGGGAAAATTTCCTTGAGTCATACTTGGATATCCTATTTGCAAATAATATCTTACTTACCTAGTTGAGATGGTGTAGTTGGGGAGCAGGGAGGAGTGTAAAGTTCCTGCCTTCGCTGCAACTTGCCTGTGCAACATTTGCTGGCCAGGTCTTTTGGCGCACTCAGCAGCAATTCCTATTGGCTTTCGAAAGCCAATAGCATAGCTTACTCAGGAATTCTGGGAGTTGAAGTCCACAAGTCATAAGAGCCAAGGTTGCTGATCCCTGCAATAGGCTTTTGAAAGCCAATAGCAGCACAGCTTGTGCAAAAGCTTTTTATTTATTTTTTGCAAAAAAGGTGCTGGAACGGCGTTCTGAGCGTTCTATGAGAAAAAAAGCCCTGCTCCCAATAGTTTCTAATGCAAACTTTACAAAGTCCAGGTTACAATGGTTTAGCTTTTGGGTTTGATTGGTAGTCACTCCAGAATATGGCTATTGAAGGCCATAGCTAGTCATTCTCTTGCATCCTGCCCTTCCCTTCCCTACCATACACAGAACACAAGTCTTGCTGACTGGACTTTCTGTGGACAGGTCTACCAGTGTCTGTCTTTATCTTTTATGGATTGATCCCTTCTCTTTAATCCCCATTATTTTCAAAATATTTATACACTTTGGAACCTACTCCAACACTTTCTTTTTTGACACTAGCAGATCCTTTCCCTTCCTTCCTTCCTTCCTTCCTTCCTTCCTTCCTTCCTTCCTTCCTTCCTTCCTTCCTTCCTTCCTTCCTTCCTTCCTATCTATCTATCTATCTATCTATCTATCTATCTATCTATCTATCTATCTATCTATCTATCTTTTCTCTTATATTGTACTATTGTTGCCTTATTGCTAGAAAGATTAAAGTGAAAAGAACACATTGTTTCTTTGTTAGGTCCATAACAATTTTGTGGCAATGAAAAGCTGATAGTTCATAGAAGCAAAGAAATAGTATTCATTGAAATATTGTGACTTCATTCCAACATGCCTAAGTTGTAGTTCAAAGATTTAAAAAGTGGGGAAGGGAACTATTGTAATACAAAGGACGTTGGGTCAGAAGGAAAGGAGAATGTGCTTCTACCATCCTAAGCAGAAATCAAAAGCAGGGTGTTTGCAGGTGATATGAAGTTAACGTGGAGGAAGGCTAGAAGAACTGGTGGAGAAAACAGAGTAGTCAGGAGATTTTACTGGATTTAGTGATCAACTAGGTTTAATTTTAATTTTATTTTTCAAAAAAGGAAACCACTTATCCCTTGAGGATAGCACATCCTAGCAAGCTGGGCTAAACAAGTATCAACTAGTCGCTAGAGTAGGGGATATCACGAGAGTGGGATTCAGCACAGTAAACAGTATCTGTATGGTTAAAAAGATCAATACGACATACACAGCAGCATAATGAAGTGCCATCTGCCCAAGCAATGCACATAAAAACAGATGCAGCTGTGGTCTCACAGTTGGGGCTCCTATCTTGACTTTATTTGACCATGCCTGCAAGAGAAATAGCTTTAAGTGTAGCTTTATATTCACATTTTCTTTTCCTTCCTTATTTCACAGATGGAGCTGCTGTGGCTTTATATTTTGCTTGGAGCTGTTTTGAAACCTTCTTCAGGCATTGCCTACAATAAAAAAGGCAAGTTGTGATTTCAAATGCATTCATTCCTGATTGTTAGGATATTCAAAAGGGGAAGATGGACACTCAGGCTGAGGAATTTGCTCATTTCTCTCTTTCTTTACCTT
Source organism: Vipera berus (assembly GCF_964194415.1). NCBI lineage: Eukaryota > Metazoa > Chordata > Lepidosauria > Squamata > Viperidae > Vipera > Vipera berus. Next base: position 43,027,515 of record NC_138202.1, read on the forward strand.
TCATGCCACAGGAAGGCTTATGCTAGTTTTTCTGTGCTTTTTTGTGCATACAACGCAGTTCCGGGTAGCTGCAATGACCATCAGTCATGTTCCTGACACCATAAGGAAATTTTGCTTTAAATGACAGCTGAAATCATGCTGCTTGTTGTTAATCATAATCATAATCAGTTGGAAGGGACCTTGGAGGTCATCTAGTCCAACCCCCTGCTCAGGCAGGAAACCCTATACCATTTCAGACAAATGGCTGTCCAGTCTCTTCTTAAAAACTTCCAGTGTTGGAGCATTCAGCACTTCTGGAAGCAGGTTGTTCCACTGGTTAATTGTTCTTATTGTCAGGAAGTTTCTCCTTAGTTCCAGCTTGCTTCTCTCCTTGATTAGTTTCCATCCGTTGCTTCTTGTCCTGCCTTCAGGCACTCTGGAGAATAACCTGACACCCTCTTCTTTGTGAGATATTGGAACACTACTATCATGTTCCCCCCTTGTCCTTCTCTACATTAAACTAGACATACCCAATTCCAGCAATGTTCCTCTTATGTTTTGGCCTCCAGACCTCTAATTGTCCTTGTTGCTTTGCATTGTACTCCTTCCAGAGTCTCAACATCTTTTTTACATCATGGTGATCGAAACTGGATGCAGTATTCCAAGTGTGGCCTTACCAAGGCATTGTAAAGTGGTATTAATACTTCACGTGATCTTGATTCTATCCTTCTGTTAACGCAGCCTAGCACTGTGTTGGCTTTTTGCACAGCTGCTGCACACTGCTGACTCATATCTAAGTGATTGTCCACTAGGACTCTGAGATCCCTCTCACAGTTGCTACTATTGAGCAGGGTATCCTGTATCCTTCTTTTTCTCCCTTGCCTTTCACTTCCCTCCTTTCCTCAGCTAATTGCAAAGCTTCCTCAGACAGCCATTTTGCTTTCTTGCATTTCTTTTTCTTTAGGATGGTTTTAGTTGCTACAATGTTGTGAACCTCTGTCCATAGTTCTTAAGGCACTCTATCAGATCTAATTCCTTAAATCTATTTGTCACCTCTACTGTATATTCATCAGGAATATGATTTATTTCATACCTGAGTGGCCTAGTGCTTTTCCCTACTTTCTTCAGTTTAAGCCTAATTTTTGCAACGAGAAGCTCATGGTCTGAGCCACAGTCAGCTCCTGGTCTTGTTTTTACTGACTGTATAGAGCTTCTCCATCTTTGGCTGCGGAGCACATAGTCAATCTGATTTCTGTGTTGACCATTTGGTGATGTCCATGTGTAGAGCCGTCTCTTGGGTTGTTGGAAAAGAGTGTTTGCTATGACCATCGTATTCTCTTGACAAAATTCTATCAGCCTGTGCCCTGCTTCATTCTGTACTCCAAGGACAAACTTGCCTGTTATTCCGGTTATCTTTTGGCTTCCTACTTTAGCATTCCAATCCCCCATGATGATAAGAACATCATTTTTTTGGTATTAGTTCTATAAGGTGCTGTAGGGCTTCATAGAACCGTTCAATTTCATCTTCTTCAGCACTGGTGGTTGGGGCATAGACTTGGACTACTGTGATATTGAATGGTTTGCCTTGGATTCGAACTGAGATCATTCTGTCATTTTGGGGATTGTATCCCAGTATTGCTTTTCCTACCCTTTTATTGACCATGAAGGCTACTCCATTTCTTCTGAGGGATTCTTGCCCACAGTAGTATACCTGATGGTCATCTGAATTAAATTCACCCATTCCTGTCCATTTTAGTTCTCTGATTCCTAAGAGGTCGATGTTCAGTCTTGTCATCTCTTGTTTGACCACATACAGCTTGCCTTGATTCATGGATCTTACATTCCAGGTTCCTATGGAGAAAACAATCTTTACAGCATCGGACTTTCCTTTCACCACCATACATCCACAGCTGAGCATCCTTTCGGCTTTGGCCCAGTCGCTTCATTCTTTCTGGCGCTACTAGTACTAGCCCTCTGCTCTTCCCCAGTAGCATATTGGACGCCTTCCGACCTGAGGGGCTCATCTTCCAGCATCATATCTTTTTTCATTTTGGTACTGTCCATGGGGTTTTCATGGCAAAGATACTGGAGTGGGTTGCCATTTCCTTCTCCAGTGGATCACTTTTTGTCAGTACTCTCTGCTATGAACTGTCCATCTTGGGTGGCCCTGCACGGCATAGCTCATAGCTTCATTGAATTACGCAAGCCCCTTCGCCATGACAAGGCAGTAATCCATGAAGGGGATTAAGGCGGTAGTCGTAGTTTAAATTAAATTTAATTATTTAAATTAAAAGAATAACCTCTCTATTTGCAATTCTATGGTATATGAAACTTCTGTAAGAAATTAAGCATTTAATTTGGCCCAAAAGAGGAGCAAGGTGGCAAATAATATATAACTTAATTTTTACTACAAGCCAAGAGATAATATTAACAGTAGGCATCACTGATAATTTTTCTCTTTCTTTCTTTCTTTCTTTCTTTCTTTCTTTCTTTCTTTCTTTCTTTCTTTCTTTCTTTCTTTCTTTCTGTCTTTCTTTCTTTCTTTCTTTCTTTCTTTCTTCTTCAATTTCTTCATCTCCTATCCATTTCTCTAAAATTATCTGTTTCAACTTTTCATTTATATTAAACATCACTGGCTGCATACTGTTTGCCCAAGTCTTCAGCATTGTTCCTAGAATGTGTGAAAAATCATATCAGAATTTGTACTGTGACATAAGAGGAAAATATCATAGTCACTGAGTTATATTAATTACATTTAATTTCATTTTAGTTAAATTGAAATTTGGTTTTTATCCTGCTACCCTTCTAGTCATAGACATACATGAGCAAAGACCAGGTGCAGCCCTTACCCCATAAAGTTTGTACATCCTTGGTATAAATAGACATGTTTAGAGATGGCATTATAGTAATCTCTGTATTTTCTCTCAGAGGTGTCCACTTCAAGTTTTGCCTGCTACACAGACACTTACACGAAGGATACTTCAAAGACTAAAGCAGTTAAACTGTATCTTCCACGAAAGAGTTTAGTAAGTTTCCCCTTCAGTTTTATATACTATACAGAAACTTAAATTATAGCAATTAACAATGACATTTTTTTAAAAAAACTCACTATCCAGTAAACAGGTTTACCAAATCTCTGTTTCACAGACTTCATAAACAATAGGCAAAATGCCATTTTACTTAAACATAACACGATCATACAGGACACTATTTTACATTTGGTTGTAACAGATCCACCCCTTCTCTCCCATGAGTCCATTAAATCAACAGTTTCTTCTTTGTATGAATGAAAATTTGTTATTTCTATAAATTTCAGCTTGAGTTTATACAAGTACTTTGGATAAAAAACATCTCCAAAAATAAAAAATATTTTTACTTGCTTAGGGAATTTTTCTATAACTATGGAAGTATAGAAAGGATGCAATAAAATGTAAATAAAAGAAATGGAGCTAAACCAAGAGGCTATCATTTCTAATTCCCACCTTAAGCATGAAAGCTGCCTGATGATCTTGGGTCAGTCACTCCCTTTCATCCCAAATCACCTCACAGGTGATGTGAAGTGTTGTGAGGAAAATAGAATTAGGTGTGTTTACCACCTTGAGTTATTTATAAATAATAATAAAGGTGGGATTTTAAAAATCTTTTAAAAAAGATAAAAAGTAGTAATCATATTGTCCACTCTTTCCACATGTACCATTTTCTTGGTACTGAGGATGTTTTATTCTGCCATTTCACACCTCTTTTCGAAGGGCAGCATTAACTTCCTGCCCAGAGCAACAAGGGAAAACAAGGGTGAGGGTTGACATTATAGCAGTGTTCCAATATCTCAGGGGCTGCCACAAAGAAGAAGGAGTCAAGCTATTCTCCAAAGCACCTGAAAGCAGGACAAGAAGCAACGGATGGAAACTAGTCAAGGAGAGAAGCAACCTAGAACTAAGGAGAAACTTCCTGACAGTTAGAACAATTAACCAGTGGAACAACCTGCCTCCAGAAGTGGTGAATGCTCCAACACTGGAAGTTTTTAAGAAGAGACTGGCCAGCCATCTGAAATGTTATAGGGTTTCCTGCCTGAGCAGGGGGTTGGACTAGATGACCTCCAAGGTCCCTTCCAACTTTATTATTATTATTATTATTATTATTATTATTATTATTATTATTATTATTATTCACACCTCTTTTCGAAGGGCAGCATTAACTTCCTGCCCAGAGCAACAAGGGAAAACAAGGGTGAGGGTTGACATTATAGCAGTGTTCCAATATCTCAGGGGCTGCCACAAAGAAGAAGGAGTCAAGCTATTCTCCAAAGCACCTGAAAGCAGGACAAGAAGCAACGGATGGAAACTAGTCAAGGAGAGAAGCAACCTAGAACTAAGGAGAAACTTCCTGACAGTTAGAACAATTAACCAGTGGAACAACCTGCCTCCAGAAGTGGTGAATGCTCCAACACTGGAAGTTTTTAAGAAGAGACTGGCCAGCCATCTGAAATGTTATAGGGTTTCCTGCCTGAGCAGGGGGTTGGACTAGATGACCTCCAAGGTCCCTTCCAACTTTATTATTATTATTATTATTATTATTATTATTATTATTATTATTATTATTATTATTATTATTATTATTATTATTATTATTATTATTATTATTATTATTTCTCTTGAATTGAGCAAATATAAAAAAGATGGTATACTACTTCTAATAATAATAATAGCAGAAGAAAAGAGGAGCAAATGGAAAAAAACCACAAAATACAAAGACCTACAAATAGGATAACTGTGACAAAAGAAAGCAAAGATAATAATATTAGCCAATAATAATAGATGCCTTGGGTGCAATTCCAAAACATCTGGAGCATCACTTGAACACCATCAGCATTTACAAAATCACTGTCAGTCAATTGCAAAATGCAATTTTATTTGGAATAGCTCCCATGTAACACCTCTGCTCCACGAGCTGCATTGGCTTCCAGTTGTCATCCGGGTGAGATTCAAAGTGCTGGTGATGACCTATAAAGCCCTAAATGGCATGGGTCCGGGTTATTTACGGGAGCACCTTTTGCCGGCGTTAACTTCCCATCGTCCTGTGCGCTCCCACAGAGAGGGCCTCCTCAGGGTGCCGTCGGTCAGGGAATGTCGACTGGCGGCCCCCAGGGGGAGAGCATTCTCTGTGGGCGCGCCTGCTTGGGTTCTAAGGCCCCATAGTTTTATTTCCACAGAGGCCAGGAAAATCAGCTTTGATAATAAAGATATAGAGTGAATCTATTTAGCTACATCACAAAAGTAGCATGTTGGAAGATGTTTTTGTAGGAATTACGAATTAGTGTGTGTGTGTGTGTGTGTGTGTGTGTGTGTGTGTGTGTGTGTGTGTGTGTGTTTGAATATTAATAGCTCAGGTTGGTAGCTAACAGGTTGGTAGTAAACAGACACACTGACATCGATCCCGCCTATCAACCACTGAGAGAGAGAGGGCTGTTTCAACTGAAATACCGTAAGAGTACACACACACACACACACACACACACACACACATTTGAAAAGTGAAGGAATTCACATTAAAGTACTCTGACTGCCGGCTGTCTATTATCTGCTTGAAAAATCCAATGAAGGAAAGTCCACCGCCTCACTAGGTAATTGATTTCACTGTCAATGTATTGGCATATTATTTAACATTTTAAAGATGCTTGGTGCTATGGTTGGACTATATGGCTTTTTATATACTTTTTTTTCTTTTTTGTTTTTTCTCAAAGAAAGTCATGTGCCATTTGTATAATATTAATGAAGAGGATACCAAGGAGAACAGAAGAAAAAATCTACTGCTCTATACTTCAGCAGGTCTTGCTCCCAGCATACAGATCTTCAATAGTACCTACTCAAACGTCTTCTTCTTCAAAATGACTCTGGTAAAGCATTTGGGGAGGGTAAATTGTTCAGTGGGAGAGAACAGGATTTGCAAAGTGAAAAGCTTAGATTCCTTTCCTGATATCACCAGTTAGATTCAAGCGGCAAACGATTGAAAGATGTAGAAAGAGAGAGAGAGAGACTGCCAGTAGTATGAGGGAAGAATAGATAAATATTAAAATAGTCAAGTCTGGTGCACAGCAGCATCTTGTCTTTCTATTATTTTGTAGCAGAAGTCAGCAGATGAGCATTATTGTCTGATTTTACAAAGGTGTTACAAAAATGTAGAGCATTTCCATAATGACAGTTTTTTTTTAATTTTACAAGGCTTGGAACTTTTTTTACACCACTAACATTATGTATAAAATTTGGCAATCTCATGGAATTTCTACCATTTATTTTAAAGAAGTTATCTCACTTTTTAAATTTAATTTTGGTTTCCTTTAAGAGGATGATGTGTGCCATGATTCCTGCAAGAATTGGACTGCCAGATATCACAGTGCTTAGAAGATTTAAATAAAAAATAATGGTCTTCGTAAACAAAAAAGTTTAGATTCATAACATTGCTCAGGCTGAAAGTGGAGTGTATTGTAGTTGAACAGAGAAGGCATATTATGACCACTGTACTTGATTATACAAAATTTCAAGCAAATACATGTATGACATATATGTGTGTGTCTGTGTCTGTGTACATGCTGTATTCATAATGATTTATACTACTTCCAGGATCAGATCTCAGTCATCAGTTACTGTGAATTACAGCAAGAGATGACTTTAGTCCATTTACGGGCCACCATAAGCAGCTCTTGCGGAGAAAAGACTGCTGAATTGGGCAAAAATAATTTGCATTAATTTGAATTAAAATGTTTGTTTTATTTATTTATTACATTTTTATGCTGCCCATCTTCCCTATAAGGTGATTTAAGTTAAAATGTTCATTTCCGAAATGGCAGAATGTTATTTTAGTTTGATATTTGTAATACATACTCATTTATTTTCTTGGCAAAGTTGGTTTGTCACTGTTTTCTTCCAGTACATATACTCTATCTACACCTAGTTTACATCTAATCTATAACCTTGGGGTTTCTTTGTAGTCTTCCATCCAAATACTAATCAAGCTTGACCTTGTGTACTTCTTGCAAGATGTTCCAATAAAAATAAGAAATTTCCATTACTTATGTTTTTCATTTTTTCCCAAGGAGCTCGTAACTTATTTAAGAGTAGTTTATCCCCACCTAAGCATTAAGGAATAAATTTGGTTAAAAGATTGGCTCACCCAGGCTAAGCTAGTAAACTTGGCTGAGAAGAGAACAGAATCTAAACCTACCATACCATACAAAACTAAATATATATTAAAATCATGATGCATAATTAAGAACATTAAGAGACTATGGCTGTTTAAACTTTAAGTTTGAAAGTTGTTTTTTTTATTGAAAAGTTTTAAAATACAGTTTTCCTTTAAGAATCCCCCCTTCCCCCTCCCTCCTCCCCCCTCCCTACCTCCCCCCCTCCCCCCCTCCCCCCCCCGACTTCCCAGAGCTAAATACAAGGTATATATATAAAAAGCAATCATAAACAATCATATACTAACAATTATAAACTCTAAAATCCATCACTCTCTAGCTTATATAGGATAAAACAAATAATAATAATATTAAATATGTATAAAAAGAAACTAAGATAAGAAAAGAAAAAAAACACGAAAGAAGACTTATTCAAATGCTACATAAAACTTCTTAACCCTATACTTGTTCTGGATAAAATCAATCCATTTTCTCCATTCCAAAATATAGCGTTCTTGCGAATGATCTTTCAAATAGGCCGAAATCTTCGCCATCTCTGCCAGGTCGGAAACCTTTAAAGTCCACTCCTCTATGGTCGGCAGTTCCTCTTTCTTCCAATATTGGCCTATCAAAAGTCTTGCCGCCGTAATTAAATTCAACATCAACTTGGTGTCCACAACTGTGGCATCTGTAATTATTCCCAACAAAAAAAATTGCGGACAAAACTTTATCCTCTGTTTAAAAATCTTCTGCATGTTCCACCAGACTTTTATCCAAAAAACCTTAACCTTTTTACAAGTCCACCATATGTGAAAATATGTTGCGTCTTCATCACCGCACCTCCAACATTTAGGCTGATAATTCGGATACATACTTGCAAGCTTTTTAGGATCTAAATGCCATCTATAAAACATTTTGTAAAAATTCTCTCTTAAATTTTGAGCTTGTGTAAATTTTACGTTCCTCACCCAAATCTTTTCCCACGTGTCCATTGTGATGACTTCCTGGATATTTTGGGCCCATTTTATCATACAATCCTTAACAAGCTCTGTTTCTGAGTCAATCTCTATCAATGCAAGATATATCCGTTTGATATGTGCTGGTCCCTGATTCCTAATTTGCTTTATCAAATTTTCATCAATCATTGTAAATCCATTTTTCTGGTCTTCTTTCCACCTGGCCCGTAACTGAGTATATTGAAACCAATTTTGAACAACCTTCTCTTCTCGCAAGAGGCTATATGATTTCAAACACCAAACGTTTCTTTCCAAACTGAGAATCTCCTTGTACGTAGTCAGATCATGTTTGAAGCCAGCATGTATATTTTCTATTGCGTGTTTTGGAATTGCCCACAATGGTATCTTGCAACTTAACTTATGTCTGTACTTCTTCCAAACTCTCAGCAATGCCTGTCTTAAAATATGCACCCTAAACACGTTGTCTACCTTCTTATCATACAACAAATATGCATGCCAGCCAAACAACAAATCATGGCCCTCAAGATTTAATAACCTCCCTTGCGTCAAATTAATCCAGTCACTTATTCCTACTAATGCAGCAGCTTCATAATATAATTTAAAATTAGGCAATTTAAGGCCACCTCTCTCACGAGTATCCTGCATAATCTTAAGTTTAACTCGTGGTTTTTTCCCTGCCCACACAAATTTATTGATACCTCGCTGCCATTCCTCCAGATTAGAATCTTTCTTAAGAATCGGTATCATTTGAAATAAAAATAAAAATTTAGGCAGGACATTCATTTTTACTGCTGCAATCCGTCCCAACAAAGACAATTGCAATTTTTCCCAACTCTCCAATTCTTTTTGAATTTTCCCCCATAGTTTTTCATAATTATTTTTATATAGCTTTGTATTAGAGGGCGACAAAATCACCCCCAAATATTTAACCCTTTTAACAATCTCAAATCCAGTTAATCCTTCTAAAAGGGCCTTTTGCGGTGTTGTCATATTTTTGGCCAAAATTTTTGTTTTTTGTACATTAACCTTAAATCCAGAAACCTTCCCATATTGTGTTATTATCACCATCAGGTCCACAACAGAATTCTCTGGCTGGGTCAGTGTAACAACCAGATCGTCTGCGAATGCTCTCAATCTGTAGTCCTGATCTCCAATTTGAATCCCCTTAATTTTTTCCGAATTCCGAATTTTAACCAATAATATCTCTAATGTTAACACAAATAACAAGGGCGATAACGGACACCCTTGCCTTGTGCCCTTCTCAATATTACATGCTTCTGTCAAGCTATTATTAACTATAATTCGGGCAGTTTGTTTTTGATATAATGCCCTAATCGGTTGTAAAACATTTTCCCCAAAATCCATTTTATCTAAAACTTTCAACAAAAATTTCCAATTCAATTGATCAAAAGCTTTTTCAGCATCTAAAAAAATTAGCACCGCAGCAATCTGGTTGTTCCTTTCCAAAAACTCTAACACATCAACTATATGCCTCACATTATTTTTCATTTGCCTACCACTAATAAACCCTGTTTGATCCCCATGAATCACCTGTTGCAGAACCCTCATCAGTCTATTTCTGACATAATTTTTAAAGGGAAAAGGAGACGAAGAAGTGGATTCATGGTTTATTGATATCCCTAGAGCAAAGATTACATACAATACAGGTGAGAGATTGTTATAATAGCCTGTTTCTGCTAATGTGATTACTGCTGCTTCCTTAGTTTAATTTGAACCAATGTTCCAGTGGTGTGATCCTTTCCATTTATTTTATTTTTTAAGTCATATTAACCATAAACAATATAAAATGATACATATAAATGTAAAATGCTAATATAAGAAAATAACATGAACCCCCAAATATGGAAACATACTCATTACTGAAAAGTCCACTGAATATGCTTGGGTGCATTGTATATTAAAGAAAGATGTTAATATTACACTTGGATGTTCATAGGAATTATCCTCATTTTCTATTTCCTTTTGACTAGATATTGCTCCAGTAGAGGAATGGTTTGTAAAATTCAATATGCATCATGGGTTAGGTATGTTCACTACTGAAGGGACATTATTGGATATAATGCGAGGTAAGTTATAGCTCCATTCTGGAGATATTACCTGTAGTAGCTACATTCAGTTCAAAGCTTTCTGAAGGTGTTCAAATATTAAATGGTGGTCATCTGAATGGCTAAAACACTATGCTCATGAGGAGAGATTTGTCTGCTGGCAGCTGAGATAGATTTTCAAGTGACTTTTATTCCTGGAATTTAGGACAATAAATCCGAATCAAATAAGGACAGATAGTCTTGCTATGTTTTCTTTTTAATGGCATTGTTCTCCAGGAAGTATTGGAATTTAGATATTAGATGCATAGAATTTAGGTTTGGGCTCCTAATAATGGAGCTGTAAATATATTGTCATTCATTTTAGTAATGAAAATCTTTATTTCCGTATTTTATAGTAAAGTTACAAAACTGTGCAGAATACACATTTCTTACATAGTAACCTCACTGTCTTATATTTTACAGAGCCAATTCTTCAGTGGATTTATAAACTTGGTACTTATGTAAATATTTATAAAACAATGCCTGAGATAATAGATTTGTTAATAACAAAGAGTCCTTGTGCCAGTGATGTAGCAATAGTTGGTGTGATTTATAGAAAGAAAGATACAGGTAAGTGCGGCATCCTGTAACTGCATATTATCTGATGAGTGTTGCATAGCTGTAACCACCAATGATAATAGATGCTATCAAACAAGGTAATCTGATCTATGTGTACTCAGAACCAAATACCACTACATGTTCCTATTTATATAGGTAGTTCTCAACTTATGACCACAAGTGAGCCCAAAAGCGAGACATTTGCTGAGTGAACTTTGCCCCATTTTACAACTTTTCTTGCCACAGTTGTTAATTGAATCACTGCAGTTGTTTAGTAAAGTGAATCTGGCTTCCCCATTGATTTTGCTTGTCAGAAGGTTGCAAGAAGGTGATCACAATACCCCAGGACTCTCCAACCATCATAGATATGAGTCAGTTGCCAAGCATCTGAATTTTGGTCATGTGACCATGGAGATGTTACAATGGTCGTGTGAAAAATGGTCATACGTCATCTTTTTCAGTGATGTCATAACTTTGAATGGTCACTAAATGAACTGTTATAAGTCAAGGACTATCTGTACTTACTTAGGAATAAATCACAGTGAGCTCAGTGGGTTTAATTTTTGAATAAATGAATGAATTTATCAGGAGTTGAGCTCAACTCATAACAGACTTTGTCTTTTAAACTTGTAAGGATTGCACAATTATGTTTTGCTTAAGGATTGGAAGCTATTTTACTTCTAGAAATCTATAAATACAACAATTAAGTAAATTTATTTCAAGTACACACATACCCAGATCAAGCAAAAGTGTAAGAAATTTGGCATCTTCCAAATTATTATTCTTATTGGTACTTCATCACCATATTTTTCATGTTTCTAGCTTAAGCTGATGAGGAAAGAATCCTACTGGGCAGGATTCTGTGTTGGTAGTTGCATGTGGGTTTTTGTTTTTTGTTTCTCTCTATGAGAACATCCATTTTCTGGAAGTAACAGTCTTCTGAGGGGAGGAGAGAAGATCCCAGTGCAGCAGGCCTCTGAGTTGATTATCACTTGCCTTCCTATTTTTCTAGTTAGCTATGATCTCCAAGAGGTGATTGGTAATAACAGTAATTTCAAAGAATGCTAAAATGGTGAATCTTGTGACTAGTTCTAAAACAATTTGCATAACTTTCTTCAGGGTTGTCTCAACGGTGCTTCCCCCCAAAAAAGATAATTGGACTATGTTTTTTTCCTTGAGGAAGAAGAAGGCATTTTGCTTTACATCCAAGAAGCTTTATCAGTTCTGGCTGGATGGGTGGGAGGTGGGGGGGAGAAGGGAAGGATAAGTTCTGACGACTAATCAGAATTAATCCTTCCATTCCTCCCCACCCCTACTGTTGTGTATTGGGCTTGTGGTGTTACACCACGTGCGTTGCTGGAGGGGCTAACGCCTCTCCAGCAACCCAGACAGGCCGTCTCCAGTCCTGCAAATGGTCAGCCCCAGGCGGCAAGCATGGGTTCAAACCTATTGCCTCCTAGGGGCTAGACAATATATTGTGACTGGTTGCGGCCCAAGCTCAAGTACAGTTCCAGCAAGAATAAAAATATGAGTTATTCTGTACTCAGCCTCGTGTCATCATTCCTGCTCTCCAGAGCCCACGACTTAACACCTACCATCTAGCCAGAACTGATGAGGCTTCTTGGTTTAAAAGTGAAATGTCTTCTTTTTCCTCAAGGAAAAAACATAGTCCAGTTGCCTTTGAAGGGAAAAAAAGCACCTTTGGACAACCATGACTTGGATGATAGAGAATCTCCATAGAAATCTTTCTTCTGTTGGGAAACTTGTTGAATGAGGACACTTCCACATGGGCTTTGAGCTGATCTTTTTCTGTCTTAGCTGAATTGAATTCAGAATCACGTACATACATAAAACTCCACCGTAGTCTGTTTAGCTACACACTTCTACCTACCATGTTTTGTTACGTTTTCAGTTAGAACAAGAAATTCAGCTGAGCTATTATGTTCTGCAAGCTTCTGAAGATGCCAAAGGGCTTCCATCTAGAGATGGGCTATGACTGTAGTAAATGTTGCTCCATTTGCAGTGTTGTCTCCACCTATCCTGTAAAATGAAGTATAAAAGAAATGTGTTATTTTCCTTCATCCATAGGAATCCAAATCTCTGTTACACCTATGAAATTTCTGTATCACTTGTAGAAATTAGAAGCATACAATATTGTACTATGTATCCAGATTTATTTATGATTCTATGTTTTTTGTCCTTTTTCATAGGAATAGTTATAGGAGTCACTGAAACTGGATTTATGAATCGAGATGTAATGTGGCAGAATTTAACAGATAATATTTGTGTTCTCATGGATTATGGTAATTTTTCTTTTCAATTAGTATTTGTCTTTTTTCATTTGTAGATTTCTGTATATAGCTCCTAAATTTTATGACAGAGGCATAAGACTCACGTAGCCCTAAAAATTTAGCTGTAGGCTTCAGAATTCTCTCCCCAATTTGTACCAATTATAGTTTTTGATAAGTCCAAAGGAGAAAATATTAAATAATATGATTGGAAAGAAAACACACTAATTTAATTGTAGCTTAATGAAAATAAAAGATAGGCTCAAAATTACAGAAGGATCTTGACAGACTTGAACATTGGTCCCTACCTAAGAAAATGAAATTTAATGTAGAGAAAAGTAAGGTTCTACATTTAGACCAGAAAAACCAAATGAACAGGTACAGAATAGGTGGTGCCTGTTTCTTGGAGTCCTAGTGAACAATCACATACATATGAGCCAGCAGTGTACTACAGCTGCCAAAAACGCGAACACAGTCCTCAGCTGCATTAAGAGATAGAATCAAGATCGGATGAAGTGTTAATATCACTTTATAATGCCTTGGTAAGACCATACTTGAAATATTGCATCCAATTTTGGTCACCTGAATATTAAAAAGATGTTGAGACTACAGAAAGACTGCAGAAAAGAGCAACAAAGATGATTATGGGACTGAAGGCTAAATCATATGAAGAATGGTTGCAGGAATTGGGTATGCCTAATTCAATTAAATGAAGGGCTAGGGGCAACATGATAGCAGTGTTCTAATATCTAAAACGTTACCACAAAGAAGAGGGTAACCATTGCTCCTTGTCCTGAAGGCAGTATAAGAAGCAATGGATGGAAACTAATCAAGGAGAGAACCAATCTAGAACTAAGGAGAAATTTCCTAGAACAATTAATCAGTGGAACAACTTGCCAGTTGTGGGTACTCCAACACTGGAGGTTTTTAAGAAGAGATTGGACAACCATTTGTCTGAAAAGGTACAGGGTTTCCTGTTTGAGCAAGGGATTGGATTAGAACACCTTCAAGGTCCCTTTCAACTCTGTTATTAAATTTAGTTTTTCTTTCCTGGTCATATCGGATGCTTTTTGGAGAAAGGGCCTGAAAATGTTGTACACTCCATTCTTTAAGGCCTATTAGAATTCTGTATGATAATTTTATGCTTTCGAGAGAAGATCAGGATGTGTCATGTGACTCATGCCATCTCTTCAGACACTCCTAATCACTGACTCAGGATAATCGCTGCTCTTTTAATCCTAAAAGATAATGACTAGGTGCCCTTTCACTCTGAAGTCAAATAAGCAGTTGGAGTTCAGGGGTTTCAATTAATGCCTCATAACCAACTTGCTTTTCCCATGAATTGTCCTGCTGATGTTTCAGTCACGGTTATTTAATTGCCAGGTCCAAGCTGGAGTGAATCGGTATCCCTGCACATATCCAGATACTTCCCTCTATTTTATACTATCCTCTTATCAATGCTATTTTCATTTTGTCTCCTTTTCAGAAATCCACCCAATTTGCAAGTTCTAGATTAAATATATGGGTTCAAATACATTCTGCATTTCTCCCAAAATTTCTAACCAGTTCATAAATTGTTAATGCTGTACAAATATCAATATCTTAGAACAACATTTAATTATAAATACTTTATTTTTTTAAAAAAACATATACAAAATTAGGACAAAACAAACCTAGATTGGACATGTGCGCAATGGAAATAGGCTTCCACTCCCATTTTAAGCATTTGTTTCTAAAATAAACTAACTAATAACTGAAGCTCTCTGGATAGTTTGCAATAAAAACACCAAACAAAAAATAATACAATTCAAGTTAAAACATATCCAGTAAAATAAAATAAAGATATCATGCAAGTTAGCCAGCAACAAGGCAGTCTTCAAAATCTAAAACAATATGAATTAAAAACATTTTTTTTAAAAAAAGGAAAAATAAAAAGGTCTTCCCACAATGTCAAAGTAATGCTAACATGGGCATCAGTCAAGCCACTCTGGGAAGGGCATTCTAGCAAGTCTCCCCACACTGAGTTCACCTTTATTCCATCCAGCTAAGAAAATTATGTCACAAATAAAAGGGTAAAGGTTTCCCCTTTCCAGTCATGTCTGACTCTAAGGGCTGGTGCTCATCTTTGTTTCTTAGCCAGGGGAGCCAGCATTGTCCAAAGACAATGTTTATCTACTTGCATTTGCATGCTTTCAAACTGCTAGGTGGGCAGGAGCTGGGGCAAGTAACATGACCTCATCCTGTCATGCAGCTTTTGGGTCTCAAACCCAGGCTGTCAGCTTTCCAGTTGACAAGCTTAGCATCTTTAACTGCTGACCCATCAGACCCCATCACAAATAAGATCTGCGATATGCATGGGACTAAAGACATGTCATGGAAGTCCCATGGTAGCTATGGAGACCTACTCTCCTCCAGAACAAATATACTTATTCAGATCCCCCAGGACAATCAGTCTGGGCATTCTCAACCCAGATCCAAAACCAAACCTTTCAGCCCAGGAAGCGAGACTGATGGATAGCAGGTGGGCAGTACACTAGCAGAATGCTCTGTTATCTGGGAATTTCCCTATTATCTGACAACAGAGCCCTTGTGACTGTGAACTTGGCCACCTGCCAGTTAGTTCCATGGTCCTCCTGTCTGGTTAAGCTGCTGAGGAGGGATGTGTGATTGAGTTCTAGCAGTGGTGCAGAGTGAGTTGTTCCTCTTCCTCTAAGAAGTATTGGTTCACCCCCTTCTCAAGTGGATATTGCTAGATCCCACCATACTGGACACTTTTTGATCTCCTTTCTTTAGGGGAAGATTGTGGAAAAGGTGATTGCAACAAACTTCAGTGGACTCTGCATGCAATAAGTTATCTGAAACCTTTTCAGACAGGCTTCAGGCCTGAGGATGGGACAGAAAGAGCATTGGTCATGCTTTTGAATGATCTCAAAAAACAGGATTGGGATAGTGCATCCATTCTTCAATGCCATCGACCATGGTATCCTTCTGAATTGGATGGAAGTGGGCATAACTATATTGTACTGGTTCTTTTCCTCCCTCAGGGGTATACCATCATTGCTGATCAGGAGTGAATGATCCAATACTTGGCCACTACTACGTATGTGGGATTTTGCAGAGTTCAGTATTCTCTCCACACCTCTTCAACATTTACATGTTGAAGCTGATGATACTTCACCCCATGGCAACAAATGTTCACCAGTATGCTGGTGATATTCAATCACAACTCTGCCATTAGAAAATTAAGCATGCTGTTGATGTCCTGTCCTGGTACCAGGAGGATGTGGGGGGTTTGGATGGAGGAAAAAAACAGGCTTCAACAAAACCATGGTTTTGAGTTCTAGGGCCATTTTACCTCTTTGCTACTGGATGGAAGGCACTGCCCCAGACAGATCCAGTATGCAGTCTGGAAAGTTCTTCTGGAGTCATGATCCCTGCTTGAATAGCAGGCAGGAGCTGTGGCTGGGAGGCCTCTGTGCAACTTTGTGTTGTGTGCCCGGTGTGTTTGTTCCTGATTCAGGAGGCAGATGCAGAATAAGTTGGTGTGGGAAATTATGTGTGTCCCTAGAAATAATTAATAATAATAATAATAATAATAATAATAATAATAATAATAATAATAATAATAATAATAATAATAATAATAATAATAATAAATAATAATAATAATAATAATAATAATAATAATAATAATAATAATAATAATAAGAAGAAGAAGAAGAAGAAGAAGAAGAAGAAGAAGAAGAAGAAGAAGAAGAAGAAGAAGAAGAAGAAGAAGAAGAAGAAGAAGAAGAAGAAGAAGAAGTTGGAAGGGACCTTGGAGGTCATCTAGTCCAACCCCCTGCTCAGGCAGGAAACCCTATACCATTTCAGACAAATGGCTGTCCAGTCTCCTCTTAAAAACTTCCAGTGTTGGAGCATTCACCACTTCTGGAGGCAGGTTGTTCCACTGGTTAATTGTTCTAACTGTCAGGAAGTTTCTCCTTAGTTCTAGGTTGCTTCTCTCCTTGACTACTTTCCATCCGTTGCTTCTTGTCCTGCTTTCAGGTGCCTTGGAGAATAGCTTGACTCCCTCTTCTTTCTGGCAGCCCCTGTTATTGGTTATACCTTGCTGTTGTTCATTTATCTGTCAGCTCCAAGTTCCTTGGTCTTTAATATACTGCTCAAAAAATAAATAAAGGGAACACAAGATAAGACATCCTACTATTAAATACAGTACATTGTGTTGTTTAAGTGTTCCCTTTATTTTTTGAGCAGTATATATTAACATAAATGTCCATACTCCTTGTTGCATTATACACTCCATCTAAAATCCATTATAAATCATTCAAGTTCCAGACAGCAACACAATATTTTCTGTATACAAATATAAATATACCTTCATGTCCCCAGCCATGATGAACGTTGAAATATATATATATATATATATATATATATATATATATATATATATATATATATATATATATATATATATATATATATATATATATATATATATATTAATATATATGTATAATATATACTGGTGGAGCAGTGGGCTAATGCCTCCTTACGTAACACCAGCTGCCTGCAATTAGTGCAGGTTCGCATCCCACCAGGCTCAAGGTTGACTCAGCCTTCCATCCTTCCGAGGTAGGTAAAATGAGGCCCCAGATTGTTGGGGGCAATAAGCTGACTTTGTAATAATGCCGCTTGGGGGGGGGGGCGAAAGCCCTAATAAGCAGGCATATACATAGAATGAAGGCTATTGCTAAGCACATTGATTTGTGCTTTAGATTGTAAGCCGCCCTGAGTCTTCGGAGAAGGGCGGGATATAAATGGGATTAAAAATAAAAAATAAAATAAAATAAAAAATAAATAACCATGAATCCTTTTGTTTTCCACAGATTGCTCTGGACTTGCACTTGTGGATATCATTCTAATAAATACTCGTTTAATAATGCTTACTACATTGGGTCTATTTATCAGTGAAGATCTGCGGTATCCTTCTAAACGTAAACTGAAAGTATGTTTTGAATATATCCTTCCCATATGATATGTGTAGTAAAGTTAGCAAAGAACATCCTGAAAAAATGTTCAGAGAACATTTGAACTGCAACATATTAGGCTTTCAAAAACCCATTGAAAGTGAGGGGTGACAGTAAGCTAGAACAAACTAAAGAAGTAGAACACAGAGTTAGAGGAAAATGTTAGAAACTCTCTGTGTAGTAAGGAACTGAAACAGAGTAATACACTGTTTTTACAGAAAGATATTCACAAATTGTTTCATAACTACTCTTTCTGCCTCTTCTATAACAATGAAAATTACTAGCAAATCTGAAGATGGCAGTATACTGAATCATCCAAAATCAAGATTATAGCTCAAGATTTGAGCTTGATGTAGTCAAATAAACACTTTATTTTCGTGCATTTATTTTAAAGATACATAGCCTATATTTCTGTTTAAGTCATTGATCTGCTGTAAAGCTATTAACTTGTTCTCATGGCAAGGCAGCTATAATAGAGAGTATGATGTTAAACTTTTTATCCTGTTCTTTGGTGTCCTTATTATTGTTCTACTGTTCTGCTATGAATTCAAGGCAATCAAGCCCTTTCCCTCATGGCAGCTTAGAATAAACGTCAATGTAAATGGAGCTGATTAAAAAAAAATATTTGAATTAGATACCGACTTTCTGGTAAGAATAATTCCAGTACAGCTTCCATTTGAAGTCTTTTAGTAAAAGATTTTGTGGTCTAGAAATAGTTTCTATAAGTGAAAGAATTCCTATGTTGGAATGCTATTTGTGGCACTCATTCTAAGCAAATAGGAAACATTTACAAATTTTTTTTTAACTTGGACAAGGTTAGCCAGATAGATATGCAGTTGTGGTTGTAAAAAACAGCCCACAAAGAATCCAAAACAATGGGTTCTGTATAAACATTTGAGACTAGAAACTTAAGAATGATGATATAGATGCCTTTCCTTTTCAATTCTAGTGGCCAAACCCCTCAGTTAAACCAAGTTCCCCTGCCTGAAATATTTGACATTTAAATGCTAGTATAAATGCAGGAGAAATGTATAATATTAGGACACAGTACTGTATCAAAGTAGCCTAAGTATTAAGCGAATATATAATATAATATACTGTTCAAAAAAATAAAGGGAACACTTAAACAACACAATGTACTGTATTTAATAGTAGGATGTCTTATCTTGTGTTCCCTTTATTTTTTGAGCAGTATATATATTTCTGCTTTCTTGCTTTGCAAGATTTAGAAGTTTTAATTCATTCATATTTTTCTTCTTTTTCATTTTACCTTTTCTTTCTTCCAGTTCAACAAACCAGCTTTATGTGGCTTTGAAATGGTGAGAAATTGCTAATATTTTTGCTCTAGTTAGTCATAGCATTCAATTATTCGACATGCTATTTCACTACATAATCTATTTCTTTCACAATATAATAAACGCTTGGAAGCATTTGACTTCTCTAAGTACTCATTTTTAACATCTTTATTTCAAAAGAAAAAAGGACAAAGGAAAGAAAAGAAAAGAAAAGACAAGACAAGAAGGAAGGGTCTTCAAAATGATACATTAATAATACATAACCAATTTATGAAATGCAGTATACAGTTTTCAGTACATTATTTGATCACAGCCTACTTCTTGTTAGTTCTTAATGGAACTACATATACTTGGAGGGAAGTATGCAGAGGGGTTCCTCAAAGTTCTGTCTTGGGCCCAGTGCTCTTCAACATCTTCATGAGTGACCTAAATGAGAGAATTGAAGGGGCACTCATCAAATTTTCAGATAACACAAAGCTGGAAGGAATTTTAACTCCTTGGAAGATACTCAAGGTTCAGTACAAGTGGTGCTCCCAATTGTCATCATCTAAAACTAAACTTTTTTTCTTTCAATCCCTAGCAAGAGTCAAAATTCTGACTTGCATCAAGAAGGACCTGTGAATTATGTATTTGTAATTATGTGGCCTATGTGCTTCTTTTTATTTACCATGACTGGTTAATTCCATTCTTATTCTTGAGTTACTAGACTTACTCTTCCATAATAATGTTATAGTGAAGGTCACTGCTATTAATTGCCATTATCACCAGAACAACAACTAGAGTTCCTGAGTCCTCATCTATCCTTGCTGGCATTTGATAATCCTAACATCTGTCTTCTTCAGCTTCATTTGTGGCAGAAGGATAATGAAGTTGAAATCTACTGGATCCATTCATGTATATTACCTATATAGTCCTCCTGGATTCACGACTCAATTTTGAAGACCATATAGGAGCCGTGACCAGGGGGACTTTTGCCCAGGTTCACCTGGTGCGCCAGTTGCAACCCTATCTGGACTGAGATGCCCTACGCACAGTCACTCACGCACTAGTGACCTCCCGTTTAGACTACTGCAATGCTCTCTACATGGGGCTGCCCTTGAGGACCACTCGGAGGCTTCAGCTGGTGCAGAATGCGGCCGCGCGAGTTGTGATGGGGGTTTCCCGATACTCCCATGTAACACCTCTACTCCGCGAGCTGCATTGGCTCCCGGTTGCCCTCCGGGTGAGATTCAAGGTGCTGGTGATGACCTATAAAGCCCTAAATGGCTTGGGTCCGGGATATCTGAGGGAACACCTGCTGCCGGCATCAAGCTCCCTTCGTCCAGTGCGCTCCCACAGGGAGGGTCTTCTCAGGGTGCCACCAGTAAGAGATTGCCGGCGGACGACACCCAGGGATAGGGCCTTCTCAGTGGGTGCGCCTGCCTTTTGGAACCAGCTGCCAGTGGAGCTTAGGACTGCCCCCGACCTCCGTTCATTCCGCTGGGACCTGAAGACCTGGCTCTTCAAGCTCTCTGGCCCAGCCTGAGAATTTTAATTTTAATTTTAATTTTAACGGGTTTTATTTGTTCAGGGATGGATGTAATTTTTAAAATTGTTTTTAACTTTTGTATTTTTTGTTTTAATCACCCTGTAAACCGCCCTGAGTCCTTTGGGAAATGGCGGTATATAAATGTAATAAAATAAAATAAAAATAAAAAAATAAAATAAAATAAATATAGATCATGTTCCAGTTTATATGTTATGTATTTGTTTCATATTTTGATTTCCACAGGATGATTATTACAAAGCAAAAATCTGGTATAATAAGCAATGTTTAGCTAATAAAGAAGACTATGAAGGTAAGAAAACCAGATTTTTCCAGTAGCAAAAGTAATATCAAAAATACTAAATGAGTATTATATTATCAGTGCTTTTTAAATGATTGTCTTGATGTATGTCTACAACTTTGTAAGGATTTAGCGATAAAGACATCATGGCTGAACCCACTACTGTCCCAAGTATTACATGACGTTATCAAAGCCACACCAGATCTTTTGTGTAAAAGTTATGAAGATCTGTTTCCTTTAAAGATTAGTTTCAAGAGTTCTGTTTAATAACTCTTTAAAAACTAATTGTGAATATTCATATTAACTCCAGATAAAATGTTGAAACTAAAAATGTGCGGTTAACTAAGATAGCACTATTAAAAGTTTAGATTCACATTAAGAGCTAAAACAAGTTTATTTTAAGATCAATAAACATTTCATTTTTAAAACCATATTGGAATATTCAGGTCCACAATAGTCAATCAAAATGGACCCTGATAGGTTCCAGGCAGCGCTTGGGGACGCACATGCACTCCCTGCTCACAGCTCGGCGGATGCCTTAGTGGAAGCCTGGGAAAAGGCAGCCACGGAGGCTCTGGACCGAGTTGTACCCATGCGGCCTCTGACCCGGCGCAGATCCCAGCGAGCCCCATGGTTCACCGCGGAGCTCCGGGAGATGAAGCGTCAGAGACGGGGCCTAGAGAGCCGTTGGAGAACCAGTCGATCCGAATCCGACCGATTGCGACTAAGAATCCTCACCAGGTCTTATCTCGCTGCGATAAGGGTGGCAAAATCCAACTACTTTTCCACCCTCATCGCGTCCGCAGATAATCGCCCGGCTGCCTTGTTCAGGGTGACTCGCTCCCTACTGAACCAAGAGGTGAGGGAGGAACCCTTGCAGGGTCGAGCCGAGGAATTCGGTCAATATCTGCTGGATAAAATTGCTCGGATTCGAACCGGCCTGGACTCCAACTGGGCTGAGTTGGAAGAACAAGACATGGACAGTCTTGTCGACGTCATCTGGGAGGAATTTGATCCTGTGACTCCTAAGGAAGTGGACAGGATTATGAGGAGGTTGAGCTCCTCCACATGCTTACTGGACCCGTGCCCTTCCTGGCTGGCTTATGCGGCTCGAGAGGGGACACGAGGCTGGTTCCTGGCGGTCATCTCTGCTTCTCTGAGTGAAGGTCACTTCCCCACCGCCTTGAAGGAGGCGGTGGTGAGACCTCTCCTCAAGAAGCCCACCTTGGACCCATCCTCATTGAATAACTTTCGTCCAGTCTCCAATCTTCGCTTCCTTGCGAAGGTTGTTGAGAGCGTGGTGGCGCACCAACTTCCTCAGGTCCTGGATGAAGCGGTTTATCTAGACCCGTGCCAATCGGGCTTCAGGCCGGGCTACAGCACGGAGACGGCATTGGTCGCTCTGATGAATGATCTCTGGAGAGCCCGGGACAGGGGCCATTCCTCTGTCCTAGTCTTATTAGACCTTTCGGCGGCTTTCGATACCATCGACCATGGTATCTTGCTGCGGCGCCTCAGGGGACTGGGAGTGGGAGGCACGGTTCTGCGTTGGTTCTCCTCCTTTCTCCAGGGTCGCTCGCAGTCGGTGCTGGCAGGGGGACAGAGGTCGACTCCGAGGCCTCTCGTTTGCGGAGTCCCTCAGGGGTCGGTCCTCTCGCCTCTCCTGTTCAACATCTACATGAAACCGCTGGGTGAGATCATTCGTAGCTTTGGAGTAGGGTACCATCAGTATGCTGATGACACCCAGCTTTTCATCTCAACTCCAAACAGCATCAGTGATGCCCTCGACGTAATGTCCCGCTGCCTGAAAGCGGTCCAGGAATGGATGGGGAGGAACAGGCTTCAACTGAACCTGGACAAGACTGAATGGCTGCACGTACCGGCAAGCCAGGTTACTCAAAGCATCCCATCCCTTAACATCGGGGATGAGTTACTACCCCCTGTTGATAGGGCCCGCAACCTGGGTGTCCTCCTAGACTCACAGCTCTCCCTGGAAGATCACATAGGAGCTGTGACCAAGGGGGCCTTCTCCCGGGTTCGACTAGTGCGCCAACTACGGCCTTATCTGGACCTGGATGCCTTACGTACAGTCACCCATGCCCTTGTGACCTCTTGCCTAGACTACTGTAACACTCTCTACATGGGGCTGCCCTTGAGATCCACTCGGAAGCTTCAACTGGTGCAAAGTGCAGCGGCACGGACACTTTTGGGAGCCTCCCGATACTCCCATATCACACCTCTCCTCCGTGCGCTGCACTGGCTTCCGGTTGCCTTCCGGGTGAAGTTCAAGGTGCTAACAATGACATACAAAGCCCTACATGGCATGGGTCCGGACTACCTACGGGAGCACCTTCTGCCAATGTCAACACCCCACCGCCCTGTGCGCTCCCACAGAGAGGGCCTCCTCAGGGTGCCACCGCTCAAGGAATGTCGGCTGGTGGCCCCCAGGGGGAGGGCATTCTCAGTGGGTGCGCCAGCCCTCTGGAACTGCTTACCAACTGAAATCCGGATGGCCCCCGACCTCCGCACCTTCCGGCGCGACTTGAAGACTTACCTATTCCAGCAGTCCGGCCTGGCCTGATAGCTCTAATTGGGGTCCCAGTTTGTTTTGTTTATTGTTTTTTTTCAGTACTGTTTCATTATGTTTGCCTACCTTACTCTGTACACCGCCCCGAGTCCCTCGGGAGAAGGGCGGTTTATAAAAACAAATAAATAAATAAATAAATAAATAAAATCAGACAAATATCCAATCTTTTGTTAAGTCCATTAAAGAATGAAGAGTAAACTCATACATAGCTGAGTTTAAGTACAGAACTTCAAATACTCTCAGCCCACACTTCTAGTTTGTCAATGGTAATCATACCTATGGTGTACATAAACCTTTCTCTCTATAGAGTATTTCATACACAATATTTAGTTGTAATATTAAAATGTTGGACTGATCCAAATTCAAGGTCACTCTCAGTCATGGAAGCTCACTGGGAAATTTTGGGCCAATCATTGTTTCATCCCCATGTACATCCCAGAATTATTGCTATGGGGGAGGGAGAAGTGTAGTAT
The DNA here is from genome assembly GCF_964194415.1 of Vipera berus. Taxonomy (NCBI): domain Eukaryota; kingdom Metazoa; phylum Chordata; class Lepidosauria; order Squamata; family Viperidae; genus Vipera; species Vipera berus. Next base: position 43,051,807 of record NC_138202.1, read on the forward strand.
GTACAGTATGGTGCTTTCAGCTCCTGTTTGAAAGGCAGACTATAAACTAGTATATAATGCATCAAATGTTTTTAGAAAGTTTCATGAGACAAAGTAGATACTTTGCTATAATACAATCCCATTAAACTAATTTAAATGTTTAGTACAGGCTGCAAAAGCTATTCTGCCAAATATTTCCGTTTATTATATGTTAACTTAATTATTTATATTTGATGCTAAAAAAATCAGAATCCCTCTGTTAATTAATTGAACTAGTTTTTACAAGTTATAAGGCAACCAATGGTTTTCTATTTCTCTCAGAAAATACCAAGAAAACATTGTCGTTAGCGAAGTCGTGACCCAACGCGACCCCAATGTTCCTCCAGACCTTCCTGTCCAAGAAAACATAGCAAACTGTTAATCATAGCTAATCTTTAACCATAATCTAATATTATAAATGGAATCACATATCATACTAAGACAAAACCAGACAAATCAAATTATGATTTAGTTAGTGTAAACTGTGTAAGTGTGAACCTATTCTGTATATGAATTCTCTCTTTGTCAGGTATTAACACTTAAAAAAAACCTTTAAACTAGACTTAACTAAACTTAGCAGAGGTAACTGCAATAAAAGACATAATATTACAGATGAGTAGCTTCAGTTTAATGTCCCCCAGAAGCATGTGTCTATTCATAAGTGAAGAAATAGAGATGAGTTGCTTGGCATATTTGTTTTGAATTAAATCATAAGAACATCAGAATAGCCCAACTGGATCAAACGAAGAACCCCATGCATTTCAGGGTCTTTGTTTTTTCATATTACCATTCAAATACTTTGTTATCCTATTTTATTTATCCCCTATTTTATTTATATCTTAGCATTTAAAAGATATACTGTGTCTGAGTATGGAAATGCTACAAGGTTACTGACCATTTTATTTATTAAATTTTTATGCAATCTTCTCTATAAGGTGACTCTAGGTGATTTTTCAAAAGATTTTTGAAAACAAGACTCAGAAGGTCATGTTAATTTGTGCTAGCTTGCTTTTTTAAAAAAAGAAAAAACAACCTCATATCAAACTGGATGCATGCATCTTTAAAAATGCAAACAATTACATGCAGTTCGTTTTTCTTCTAGTGGATTATGTCAGTCTCTCATTCAACAAAGATAAGACATTGAGTCAGGTAAGACAAATAATGACCATTTGTATCATGGCTTGGTCTACTTTGTTCTGTATAGAAGTTGATCCAGAAACACTACACAGAGGATTGGGCACAATATCCATAAAAATCCAATTTTACTAATTGATAACCATGCAGAGTCAACAGCTTTGCTGCCACTGCTACAGAAATTTCAATTACCATTGCTCATTGGGTTTGATGCTATGTGGAGAAGAAAGGGAGAGAGGGAGGGAGGGAGGGAAGGAAGGAAGGAAGGAAGGAAGGAAGGAAGGAAGGAAGGAAGGAAGGAAGGAAGGAAGGAAGGAAGGAAGGAAGGAAGGAAGGAGGGAGGAAGGAAGGAAGGAAGGAAGGAAAGATTAGACAATGAGGAAAAAATAAAGGTTATTAGCATGTAGATGAATAAAAACATTTTTCAGGACTGAAGAGCCTAAACTATTTACTAGATTATAAATTAAGTTATGAGATGTTAGCAAGAATACTCAGACCAGAAGTGATGGAAACATAAAAGTTCCATCAAATCTCAAACAAGTTGAACATATTGGACAGTGGACCAAATAGAGAAGAAAGCAGACTTGCTCAAAAATTTATACTTGCATTAAAATATCAACTGTATTCCCAATATTATTAGCCCTCATTGGCTAATAATGTATAATTCTTCATGCATAATTCTAATCTAAAGACATTGATTGCCAATCAGTAATTCAGTAATTACTGATTGGCAAACAATGTCTTTAGATTAGAATTATGCATGAATAATTATACATTATTAGCCAATGAGGGCTAATAATAATAATAATAATAATAATAATAATAATAATAATAATAATAATAGCCCTCATTGACTAATAATGTATAATTCTTCATGCATAATTCTAATCTAAAGACATTGTTTGCCAATCAGTAACTGTTCACACAACTAGAAAATCTCCAATACAGCAGAATATAATATGTGCATTCTCAGAGAAGGACACTTGGTCTTTTGTGAATTCATTTTTGTTTCTGTTTCTTTAACCTACTTGCTAGAGTCAACTATATGATTATTTTATTTGTGCTTTATATATACAGGTAATTTCCAACTGGAAATCCCATCAGCCTTGGTAGTTTTTGTACCTGCAGTTGCAGGATGAACAGAGAGAGGAATAATTTTAATACAAAATTAATAAATGATCCCAGTGCATTTCAGAAGCGCATTCTGATTGGAAACTTGAACTCTTGGCTTTCATCCCTTTCCTTCTGATTTGTTTTAAAATGTGCTCAACAGATTCTTTGGCAGCGCATTTAAGTCAACAATATAATATATATCTAGATATATAAACAGTTTAATATCTTGCACTTTATGTTTACTTTTCTCATACTTTTACAGGAATCCACCTGTTTCTATAGTAACGATTCATTTACAAAATGGCACAGTTGCTTACCATATAGATTACAAGCCGAAAAGCATATTTCTAGACGGGTAATTTCTTTTGTGGTTGATTATGAGCAGAATACTGGCATAGCTCTATTATCTCAAAAGGTATTAGAAATAGTACTTTTTCAATTATTAATCCACTTATGTATGCTTAGTTACTATTGAGACCTTCTCTTTCTCTTCTGTCCTCTCCTCTCCTCTCCTCTTCTCTTCCATTATCCATTTTTAAAAATGGTGTTTAATATCCAAATTATTTGATATTCCAATTATGCAATGTATAGAGAACAACAATGGAATAACAGATTTGAAGCAACCGGGGACTTTACTTTTCCTTTGTCTTTGGGTGCTTATAAAACTGCCTCAATTTTCTACTTACCTCAGTGCTTATATTTGACCGTTCAGTTACTTGAATTTATTTCTCTTTAAATATATTTTTGAAAAATAAGCTGGATATCTTTATGCTCTTTGCCATTTTCATCCTTATGATACTGGTATACATGCTGAAGCTTTTCTTTCAAGCTATTGGTATTTTTTAAATAAATGTTTCAATAAGATTTTCAGATTTTGTTTTTAATTTGGAAGGAAGGACAAAAAGAAACAGTCACCACTGCTAGTTATGCTCTTAGCATGGTAAAGAGAGTCGTTGAACACTGGCTTCTCTTGAAGAATTTCATCAACAAGGAGATTTTAATTCATGTATTTGTTCACAGTCTGTTCTACGAGAAGCAATATGCTAGAATATTTAAACTGCCTCCTGGTAGACATCAAGTCTTTAATGAGGCCTAAGTGGTTTGTTTTACACTCTCAGACCAGAAGCCTACTACTACATGCAGAGTTGCCAAGTTCTTATTGGCACCTATTGCCATAACAAGGTTTAAGCTATCCTAATATTGGAACAATGTCAAGAGGAAGTCCTTTTATTTTATCTAATATTTATTTTTGTTTTGTTTTATTTCAGTCTCTTTGTTACATGTGTGTAAATGTTAATTGGCTGATCTTTATGGTGGTTTTGTTGCTTTTATTATTTGAGCTTGCTTTGATATGTTGTTATAGTGCTAAGCAAAAACTCAGAAAATACTAAGAATACAGCTATTCAATCCTGAACAATATCTATTCACCTGTATGGGGATCACTACATCTTTAGATGTATGGCTAACCTGGGCATGCTCACATCCACTATAAAGACTACCAGGATTTTACCCTTTATCACTACCTGAAGAACAAATCATTAACTGTCCAGTTTTATTATCATTCTTTGATATTTTGTCATTATAATCTTGTGCCTTTACAGTTTTTATAATAAGGCTCCTGGGAATAGCATCTTTAAAAATAATCACCTGTTAAAAATGTTTTCAAATGGATCAAAAAAGTGCCTTAGGTGTCTTATCAGCAAAGAAAAATGATTGTGTTGCCCCTTGCAATAGAACAGTTTTATATCCAGATCCTTCTGTAGAATGAATTTCCCCATTCTACAAAGAGAAAATTAAAAATAACAGGCAGTTGTCCTTTCCTGCCCCCTTTCTCTCAAAATTCCTGGATAATAGGACCATTCTTTAGTAAATTGAATTCTATTATGTAGGTGGAGCAGTTTCTATAGTATTTGAGGAAGATTTGAAGGAGACCCACAAGACATCTTGTGGTTATTGGCATGTTTCTTCACAAGAACACCAAACAAATTTTTTCCAGGTCAATGACAGTCTTGAGCAGCTAACTACTGTGACACGGGTCCTTAGTAACCTATGAGGCAAAGGGATTTTTTTTTATAAAAAAAATAGTATAATTGTCTGCCATTAGGGTATACCATGTTTTCACATTCATTGATTCATTGAATTCCTGCTAAAATTAGAAGAAATTATTCTGATGAATTCTGATATTTATAGAGGTGGAAGGATGTTTTCCTCATCAAAAGACAGGAAAGTATGTATATTGCAATTTGGTCTCCATACCACAGCTGAGCTGGAAGAAAAGTTTCCACTCAGTTTTGCTTATTTTCTTACTCTCTTTGTCACTCTGTCTCTATGCCACCCTCACCCCAATTCTTCTAGCTTTCTGGGTATTAAGAAAAATTCTACTTTCTTATCATGGCCTCATAAGCTCAGATGAATGCTGTTCCACTGGCAAATCTACTTGCTAAGTTACATGGAGTTATTGGTAGTTTATTCTGTGCCCTTGATAAGGTAAAAAAAATAGTATTTTTTTTTCTTTTCTTCCTAGGACAAAAAAATTGTATCCGTACATAAGTTAACAGGTGGCGCATTGAATAAAAAAACCAAATTTCCTACTTTCACATTTCCAAGCAAATCGTTTGTGCCAACTGGATTTTTTTTCCATCCAGGAAGTCATTTTTTGTATGCTTATGGAAACCAGGTGTGTAAAAAGAGATGTGAAACTAAAAATTAGAATTTCATAATGATATTATTTGTAGTATTTTATTTTGTTATGAACTAAGTCCTTCAAACTACCTTCGACTATTATTTTAACTGTTGCTTTTGGGGGGAGGGGCCGTAGGTATATGTGAAGAGTTATGTGACAGAAAAGAGAAAACAAAGAGTGATTACATCCTGGTCCCATCTGAAACCTTGGGACATTTATAAACCCAGTTATTTATAAATAAATCAACCCAGTTATTCTTCTGTAGCTGACACAAATAAAATTTTAAAAGAAATTTTAAAAGAAGTTGCAAAATTTATTTTCAAGATTGTGTAGCAGGATACTTTTCAACCGTGTGTAGAACTATTGGTGTAGAATACATGTTTCTTCAAAACCAATGAAGAAACACTGTTGGTATTCTTATGATTCTATTGATGCAGATGTCTGATTTAGTTATTTTTAGTGGGGATGTGATAATGTGAGTACTGCGGATTGAACTGTTATGTTAAAATGATTGTAATATATTTTATATATGTTTTTCTTAAATAATTTTCTGAATCCAATAGTAATTCTCTCTCATCAGATCCACGATTTGTTTCCATCTGATATCATTCAATGGGCAACCTTCAAAGCCATTTTATTAATTATCTGTGTTCCCAAAAGTAATCATAGATAGTTTCCAGGGGGAAGAATTCAATTAATTTCAAAATAATTAACCTGAATCCATCTGAGTCCTTAGTACATTTCAAAACTCTGTGTCTGAAGGTTGAATCATGGCAACTGTACCAAACTTTGTTAATCTGAAGTGTTTCATTGCTCATCCAAGCAACTTCATCAGTCAGAACAAAATTAGTTAGGCAGAGTCAGAGAGTCACTGGAATGTACCAACTCTTCCCAAAATGACTTGTACCAATCGGGTTTCAGACCAGGGCACAGTACGGAGACGGCATTGGTCGCGCTGGTGAATGATCTCTGGCGGGCCCGAGATAGAGGTTATTCCTCTGTCCTGGTCCTATTAGATCTATCAGCAGCTTTTGATACCATCGACCATGGTATCTTACTGCGTCGTCTTGAGGGGCTGGGAGTGGGAGGCACCGTTCTGCGGTGGTTCTCCTCCTACCTCTCGGACCGTTCGCAGACGGTGTTGGCAGGAGGGCAGAGGTCGAGCCCTAGGCCTCTTAATTGTGGAGTCCCTCAGGGTTGGGTGCTCTCGCCCCTCCTGTTCAACATCTATATGAAGCCGCTGGGAGAGATCATCCGTAGCTTCGGGGTGAAATATCATCAATATGCTGATGATACCCAGCTATTCATCTCCACCCCGAACCAACCCAGTGATGCCCTCGATATGATGTCCCGTTGTCTGGAAGCGGTACAGATTTGGATGGGAGAAAACAGGCTTCGACTCAACCCGGCCAAGACTGAGTGGCTGTACATACCGTCATCTCGTTTAGTCCAAGAGGTTCCATCTCTGACTATAGGAGGAGAGATGTTACCTCCCATTGATAGAGCACGCAATCTGGGCGTCCTCCTAGATTCACGACTCAGTTTTGAAGATCACATTGGAGCCGTGGCTAGGGGGGCATTTGCACAGATTCGTCTTATATACCAATTGCGCCCCTTTTTGGACCGAGATGCCCTACGTACAGTCACCCACGCACTCGTTACCTCCCGTATTGATTACTGTAATGCTCTCTACATGGGGCTGCCCTTGAAGACCACCCGGAGGCTTCAGCTGGTGCAGAATGCAGCTGCACGGGTTGTGATGGGAGCTCCCCGATACTCCCATATTACACCCCTCCTGCGTGAGCTGCATTGGCTACCAGTTGCCCTCCGGGTGAGATTTAAGGCGCTGGTACTTACCTTTAAAGCCCTACATGGCTTAGGTCCGGGATACTTGCAGGACCATCTGCTGCCGGGAACAAATTCCCATCGTCCAGTACGCTCACACAGAGAAGGCCTCCTCAGGGTACCGTCAGCTAGGCAATGTCGGCTGGCGACCCCCAGGGGGAGGGCCTTCTCTGTGGGAGCGCCAACCCTATGGAATCAGCTCCCCCCTGAGCTTCGGATGGCCCAAAACCTCCAATCCTTTCGCCGCGGCCTCAAAACACACCTGTTCCACCAGGCTGACCTAGACTGACAGGCATTTTAATTAATTTATATTTAGTATTTTTAATTCATTTTTTAAATTCTCTAATTTTAATTTACTGCACTGATGTTCTCAATTTCATTTTTATCTTGATTTCTGTACTTATTACCGTATATGTTTTGTTGTTAGCCGCCCTGAGTCCTTCGGGAGATAGGGTGGGATATAAATCCCATCAATAAATAAATAAATAAATAAATATGTCAGTGAAGACTCTATCATCCAGGCCAAAGTTGTCTAACTTTGTCCAGGCAGATTGAGCCTTCATTAACATATTTCAAAACTTCATTAAATCAACACTCCACTCATCTTTTTGTTGAATATTTTAGAAAAATAAAAAACCAAAAAAGTCTTAATTTTGTCCAAAGCAATAACATTAAAAAAATTAATCCAAATAACAATTATGAAATGAGGCTGTCAAGCTTTTTGTCCTTAAAAGGCTGTTTTATGTGTATGAGTTTAGATTGTATCCAAGCCACTCAACTCATAAGCCAACCACAAAACTATAGTTACTGCACTCTAATCATGAGGAGTGGTTGTCTGGAGTGCACATGGGTTATCTCAACTATTTCTCCAGCATCCAGGCACATTTTGTTTCTTGAAAATGCTGTCCCACTGTCAGCTGGATGCCATGGCTCTCATCAGGCAAATAGGACTGAAACAACTAAAATAACCAGATAAATAACAACATTACATAGTAAAATATTGCTGTGTCAAGAACCCATAAACAAATATAATCACATGCAGGAGAAAGGAAGAGAGTATTTTTCCCCAAATAACTTCCTATAAGATCAAGATGGAGAATATCTTACATTGGCTGGAAGTGTGGTAATAAAGAATGACATGTTTGAAAATGAGCAAAGGAGCAAGAGGTGCAAATAAATAAGTGATTCAAACTTTTTTTTGGCAATTAATTTCAACAGTAATTATTAATTTTGCTAATATTGATTTAATTTTTGTCCTGGTTCAGTCTTTTTTTGGAATGTGGCCTTATGTCATTATATGAATATATACAGTTATATTATGACCCACAGCTCTGGGTCGGGGTTCGGAGCAGCTCCAGGTGTGGGCTCAGCACAGGTTGCGGGTGGCAACCGCAGGTAGGGGAATCCCCATGGCGGCTGTGGGGAGGGGAATCCCCGCGGCATGTGGATCCGAGCCGCAGGGGCGGGGGTGCAAAGGACGGGTGGTGACGCCATAGCAAGACACTGGCATCGCTCCCAGCGACAGCACCTCTGAGTTCCGGCACCTTTCTTTTTAAAAGAAAAATAGCACTGGTTATATATAGTACATATTCATACAAATGAGTTGTGTCCAGGGTTGGTTTCACCAAAAATTCTTTTATGCAGGGCTTTTTTTCTCATAGAACGCTCAGAACGGAGTTCCGGCACCTTTTTTGGATGGAACCTTGTAGGGTAGGCAAGGCAGGTTGTATGACATGTGTGAGTTCCGGCACCTTTTTCTTTTACAAAAAAAGTACTGCTTTTATGTATCCAAGAAGTTCCACAAATTAAATTGATTCTATTTCCAAGACATATAAAGTTTAGTTTCTTAAAATTCTATGACAGGCTGAATTTGTGGAACTTTATAAATTACACTGTATCTAATTAAAATGCTGCACAAGATGCATAAAGAAAAACAATCAGGTCCCAGCAGTGGTACAAAATTTGGCTACAGTTCTGGAAACTTCTCAAAATCAGATTGTTTAGTTGGTACTACAGAATTGCCATATGTAGAAACATAGAATCATAGGGCTGAAAGAAACCTGGGACAAATGGCTGTCCAATCTTTTCTTAAAAGCCTTCAGTGATGGAGCATCCACAAGTTGAAACTCCCTCTGATAAGGTTTCACCCAGTTGCTCCTTGTCCTGCTCTCAGATGCTATGGAGACACTCTCTTCTCTGTGGCAATTCTTCAAGTGTTGGAAGATTCCTATCATGTCTCCCCTTAATCTTATCTTAGTTAAGTTAAACATATATAGTTCCTTTAGCCATAGGATTTTAGCCTCCAAATTCCTTATCATCTTTTCTGCACTCTTCCTAGGACCTCAGCATCTTTTTTGTATCATGGTGACCAAAACTGGATGCAGTATTCCAAATGTGACCTCACTAATGCAGTACAGGTAGTCCTTGGCTTACAACCATAATTGAACCCAAAATTTCTGTTGCTAAGTGAAACATTTGTTAAATGAGTTTTGCCCCATTTTACAACCTTGCTTGCCACATTTAGGCAAGAAAAACCAAATACACAGGTACAGTATTGGTGGTACCTTGCTCAATAGTAGTAACTTTGAGAGGGATTTCAGAGTCCTAGTGGACAATCCCTTAAATATGAGCCAGCAGTGTGCTGCAGCTGCCAAAAAAGCCAACACAGTGCTAGGCTGCATTAACAGAGGGATAGAATCAAGATCACGTGAAGTGTTAATACCACTTTACAATGCTTTGGTAAGGCCACACTTGGAATACTGCATCCAGTTTTGGCTGCCACAATGCAAAAAGATGTTGAGACTCTAGAAAGAGTACAGAGAAGAGCAACAAAGTTGATTAGGGGACTAGAGCAGTGATGGGATTCAAATATGTGAACAACCAGTTCTCTGTGTGGATGCCGCTTCCAACAGTCCATTCTGGGCCTGGGCAACAAAAAATTAGCTATTGGTTCTGCCAAAGTGGTGCAAACTGGCTGAATCCCACCACTTGATTAGAGGCTAAAACACATGAAGAATGATTGCTGGAATTAGATATGTCTAGTTTAATGAAGAGAAGGATGAGGGGTGACATGATAGCAGTGTTCCAATATCTCAGGGGCTGCCACAAAGAAGAAAAAGTCAAGCTATTCTCCAAAATGCCTGAAGACAAGATGAGAAGCAATGGATGGAAACTAATCAAGGAGAGAAGCAACCTAGAACTAAGGAAAAATTTCTTGACAATTAGAACAATTAATCAGTGGAACGACTTGCCTCCACAGGTTGTGAATGTTCCAACACTGGAAGTTTTTTAAAAGAGATTGGACACCCATTTGTCCAAAATGGTATAGGGTTTCCTGCCTGAGCAGGGGGTTGGACTAGAAGACCTCCAAGGTCCCTTCCAACTCTATTATTGTTGTTGTTGTTAAGTGAATCACTGCAATTGTTAAGTTAGTAACATGGTTAAGTAAATCTAGTTTGCCAGTGCTCATCTCCATTTCAAAGCTGAAGAGCCAGCGCTTGTCCGAGGACATCTCCGTGGTCATGTGGCCAGCATGACTAGACGCCAAAGGCGCACGGAACGTTGTTACCTTCCCACCATAGTGGTCCCTATTTTTCTACTTGCATTTTTACATGCTTTCGAACTGCTAGGTTGGCAGAAGCTGGGACGAGTAATAGGCGCTCACTCTGCTCCGCGGCACTCGGTATTCAACCCGCCAAACTGCCAACCTTCTGATTGACAAGCTCAGCGTCCTAATCTACTGAGCCACCACATTCCTTTCTAGAGGCTCACAAATCCACTGCTTGATTATCTTTTTCCAGTATTTTCTTAGGTATTGATGTCAAGCTGAATGGTCTGTAGTTTCCTGGATCCAATTTTTTTACTCTTTTTGAAGATTGAAACCTCATCAGCATTTTCCAATCTTCTGGCTCCAGGATCTCTGGAAGATTTCATCTGCCAGGTCCTTCACTAACCTGGGATCTAAACCACCTGGTCCCAGATATTTGAACTCATAGTTCAAATGAGGTGTTCTCTTATTAATTGTTTGCCTATTTCGACCTGCATTCCAGTTCTGCCTTTCACACAGTGCTGTTTTTCATAGATTGGGCTATATTTTCATTTTGTATAAAGACAAAAAGAACGCAAAGAAGGAATTAAGGCAGCTCTCTTTCTTCCTCCTGACTGTCACCTTCTTACCATCTTCTTCCATTAGTGGACTGACTATTTTCTTGACTTCCTTCCCACTCCTTACATATTGTTATTTTGCGGATTTGTTCCAAGACTTGGTTCATTCTGATTTTTAGCCTTTCTGATTCCTTCTTTATGAATTCAGGCTATTTGCTGATTTTCTGCTCTAGTTATAGGCCTCTCTTTCCATTTTTTTTAATTTGTCATTTTTATCCCTCAGCTTGTCAGAGACTGTTTGTACAACCATGCTGGTCTCTTGTTTTTCTTTCTCTGTGGTATTGTTTTGTTTGTGTCTTTATTATGTTGTTAAATATATTTGCTTGGCTATTGTCCTCAGGCAAGAGGACCAAACATTTATCTTTAGATCACATTCTAATTACATTCAATAATTCTACTTTGAACTTGTTTATCTGCATTCATGATCTTAGAGCAGACATGTCAAACACAAGGCCCGGGGGCCAGATCTGGCCTGCAAAGTGGTTTCATGTGGCCCCCGAAGCCATCCTGGAAACAGTGAGGGAATGGTCCCCGCTGCCTTGGCCTTAGCCCAGAGACCATCCTTCTGCCAGAGACCCCCAGATCTGTCCCCACTCCTGCCCAGGCCCCCATAGGCACCCTTGATGCCAATGATGTAGAGCTGTCCATGCCCACCCAGTAGTCCATACGCACTCCAGCTTCACCCACCCAGTAGGCCGCGCCCACCCTGGCCATACCCACCCGGCCCCCCAAGGGCAACCACAATGCTGATGTGGCCCTCAATGAAATTGAGTTTGACACCCCTGTCTTAGAGCTTTATTGTGAAACAAAACTTCTTGAAGGGACTTGTAATCTTATATTTATCATTTTCGATAATATATGGTAAAATAAATCTAAAAGTGCTTTTGAGTCAAGTGAACTCCTGGTGACTAAATCGGACCCAACCTTATCCTTTTCTTTATAATAGTATGGAAACAGTGCCATCTTCTGGGACATTTTTTTTCCTTTCTTAGCTTAACTAAAAGGTCCTAATTTCTGAGTTCTTCCAACCACACCTTCCTTCTGAGCCCCAACAAAGTAATTTAAAAGTTTGTTTAAGTCATTGTGATTTTAAAGTATATTCAGTTTTGTCTCTTTTTTTCAGGTGTGGGGTTCTTTTGATGGAGGCAACACATTTATACTTTTGATTAAACTGATTAATGAGACTGTTGTAAGCACAGATTCATGTGTTTACACTCAAGGAATTGTGTTTGTTACAGACAAGGCAAATATTTATTATACTAAAGCAGGTAAGAAATTATTTTAAAATTAAAATTATTCTTGAATTGTGAAGCTTTCAACATATGACCCGATGCAAATTGTTGCCTTTCCCCATTGGCATATGGAACAATAAAACATCAAATACTGAAATATCAAGAATAGCAAGTAAAAAAGGTTAGAATGTATTTATTGTAAGTAGAAATAACTGTATTACTCTGTTAAGATAAAACACTTGTTGGTTTAAAACTAAGAAGCTTTTAATGAGCGTAAGCTCTCTAAAGACCAGCTGAACAAATGTGTACATAAAATATTATTTGATAGCTAGAAAATAGCGTAAATAGTGCAGCTGTGATGATGTGTGAGATAGGGCCAAAATATCACATATGTGACATTTCTAAGGAAACTTTATGCACTTATATCATCATCTTAAAGAGAGAATCAGAATCAGAATTAGGCCTGACTACTCCTAGGAGTCCCTCACCTGATCTCTTTGTGTACCAGACACATAAATTATTGTATTAATATTTTTCTTTCTTTCTCTTTCAAACTTTAATTATTGAGTAAAGTAAGTCGGCTCCTTCAAGCTGAGCTTGATCTCTGGTGATTTCATGAATACAATCTTGCAGTTTTCTTGTCAATGCCATAAAAATGGTTTGACAATGATTTTCTCCAGCCTTTTTTTTTTACTTACAATCTAGCTTATAACTTTGGTACAGTATTGTCAGATGAGCTCCTATTCAATCTGTGTAGCTTTTGAGGATCAGTATAAATTGGCTAGATGCTGTCGTCAAACTGGGCATCTAGCCAATAAAAATCTTCCTATCTGAATACATCCCCTCCATGTGGATATCCCCTTGCCATGGGGGAAGGGCTTGTGTATTCTGTTAAGGTTGAGCACTATGCTGCAGGTATCCACACTATTGCTTTAACCGACATGGATCTATGGAGTAAAACATTTACATTCACTTCTTTCTAAATCAAATATCTTGTTTCCTGATTACATAGAGCACACTTGGTTTGATTAGAAGAAATGTTATTTTTGAATATCTGCTGAAAATACTACTGTGTGAAGTCATAGAGTTTATAATAGTAAGATGGGGTACGCACATTTTTTTTTGTGTAGGAGTAATTTCACATACCTGGCTTATAACAATGCCGCTTGGTGTTTTCAACATGTACTTTGATCACCTGGGAATTTTGAGTCATATAAGTTTTAATAGCACATCTGAAGACGGTTTGTCAGTTTCTGTGATGGATATACACACTTTAATGCAGGTTTGACATTTATCATTTATTTGGTATACTACTAAAGATGATTTATAAAATGTTAGGGTTATGTAAAGGTTATTCAATTTGATTGTATGAAGTGCATATTTACTTATAACTGTGATTCCTTGAAAACACATAGCCTAAATACACTGAAATTATTTCCAGCTAGATCAGGGGTAGGCAACCTTGGCTCTTTTATGACTCTTGGACTTCAACTCCCAGAATGGCTCAGGAATTCTGGGAGTTGAAGTCCACGAGTCATAAAAGAGCCAAGGTTGCCTTACCCTTGAACTAGATACTAAAGGTACTTAAAATGTGATTTAACTAATTTATTGTACGAACAGCAGATAAGCCAAAGCTATGACAAAACTTGTTTAAAGATTTCTTAGAAATTAGTGAGAGTTTTAGAAATTGTTGACTTTTATTGAATCATATCATTTTTTGAGTATTTTCAGCAACTATTAAATTTGCAGTTGAGTCCTGTAACACATAGTAAAATTTTAAGATCTAAATTCACCTAGAATTTTTCTTACACCTGGATATGAAATATTAAATGTGACTTTAGAAGGACTCTGGAATGGTCATAACCTTCAAGGATTCCATCTGTACACATAGTTCTTGACTTACAACCAAGTCTAATATGATTTATGTGTTATAAATCCACACTAGCTCCCATTAATTCTTTAGAATACCTGTCTAAATGCTCATATACAGTACATGCTGTGATATCAATATGCTTTTTGAGGTGCAGGCTCCACAAAAATATATAGTATCTCAAGAGCCATCACACTCTATATAAGTATCATTGAAGTGGCAGTTTTATTTACATTTTCCTTTCTAATAACTCCAAGTGTGGAATTTGGCTTTGCTGTTGCAGAGTAGCTTGACATTTTGATATGTTAACCAAGGATGTAATATCCATTTTCTGATTTTACTATCTGTAATGTATTGGGGTTTTTCTTGTGTGCAAAGTTCACGTGTCTGTGATTGCTGCTAATGATTGCCTGTGTAAGAGCTTGGGGGTTTTAGACAGACTTAGAGTCTCCTGCTCAACCATTGGCTGATTTATGCAGGAACTGTAGTACTTTAAACCTATTGGCTGCCACCTAGTGGCCATCCTGATAAATAGCGGTGCAGACGCACACACAGCTCTCTTCTGTTCCAACAGCTCAATAAAGCATGTTCCTGTTTTCACCTGCTCGTCTCGCCTCGTGCTTTGAACCAACGCAATACATAACACTGGCAACAAAGGTGGGATCCTGCTTCCTGCGAAGAGCTGCAACAAGTCACTAGGGTGAGGCCAGCGACCCTCCGGTCGGCTAGTCCCCATGCTAGTGACCATGCGGCCGTGCAGCCCAGCTCCAGGGCCAACTGGGAAGCAGGATAGAAGAAACGACTCTCTAATTGCAAAGACCTTCCAGAATGGTCAAGGTCGGAAAACTAGAACAATTTGACGTCACTCACCTAGAGAGATGGTCGTCATACATCGCACGGGTCAAGAATTACTTGAAAGCAAACCAGGTTTCTGAAGATGGCCTCAAGGCTGCAACCCTCCTTTGCATCTGTGGCCCAGCCACCTTTGATATTGCAGAGAATCTTGTTGCGCCGGCCCAGATAGAGTCCGTAGCATTCATAGACTTGAAGAAAAGACTTAGTGAGCACTTCCAGCCAAAGCTATCGGTGATAGCATGGCAACGCACATTCAAACAGTGTGTTCAGCAACCAGGTGAAACAGCCACCAAATTCATCACAGCGTTGAGACAAGCTTCACGGCTGTGCCAGTTTTCGGACCTCGAGGAGAGGCTTCGGGACAGGCTTGTTTTCAGCATTCAGAGCAGAGAGTTGCAACAGAAACTCTTTGCCAATGAAACTCTCTCACTCCAAGAAGCTGTCAAAAAAGTCATGGCAGACGAAGCTGCCGGTGGCACTGTGAAAACCATGCGGCCCACCAAAAGCACAATGCACGAGGAAGCAGTCCACCACGAAGATGCCGAACTACTGGAAGAAGACAACTTCAACCAAGTTGACAAGGTCCAGAAGCACCACAACAAGGACACAAGCACTCTTGAGAAGGCAGTTCCCTTTCTTTGGTGCCTGGGCTGTGGAGGCCGCCATCAGCGAGTGGACTGCAAATTCAGAACGGCCACGTGTCGGACCTGTGGGAAGACAGGCCACATCGCATCCATCTGTTGGGGTCACCAACAGGACCACAAGCAGCACAACAGTCCAAGGAGAGGTACCAGGGCCCCGGGACAATTCAGAGTAGGGTTCTGCTCCAGTCGCAGAAGTGTCTGCCACACAGGAGCTCATAGGCCCCTCAAACCTAAACTTCGACTTCAGGTCAAACTGCAAGGCATTCCTTGCAGGATGGAGCTGGATACTGGGTCGGCGGTGTGAATTATTTCTCTGAATATTTTCAGACAAGTCTGCAGTCGCAGCAAGTGGTGGCCCAAGCTCAGGCCATCTGACATACTCCTTACCGACTTCCAGAATTCCCCAGTCACCATCAAGGGTGAGGCCACATTGGCCATCAAGTTCAAGGGGTTTGGGGGGGCTGGATGTGGTGGAGGGCCAGAGAACAAATCTCATAGGCCTTGATTGGTTTGATGTCCTGGGAATTCAAGTTATAGGGATCAACTGGACACAAGTGGCGAAGTTGGCATCAGTATGCGAGGAGTTCGCGGACATGTTTGACACTAGCCTGGATCAGTACAAGGGTCCTCCGATCGCCTTCAAGCTTGATCCTGCTGCAACACCCATAAGGATCAAGCCCCGCAGAATTTCCATTCATGCTTAAGCATAAAATCGATGCTGAGCTGGACAAACTACTAAACCAGGGAATCTTACAGCCCGTAGATGGGGGGAGTGGGAAACTCCCATTGTCATGCCACTTAAGGCCAATGGGGAAACCAGAATCTGTGCTGATTACAAATGTACCCTTAACAGGGCCTTGCAGCAGCACGCATACCCGGTGTCAGTTTGGGGGTTTTAGCCAAACTTTAGCCACTGGCTGATTTATGCGGGAACTGTAGTACTTTAAACCTATTGGCTGCCACTAGTGGCCATCCTGATAAATAGCGGTGTGGACGCACGCACAGCTCTCTTTTATTCCAGCAGCTCAATAAAGTATGTTCCTGTTTTCACCTGCTCGTCTCGCCTCGTGCTTCGAACCAATGCAATACATAACACTATCAGCTCTGGATTACTGCATATATGAAATCAGAGATTTATGGATGAGCATGCATCGCTTTACATTTGCTTACGTTACATTTCCATCACTGAACGTTTTGCAATTCATCTTTTATTTTATTGATCTGAGCAATTTGATAGCATCAGAATACTTGGTTATCTTGCTCCTCACTCCTAAATCTAAGTCATTTTAATACTGTGGGTGGGCAAACCTTTTGCTGCAAGTCAGAGCAGGATAATCTTCCATTAAAGGACCAGGCAAACATTTAGGATTTTTCTGGTTTTGTAGCTACTGATGATGACAGGAATGCTTTCTATCACCTTTGGCTGGTTCATGAGCCATAGCCATGAGCCCTATGTAAAACAAGGTGATTTTGTCACAGGTTGTCATGTTTATATGAGATGGTCAGGCCCCTGATATCAGCTACATAGATTGTGCCAATATGAAATCTATTGAAGAGATGGATACAACAAAATAGCTTTTACCAAGTTGGTTAAATGGTATTTGCATGGCAAAACAAGAAGAGAGAGTCAAGAATCAATTGGTTGTGAATAAATAGGAATTGAATATGGACTGAATATAAGAATGAGTGGTCAATATGCCATATTGTTAACCAAGAACAGTTTAGATTTTCCCCCTAAAATAGTTAAAAATTGTACATCTAAATAAAGAAACCAAATAATTACTTCTTCACTTTGTTTCAGGAGACTGACTTAGGTTTTGATGAACCTTTATCTCCACATTATGTTACTGAAGAACAAATGCTGTTTTTTCACCACGGGCCACCAAATACTATACCAACATTCTCCAACTTACACAGTGGAAAACGCATAGACTATGAGTAAATACCAACAGCATATGCTTTAAGAACCACCTGTTAAAAATAAATTATTTGGGGTTTTTTAATTATTCGTATTATTAATTTTAAAACATTGTCCGTTTCCTAAGAAAAGTAAATGGCAGTCATTCTTAAAATACAGATTTAAGGAAAAGAACCTGTAATATATCTGGCAAGTGTTAACAGACCTGGCACAAAGAAGAGATCGGACAGCCATTTGTTTGAAATGGTATAGGGTTTCCTGCCTGAGCAGGGGGTTGGACTAGATGACCTCCAAGATCCCTTCCAACTGTTGTTGTTGTTGTTATATAATTTCAAAATGAAATCACATTTGTCAGCTTCTGAAACTAAATTATTCCAGTAATGCAGAATTGAGACTATACATGACCCCCTTAACATTTCTTTTTGATTAGAGTATAGAAGCCTGGTTTGTACATTATGGTAAAGTATAATATGATTTATTTGATTTTGGTTCAGCATGTTATATGAACCCAGCCACTGTGGTTTGAGAACCATACATAGTTGGATGGCCAGCACAACAGTAGCAATTTTTTACAGGCCACTAAAGGTCCAGAATGGGCAGGGCTGATATTTTCAGCTATTCTTGAGGATGGGAGGGACTTCTCTATATTAGCTCTTATTTTAAAAGGAAGACAATGAAATGATGTGCCACTTAAAATGCTCAAGTGTCATTAGATTTCACAGGCATGATCCTCAGGGGCTTTTGAGTCTCAAAATGTGGAACAAAGGCCTTGTGTGTAAAACAAAAGTCATAGATTTCACATCTCTTAATGCTAGGTGCGAATATCTGTGACTTAAAAAAATATTTAAAAATGTTTTTATTTTAAAAAAAGTTTTGAAGATTTTATTTTAGTATTTTACATTGTATTTTACATTTAGCATTTTACTATTGGGTCTTGGTAGCTGTTTAACAGAAATGTGCATGTACTAAAATAGTGATTTGGGGGGAGGGGACCTTAATAAAGATGTCAACTTAAATCTTTTAGGTTTTAGCTGTTTGAATTTATTATTTTACAGTTTTTCCCCACTTTTCTTGTTAATAGTTTGAGACACCAACAGTTTTTTTTTAAAAAAAATTCTGTGACAAAATTTTCTAGTGTGGGGAGTTGAAGAAAGATTAAAACTAAATTCAGGGTAGATAAGATGTTGGAAAACTTCAAAACAACTGAGGATTAGGGATTTGCTATCAACTACAGAAAGTATTCTAGTAAGAGTAGATTAATTATTTCTTTTGCCATTATGTAACCAATATAAGCCTTTGGCACTGATTTAATTTCTGTAAATACTGGAAAATGGAAGCCAAAACTAGTCAGGAAAATGATTGTTTACCTAAGATCTTTATGCCACAGTCCTTTTTGATGGCTTTGGTGATAAGTTAAAGTCTGTTGACTGCAAATACAATGCCTATTATCTTTCAGGAACGATCAGATATAGTTGAGAAATTTCAACCATCCTTGGTTCTCCTGTTAGTATGAATAAGTTAGTATGAATAAGGAGGAGACCAGAATATCAGATAAGAAGGTTTATAAGAGCTCACATGACTGAAGAAATGGATACCGATGTAAAGAAAGACACACATATGATGGGTCTATTCCTTGGGCAAGTTTGGCAACCATTCAAAATAGTGCTTAATGCTGAAAACCTTTCCATTTCAAAACATAACGAGTCTCCTATAAAACAATAATATTTTCTCTGAGTCAGCTTCTCCATATCCAAATGTTGCAGATTAATGGAAGTAATTGATAGGTTTTGCAAGAAATTTCATTATAATTAAAGATAAAAGTTCAATTATTATATTAATGTTACTTAAAGTAAGCAAATTCATGGAGTGTTTTCAGATCTATCCAAAATATGGAGTTTGACCTATATATCAGAACACTGCTGCTTAATAAAAAAAATCCAATTACCCATAAAATGGAAGAGAACACCGATGGCCACAATGTGCTTGATATGATGACTTTGAAAAGAAAAGATATTATGACCCCTAATAAATCCTTAATAAGGTCATCATCTGAACAGCTTATAGAGGAAACTTTAAGTCAAACTCTGTCAGACAATTTTCTGAGGAAGAACTAGTTGATATTCTTTGGGGGCTGGAAGATTTAAAAATTACTGTGTTAAAGTTTCATACTAAAATAGTTCCTTTCCAAGTTCTACCTTCCTCTAATAGCCAAGACACAACCTCCATCAATTCTTAAAACTTATTGATAAAATGTTACCTTGTGACATGTCAATGACAAATAATTTCAAACTTCTCTTCCTCTTCCTCAAGCTTTGTCCCTTACCTTATGCACAATATAATTCAGGAGGAAAAAACAAGTCCAAACAAATCCTATGCGAGTATTGCAGCAGTGAAAAGTATGGAGATGCCCTTAAAACTGACATCATGCTGAACTCCACTAAACCCCAATTAACAGAGGATGAGTTTATTTATCACGGAGCTTGTTTTAAAGTTTTTAATCTGAATATTAAAGATCAAGTTCCCCCTCTTATACTACAGAGAACCAAGGATTGGTTATTTCCCCCAGTGGGAACCCCTTTAGAAGACAGGTGTTAGCAGCAGAAACTGCCACGTGCTACCCCAAAGCAGAAAGCAGGACCAGATCTACAGGGCTTCTGAGAGAAGAATGACATATGACAAGCTGTAATTGTGGTACATATAAAATGCAATGGGACAAATCTATCAAGATAATAATATTTACTTTTTTTAAGGCCAGGAGGATCAGGTACAATTAACACAGTCTTCACACGTATGAATCCTGCAGGAGTTGTATCGTCTATCCTGGTAGATGTTCTGGAACATTTTCCTATTGAATCTATAATTGACAGCCCTTGTACAGCAAATACTTTAATCATTCTTCCTCCTAAACCTAACTCTACTTCATATCAACTTCAACTTACTACTGCAGGTATGTCAATTGCTTGATAATGAAGAACTCTTGGTTCTAAATTTGCTTATATTTCTCTTAAAAACCAGCATTTTCTAAATTCTGAACAGGCATATTTTTAATGCATTAAGTGTGGTATGGTGGTATCTGAAATCCTATAAGAATAAGAAAAAAAAATTGGCATGCCTATAATGTTAAAAGCCATAATGTTTTGTTATACAAAATGAATGATATTCCCTTTGTAGCTGGATACCATTGGTCAAATTCCAGTTTAACAAATCTCTTGAAAACATTCTAAAATTCCAAATTATGATTTCTCACAACTACATTCAATGTCTCCTGAACATGATCAGGGGTCCTAATCCTGCAAGTTCTCTCAGGTGTTTATTTTGCTAAGACTTTTAAGCTATCAGAACTGACATTTCTCAGGACCCAGAGAAAAATGGCAAGCAGTAAATGGCAGGTCTTCAGGATCAATTCCCTATTCTCCATAAAGCCCAACCCCTGCTTTAGGTACGAGCTGTGTCTTGATTTGTTCTTTTTCATGTGATTCCATTATCTGCAGTCTAGTTGATTTTCTCACAAAGTGGGTAACCTTTGAGGCTTCCCCACCCTATCCCCATGCCCATACATTCCCTCTTGTGTATCAAATTGCATGCTTTTCCCCTGTACCATTTCTTTACAATGGGTTCTCTCCCAAGGGATTATCAGATAGCATTTATTCTCCAAAGAATATTCACCAAAGCACCAGAGGGCAGGACAAGAAACAATGGTTAGAAAGTGATCAAAGAGAGAAGCAACCTGGAATTAAGGAGAAACTTCCTGACAGGGAGGACAATTAACCAGTGGAACGGCTTGCCTCCAGAAATCGTGGGCGCTCCGTCACTGGAGGTTTTTAAGAAGAGACTACTAGGCAGTCACTTGTCTGAAATAGTATATTGTAGGTTCTCCTGCTTGAGAAGGGGGCTGGACTAGAAGACCTCCAAGGTCCCTTCCAGCTCTATTCTATTCTATTCTATTCTATTCTATTCTATTCTATTCTATTCTATTCTATTCTATTCTATTCTATTCTATTCTATTCTATTCTATTCTATGAGATCAGGACACCCCCTTCTCACCACAAGAAAATACCTTGGCAAATACAGGAAGAACCCAATACAAATTAGTCTGACTCAGTGGCAGGCTGAGGCTAAATAAACAAACACTTAACACACACTGGCTACAAACTATCAAGTCTAAACCACAGGAATGCAGAACCCACTAGCAGCAATTGAGATTGACAGGATTAAAATAGAAACACTAAAAGGTACATAATAATAAAATTAATCACACCGGATCCCTCCTGGGGCAAAGATTAACATTTTCCTAGACAGAATTGATAAAGAAATTAACCCATCAATAGACACTGACCAACGAGTCAGAAATGACAATTTTAAACTCACAAATCAGAAATGACAGTTTTGAAAACCATGAAAGGGTATATAAGAGCTAGCCGGGGGGGGGGGGGGATTCATGCTGAATTGTCACTCAACTTTAATCTCCATGATTAAATCTCTCTTTCCAGTAGTTGGCTTCACCTTCTATTTGTTCTCCTCTGCGCCGCTTGTGAGAATCCTGGCTGGAAAAGCTGGAATGGGGGGGAGTTCCTCCCAACATATTCTATTCTATTCTATTCTATTCTATTCTATTCTATTCTATTCTATTCTATTCTATTCTATTCTATTCTATTCTGTTCTGTTCTGTTCTGTTCTGTTCTGTTCTGTTCTGTTCTGTTCTGTTCTGTTCTATTCACCTCCTCCTGGCTGCTCAGTTGTCTGCCTCCTTCAAACACTTTGTTTTATTCATATATCTTTGCATTTCTGAGTCTGAAAAATTGATTTTTGTTGAATGACAACTTAAGTGGATATAGTCCTTTTTAGACCACATTTTTTTAGATAAAGAAAACATGGTTTTCTGAACTTCAGAATGAGGCACGGATGCCATGCTAATAATGCTAATATCATCTTTATTAAAAGGCTAATAATGAAGCCCAAAAATTCCAAGTAATATTGTCTCTTGGAGTCCGTTTGTCAACTTGGGCTACCGTTTGGGCAATTTGGGCTACAGTTTGTTGTGAGCTATCCTCACTAGTTCATTGGTTACTTTGCAGAGGATCACCTATTCATTTGAGCTAATGTTTGTTTGTTTGTTTATTTATGCCCTGCCACTTTTGTTTTTACAAATAACTCGGGGCAGTGAACATATCCAACACAACTTATCATGCACTCTAAAGATTCTACAGTATCTTACCTTACCAGTACTGCTGAAACAGCATAGTGGTTAAGAACTTCATTTAGCATATTGTCAATTTGAAGGACTTTACCCTGGCTTTCCCCCCACATATTTACCATTTTCTGAGTCACCCAAGGCAGAAGGCTTTCATCCTTAGCTCCCAGAAAGCCTGTAGGGCTTTTTTTTGTGTTGTTTTTTTTTGCTTGTTTTCTCATTCTAAAGAAGAATAGCAGGCTAAATTAATCTGAGTGGGCTACCGTATATGGCTGGTAAACTATGGTTAAAATTTGTCATTTATTGTTTACTAAGGTATAAAATCTAAGATTCCTTATACTAAGTGAAGCTGGCATAGGTCGGGTAACTAGTTTTGAATAAATTAGCCTTATTCATTATAATGTCAACTCATTTTAATGACAGTTGTGCTTCTCTGTGTGTGATTTTTTTTATTTTAGGTACTAATGTATTTAAGGCATCTGATGTTGAAAAGACAGTGGTGATTCCAGGCACTAGCAGTTTCTTTATCACTACGGTGTTGGATGATCTTAACGCTTTAGGAACTATCACTTTGCCTGAAAAAATGCTTCTAAACTACTCTTTTCCACCTGATAACTGGTTTCTGTATGACTTTGGCACAACAAATGGTAGAAAATGGAAAATTGTAGTTGACACATGTAGATATGTAATACAACAGTTTGATGATCTACCACTCCATGCCATTAAATACCTGGATCTTGGACAAAAGTTATATTTTTCATTCAGAGTAACTCCAGTTAATACTGGTAAGACCATTAGAATTATATATGTATCTCTCTCTCTCTTTAAACTCTTAATGTATTATAAGCATGTATACAATAAGTTTTTAACGCGGTGGCTCAGTGGGTTAGGACGCTGAGCTTGTCGATCAGAAGGTCGGCAGTTTGGCGGTTCGAATCCCGAGTGCCGCATAACAGAGTGAGCGCCTGTTACTCATCCCAGCTTCTGCCAACCTAGCAGTTCGAAAGCATGTAAAAATGCAAGTAGAAAAATAGGGACCACTACGGTGGGAAGGTAACAGCATTCCGTGCGCCTTTGGCGTCTAGTCATGCCGGCCACATGACCACGGAGACGTCCTCGGACAAGCGCTGGCTCTTCGGCTTTGAAACAGAGATGAGCACCGGCCCCTAGAGTCGGAAACGACTAGCACGCATGTGCGGGGGAACCTTTACCTTTACTTTACCTTTATGTTTTTAGTAACAATGCAAATATTCACTGCTATTCATGGGTAGACAATTTGAGCCCATGAATATATACAGCTCTGCCTTTTATATCTTTAAAATGTTCAAAATAGGAATATCAGGACTCTGAAATGCTTAATTCATTCATCTACTTTTCAATTTGTAGAAAAGTTTGAAAAATTTCAACTACAACCTTCTGAAGAAAAATTTATTAGCTGGTGATTGACTCCACACTGGAAAAAAATACTATCCTTCCCTAATTAGTCATTAATTGTCTTTCAAGCTCTTATCATTTTTAATGTAAGATTATTGTAATAAAATTTTAGCATAGGTAACTGGAATCAACAGCATTTAAATAAGGTAATACTGGCAGTCCTTATTCAGTGACCACAATTGGGACAAGCAACTGGGTTGTTAAGCAAAATGATTGCTAACTAAAGCTGTGATTGTGTTTGTGATCTTACTTCAGTTTTCCTTTGTTTTACAGGCCTGTGTAAGGTATAGTATAGGTGGTACCAGGCTCAATAGTAGTAATTGTGAGACAATCACTTAAATACCATATTTTTCCATGTATAAGATGCTATTTTTTTCCTGCAAACACCCTGTTCAAAAATCAGGTGCGTCTTATACAAGTGCAGCATCTTATACATGGAAAAATAATGGTAACCTCTGCAGCCCAGGGCATACCTGTGTGGATTGCCATGCCACCTGGTGCATGGCATGCCTGTGGGCTTGCCATTAATGAGGAGGGGGCAAGATTGTCAGCTGGCCAAACTTCTGGATTTGCCGGCTCAGCTGTTTGGCGCTCTGCCGAACAGCTGATCAGCACAGAGAAACTCACATCTTATTCAAGGGTGCGTCTTATAGATGAAAAAATATGATATCAGCCAGCAGTGTGCTGCAACTGCCAAAAAAGCCAATGCAGTTCTAGGCTGCATCAACAGAGGGATAGAATCTCAATCATGTGAAATGTTAATACCACTTTATAATGCCTTGGTAAGACTACATTTGGTCTAGAAGAGATAAGAATGCCTTCTTAAATGAACAGTGCAAAGAAATTGAAGAAAACAATAGAATAGGGAGGACCAGAGATCTCTTCAAGAAAATTGGAGAGATGAGGTGTATGTTTCATGCAAAATGGGCATGATAAAGGACCAAAATGGCAAGGACCTAACAGAGACAGAAGAGATTAAGAAGAGATGGAAAATTACACAGAAGAACTATACAAGAATGAGCTTAACGTCCCTGATAATCACAATGAGGTGGTCACTGACCTCGAGCCAGACATCCTGGAATGTGAAGTGAAGTGGGCCTTAGAAAAGCTGAGCAACAACAAAGCTAGTGGAGGTGACAGTATTCCAGCTGAGCTATTCAAAATCTTAAAAGACGATGCAGTAAAAGTGCTGCACTCAATTTGCCAGCAAATTTGGAAAACTCAACAGTGGCCACAGGATTGGAAAAGATCAGTTTACATTCCAATTCCAAAGAAAGGCAGTGCCAAAGAATGTTCAAACTATCGCACCATTGTACTCATTTCACATGCTAGTAAAGTTATGCTTAAAATCCTACAAGATAGACTCCAGCAGTATGTGGGTCGAGAACTACCAGAAGTACAGGCAAGATTTCGAGGAGGCAGAGGAACTAAAGATCAAATTGCCAACATACGCTGGATCATGGAGAAAGCTAGGGAGTTCCAGAAAAACATATACTTCTGCTTCATTGACTATGCTAAAGCATTTGATTGTGTGGATCACAACAAATTGTGGCATGTTCTTAAAGAGATGGGAGTACCAGACCATGTTATTTGTCTCTTGAGAAACCTATATGTGGGTCAAGAAGCAACAGTGAGAACTGGATATGGAACCACTAATTGGTTCAAAATTGGGAAAGGAGTCCGGCAAGGGTGTATACTGTTGCCCTGCCTGTTTAACTTATATGCAGAGCACATCATGAGAAAGGCAGGGCTAGATGAATCAAAAGTTGGAATTAAGATTGCCGGGAGAAATATCACAACCTAAGATATGCAGATGATACCACTCTAATGGCAGAAAGCGAAGAGGAACTAAAGAGCCTCTTGTTGCAGGTGAAGAAGGAGAGTGCAAAAGTTGGCCTGAAACTTAACATTAAGAAAACCAAGATCATGGCATCCTGGCAAATAAATGGGGAAGAAATGGAGGTAGTGACAGATTTTATTTTCCTGGGCTCCAAGATCACTGCAGATGGGGACTGCAGCCAAGAAATTAAAAGACGCTTGCTCCTGTGAGGAAAGCCATGGCAAATCTAGACAGCACCCTAAAAAGCAGAGACATCACTCTGCCAACAAAAGTGCGTATAGTCAAGGTTATGGTCTTCCCAGTTGCAATGTATGGCAGTGAAAGTTGGACCATAAAAAAGGCTGAGCACCAAAGAATTGAACCCTTTGAACTATGGTGCTGGAGAAGACTCTTGCGAGTCCCTTGGACTGCAAAGTGATCAAACCGGTCAGTCCTAGAGGAAATCAACCCTGACTGCTCTTTAGAAGGCCAGATCCTGAAGTTGAAACTTCACCTAATGGCCACCTAATGAGAAGGAAGGACTCACTGGAGAAGAGCCTAATGCTGGGAAAGGTTGAGGGCAAGAGAAGAAGGGGACAACAGAGAATGAGGTGGGTGGATGGAGTCATTGAAGTAGTAGGCGTGAGCTTAAATGGACTCCAGAAGATGGTAGAGGACAGGAAGGCCTGGAGGAACGTTGTCCATGGGGTCACGATGGGTCGGACACGACTTCGCAATTAACAACAACAATAACAACTAAAACTTCACATTATCTTGATTCTGTTCCTCTATTAATGCAGCCTAGGGTTGCATTGGCTTTTTTGGTGGCTGCTGCACACTCTGGCTCATATTTAAGTAGTTGTCTAACAGGAGTCCTAGATCTATCTTGCAGTTGCTGCTATTGAGGTTTCACCTATTCTAAACCTGTACATTTGATTTTTCTTCCCTATGCATAAAACCTTTTCTTACCATTGAAGTTTTAAGTGTTTTAATGTTTAAGTGTTTTGCTCCCTTATTGCAATCAATTGAAAAATAGTCACCAACCAAACTATCTCTTACCCAAGGCACATTCACAGGGAACTCGGTACTAAATCATTATAAACAAGGTATTCATGGGTTGGAGTTTCAAGAGTGGCAGGGTAGTTCCTCCTCCTATAAAATATTGTTTTGATTCTTGAGAATTATAGGGTATACATTATGGCACTGATATCACTGTAGAAGGAATGGCCTTGTAGACCAAAAGAGGGCTAAACAAATGGATTAGGAAAATCAAACGTGGTAGGAAGCATGTACAGAACTATCCAAATATTGTAGGGTTATGTGTTGGTTTTCTCACATGACAAATGTGAACTCATTCATTCAAGTTTATATTAAGTTGAACAGCACAAGCTAGCATGATTCCAATGTCTCATTGTTTGTACAGACTGGATACCCGCATAGGGGCAGAAAGTGGTACTAGGGTTTATCATATGTGTATTTCTTTATAATAAGAGGTAAAATGCTAAACCTGGCTTTATGTGGAACAATGTGTAATTACTAGCTCCAGTTAACAGCTTTATTTAGCTTTATTTATTTTTCAGAAATTATAATATGTGTAACTGGCCTGCAAAGCACTAGGTGTTCCTCCTCTTACGTGGAATTATTCTGCAGAAAGCAAATGGTAATGATAAATATAATTTTCATTGTTGTTTCAACAGCTTTCATAGTGTTTCATCAGTATCTGATGAGAGTACTAATTGGAAGGCCTTACCTACTGGATATGACTACAAAAGATTACTGGGATGATAATCATAGTTATGTATTCAGTATCACTGTTCACAGTAAATTTTTTGAACAGGTAATACACAAACTGTTTTGCTCAACTGTTTGATCTGTGTGTCTACATCTCAAATGTTTATGCCAGCACTTTCTATCAAATACATATGGCAAAATAAATTGAATTGAATTGAATTGATTAAATTTATATGCTGCCCTTCTCCCTAAGGACTCAGGGTGGCTCACAACAATAAAAAGTTAAAAACATAAAATACACAATTTAAAAAAAGAATTAAACAATACATGTAATAAATACATAACAATTAACCCAATAAAACCAAATTTAAAACTATAGTCAGTCCAGGCCCGATTGTTGGAACATCCATGTCTTCAGGTCATGGCGGAAGGACCGAAGGTCAGGGGCCATCTGCAGCTCCGGAGGAAACTCATTCCAGAGGTTCGGCGTGCCCACAGAGAAGGCTCTCCCCCTGGGGGTCGCCAGCCGGCATTGCTTAGCCGACGAAACCCTGAGGAGGCCGACTCTGTGGGACCGAACCGGGCGAACTTGTTTTGGATTTGATCTGCTTATAGTAGAAATCTCTTCTCGGGGTAGGATATATACAGTAGGTATAATACAGGGAATGAATATTAAAGGAGTATTAACCATGTATAACAGAGATATTCTAGTATGGATTAATATTCAGGACAGAATAAATGTGGAGTAGTTCAAAGAGTTGTAAGCAAATTATCTTCTTCAGGTTTTCTCAACCAGTGGTTGTCATCCCTTCAATTCCCAATCCATTCCTGCCACCACACAGGTAGATAGTGAACTCCAGGATGAAGGAAGCTCTCTGCTTCCTGCTACAATAGACTTTCCAGTCCCAATTATCATGCGGAAGGAAGGAAGGAAGGAAGGAAGGAAGGAAGGAAGGAAGGAAGGAAGGAAGGAAGGAAGGAAGGAAGGAAGGAAGGAAGGAAGGAAGAGATTTTTCATATTTGTCTTACTCTGCCTAACAATCAGATAAAGTAACAATGTAAAAACCACAGATATAATATGTAAAATTTCTTATTAATATTAGAAAAACCAAAGATATAAACCCTGGGCAACAAGAAGGATAAAAATGGCCAGCTCAACAATGGAACCATCTCAGTAATCTTTAGTACCCTGGGAACCCCAGGCATAATAACTAAGTTTTGAGGGCCTTTTGGAAAAACAAGTTCTGCAAGAACATTAGCACATAAATAACTCATATTTAATTTTAATCTCTCCTGGTCAAATCCACAAATCCAGTCCACAACCTGTGGGCCACAGCCCAGTACTGGGCCATGGCCTGCTGGCTACCGAGCTGCGGGACAGGCTGATCAGTGTGCACACATGTGCGTGCACACAACCCCACTTGTGCTAGCGCCACGGCTGCAGGGCACAAAAACAGGCTGCTGCCTTGCTACAGGGGACAAAAACAAGATGATGATGCGCCACAGGGTGCAAAAACAGGATGCCACCATGGTGTGGGGTAACAAAATGGGGCAAGAAAGCGGGATGCCACTGTACCATGGTGCATGAAAATGGGACACTGCCATGGCATGGGACACAAAAACAGGGAGCCACACCACAGGGCACAAAAATGGGGTGCTGTGCCATGCAAGAACGGGGAAGGGCTAGTGAGTATCATGTATGCTCTAGTGCCATCCTCTTTGCATCACGTGCATGCTCACGGCCCTGTGCGCGTGCATTTAAAATGCTTCCTCTTTCCTTTCCCTCCGGTCCATCAACTGAAAAAGGTTGGTGACCTCTGCCCTAAATCATGACCCTATTCCTGGACAGGAAATGCCTGTCTGTTTAGGGATAACACTGATACCAAAGAAGAACCACAATGTATAAACCTCAACTCTTTCTTGCTTTGCTTCAATCTGAACCTGTTCTTTCCTGTCCAGACCTTAACAGTCTCCAGGCACCAAGTCAGAACAGGATCTTCCTCATGAGACAAAGTAGTACAGTACAGTACAGTACAGTATAGTACAGTACACTATAGTATAGTCTATCAACACATTGAATGACTCCCCCAGTGGTTTCATATAAATGTTACAAAGCAAGGGGGTGAGGTACACCTTAATGAAGGGCTATGGGACAACCTTTCCTTCTCCACTACAACAGATAGAAACCATTCACAAGTAAAGATCAGAACGACTATAAAACAATTCTCCAAACCTCCAAACACTGCAGGTGGTCCAGAAGATGCTATGATCAATAGTATCAAAACAGACCAAAAATGCTCAAATGAATAAGACAGCACCAGGCAAACAAGTCTTTTCCTTCCTTCAGTCCCTTCAGATTTTCTCAGGTGGAAACAAGGCAGCTTAAATGGAAACTTCACTCACATGTACTTAAACATGTTATAATGTTTCATGAGATTACAGTGCATATGTTGATAAAGCAGGATCCACAATTCGAAATAGAGATTTACTCACATTCAAGCAAACCGCCAGCAGAACTCATCTTGCTCTGCTCAAATAGGAAGAAGAACAGTTAGGGAGGTAAGGATGTATTCCCCCAGCGTGTACAGACCCACCAGTCTCCATACATAAGCCTCTGCCCTCTAGGAGAATGCCTGAAGAAGTTTCTGTGAAGGTGGAAATGCATCTATTCCATTCCAACTACTGTATTTTAAATTGTGATATGTACTATCTTGTGCCCAATTAAATTCCAAGTATTTCTAGGACTGCACTGCAAGATTCCTGAAAGCAACAATATATAAATTTGAACAGATACGTAACTTTTGTATTATTGTTTCTTTTTAACTGAATGAAACCATTCACTTAAAATGCATGTGTTATGTTTGCTGTATTTCAATGTACAAAGAACGTTACCCTTGAAGACATATTTCTCCCACCGAGAATTCTTAAACTATTGTAATGAAGGACAGCATAGATATTTAACCACTTTAATGGTTGAGCTTTCATAGATAAAGCTTTATGATGGGATAATAATTATTTCTTTTATATTGGGGTGAATTAATATTATGCTTTTTAATTATCATCCCTAGGGTAGAACTACCTTAGCTGTGATTCTGCCACATGCCAGTCTCTTATGTGATGTTGTATGTATTGTAATAACCTTGAAGAGTTCCTGCTCCTACCTTAAAGCAATGCACTATGTTCTACCTTATAAATTGTCTCCATCAGACTGGCTGTCTGCATGGAATACGGTCGAATACAATAATTCAGAGATCAAAAAATATTTGACGGTTCTGCCGGTAAGGATACTAAAATATTTCCAAAATGCTTTAGACAGAAAAACAAAGGTGTAGCAATATGGTCTTTAGCCACAGATTAAACGGCTTCAGAGATGGATCTAATCAGACACCTGGAATCAAAATGTGGCACTGAATTTTATTGCAACCATTCCTTTAATTAGGAAATGAATTATTTTTGTTTTTAAAAAAGGATAAGGCAGCTATAGCAAATTTGTCATGGGTAAGATATAGGTGAGTGTGCTTTGCTTATTTGTGAGATAGCATTGCATACCGTAGCAATCTTATGAGGTAAATAAGGTGAGATTCTGACAATCTTAAGTGTACAATCATTCCAGTAGTAACTAGTCTTCCTGACTCTCCATATAGAAACTAGAAGTTAGGAGAAACTTTCAGTTGATACAGTGAGGTCCCCAAGGTGTGATCAAAAGGGTCAAGATGGTGGGCCACAAGAGGATTGCTGAAACTTTGCTCATATTTATATGTGTACTGCATGTGCAATTAACATAAAAAACAGAGCTTCAGTCTCATAACTGCCCTCTTGATTTTTTTTACCCTATTTTGAGGAGAAGTATAGGCAGCAAAAAAGTTGCAGAGTACAGGACACTTGTAAAAAAAAGGTACAAGTACAATGGCAATTTGACAATGATAAAATATGTTATCTGAGAAACCATCTCACTGTGATAGGACTAACCTGCCCCACTCGTTCCCAAGGAAAGTGCCTACTTCAGATCCCATCAGCCAAAGAATGTTGGCTTGTGGGTTCCAGGAAAAAAGTCTTTATTGTTCTGGGTCCTGCCCTCTGGACTATTCTCCTGTCAGAGAAGAGGTCCACCCAAATACTCCTGGCTTTATGCATCACCCAAGAACTTGACTCTATTGCTTGGCCCGGTGGTGACTGACTGGTAGAGAAGATTCCCACCCGAGGCCTCCCATCATTTTGGTTTTTAATTTTTCTATTCATTTTTTATAATTTTAACTGTTTTTAGTACTTTTTATTGAAAGTCACTGTATCAGTGAATGGGCAGCATAGATATTTAATAAACAAAATCTGTTCAGAAGTATCATTGAAAGAAATTCTGAACATCTCCCATCTTGTGTTTTCTTGCAATTTTTTTTTTTTTGCATATCCTGATCTCTGCCGGTGCCTCTGTTAACCCAACCATACAATCATATTATATAGTGAAGCAGAAATCCAGCCACTGCAAAATTCTTGGTCAAAGCTATTTGTCACAAAACATTAGGACTGTGCAAAGTTTGGATTTAGTCTCTAGCATATAGCACTATAATGTAGCACCTTAAAGCAGTTGTGCCTACTCCAGGGTTACATTTTTTCCCCTCTGCACATTTTCAAGCATTTTTTGAAGATTAAATGGAAAATGCTGGAAGCCGTATTTTTCAACCTCTTTGTAGAGGACAACTCAAATCTAGTCCTGGCTTTTGGATCCATCAGAAACAACTGTGCACTTTGCATTTCCTTCTCCAAACTCCAAGCCCAGGTGATCCCATCAATTTTAGGTCACAGATTCATAGCCAAGCTTCAGAACTCCAGCAGGACTCTCGGAATCCCAGAAGAGCAGTTCCGGGGTCCCAAGAGTGAAATGGAGTAAGAGTCCAGAGGTGGTGGGAAGCAAATGGGTGCATTATACTTAAGTTTTGTGTAAAGTTTTCTATCCTTTATTTTTCTTGTATATTTACATATGTACCTATTCCCTCTTTTGCTGTGGATTGGATGGATATTTTGTATATGTATTTCTTGAAGGTAATCCATTTGCTTTCTATGGATTGCCCTCAATAGTCTGGTAAGTAAAAACCTGCGGGTTTAGCAGAGCAGCACTGTGACCAACTCTCCCTCATATATAGCTAGAGATTTTGTTTGGCTATTGTTTATTTGAGATTTGTTGGTTTGTTGATCTCATTTCTTTGCTTTTTAACAAATTACTATATCCAAGAGTTTTCTCTCTAGAGCTTACAACACTTCATCATAATTACAGACATGAGCATCAACTAGGTGGCTAATATTTTTGAGGGGAAAAAAATCTCCACATACATATTTGATTACATAAATTATACTGAAGACTGGGATTTGTAGCACAATTTAAAGACCACTTTCAGTGGAATCAGGGTAATTTCATAGGAAACAATGATACTAGTACATAGGAAATTAAGTTACTGGGATTAGAAAAAGGATGCTGAAGTAATTTTCATATTCCCCAACAGTTTTTGTTGTTATTATTAATATAGGTGAACTATAGACCACCATCTGTAATGGGAATTGCTGTGCCACTCACAGATAATTTTTATAATGCAGATCCAAGTAAACCTAGAATGAGAGATTATTTTGAAGGATCAAAAGTAAGTTTTGGTTATTAATCATGTTTGTCTTTTGAATGCCATGATTTTAAAGATTTAAATAAACTTAAAATATCTTGCTTTTATGCATTATGTTAATGTACAATGTTAATATACAAGTGTATTCATAAATTACAAGTCACTTATAATATTGAAAAGCAGTTGCAAATCCCTTTCCGTCCCTACTCTACCATTTAGGAGCCTACATGTGAACAAATGATAGTCAAAAAATGTCACTAACGTAAATACCACATCACTGTTTAGTCATTCTCTGATCTCACAGTTTTAGATCAATGGATATCTTTTCCACAGACCTCTGGAAAGTACAAACAGTGTGCTAACAAATCAAGCCGAGCTGAATGCAAATGTGCTGATTATATGAAGTTGTCATTTTCTGTTGCCTTTTCAGACTGTAAAGAGAAGGTAAGCATTAATTGCCCCCTAATTAAATTAATGTGTTTGAAAAGGGCTTCGTTCTAGAAATAATTTTTGGAGATAAGGACTGGGTTTACAAAAACACAGTAACATTCAGAATGAAATATAATCAACTACCTGATATTTAATTAGCAATATTTTTTAAAGAAAAAGTGTGAGAGGCACACCTTTCTAAAAAAAGAATTCCAAAAATGGGTTGTCCAAGTGAAAAAATTTGTTACCCGATATGGCTCAAGAAGTCTCTAAGGTACACAGGTAGTGTGCATCCTTTGTACCCTCTGAGCTTGCAAATGTTGCATTACTAAAATAGGTAACATCAGCAGTGCACCAAGGATCCCACAGTTCAACTCTGAGCAACAAATATTCTCTTCTATTGATACACAGAAAGTTTAGTACGCAAACATACCTCCCTTGAAATCTAGCTGACAGCTTTGTCTCCAAAAAGATAGAGAAGGGAAGTAGAGCAGGGGTTTCCCAACTTTGAACCTTTAAGACTTGTGTACTTCAGCTAAAGCTAAAGTCCACAAGTCTTAAAGGTGTCAAGGTTGAAGACCTCTGAAGTACAGAGTCAGCTATATAGGAGTTAATTCTCACTAACAGAGATGAAATAATAGAAGGCGTTGAAGTTACAGGAACCTTGGGGTGGAGTGATTGTGCAATGTTGGAATCCCACATTATGCAAGCACAAGGAATAGAAAAGAGAGAGAGAGCTGATCTAAATAAAATTAGAGAGAACTTGGGAAGGATTCCATGGATGAAAATCCTCAAGAAGAAAACAACCCAAGAAGCTTGGGAAACTTTAAAAATGAGATTATAAAAGGCCAGTCTAGTACAATACCAATAAATAAGAAAAATAAGAGATCTCAAAAGAAACCGGCATGGTTGCAGAAAGAACTCTCTGATAAGCTGAAAGACAAAAAGGACAAGTATGAAAAGTGGGAAAAGGGCATATAACTAAGGCAAAATACCTTAGCTGCAAAGCTGCAAAGATGAAGTGAGGAAAGCTAAGGCTCAAAATGAACTAAGGCTTGCAACAAAACACAAAAAAACCCCCAAAGAACCTTATTTCAACATGTAAAAAACAAGAAAAAAAGTTAAGGAAATGATTGGTCCATTAGTGGGAGAAAGTGGCAAGAAAGTGATAAGCAACAAGGAGAAAGCAGAACTCCTTAACTTGTTTTTTGCATCTTTACACAAAGAGAAAAAACAGTCCAACCTATCAAAAACAGTACCATAAAAAACAGATTAGAAACACAAGTTAAAATAGGCATGAAAATAGTAAATGAGCACCTGTCCACTTTACACAAGTTCAAATCACCAGGAAGAGATGGATTACACCCCAAGATTCTGAAAGAACTGGCAGAAGTGATCTCAGAACCACTGAATTATATCTTTCAAAGATCCTGAAGCACTGGGGAACTACCAGAGGACTGGAAAAATGCTGATGTAGTGCCCATTTTCAAAAAAGGAAAAAAATGGATCCAGGAAACCCTGACCTCAGTACCAGGGAAGATTCTGAGAAATATAATCCAGCAACAAATCCGCAAACACCTAGAGGCAAACAAAGTCATTACCAAAATTTACTTGAACTTCAGTAAGGCATTTAATAAAGTAGATCACAACCTACTACTTGACAAGATAGAAAACATAAGTTAGACAGCACCACCACCAGATGGATTCGTAATTGACTGATCAACTGCACTCAATGTGTAGTCCTTAATGGAACTGCATCTATATGGAGGAAAGTATGCAGTGGGGTACCCCCAAGACTCTGTTTTAAGCCCAGTACTCTTCAATATCTTCATCAGTGATGTATTTATTTTTTTAGAAATGTTTTATTGATTTTTTACAATAACAATCCTTAGTGCCTAGCGTACAGCATGTTGTCTTGGTTCATATATATTTTTTAAAAAATAGTAGTTCATTAACAGTCAATAATAATTAATTTTTCTACTTCCATAATTAGTATATTAATTAATAGTATATTTCTTTGATCTTCCCTTCTCCCAATAGTATTCTCCTTCTTCAACCTTAAACAAATATAATTCTTAGTATTTTCAATGCATAAATGGTTAAATATAAACATTTTTTCATGTTTGTACAAATAATAATGTCCATGTATAACATTTTTTTCTTATCAACTTGTGTTGTTTTTATAAATATCATCTTTAGTTCACCATATATCCTATTTTCATAATTCTTATTTAAGCTTATTTTCCCCTTAATATTCAAACAATTCTTATCAGTTATAATTTTCTCAATATTTATCATTTAAATATCCAGATTTTCCATTTAGACATACCATCCCAAGGTTTTCATATTTCATGCATTATAAAAATACTATACTGCTTATCCATCTTATGACATCTAGCTATAACATCTTTTCTGATTGGTTTATATTTCACTTATATTTGTAAAAATTAATTTGTTAAATCACTATATATCCTAATTTCACCTCAGTATTTCAATCCTTCCTTAGTCTTAATTCTCTTCAACTTAATTTACCTTTAAATTTCAAACTTTTCATTCACATACATCATCCCAATATTTTTACATTTTATATATTATGAAAAATGCTGTATTACTTATATCTCTTATCCCTCTAAGGCCCCTTTATATCCAAAGTTATCTGTTCTTTTAAGCGTATTCAAACAAGTGTTTGCTCATGTAATACTTCATCTGGTAGGGCGAGTCAAATCTTTTGAATCTGTCTCTGGCCTTCTTCTTTTGCCAAGCAGCTTTTCAAATTGATGCATTCTGCTTGCCAGGAAGTTCTTGTATTTTTGTAAGTATTGTTGGTAGTGGAGAAGACAGAATGCATAAAATATAAGCTTTTTGTCTCCCAAATTCTAATGGTTCTCCTGGCAGTTCTATAGTTCATTTTGTTCAGTCTTATTTCTTATCCTCAGGTTTATTTTGATGTTCTGATGAATAAAATATCTTTTCCATTTTTGTTAAGTCTAAGTCTTGTAGGTTTTTACCTGCTTGTGTTAAATTAAAATTCTCTTCATTTTGTAGCTTTGCTGATTGTCATTTTCTTCTAGTTTATGCTCTGTTATCTGATTTGTTTGTTCATTCTTTACCGTCATTTTCTGAGTGTTTTTTTATTGTGTGTCTTTCTGGCTCACGTAAGATCAATCAGAAATTAAAAATCAAATGTAAATAAGTGTGCCACAGGGGGGCAGGAAAAGAAGAAGAATCGGGTCCAGCTCTGCACGGTCACTGTGGGCTCCTTCCATTGCCTGGCAGTTGCAGGAGGGCAAGGACACAAAGGGCTTTTCTGCACCTGAGCAGCGCTCACCTCTCGCCTGGAGCAGCCTAAGGAGGTGGTGGTGGCAGTGGCCATGGTGTGAGGGGACTTGAGCTTGAATTATTGGTCCTCCACAACAATCCCAGTTTCTCACATGGCCCCTTGAGAACATTAATTGCCCATTCTTGCCCTGTAAGATATTGGTACAGGGAGATGCAAAATTATACACAAAGTAGCTCTTCTTATGTCAGTTTCTCTAACTTATCTTTCAAATGGAAAAATATTCTCAAAATAGATTGTCCCATTGACCCTTAACTTTATGTGTGTGTGTGTGTGTATACATATACATACACATACATATTCACACACACACACACACACACACACACACACACACACACACACAGGTGTTTGTTAAGTATTGTTTGGGGCCTAGCAAGGTATTCCAAATACTTAACAAACACTTAACACATATCTCCCTTGCTTCTCAGCTAACAAAGCAAGAAAGAGCCAGTGGCCTAAAGTTTAGAACAATTGCCTAAGGTGCATTTGGCCCAGGTTCAAATCTCAGAAGGGTATGGCTGACTGATGAGAACAAATAAGTTTGAAATGCATATCAGTCTCCCTTTAATTCTTTGTTAGCAATCCAAAAAATTTACACACACACACACATATATATATATATATACACACTTCAACATCTCTGTCTCTACGGTTCATTTGTCTTTAGGCTCTGCGGATGAAATTTCCAGTAGAAAAGCTTCCTCTCTATTTTATAGTGGAAGATGAGGGTTATATGGTCAATCTGACATCTCCTTATTTTGTCACCATAAAAGAAGTAAATAATAGAACAAACTGGAAAATTTCAGGTAAGAAGCAGACTGCTGGGGTTCAGAGGGAATCTTTCTGAGAAATTCTATTAAAAATATTTGTTCTTTAATGCCCTCTTCCTTGCCATACCTACTGTTATGTACTGTGTTCGTTGCTTAATGACAAAGACGAGGCGAGTGAGTTCAGCAAAGATAATTGTTTAATGCTTGCAGGATCTGAACTGAGAAACAGGGCTGCGAATGCAGCAATTTATACCCTGGCAAATAGGTTTAAAGCAACCTATTGCTTCCCTAGAGGCAACCAATAGCGGCACTGGCGACGGGTTGTCTGGGGAGCTGGGAGCCATTAGCCAGCTTCCCTGCTCAAGCAACCTTCCAGCAATTAACTCACGTGGTCTTCCCTTAACAAAACAAGCCCCATACATTACACCTACAATAACTTACAACAAAAAATATTGTTTTCCAGATCTATTTACTTTCATTTTCACTTTCACTATTCTTGAAGAGTTTCACCCAACCCTGTTTCCACCCAAACACAATCCATGATAAAGAGTCTTGATTATACTTTGCTTTACCAAGGTTTAAGTTATCATCATAACAAAAAATCTGCTGCAGATAGCTCTCATGTATAATTTCTAATCTAAATTTTTATTTTTAGCTTTTACAAAAGGATATCTTTATTCAAAGCACTAGCTAATTCACCCTTTTTATATACGATTTATTTACCACTGAAATGTATAATCAGACAATATGTGAAACTATAACTTTAAACTACCGTATTTTATTTTTTCCAGGTACCAATGAAACATTAAGTTTGACAAAACTAAGGATGCACTTGGAGAGTAAGGTCAAAACCAAGTTGTATAATCCAGATGGGCTAACTATATCAATAACAGTAAGCTTCTGATAAAATACATATTTTGAATAGAAAAACTGAAAGTGTTGCAACAATTTGGCATACCTACTGCTAAAACTGTTAAAATATTAAAAAGGGGTAAGACTTTGATCACCTAATCAGGGCCACCAACTTGTGCCTTCTGCAGATGACACTGAGTAAATTGTCTGGCACAAAAACATAACACTAGGTAATCCCCATTTCCATTCCCTACTTGAGTTCCAGAGTATTTGGATGTAGCCATTTCCCTAGATTTGGGATAGGAAGTTAAAACTGTCACTCAGTTTTCCTGACGGTAGAGATTCCTTCAATTTAACTAAAGCTTGGGTGGGGCATAGCAAGATGTTCCCCTTCCTCAGGAGTAGATTTTTAAACAAATGGCACCAATTTTTCCCTTTAATCAAGAGTGATGAGAGCCAAGTTATTTATTGTTTTGAAATGCACTGTGCTAATAAAAAATGGTGCAGAAATAAATTTAATTTAATTTAATTTATTAATATTTCTATACCGCCCTTATCCCAAAGGACTCAGGGCGGTGTACAGGGCAAGAATAAAACACAGAGTTACAAAAGTTAAAAGGTAATTAAATACATGCCCATAAAAACAGTTGATACATAATAAAAACCCCAATAAAATGATAGTAAAAACCCCACCAATCCCCCCTCAGGCCAGGCCGGCTTGTTCGAACAAGTATGTTTTCAGATCGCGGCGAAAGGAGCGAAGATCGGGCGCTGTCCGGAGCTCAACCGGTAACTGGTTCCATAGTTCCGGGGCGCCCACAGAGAAAGATCTCCCCCTGGGGGCCACCAATCTACATTCTCTGACCGGTGGCACCCTGAGGAGGCCCTCTCTGTGGGAACGCACAGGGCGGAGGGAAGTTGATAAAGCACTGTTGTTTTGAATCCTACCTCAGCTTGTTGTAGGGCTACCATATCTTGTCTTCAAAAATCTGGATGACCATTAGCGGGCATGTGTCAAGTAGCTATCATCCAGGTTTTTGCAACCCGAATAGAAACTACATTTCTACATTTCTAACCCTCCCCCCTCCCCCACTAATGGAACTAAAAGAACAGCCTGACACAAAGAACATTCAGCAAGGCAATCAGGTTGAAAAGATTCTTTACTACTGACAGTCTGGGGGAAACGTGAACGTCATTGGCCTCACAAGGCACAGAAAGGTTAAAACTTTCTTCCTTGGTCAATGATCTTGGTCAAAATGGCCAATCAAAGAAGTGGCAATTTTAAATGTAGAGAAAATCTTTGTTTTGGCACCAAAGGGCAAATTTTCCCATCCTAATGTTAATTACCACCCTGCCGCTGTATTGAATACCTGTATCTCCACAAAAAAATCTTAAATCATATTTGTTCAAATTGCATGATTTTGCTATCTATGATTTGTTGAATAAACTCATCTGGTTAGTCTATACCAGGGCTAGGCAACTTCTTGGCTCTTTTATGACTCATGGACTTCAACTCCTAGAATTCCTGAGTCAGCTGACTCAGGAATTCTGGGAGTTGAAGTCCATGAGTCATAAAAGAGCTGACGTTGCCTACCCCTGGTCTATACATTGCATTAAATAATTCAGGACAAATATTCTCACATTGTTCTCTAATTTTAGTAATTTCCCAATAGAAAAAACTGCACCATGATATTCATATTCATGAATACTCAGATGAGTATTGGCCTGGATAGACAAACGGAGGATAAATATAGCATGCAGTTAAATCCCTGTCCATCTGCTCAGATAAAGACACCTATCTAAAACCAATCAAGTTATTTAGGGCAGCAAATCATACTTTGGAAATAAAGTAAAATAGTAATAGAGAAAACAATTCATTTCCATTCATGTCCCAAAGATCATTTCCAAAAGGCAATTGGACTTTCTTGGGCTTTTTTTCCCCTCTTGAAAACGTTTTGCTTCTCATCCAAGCGGTTTCTTCGATTCTGTCTGAATGGTGGGGAGTGGGTTTTCAAGAGAAAACAAAAAAACAAACCAAGGAAGTCCAGTTGCCTTTTGGAAAAGCACCTTTGGGGCAAACACAGTGGCATAGCGTAGGTTGTCAGCACCCGGGGCAAGGCAAGTAATTGGCACCCCCCCTCCACAGTGGGTGGCGACCCGGCAGCTCAGATCGGATTCGCACAGCCAGCACTGCAGTGAGAGAGAGTGAGTGAGCCAGGCAGGGGCAGAGAGCTGCGAGTGCGAGCGCGCCCCCCCACATGTTGCGCCCGGTGCGGCCGGCCCCCCCTGCACCCCCCACGCTACGCCACTGGGCAACCATGACTTGGATGATTGAGAATCCCCATAGACATTTCCATAGACATTTCCATTCACGTCATTCAAAATGTAAATTTAATGCACAACACTAATTTTAACAGATTAAGCAATGTTAAAAAATGAATGTGTAGCAAAAGAAATACTATTATGCACTAATAAAAATAATGTTTACTTTTAACAGGGATCTGAACTTTTCCATTTTAGAGTATCCACTATTCCCGGAGTGTCCTTTTGCAACTTATTTGATGAATTTCAGGTATATTTTTTCATAGTACTGAAATATAGAAGAATGTGAAACAAATCACAAATATATAAAATAATTACATTGGCAAAAATTATTTATATAAAGTAAATGTATCTTAGTACAGATATAATCGGCAACAACTTCATCAAATTTAAGTAATATTGTCTGAAGTGTCCCTACAACAATGTGTGAGTGATAACATTTCTACAAATGAATATTGATAGAATGCAAAAATCCAATCTTCATAGCCCCCAACATAATAAAAGAGTCATGGGCACAGACAGATTCTTTATTCCTTTCCTTGTAGCAAGAGGAACCTCTCCTGCTTCTTTTCACAGACAACAAAGATTTATACTTTTGTTGTAACAGAAATACACAGAATACAGAAGAACAAAGTTGGAAGAGACCTTGAAGGTCTTCTAGTCCAACCCCCTGCTCAAGCAGAAGACCCTATACCGTTTCAAATAAATGGCTGTCCAATGTCCTCTTTAAAAACCTCCAGAGTTGGAGCACCCACAACTTCTGGAGGCAAGTCGTTCCACTGATTAATTGTACTCACTGTCTGGAAATTTTGCCTTACTTCTAAATTGGTTCTCTCTTTGATAAGTTTCCATATGTGACTTCTTGTCTTGCTCTCAAGTGCTTTGGAGAATAGGTTGACCCGTTCTTCTTTGTGTCATCCTCTCAAATATTGGAAGACTGCTATCATGTCACCCTTAGTCTCCTCTTTGTTAGACTAGACAATGTTCATGATATGTTTCAGCTTCCCGCCCCCCAATTATCTTTGTTGTTCTTCTCTGTGCTCTTTCTAGAACTTCAATATCCTTTTTATTGTATTGCGGTTACCAGAACTGGATGCAATGTTCCAAGTGTGATCTTACCAAGGCAATATATAGCAGTACAAATAGTTTATGTAATCTTGATGCTATCCCTTCTGTTGATATAGACTAGAACTGTAGTGGCTTTTTTGGCAGCTGCAGCACACTGCTGGCTCATATTTAGGTGATTGTCCACTAGGACTCCGAGATCCCCCTCAGAGTTGCTACTGTTGAGCCAGGTACTACCTATTCAACAGCTATCATATCTTATCCAGCATAAAACCTTACTGAATTATTCCATTTTGTTGGATAGGGTCCAGTGTTCAGGTCTGTCAAAATCCATCCGGATCTTGAGCCTATCTTGGCTATTCCTCCTTGCTTGGTGTCATCTGCAAATTTGATGAGTTCCCCTTCTATTCCTTCATCTAAATTGTTTATGAAGATGTTGAAGAGCACTGGACTTAAAACAAATCTTGGGGTACTCTACTTCATACTTCCCTCTATGTAGATGTAGTTTCCTTAAGGACTACAATGGATGTACCACAAATCTGAGCCCCTACTTGTCCCTTTCTAGAAATTAAGCAAATTAAGTAAATATACCATTACGGAATTCAGATATAACATTATAAGAATTTGGCAGGGATTAATAGACTGATTTATTGATATTCATTCATTCATTCATTTCTTATACATATAACCTCAGGTTACAACTGCAT
The DNA here is from genome assembly GCF_964194415.1 of Vipera berus. Taxonomy (NCBI): domain Eukaryota; kingdom Metazoa; phylum Chordata; class Lepidosauria; order Squamata; family Viperidae; genus Vipera; species Vipera berus. The sequence continues at coordinate 43,094,549 of NC_138202.1, forward strand.
AAGAACCTGCCCATCATTATTGTAACTTATGATGGGTATAAAATTATTGGTTAAGTGACCTTTTATGTGACAATTGCTAATAGAATTTCCACAGTCATTAAGTGAATCTGCGATCATTAAAAGCAAATCATTTGTTCACTATATGTGCAGTTTTGCCAAAAAATGGATGTAAATACTGGTTTTTCAATAAAACCATCATAAAATGTGTTATGTGACCACAGAACATCAGAAATGGCTCTAGATGCAGCCCAACTGCCAAGCATCTAAAGTGTGGTCATGTGACCACAGAGGGTGCAATGACTGGTTCTTCAAATTGAAGTCATAAGTACCCCCTGCCAGGTAGGCCTGTCAGAACACTAAGCGGCCATAAGTCAAGGACAACCTGTACTGCATTTGAAAGTCTGAATACTCCTAAACTGAAAATTCAGCTGAAAGAATTCTTTCCACTTCTTTACTGCCATAAATTTTCAAATCTGCATTTTAATCCTGCAACGTTAACCTTGCCTTCAAAAGTACATTTACTAATGTAAACTTGAGTTATCTATCTCAAGTCCCAACTTTTCAAGTAGTGTGATTTTTAAATTTACCAGGATGTATTTTTTTTATTGCAGATATATGTCGATGATTCCCCACTGGCTTTCCCAGGACAATATCTCATCAGCACAATTGTAGCTGTGTCAATAGGAGGGATTCTCTTTACGGCTTTTCTTCTGAATATCTATGAAATCCAGATAGTACATTTTTTTAACAGGAAAAAGATCAGAAACAAAGTAGGATCCAAAACTTCAGTTGTCACAGTTTCTGAAACATCTATTGAGAGCAATGAATCATAATTGTCTATGTTCCCACTACCATGCCAGTATGTGGCTACTTTTGTTTAATTGGCCTACAAGAATTGAAGGGTTTTGTTACAGTATTTTTCTTGTTAGATAACACGAAGTATGTTTTTTTTATTTCTAAACATGACATTATTCAAGTTGCTGTTGCCGTGAACTTTCTAGGTTTTGAGTGGGGAAGTGGGTTATGTTTGCATTTATTTTTGCAAAAGTATAGACTGATATTTAGAAATTGTCAGTCAACAGTATATAATAACATAATTAAAATGTAAAAGAAAAAAATTATTAAATATAAATTCATCCTATCTCTGTATTTATTAAGTATTATTTCTTGATTAAAAGTTCTGTAGACCAAATCTAGCAATTATTGCAAGCATTGCCATTTATGTTAATACATTGCAAAAAAAATAATAATTAAAGTTAAGAACAAACAAGATTAAAAACAAAGTTGAAAAAATATTATGAATGCATTATGAATGCATTCTTACGTATTTTACTGTAGGGAGAAATTCCCTAATTACGAGGCTGATAAAATATAAATTAAAATATATACAGTATTACACTAATCTATCTCCCGCTCCTACCAAAAAGTAAGTAAATTAAGCAGGAACATTTTTAGATTTTAAGAAGTTATTCAGAGATAATTTCAAAGGAAAATAAAAGTTCAGATAGCAAAAAAGAGGAAAAAAACACATCAACCACTGTTACATATGTGCTTTATACATCCAGGAATTTAAAGCAAGGGCAAAGATTCAAAATATTATATTTTTAAATTATGTCTCTACAGATTAATATGGTTGGTTCGTTGCCATACAGCATGAGAATGCCTAACAGAAAAAGATGCTTGATATAAAATGGAACCTTGAAATAAAAATTAATAGTATAACAACATTTCTGTTCAAGGATTCAATATAATACTTTGTTCTATTCCTCTCTCTTCCTTCTCCTCTCAAAGTGATTCCCAAACTATCTGGGGATTGCCACACAGTCATTCTGCTGAAAAGGAAGCATTATAGCTCCAAATGTAATGCCACAGGTTAAGATCTAATCATATTGATTACTGTTCAAATTTCTGTTTTCCGTGTGCAATGTAATTATACACAATACTTAGTGAATGTTCTTTAGGATATAGTAAGCTGTTGTGCATATCTAATTTTAACACCATAAGAAATTAATTTCACGTTGTTTAATATAGCCCGCCATTGGTTTACCAAGAAAGGTCATTCAAACTTGTTATTCTAGGTTACAGGAATTATATCAATTTATTCAGGTTCCTCTAAGAAAAGACTGCTGGCTAATTCTCTAAAACCTCTAACTTCGGTAAAGTATCAGAAGCTGCAATCACATTGGGATAAAATAAACCAAATAACAAATATGTAAGGTGAATATATTGCTAAAGATGGAGTAGATTTCTAATTTTTCATCCTACAGTACCAGGCAGAAGACAAGCCTCAAAAGTTTAGAATAAAATCAAACATCGCCATCTAGTGGTAATTATACAAACTGCAGTTTGCAGAAATGGTGTGCCTTAGTTCCAAATTTGACTTTGAAATCAGCTTTTGGGGGAGGGGGAGAACTTTAATTCAATCTGAAGGCATGGCACACAGTGTTACTTTTGTGACATAAAAAAGTAAGTGTCGTGATAAGACACAAAAACTTTCTCTGACATGGTAAAAGAAAGAAAAAACTGAAAATTATTAAAGATGTACATCCTTACTTGTATTTGAAAGACATTATTGGCTTTGGCTCTTATATCCTAAAGTTTACTTTGTTAGACGATACGACAGCAACTGGCTGTGTTTTGCTTGCCTAGCTATTTGGCTCACTCCCGTACAGGACTAACAATCTGTCTTGTATTTTGCTCTGTTGGCATCCATATACCTTAACTAGTTTGCAATACCAATACAGAGTATTGGCTGGTAGCTTGAGAGTTAATTTAATTCCTTCAAGTGTCTCGATTGGAATCCAGACTTCTGTGGTTGATGCCTTCCTGCATTGAAATCTGAATGCTTTGACAAAGTCTGGTCTTTTCATTTTCCAACTACTGTCCTGCAGTCTCAGGTTTCCTTGTTTGAAGTCTGCCGTACATTTTGAGTTTCCATTGGGGCACCGATCTCATTTGCTCCAGCCAGCCTGAGATACTGAAGAAGATCCTGTCTTCTGTTTTTGGCTAAAGAGGTAACTTCCATCTTACTCTTCTTCTGTCTGGATGCCAAGAGAGTAAAAGCTGATTCCCGGCTCTTTCTTATCAATTTCATTATTGAGATTCTTTCAATCTCTTGGCTTTCCCTTGCTTCTTGGCGGCAAATGACTAAATCAGGGGTGTCAAACTGTCAGCCCCGTGGGCCAGTTTCATCACACTGAAGCCATACCCACCCCCATTGCCGGCAATGCAAAAAGAGCCCCAGTCTTCCTGCCTCAAGCAGAAACCCAAAGAGGCTAATCTTTAGAAATGGAGATTTTGTAATCCATTCAGAAAGACTGGACCACTCTGTTCATAAGCAAAACATCTTCAGCCACAGCTCCCACAGAAAGCTGGAGCTGATGGGATTAGAAAACAAAGACTTCTAAAATCTACATTTGCCATCCAGCTCCAAGGACAGGGCATGACCTCCTAGCCACAATAGGAGTCAGGCAACAATATTTAGAATACTAAGAGGACACAGTCAAGCACAAGTCAAAGTACATTTCACAACGAACAGGCATCTCAAATGCAAAGACCCAAAAAATGTAGAAAAATCCACCTACGCTCAACTCCATTTTGTCAGCTCTCCCAGAACTGCATGCTGTTGTTAGTTCTGCTCATCAATAAACAGAGCTTCTTTCCTAAGCAGCTAGCCTCCATCTTTATTTCCAGCACCTTTTCTCCCAGGTTGGAACTGGACCTGATTTTTTTTTTCCCAACACAATGATACAGCTAGCACAACATTTGGGATATAGCTTACTTCATCTGGGAATCGGTTAGCTGCTGTCTAACCGATGTTGCTCCATTCTCCCGAAAGTCTATCTGAGAGGTTCAGAATGGGTCAAGGTGAATTCCTGACTTTCACAACACAGCGTAAACTGTTCATCATGGGCATGCGAATGAATTTCCTACAGATTGAACCAGGGTTGCCTTTATTCTTAGCCTACTGAAAGAGGGATCAGCCATATGGGCAGTGAGTTTTCTTTTTCCCTGTTGCCTGCCAAGACTCCAAATATGTGGAGCCTATGCAAACAGGAGAAATGACGAGGTCACTCACTGCAAAAGAGAAACAATGAAAGTGAAACCTTGGGTTGTATTTTTACTGCAGTACACTAGGTCCAATATCTGACATTATGCAATTGTACTTTATAACCCGGTAGCCTTTGCAAATTCATGGTTTAGAAATACAACTCAGAGCTCTTTTGGACTCTAGGACAATTGCCAATTTTATAGATAAGGCTATTGTGCTACAGTCCATTTTACCACTGGAAAAGCCTATAGCCTGACTTCAAACTGGTAATCCTGATATTTACTGAGAGCAAGGGACTACTTTTCCTTCAAATGTCAACATCAACAAATGCAGGATTCTTTTTTATCTCCCCCCATCCCAACACTGCTGTCTGCACCTCTTTCAATGCCAAAAAAAGTGTACGGATTTTCTCATTGTTTTGAGGGAAAACATGACTTTACCTCCACATTGGACTTTCAACCTCATAGCAGGAGCCCAGATCCCACTTAATTGGCAATATCCCATATCTACTCAAGAAGTAATTGATTTTTTTTAAAAAAAATCTGGACTACAATCTGAAAACAAGGATTTATCTACCTGTTTTCCTTAAATCTGTACCTTGGTTTTTATAAAAAAAAAAAGAAAGATAATTTTTCAAGACCTGATTACTGTACAAATGTATACATTTTGTGGCCATTACAAATCACTACCCACATGATAAATCAGAGGAGAGCTAACAATCTGATCTGGGTGAAAGAGGGACATGAGCTTATTGACCGTTGGTATGATAAACATGAATACACAATAATGCCCTATAGTCTAATGAACTGTCCAGCTGTATTTTTCAGATTCATGAATTAGACATTTTCAGACATTTTGTGCAAATATGTAATAGTTTATCTGGCTTACATGTTGATTTTTTATTTCAGAAAAAGCCATCAGTTACACTCATGGCTGGAATGTATTCCAGCTCCTATGCTGATATCTGATATCAGGTCTCTAGAGAAAGCATGCAGATGAATTCTGCAAAAACTCAGTTTTTTTATGGGAGGCACCTAGAAGAGCAAAGAAGTTCCAAGATTTTCTAGGCTTTGCCAACTTTTATTGAAGATTTTTCATTCATCTGGCACAGTGCCCACTAGGGTATGAATTTAAAGGATCTATTTAAGAACAAGCCACTTTTTAGGATTCAAAAAGTGTCTTTTTAATTCAGTTGGTACAAGCTCTCTTTTGTTAAGCAAACTGAAGGTCTGCTTTTTACTCAAGACTCTTTCTTCTGCCAGACCTGAACTACGGCATCTTCAACAAAGTGTCCCTGGCAAGAAAAAAAAGCAGAATATGGAGCCCTCACAGTTTTCTCTTGCTTTAGTTTTTATATCACCCATGTTTGTAATTAAACTTGTTATGTGCCCCATCACTCAATTTACACCCAGTCTCTTCCATTTACTAAATTCATATTCATTTGTCATCATATCATCAAATGGGCAGAGAAAACTAACACTATGCTAGTACAATTTTTATGTTGCTACATTTCCTATGAACAGGAAAACTCGCCTAATTTGCCATTTGTAGAATTTGTATATAGCAACTTTCTGCTTTACTTGATCAGCAGGTCTCCCTTTCAAGCAACTTTTGTTATAATGTGAAAAAAGTAAGGTTCTACATTTAGGCAGGAAAAATCAAATGCACAGGTATAGTATAGGTGGTACCTTGCTCAATAGTAGTAACTGTGAGAGGGATCTCAGAGTCCTAGTGGACAATCACTTAAATATGAGCCAGCAGTGTGCTGCAGCTGCCAAAAAAGCCAACACAGTGCTAGGCTGCATTAACAGAGGGATAGAATCAAGATCAAGTGAAGTACTAATACCACTCTACAATGCTTTGTTAAGGCCACACCTGGAATACTGCATCCAGTTTTGGTCACCACGATGTAAAAAAGATGTTGAGACTCTAGAAAGAGTACAGAGAAGAGCAACAAAGATGATTAGGGGACTGGAGACTAAAACATATAAGGAACGGTTGCTGGAATTGGGAATGTCTAGTTTAATGAAGAGGAGGACAAGGGGTGACATGATAGCAGTGTTCCAGTATCTCAAGGGTTGCCACAAAGAAGAGGGAGTCAAGCTATTCTACAAAGCACCTGAAAGCAGGACAAGAAGCAACGGATGGAAAGTATTCAAGGAGAGAAGCAACCTAGAACTAAGGAGAACCTTCCTGACAGTTAGAACAATTAACCAGTGGAACAACCTGCCTCCAGAAGTGGTGAATTCTCTAACACTGGAAGTTTTTAAGAAGCGACTGGACAGCTACTTGTCTGAAATGGTATAGGGTTTCCTGCCTGAGCAGGGGGTTGGTCTAGATGACCTCCAAGGTCCCTCCCAACTACTACTACTACTACTACTACTTCTTCTTCTTCTTCTTCTTCTTCTTCTTCTTCTTCTTCTTCTTCTTATTCTTATTCTTATTATTATTATTATTATTATTATTATTATTATTATTATTATTATTATTATTATTATTATTATTATTATTATCTCTGTCATTTGCCCTCTAAAATTCCTGTCTCTGTGGCAAATGCACATAAGCAAGAAAGCCCTTGTGAGAGACCAAGTACAGTGTTTACTAAGTTTTTAGCTTCCTCTTATCCAAGTAGCTAGACTTGAAATTTATTGCCCCCCCCCTCCTTATCATAGATCAGATAAACCCAGTGGCCTTCCATTTGCAATTGCCCACCTCAATGCAAATACATCAAGCATTTCATCCTCCTTTTCTTGTGTAGGATGGACTTTTTTTAATCTCCTCAATTCTTCTTCCCATCAGTTTTCATAGATGTGGAAAAGGAGTATAAAGTGGATTCTAGATGCTTGAATGGGGGAGGCTTAAATATTTGTTTCACTGGAAGGGCTACCGGGACACAATTCTCTAAAGTGACAGGGGATGATCCTGCACTGCAACTTCATCGTTCTGTCTGAAATACTGACACAAGCCCTTCCCTCTCAAACTGCTTCCTTTGGCCTTGACACAATGCTTATGTGTTTATGGAGAACAAGCACGGTCATTTCAAGTTTATTTCCTTTTTTTGTGGATGGAGATTCACAACTATCCAGGTCATAGTTGTTCCAAAGTTGCTTTTCCAAAAGGCAATTGGACTTCGATTTTTTTTTCTTTAAAAATGTTTCATTTCTCATCAAAGAAACTTCTTCAGTTCTTTCCTTTTCATTAAAATAAGCAATGATACGTGTTTTATCACTTTGTTGGAGAGATTTAGATTTCTGCATCTTTTCATTCCTTCCTCACATCTGCAATTCTCGTTGGTTCTCTTTTCCTGTAGTACATAGGCATAATAATAATAGTAGTAGTAGTAGTAGTAGTAGTAGTAGTAGTAGTAGTAGTAATATTAATTTGATTTTGATTTTATTAGACTTATATACTGCCCTTCTCCCGTAGGACTCAGGGCAGTTCACAAGGTTTTTTAAAAACAATACAACAAATTACAAAAATTAAAAACAATTAAAATGATTACACTAACCTTGAACTAAAAACCCCAATTACAATTAAAATACAATTAAAACTCCGGTTAATACTCTCAGTCCAGGCCAGAAAGCTCGAAGAGCCAGGTCTTCAGGTCCCGGCGGAATGAGTGAAGGTCAGGGGCAGTCCTAAGCTCTACAGGCAGCTGGTTCCAAAGGGCCGGCGTACCCACAGAGAAGGCCCTCCCCCTGGGTATTGTCTGCCGGCAATCTTTTACCGGCAGTACCCTGAGAAGACCCTCTCTGTGGGAGCGCACAGGACGATGGGAAATTGACGCTGGCAGCAGGTGCTCCCTCAGATAATCCGGACCCATGCCATTTAGGGCTTTATAGGTCATCACCAGCACCTTGAATCTCACCCGGAGGGCAACCGGAAGCCAATGCAGCTCGCGGAGTAGAGGTGTTACATGGGAGTATCGGGAAACTCCCATCACAACCCACGCGGCTGCATTCTGCACCAGCTGAAGCCTCCAAGTGGTCCTCAAGGGCAGCCCCATGTAGAGAGCGTTGCAGTAGTCCAATCGGGAGGTCACAAGCGCATGAGTGACTGTGCGCAGGGCATCTTGGTCCAGGTAGGGTCGCAAGTGGCGTACCAGGCGAACCTGGGCAAAGGCCCCCCTAGTCACGGCTCCTATATGGTCTTCAAAACTGAGCCGTGAATCCAGGAGGACGCCCAAGTTGCGTATAATAATCATAATCATAATCATAATCATAGCTATGTTGGTGGTAGTGTGTACTAACAGAAGAGTCACCCATTCCAGATAGGCTTCAGCAGAAAATCCAGACTACGTGTATCCATCAACTCATTAACTGTTGAGAATCCAATCCTGGATTGATTGCTGTCCAGGTAATCAAGGACCATGTATGAATTCCTGGGCAACTGTTGACAGGTGGGCAAGAGGACTTAGAAGCTATGGCTGGACAACCAGGGCCTAGCCCTGTGGAACAACAACAGATAAGACAAAACAATGCTGTATTTGAAAATCACGCCTTTATGGCCTATTACAACAAATCAGGGATATTTAAAGTGAGTGTTTTAACATCGGAAAAAATTTCTACATTTATAAACTTATAAATATCACTGAACAACCATTAGCAGATCAAAGGAAACTCATTAACAGGGATGCAGACCTGGAAGAGATCCAGAAAAATGGTGAAAAATGGAATATCCCAAAACAATAGTAGAACAGTAGAAACTTAAAAAGTAAAGGTAAAGTTTCCCCCGCACATGCGTGCTAGTCGTTTCCAACTCTAGGGGCCGGTGCTCATCTCCGTTTCAGATAACAATTACAAATATACAGGTAAAGCTGATATGAACTGTAGAAATGAGACGAAATTATAACAACAGAGCCAGTACAGACCAGCACTGAAACAACCTACGAACTCACCCCTTGAAAAAGAAAAATTAAGAGAAAATAATGGCTTATGCCGAATTACCAATAGAAAGATCAAAACTGCTATCACTGAAAATAGTGTCCAAGAAAGTCTTGGCACCTATAATGAAGGATGCAAATAAGATGTTTGCAAGGATTAAAATAACTTCAAACAGACCAATCAACTTGCCTACAGTACAGCAAGTACTACATCAAAATTAGAAAAGCAAAAGGAAAATTGCAGTCAGTGTTAAAGTGGAGTATTGGTCTGGAGGTCAAGACAAAGAAATAAAGATCAGATGCAAGTAATATAATTAACATTGTTTTTTTATTTAGAAAATTTATATTGCTGCGTATCTCAAAAAATTGACTTTGGGTAGCACACAGAGGATAAGAAAACAATAGAATACAATGGAAATTTTAAACCAACATCATCATCATGCATAATATGTGTTCAGTCCTTAAAAAAATCTAATATTAATATTAATCTAATATTAATTGGTACAGACCAAACCACAAATCCACCAAGAGGGCTGGTTTAATCTTCCAACCACAGTGCCAGTGGAATCATTTAGATCTTTAATGCTTTATTAAAAGCCATAAAGTTTGGGGCCAAATTCATGCCTTCTCATAGTGCCTACTCTCCTCCGTAGAGTAGGCACTATGAGAAGGCACCACTCCTAGGTTCCAGAAGATGACATTTCTAATACAGACCATCCAGAACATGCCAACTGGAGCGGTTCTAGTGAGGTGATCAGAAATTATCATAGATAAGTGGTCCCACAACTATCCTAGCCCATGGAGTATAAGACTTTATAGATAAAAACTGACATCTTGAATTGCAAGTTTAGGGGGTATCAATGCAGCTCATGGTGCAGAGGTGTCACATGGGTATATTGTGTAGAGCCTCAAACTGAATCAATTGTAGCTTCCAAATATTTTTTAAGGGAAGTCTATTTAGAGAGCATTACAGTAATCCAGCTAGGAGATCAATAAGTTACAAGTTGCTATGAGTAGGACCTTCATGGACACAACTGGTACCCAAGAACTTATTTATTTATATAGTATGGTTCCCATCTCATATACATGACTCTGGGCAGCTAACAGTTAAAACAGAACATAAATATAGCAAAAACAATGAGCATTAATACTATGAAAGAACACCAAAGAACAACTTAGAACAGTGCTTTTCTACCAGTGGTACTGGTGGTACATTGGCACCTGGCAGGTGGTATGCTGCCATGCCCAGCCTAACCAAGTGTAGTAGGGGAGGGAACGAGCCAAAGCGGTGCAGCGCAGAACTTGCCGTGAGGGAGTCCTCAGGAGCTGCAGGGCTGCTGGGGCAAGACAAAGGCCCCAGGATCAGCACTTCCAGCTCACCGTAAAGAGAAAAGAAGGAGAGAGAGTGGAGACAGGGAAAGATATAAAAGGAGGCAGTTTTGGTGGGAGAGGGAAAGAAGAAAAAAAAGACTCCAGAGAAAGAGTCAAAAAAGAAAGGGCTGTTGCCCCCTCCTCCTGGCCTACCCTGGTGGTCTGCTTTGGTTACCAAGCTGGGTCTCCTCACATGGAGAGGGAGTGGGCCTCCCTCTGACCCACACACTTTGCCCTCCTGCAGCCACCATGAGCAACCTGGCTAAGGAGAGCGAGCACAGCAGGAGCAGCAGCCTCATGGAAGTGGGGCTGGACTGGGTTGAGCTGCAGAGTCCTGGTGCCCCGGACTGGGCACTTGCCCTCTGCTGCCCAAGGCTCTGGGCAGCCTGCACCACCATCTGGGAGTCTCCTCCGTGCCCAAGAGGGACAGCAAGACTCCTCTAGTGGACCATGCCCCGGCACTCACCCCAGTCCCACCCCCCTCCACCAGAGACCTCTGGATCCCCTGAGTGACATAGAGCTGGCCACTCCCCACTCCTACAGTAACCACAATGCTGATGCAGCCCTCAATGAAATCAAATTTGACACCCCTGATATAAAAGGATGAGGGGGGGGAGGATATAAAAGGAGAAGGGGTGAGAAATTTATTCAATGAGTCTTGCCCCATTTTACAACTTTTCTTGCCACATTTGTTAAGTGAATCGCTGCAGTTGTTAAATTAGTAACATGGTTGTTAAGTGAATCTGGTTTCCCCATTGACTTTGCTTGTCAGAAGGTTGCAAAAGGGGATCAGATGACCCTGGGACACTGCAACCATCATAAATATGAGTCAGTTACCAAGCATCCAAATGTAAATCATGGGACCCTGGGGATGCTGCAACGGTCATAAGTGTGAAAAATGATCATAAGTCACTTTTTCCAGTGCCATTGTAACTTTGAATAGTCACTAAGCGAACTGTTGTTAAGTCGAGGACTACCTGTACTTTATCATGTTTTCCCCTTTTTTGTTTTTTTGGTCATCATGTTTTTGACACCTTGCTAGGTGATTGGTGGTACTTGAATATTGCCATATCGGTACAATCGGTGAAAAGGTTAAAAAGCCCTGACTTAGAACACTCATTTAACACAATCACGACTTAAGAAATGGGCTTACCCATACTATCAGGACCCTAGGCCTGATGTCAAAACTAGGTTTTCAATGACTTGTGACAGGCTAGAGGGATCAAGGCAAGTCTAATCTCTGGGGGAATGATAATACAGGTGCCACAACAGAAAAGGCTCTGTTCCTGTGCCCTGCCAGATGGAGCTTTTTCACAGACAGGACCTGGAACAGGACGCTTCTCCTGGATCGAACAGAATTGGTAGACAACAATGCAGGGAGGTGGTCTGAGCCCACAAAGGGCTATTAATTTTACCTGGAAGTATACCAGTGGCCAATCTAGTTGCACAGCAGAAGTGTCACATGTGCCAAACAACTGGACAGCCATTTGTCTGAAATAGTATAGGGTTTTCTGCCTGAACAGGGAGTTGGACTAGATGACCTCCAAGGTCCCTTCCAACTTTATTGTTGTTGTTGTTGTTGTTGTTCTTATTAATCATCGCAAAGTCAGCCAGATGTTCAGACTGGATTTGGCATTTTTGTCTACCTATCGAGTCTTTTGTCTACCTATCGAGTACCTTAGGGAACATCTGCTGCCGGCATCAAGCTCCCTGTGCCCTGTGCGTTCCCACAGAGAGGGCCTCCTCAGGGTGCCACCGATCAGAGAATGTCGATTGGTGGCGCCCAGGGGGAGATCCTTCTCTGTGGGCGCTCCGGAGCTGTGGAATCAGTTGCCGGTAGAGCTCCGGATGGCGCCCGATCTTCGCTCCTTTCGTCGCGATCTCAAGACGTTTTTGTTTGTACAAGCCGGCCTAGCCTGATGGGGATTGGTGGGGTTTTTATTTTTTTGTATCCTTAATTTTATTTTTGGGGTTTTATTATTGTATTAATTGTTTTAACCTGGGCAATTATTTAATCTTTTTTTAATGTTTGTACTTTATATTTGACTTTTGCCCTGTGAACCGCCCTGAGTCCTCAGGGAGAAGGGCGGTATATAAATATTATTAAATTAAATTAAATTCTTCACCAAGGACCTGGGATAGGCAGATGTGGATGTTTGATGGTATTACAGATATCGTTGCAGGATGGAAGCAGTTCCTAGTAAGGCCACCTTTTATAATTGACTAATGGTGAATTTGTCAATGTCAATGGTGTTCAAGTGGTGCTCCAGTTGTTTTGGGATTGCACCCAAGGCGCCTATTACTATTGGTACTACCCTTGCTTGCCTTTGACACAGTCTTTCTATTCTATTTGTAGGTCTTTGTATTTTGTTATCTTCTCCAGTTCTTTCTCATCTATTTTGCTGTCTCCAGGCACTGCCATGTCCACTATCCAGACTTTTTTTATCTTTCTTATTGACAATTGTTAAGTCCGGGGTGATATGTTGCAGGTCCTTGTCTGTTTGAATTCTGAAGTCTCAGAGCAGTTTAACTTTATCATTTTCTATGACTTTCTCTATTTTATGATCCCACCAGTTCTTGTTAATAGGCAAATGATATTTCTTGCAGATCTTCCAATGCACCATTGTTGCTACTTTGTCATGCCACTGCTTGTAGTCTGTGCAATCTTCTTGCAGCAGCTTACCAGGTGGTCCACTGTTTCTTCAGCTTCTTTGCATAGGCGGCACTTGCTGTCTGTTGCTGTCATTATTATTGTTATTGTTATTATTATCTCCTGTAAGCACCCCATGCTATGAATAAGAAGCTAGTTTTCCCCCCAGGCATTGGGATAGGGTGAGGCTGGAGCTCCAGTGATTTTTTAAAAAAATCAGTTTAGGGTACTGGGAGCTGAAGTGTGTGTCCGATTTTGGCTTTTATTGTTATTGTTTTTTTTAATGCTATCTCTGTTGCTGTGAACCACCCAGTTATGGCTGATAAAGTGGGTGGCTATAAAATAGTTAGGGGACGCGGTGGCTCAGTGGGTTAGGATGCTGAGCTTGTTGATCAGAAGGTTGGCAGTTTGGCGGGTCGAATCCCAAGTGCCGCATAGCAGAGTGAGCGCCTGTTACTCGTCCCAGCTTCTGCCAACCTAGCAGTTCGAAAGCACGTAAAAATGCAAGTAGAGAAATAGGGACCACTGCGGTGGGAAGGTAACAGCGTTCCGTGCGCCTTTGGCGTCTAGTCATGCCGGCCACATGACCACGGAGACGTCCTCGGACAAGCGCTGGCTCTTCGGCTTTGAAACGGAGATGAGCACCGGCCCCTAGAGTTGGAAACGACTAGCACGCATGTGCAGGGGGAACCTTTACCTTATAAAATAGTTAATTAGATGCTGGTTGTAAGCATTCAAAGCTACAAAACATTTGTGCATTTGTGCTTTCTTACAGGAGATGGTTCCGTGATTTTCACTTGGTCAAGGAGCCAGGTGTGAAGCGCACCTTTCAACGGGGCCTTGTTTTAAGCTTCCTGAAGGCTGCGGGCCCTTTAAATGTTCGCGCCCGGCCCGTGCTGCCTTCGGCTGAGAGACCCCGTGCATCCAGTGAGAGGTGAAACCAAGATGGCGGCCGCATAGCGACCGAGGCTGAGACGGAAGGACACAGACGGCCACCGCTTCAGCCATCCTCCCCGAAACCGCGGAGGGGATTTGGGCTTCTTTGCCGGGTGCAGGGAAGGAGCCAGGCCGCGTGAAAGGGACGAGGGAGGTTGGTAGGAGTGCCAGCAGCATCCGGAAGAGCGGGCGCAGGAAGAACATGGCGGCGGCGGCGGCGTCGCGTTGAGAGAGTGCAGTCATCGCTGCTCGTGAGGGGAGACGAGCACCCACGCTGCGTGCCATTCCGCCCCCACACGGGCGTCTGCCTCTTCCCGCCTCCATCCCAGCAAGCCCGGCGTCCCCCGCCGTCCGTTTAGGTCGCGGCCTTTCCTGGGAAGAAGGGGCGGTTCCGTCTCGGTCCTTTAGCCTGGCTAACGGAGCGCGAGGAAAGGGGCTTGGGGCCTAAGCAGCGCCTTGCACAATAGGCCTGGCCGAGGGGAAATTGACCCCCTTTTGGCCCGGGCTTCCTCGTTCCCCTCCGCTGGCCTCTTCGCCCCTTCTGCTAACGATGCCCCAGCAGGATCCGCGGGTTTTCCTCCCCGTCCCCGTGGCGTTTTTACCTCTCCTTTGGAGGGCTTTTTGCACGGGCAGCTAAAGCTTCTTCCCGCTTTTCCTGTCAGTAAGGCTTGTTTTCCACTTGCTGCTGCTGCTGCTGCCGCTGCTTTTCGGTTCACCTCATCTGCCCCCTGACTAACGTTAGTCGTCTGCGCTGGTGAATTCTTTCCATTGGTTTTTTTTGCTTTGAATCGCCTGTCGTAACGTTAGATTTCTCTTTTTTTTTTTAAACTGTTGACGTTTTCGTCGTCGTCGTCTTTTTCCGTTTCTCCCGGTGGTTTTTTTTCTTTTCTTTCTTTTCTGTTTCTTCTCTTGGAAATCTTCGCGTTTGTAATTTCCTGTTTTCTCCTGTTCTACGTAGCTACCGTTTTTACAGAAAAAAAAGTTCTGTACTCCCCGTGGGTAGTGTGTGGCCTCCTCGCCTTTTTTGGGGTGATGAGGCAGTTATTTTAACAGGACCAAAAAAAAAAGATCTGTTTGGGGTATTGTGTGGGACTCTTGCTCCCGTTTCTGCTCCCCTTCATTGAGGGGGGCAAAGCCCCCCCTCGCAGCTTTTCTTGATAGACTTCTCATATAGACCCTTGTGGTTTGGAAAAGGCAGAATGACCGATACTCGGAGGAGAGTGAAGGTTTATACACTAAATGAAGACAGACAATGGGATGATCGGGGCACTGGACATGTGTCCTCTGGCTATGTGGAAAGGCTGAAGGGCATGTCCCTGCTTGTCAGGGCAGAAAGTGATGGTAAGTATAGCTGAACAAGTTTTATACACCAAACATCTTAATCCTTGTGTTAACAAACTGTGACATGTGCTAATAATTAGATGCAGGGCAGTGAATTTCTGTACTGCGTAAGTTGAGAGGGTGAGAATCAGGTATAATTTCTATATGATGGCTTTCACAAAAGACAATCTCCATCTGTGTTTTATGTAAGTTGCCTAACTGTCATCAAAGTGTGTGGCTTTAGATTTTTCTAGATGGCAGACTATGGATAGTGTTAATTATTTAAAGTATTAATTAAACTTTCTCCTAGACATTGAGGACTTTTCCTATGATATTTAAATAACCTAATAGTTTAAGCTGATAGTATTCTGGTTTAACTCATGTGTAGACCATTAAAATGCTATATGGCCAAATATTTTTTTTTATTGAAAAGTTTTACAGTACATTTTGGAATACAAAACCCCTCCCCCTCCCCTAACCTCCCCCCTCCCCGACTTCCCAGAGCTAAATACAGGGTATAAAAATACAAACAAACATAATCTAAAATATGCAAACAGCAATAAGATATTAAATTCTATCGCACTTTAACTCTTAATAAAATAACTACAAGCTAATTATACATCATATAAATCCGCTACTTATTCAAATGCTAAGTGAAACTTTTTAGTCCCATATTTATTCTGAATATAATCTATCCATCTCTTCCACTCCACAGTATATCTCTGTTGCGATTGATCTTTCAAATACGCTGAAATCTTTGCCATCTCCGCCAAGTTAGAAACTTTTAAAGTCCATTCTTCTATAGTCGGCAGTTCTTCCTTCTTCCAATATTGCGCTACTAAAAGTCTCGCTGCCGTAATTAAATGCAGCATCAATTTAATATCTACAACAGTGGTATCTGTGATAATACCCAATAAAAACAATTGCGAAAAAAACTTTATCCTTTTCTTGAATATTTTTTGCATATTCCACCAAATTTTAATCCAAAAAGGTTTAACCTTTTTACAAGTCCACCATATATGAAAATACGTTGCATCCTCACAACCACACCTCCAACATTTGGGCTGAGTTCGGATACATACTTGCTATATGGCCAAATATTTAACAAGGTGTCCAAATCTTTATATTACCTTAGAAATTTTGTAGACTATCTAAAATACTTTATCATGTCTTCCATTTTCTGTAGCAAAATTTAATTTGCTTTTTAGTTAAAACAAACCCTATCCATTATCATCCCTTAGAATAAGTGGAATCTATAATTTAAGCATGTTAAATGATTGTTAAACACAGTTTCCAAAGTTGCCAGTTTTGAAGCATGTCTCTATTCTCATATAAAATCTTTTTGTGAAGCAGAAGTGAAATTGGTGACTTGTTTTAATTATACCAATGAAATTTCAAATCCCATCTTGTCTCAGTGTACTAGTATTCCTAGCTATTTGGCCATGTTATTCTTCTGTTTTTAATCATATAGGTGAAACAGCTGTTTCACATAAGTTTGAAGATTTTTATTCCAAAAGCAAGCATGAATGGAAGCTAATAGGGGAAAATAAAACTGGAATCAATTTGCCACCAGTTTCAGTATGTCATTACTTTAAAGAAAGTCGCATTCACTTCAGTGAGACTTGTTTTTAATATGTGCATAAAAATATTCCAATCTGATCCTAATTAAGGAATGTATTTGCTTTAAGTTAGAACACAGTGATGTCATAATTTTAACCAAATATTCAGATGGACTCAGAATATAAAATAATTTTAGAAGGTTGTAACGGATTATTAGAAATGTGTGTCTTATGTTTACTATGCTAAAAATGTGAAATCCCATATTTGAGTGTATTAGTATAATAATGTATTTCTTTGACGTTCCTGACATTACCCACCAAACAGAATATAACATATCAGGATGGTTTTGCCATTGCCGGCAATGCATCCAGCCCATAGGTCGGCAGTTTGATACCCCTGATATAGGCCATCTGACATCTTAGATGGCAAGATGCATTTGATCTTCCCCTAACCAACCCTCAGTTATATGGTCCCTTCCATCATAAGAAGATTATTAGGAAATTTGTTATACATTGAACAGTATACATCCTTGGGAGATGGGTTTGGTCGTTGAGGAACCAATTGAACTGTAGACATTACAGTTTTAAGACAGGCCTATGTCAAATTTATGTGGATTAAGTAAAGAGAGCTTTACTTAAGCTTTCTTCTCAGGCAGGGAGTTGGACTAGAACAGTGTTTTTCAACCACTGTTCCGCGGCACACTAGTGTGCCGCGAGATGTTGCCTGGTGTGCCGTGGGAAAAATTGAAAAGTAATTATAAAATACTTTCTTTGTGTTTATTTGATTCCTATTCAAGAGAATTACTTTATATATAGTCAATATAGGCACAGAGTTAAATTTTTTAACATTTTCTAATGGTGGAGTGCCTCGTGATTTTTTTCATGAAACAAGTGTGCCTTTGCCCAAAAAAGGTTGAAAAACACTGGACTAGAAGACTCCAAGATCCCTATGATTCTGTGATAGTCTTCTTTTTATTATGAGTATTTGCACACATTTTCATGATTTCTATGGGCATCATACATTGACTTTAGGCATTCTAATCATTACCATTGAGGAGCATACTTTACTGTTATTGTAAAACGGTGTGTATGTACATCTGTATATATAATGTAAACATTTACAATATTTTGAGAAAGTCCTGTAATGTGTAAAGAATTTTGGGGTATGGATGTAAACATGCACCACTGTTGTCATTTCTTAAACTGAGCAATGTTTCGAGTACCAAGGAACCATGTGGATAGAAAACCTGTGTCCTCTTCACCTAATCAGCATCTTTGTGGCAAGTCACAAAGACCTACTCAAATAGCCTCACTCATATGATTAAATAAGTCCAGCATGTTTCAGTGGGATAGAATTTAGCAACATCAGATACAGTGCTGATACAATGATAAAATAAAATAATGAGGTGTGGGGTCTCTAAGGTTGGTTGTTTTCTTGCAGACATTTTATTACTTAACTAGGTAACATGCTAGAATTTTTAAAATTCTAGTGGCTTGCCCTGCCAATGTTGGTGGGAGTGTTCTTGGTGGTTCCTTGATTAAGCTGTTGTTTACTGTTAGGTTGTTTGTCTGAGTTGGTAATTTCTTGATTGGAGTATTGTTTGCTTCTTAATTGTTGGTCTAAAGTTAATCTTGGTGTCACCACTACTCATCTGGGTGTTGATTTGCTGGTGAGACAATGTTTTTGGCTTTTTGTTTCCTTTTTGCCTTTTTGATTGTCTTTTTTGAATGGTATGTAGATGTTGTTTTATCTACATGCCATTCAAAATAATTTGTGATACTTTACCTATTGTTAATTGTTTATCACGCAAACCAGTGCAGTGCAAAATGACATTATTAAAGTAGAGGCTTGTTGTCAAAGTGCATTTTTTTATAGCTCACCTGTTCTTCTGGTGACAAGTTGTAAAACATTAAAACCAATATAGCACTTTTAACCCCTCATACTAAGAACTTTCACTCTTGTTTTATTCCAGGCTTATTTGGAGCAGATTTTTTTTAGGGATGTATACTTTTCTAATTTTGAAATACTTTTGAATAGTGTAAATGTTTTTAGTGTTTTATGAAAATGTTTTATTTCCCATGTCAATTTCAGTGAACTTTTATCTTTGTGCCCTAAGGTAACCAGTATAAATAAACACACCATCATTGGTGAGGGTGCTAATAATTTAACCATGAAGTTTATGACATTTTAGCAATACAAAATTTCCTTCTAGCTGGGCTTTGAGGAAATAATAACTTTAAAGGCAAATTTATTTTGCGATTGAAGTCAGTGGTATTTCTATTTTTTTTAAGAATGTTCAGTTATTTTCAAAATGCTTCATACAATTGTATTATAAAAAAGATACTAACATAGTCCTGACAGTGTCATTTACACTGGGAATCAGTTTCAGGAACAAGATTGTTGTTTCTGTTTAGCATAAATACCTTTTCACTTTGCCACCATCCTAATTTTTCAACTGTTATTCAGCCTTAGCAATATGGTTTAACTGTTATTATATATTTTTCAGATTTTGTAACCACCCAGAGTCCATTGAAATCAGGTAGTTTATAAATTAAAGCAAATATAATCTGGTGCTTAGAGATGTTGTAAATTACAGTTCGCAGATTTCATGATTGTACATCTGGGTGTACAGTGATTGCATATCTGGGTGATACTAGATTGGGGGGAAAAACTTTTGATCCACTGATTTGATAAATTATAAAACTACGGCTAATGGTAGGAGAAAATATTCTGTACTGCATACATAATGTTGCTTCTTTCTGACTGAGGCAGTGAGTTCAAATCAATAGTTTCACTGGTCTGGGAAATAATCTTTATGAATTATTTCCAAACCAGGAAAGTTCATATTGCTACCTAATATTTTTAAATGATTCAGTATTTGTGTAACTGGGCTAGTAAAAGTGGCTTAAAAAGCACAATTTTGTATATGGGGCTGTTTTTAGGAAATTTGTACTAGTTTTTCTTAGATTATGTTTGTATCGTTGTTTGCCTATATTTCGGATTGTACAGAATAATGACACTTTCTGTTTATCCCTTCCCAAAAACTTAGAAAAGGTGTGATTTGTTGATTCTTCCATCTGGATTTTTTCACGTACAGTAGTTTTAATCAACTGAATATTTATTAGAGAGAAAACATGTCCAGAATGAACTTGAAAAAGTCTGCTTATCCAGTCTAACTCTTGCTTTAATTTTAAATATTGCACAATTTAATCATTGTCAGTTCCTAGAACTCTCTACAGCAGGCATGTCAAACTCGCAATGTCATGTTGTGCGACGTATTGTGACTTTTTCCCTTTGCCGGCAATGGGGAGGGCATGGTTTTATTGTGATGCATCCGGCCCGTGGGCTGGCAGTTTGACATGCATGCTGTACAGGATAAATACTCAATAAATTACTCTTTAAATAGGCATGTGTTATGAGCTAATAAGATAAGTTTTTTATTTTTATTTTAAAGCATCCTTGTGGAATGGTACACACATTTAAAATATATGCTGCACAAATGGAGATGGAACCAATCAAGTGGTCAATTTGATTGTGTTGCTACTGCCTTGGGGGTGGGATGAGGTTTTCATGAGTTTTTATGTGGTAGATTTTTAAATGTTCTAATCCTCCAAGAGTTTCCTACGTGCAAATTGGGCAGCAATATGAATGTGTTTAATAAATAATAAATTTGTTTTAATAAATATTACAATTTTTCCCTGCTCTTTAGGTTCTCTACTTTTGGAATCCAAAATCAACCCTAATACTGCATATCAGAAGCAACAGGTAATAGTTTAGTCAGTTTTATTTCCTTGCAATTAATTAAAAATTGAAGATATTTGGTATTGCTTCTTTAGGGACTGTAATGATAATAAAGATGGAGAAATTATATCCTTCTTGATAAAACAAAATTACAACATTTTATTAAAGTTAAAATAGAATATCAAACAAAAGTCATTATGAAAATCCTAAAAATTAATTTCAAATTCATAGATTTCAAGTTGATTGACAAAAATGTTCTTATCCGTGCCTGTGAACCTCTAGCATGATATTGAAAATACATTTTCTGATGTTTGATTAGCAACAGTAAATTCAGTTGCTCATAATGGTTTGGTAATTGCAGAAACCTGTGCTATAAAATTTTTTAAAACTCTTCCCTCAGTCACTGAAATATAGGACTCTAAGATGCAATGTGATTTGTTAGTGTTACCAGTCAATTCAGTCAATTCCCCCCTCCCACTTCACATCAGAGGAATGTGAGAGTTATTACATTTAGTGATAATTCTCATTCTGTGCACCTCTCTTTGTGCCCTAAAAATCTCCTTAATGATGTATTAGGATAAAAGGGCAGCAGTTCTGACTCCATGTATTTCCCTTCTGTTTCTCTTCTCTTTCTCATTCTGTGCGAGCAGACATAATGTATAATTTCCCACTGTAGTTTAAACAGATGGCAGTGCTTTTCAGCATCGAAGATTAATCTGATTGTAGCTTGATCAAAATATTTTCTTGTATTGATATGTAAAAGTAGAGTGGCAGATGTGATTGAAAATATACAACTTTTCTTGCACATGAAGAAGATACATCCCTATTACATAAATTATGATGTTCTCAATTTAGCCTACCTTTGTTACTAAATACCTTTGTTACTAAAGAATACCTTTTTTACTAAAATATACCTTAAAAAGGGTTTGGAGTAATGAAATTATCTATGTAATTAAATTGGAGTGCAGGGAAATATGCTATTATATACCCAGTCTTTCTGTGAGACTGGCATAGAAATTTTTAACCTACACTTAGGGATTTGGGAAGAAACTTGTAAATTTGTCATCCACATTTCAGTAAAATTCAGGACAAAACGCATGCTACAGCTATGGTTTGAAATTAGTTTTGTCATCTTTAAACTAGCTTGTTTGGTATTTTTATGAGTCTGGAATCTCATAAATTTTATTGAAATGGTTTTATAGCACCTTAAATACCTACAAATTAAGTTCATCAAGTTTTTGGTGATTGTACTACATCAATCTGTTAAAATTATAAGAACATGTCCATAATATGAAAACGATACAATGAGGACATGGTCTTTGTTCAAAACGGATGTGCAGAGTCAAATAAAGCATATTTTCATATAAAATTAATAAGCTGCCAACAAACAATATGATATTGATATAAAATCACTTTTAAATAAATGAGCCAAGCAATTGTATTTCACATGCTACAGATGCATTTTATGAATATTGTCATTGTGCTACACACTGTTGTTGGGAAAGTAATTATTATAGTAACTCTTAGATATATCTTTTATTTCCTTAAACATATTTGAAGTGCAATCCTGATAAATACAGGATAAGGTAAGAAGAGGCTTGTTCTGAATTTGCGTCTCTTCTGAAGCAGTTTCTTGACCTTACTGAAATGCATAATTTGGTTGGGATTATCATGTGAGCCCAGAAAGACACCTTTTCTGATTTGGACTAGAAATGACTACAGCTCTACTAAATACCTATATATGTACGTATGTATGTACATATACATATAAATTTATTAATTTTGAAGGACACGCTGATTGTGTGGTCTGAAGCGGAGAACTATGACCTGGCTCTTAGCTTTCAAGAAAAGGCTGGTTGTGATGAAATATGGGAAAAAATATGTCAGGTAAGATGTGTACCTTGAATGTTTATCTGCCATAATTAATGCAATTAACAATGCTATATAATTATCTCCATTTCTCCCAGAAGTTTCATCTGTTTAAATTAATACACTGTGTTTTCAGTATTGTAATTGGAAATAATCTAAAGGAGCTGTAAGTAGACTAAAGTTGTCTACTGTAAGTAGATTAAATAATACAGCTGTGTAATGCTTTTGATTTGAATGCAGAAAGGTGCACCCTCCTCATCTTTTGTAGAACTACAAGGCCTGCTAGAGCATTGGAATTGATTGCTTCTTTGCACAGCTGCAGGGTGCAATTCTGGAAGTGGCCGCTATTTTGTCCTGGGCACAAAATGGCTGTGTTAGTGTTGCTGCCATGTGGCCTGGGGACAAATTGCTCTGTTCTGTTGTTTTAACAAGTCTGTATAGCACTGGAAAAGCTTTCTGCAGCATTCAGAAGCTTCCTCAGTGCTGGGCAGACCTTGTTAAAGCAGCAAAACGAAGCAGTTTGTCTGGCGGTTGCCATTTTGTCCTTGTCTACAAGCAGCCAGAACAAAATGGTGGCTGCTTTCAAGTCACTGCTATGTGATCTTGGGACATGTGGCCTACATTCTTTCCCCAACATGAGGTGCAGAGAGCTACAAAAAGTAAGTACAATAAGTGATGGGCATCTCGGGAGTAGACTCAAGTGTTGTGGGGTCCTGGTGGGGTGGGATGGGGGTGAGAGGCGGAGAATGCCACAGCGTCCCTGGGGTCAGTCATAAGGGTAAATAATATTGGAGCGTCTGTCATAACTTTGAATATTCCTTATGTCTGGGGTCCCCAACTCCCAAGCCACGGTCCACTAGTGGACTGCACCCTGTTTGGAACTGGGCCGTACAGGTGAGGAGTGAGTGCTCGTGTGCACGGGCTCATGTGCACAGCTTCATTTGCACGAGTGGCAGGTATGCACGTTCACACGCACAGCTCCATTTGTGCAAATGGCGAGTGGCTCACAGCAAGTGGAGCTATTATTGATATGCAGTCTTGATTTTGGATAAATTCAGGGCAATTTACAACAGTTAAAATGAATATGTTGAACTAGAAATACTGTAAGTCAAAATATAAAAGTACAAGCCTACATAATATTCTGATGCTGTTAAGAAAGGTTGTTAGTGTTACATGTTAGTGGCTACATCAAAAAAGTTATTTCTAGCATTTAATTTTTAGTGTATATATTCATTGGAAATACTAGGTACAATAGCATAGCCTTTTATTTAATTGAACTTCTTGATTCATGACTTTGTTCTATGGTGCTTGGTAGTGTATTTCATTTTTGATGTGCTTTATTTTGCATTTATTGATGCAGATATATAATTCTCAACTCTTAAAAATTAACATTTTTTTATTATTTTAATTCCATTTATATCCCGCCCTTCTCCGAAGACTCAGGGCGGCTTACAAGCTTAGCAGTAGCCTTCATTCTATGTATATGCCTGCTTATTAGGGCTTTCACACACACCCCAAGCGTCATTATTACAAAGTCAGCTTAATTGCCCCCAACAATCTGGGTCCTCATTTTACCTACCTCGGAAGGATGGAAGGCTGAGTCAACCTTGAACCTGGTGGGATGCGAACCTGCACTAATTGCAGGCAGCTGGTGTTACTTAAGGAGGCATTAGCCCACTGCTCCACCAAGGCTCTTCAATTTTATAGCAATATATCTATATATACTTGTAGAAATGTAGCAACTGAAATGGTATACTTTCTGCTTTTCTTTCACTTTAACAGGTCCAGGGAAAAGACCCTTCAGTGGACATTACTCAGGATCTTGTGGATGAATCTGAAGAGGAACGTTTTGATGATATGTCATCTCCTGGTCTAGAGTTACCATCCTGTGAATTAAATCGATTAGAAGAGATTGCAGAACTTGTGGCATCTTCACTGCCTTCCCCATTGCGGCGTGAAAAACTTGCTTTAGCGCTTGAAAATGAGGGCTACATAAAAAAACTCTTAGAAATTTTTCATGTGTGTGAGGACTTGGAAAATACTGAAGGACTACACCATTTGTATGAAATTATTAAGGGAATCTTCCTCTTGAATAGAACTGCACTTTTTGAAGTCATGTTTTCTGAAGAATGTATAATGGATGTAATTGGATGTCTAGAATATGATCCTTCTTTATCACAGTCACGGAAACACAGGGAGTTTCTGACAAAAACTGCAAAATTTAAAGAAGTTATTCCAATATCTGACCCGGAGCTGAAACAAAAAATACATCAAACATACAGAGTACAGTATATTCAAGATATGGTTCTACCTACTCCTTCAGTATTTGAGGAAAACATGTTGTCTACTCTTCATTCATTCATATTTTTTAATAAAGTAGAAATAGTTGGTATGTTACAGGTAAGTTTGGATACTTTTTTAAATTGAGTTTTTTTTTTCATTTATAGGTGGTCCTTGCACCAGCCTTACTGTTAAAAGTAGTATTGCATTTAATGCTGACAACACATCCTTCACAACAAAGTACCATAAGTATTATGAATAAGGTGAAGGAAATAATTTTGAATTTGAACCATTTCTAAATATTTTGTTTTGAATGTGAATTCACTCTTTAACAGGCCAGTTTTAATATCCTGATAATCTCGGAAGAGTTTTATCTTTGAAACTCTTAGCTTTTAATTTGAAATACCTCCCAAATGATAAATGATTTGTACAAATGATTCTGTACCAGCACCAGGTATTGGAATTCAGAACACTTTGAATTTGAAATGTTTTTGCCTTTCTATAAAACATCAGAGGTTGTTGACAATTGCAAGGCTTAAAATGCTAAATAGAAATGTTTTCTTTCCTTAGAACAAATAGAGAATTTTTAATATATAAATTTGAGCCTTTCTTAATAAAAATGCAGAAGCTGTCTATAAAGCAAAGCAAAGATATTTTTACACTTGCTATAGCAAAAGGAATCCCAGTGAAAGCATCTTCTATGCATGAGCATGCTTGTTCAATTAATGCAGTGGTTGCGCTCATTTTTTTTCAAGGATATGGTTCCTTGAGCAGCTGGTATAGAAATGTGCTTTGAGAACACATCTTCCATTTGTATTAGTCATTAGTAGAATCTTCCAAATGAATATGCTTTTTTAAAAAAATTGCATGGGTTTTGTCTTTTTAAAGAAAGATTTTTGTGCAAATACTACTGATTCCAACATGCTCTTTCTAAATAAGTGTCTTTTTAAAGAAAGATTTTTGTGCAAATACTACTGATTCCAACATGCTCTTTCTAAATAAGTTGAGGGGAGGCGTGCATTTAAACTTTGGGGATGGTCCTCACTATGGCCAACTTGCCGTGGGACAACTTGCCGCAGGACAACTCACTGCTTTAATCTTTTCATTTAGTTATTTTTATTATTGATGATCACATTTTCATCAAAATTATTGTGTCTTGTATTTCTAGATTGATTTAATTTTATTATTATTGACCATGGTTCTGTTGAAATTAATTTAACTTTTATATTTGTTGAATTGTCTTGTGGCGAGTTGGCCATGGTGAATTATCCCATTCTGTTCAGGGGTTTTTGAAAGTTGCTAACCAAGAATGGAAATGATAGTCTAATACTCTGGTTAGTGCAGCATCCATTAAATTACCATTGACATGACCAACCAGCCTCTGTTTGAAGAACAATTGACAACTTCATGTGGCAGTCTCTTCCGCTGTCAGACAGTTCATAAAAGAAATTCCATCTGATGTTTAGACTGAAATCTTTCCTTGTAGTTTTAATCCATTGGTTCTGATCCTTTCCTTTGAGTTGAGCAATAGAGAATAAGCCCATTCCAGCTTCTGTGTCGCAGCCCTAATTTAGATACCTTAGGTTCTGGATGGAAAGTGGTAGCAGATTTTCATGATAATGTCTTAGTCCTACTTGATCTGTAGATAGCATGTGATCAGTCTGACCATAGGATCCCCTTAGAGCACTTTTTTACCTAGACTTTAATCACATTGCTAGCGTTTCTCCCTATATGTTTTGTTACAAAAGCTAAATTGAGAGATTTTTGATTCTTTATTCATCCAATGACAATTTGAGATTATAAGTCTGTTGACATTATAGCTCTGCTCTTATTTTACACCCAATAATATCATTATGGGCCTTTTGGATTTATTTGTTGGTGTCTAAGAGGTGGTAATGGTAACCAGGAGTGCTTTTTATTGCTGCTTTCCTACATTCTTGAGTGACTGGATCTGAGCTATTTCCAAATGCACTGTGCTTTATCAAGAGCAGCCTCTGAATATGTCTGGAGCTTTCAGTTGATAGAAAATAGAACTTCCCAAATGCTCATGTGGCCCAGAAAGTGTGAATCAGTTCTGATTAAAATTGCCAAGTTTGTTTTCATAACAATATGTCTGGAACCATGTTCTGCAATAACCTAGCATTCAGAGGAGGGGTTGACTAACAGCATTACAATTGATTAAGGGTAACAATCACTGCCAGTAGCAACACTATATATACTTCAGATCAGAATATTTCTTCCTTCAAAAAATCATTTCTACTGTGCATTACCATTACTTGTTAAAATACTGTATTACTGTAAGTCCAACTTACATCATTTGCTTTGCTATTTCATTTAGTTAAAGAATAAAGCTATTCTTTATTCAGTTATAAAACTTTTATGGAATAGTACAGGTTACCAAATTATTGGCTTTACCTGTACAATTCTGCACGAATGTAACTGGTGTTTACCTTAGCATTTGCTGCTGATATTTGTGAAGTAGGCATGAATTAAGAACAGGCCTTCTTGTCAGTGGCCAAGAGGTTTTAATTCTTAATTCTTCATTCTCGTTCAGAATGTATTTGTTGCTATAACATGTTAGCAGAATAGCTTATTAAATGAGTTGTCTGTAGATACGCATTTTTTAAACAAATTTTACATATCTCACTGCGTATCACTTTGGGAAGCACAGTTCTTAAAAGGAGCTTTTAGAAAATATTGTAAATATTAGCCTTGTTTATTAAAATTAGTGATGAATATTATTTTTCAAGTTATCGGAATAGTGTGACTGAGTTAATGTGGTGGCACTAGAGCTATAATATCAAATAAGAGTGTTGAAGCTTTGATAAAATTATTCAGAAAAAATATTTTTGTATATTTGCTTAAAAATACAAATCATGTAACCAGCACATAAAATAGTACTGCATGGTATTTTTATGAGACAGATTTTTCCTTAAGGATCCACTTATGTCCAGTTTCCACATTATGTGGAATCATTCTTCATGTTATTGTTACCTTGACAATCCCTAGCATAATGTTTGGAGAATGTCACAGAAACCGTTGGTAGATGAAGCTAGAGAGGGAACAACATAGAAATTGTTTTGGATTCCAGTACACATTGTGTTACCAAAATACCTGACATTATGAGTGTATGCTTAGGTATGTATTTACAAACTGTATTTGGATATAGACAATTTTGAAGCAATAAATGGTATTAAGGCAAATTTATTAAATTATATATTTATTAGAGTAACAAGATCATTTTAAAGCAAAATGTTTGGACTTCTCTTATTGGTTCCCTCTAATATGAATAAAAAGGAGCAGTAATGAGTAAAAAAGAAAGTTGATTTCTTTGGCCCTAACTAATCATCCAAGGCTTTTTTTCTGCTTAAAATGAAAGAGCAGGCCACTGTCAGGTAGCAGAACACTGTATCAGGCTTTCATCATCTACTTGGCTTACAGATAGTTTCAGGACCACCCTTTTCAAATGGAATTGACCTGAAATACAGTTTTCAGAGCTGGTGAGAATCCTGTTTTTTGGGGAGGTGAGAGGAGCAAAAACCCAGAAATAGTCTCCTAAAATCAGATATCAACCTTAATGGTTTTATGAATGCTTGTTAAGACAAGTTGTATGAAAGAACCAATAGAAGAGAACATAGGGTTGAACTATGGAGTTTCTTGGTGCACTCTGAGCATGGTTGTTTGCTTGCAGGCATTTCATTACTTGACTAGGTGACATCAGTTCTAGGGTTGTTAAATCAGAGAACCTGATAATGGGTTCAAAGGACATGGGCTCTCTTTGTTTAGGATACTTATTAGAGATATCATGTTATTTTATTCAATTTTCATATTTATATTGTTAATCACTAAGGAATCTTTGTGATTACATTATTTTAAAGTTATTTTAAAAGTTCGATAAATCAGAGGTGTTGACTGTGAGGCTTTATGTGGAGATAATATGAATTTGACTTGTACCATATGGTGAAAAATTATTCCTTTCATAACATTTATTTTATTAAAATGCAGTAGATTTTGGTTTATTATTTGAAGGTATTTGCTGTTATGTTTTTTAAAGTAGTTTTATAAAAGGTCAATGGTCTTAAATCTAACAGAAGTCATATAATTTATTTAAAAAAGTGATTTGAAAAGAATATTGGTTAAAGGTGGTTAAGTATCCACATATAATACTAAATCTCCTTTGATTCTTAAACACTGGTTTATTTACCTTTGTTACTAACTTGGATAAAATTAGAGGTTATTAGTGGATTAGAAGTAGAAAAAGTTAACATGCTACAAATATTTCTAGACAGTTAGAATAAAGGCTTGAACAAATAATAGGACTGTAATGTATAGGAATAAATGTGGAATGATAATGTAATACAATAGAGAACACAATGAACATTTTAAAAAGTAAGGCAACATAGTGAATAGATATGTTGGTACCTGCCAGATTGGAATTATTCTGATTAAAGCTCAGTTTTAATTATTTAAACTGCTATTGAGATAATAAATACATTCTTTTTATTTGATAACCTATTAGTATATATTAATTTCTACTCAAAGACAAGGAATGTGTTTATTTTCTAAGTATGACTTTTATTATGAAACATTTTTATTTTGTTTTTTCTGATTAATGTTAATACTGTAAAATAATTGCATGATGATATTTAATACTAAAGCAGAAGCAAAGCTGAGAAATCATTAGGTAGTAAACCAGTTTCATTTCCAGTTTAATTAAGTATGGAGGATATATTTTTGATAAGTTTAGACAAGAATCATCATTACTAAGCCACTTTTACATTGTATTAAAAAGCTTGTTTATATTGTTTGTGGAATAAAAACCTAATCAAAGTAATGGTTTAATAAAATTAATTTCAATTAATGAAATGTATTTCTGATTTGTTTTTTGTAGATGTATTTTTTAAAAAAAAAAGAAAATTTCACCTGAGTCATTTATCTTTTTCTTTATGTTTGTATTGTTTATAATCTAAAAAAGAAATATTAATTTCCCAGTTTTATCAATGCCTATTGTACAGGTAGTCCTCAACTTACAGCAGTTCATTTAGTGACTGTTCAAAGTTACAGCACACTGAAAAAAACTGATGACTGTTTTTCCACACTTATGACCATTGCAGCACCCCATGGACATGTGATCAAAATTCAGATGCTTGGCAACTGACATATTTACAACAGTTGCTGTGTCCTAGAGTCATGTGATCACCTTTTGCAACCTTCTGACAAGCTAAGTCAATGGGGAAGCCAGCTTCACTTAACAACCATGTAATTAACCTCAGTGATTTACATAACAACTGGCAAGAAAGGTCATAAAATGGGGCAAAACTCAATAACACTCTTGCTTAGCAATTGAAATTTTGGGCTCAATTGTTGTAAGTTGAGAACTACCTATATTTTTTCAGGATTATTATGGTAGGCTTTCCTTTTTATGATCAATAGTGGACATTCAGGATAATTTTTCTTGAACCTGTATGAA
This sequence comes from Vipera berus, assembly GCF_964194415.1. NCBI lineage: Eukaryota > Metazoa > Chordata > Lepidosauria > Squamata > Viperidae > Vipera > Vipera berus. The sequence continues at coordinate 43,124,679 of NC_138202.1, forward strand.
TATATTGTTTCTGTTTCATTATCTAATCTGTGCTCCACATTCTGTATTCCTTGTACTTCTGTCATTGTGTTTTAGAGAGAAGGATAAGGGCTTGATTGGGGATGTGTCATTAACATCAACCGTAGAATAGAACATCTGCCCTGTATCCACTATCTCCAGATACTGGTTATGTGTAGAATATATTTTGGTTTACTCTTTGTGATATCTCTGAGATAGATAGATCCCTTCTTAACAATATAGCAAAAAAAGTATAATATTTTGAAGAAATATATTTACATTTTAAACATAGATTTTAGTTATTTAAAATCCTCATTTTTATTTACCTGGCTTATGATACAACAGTATCAAAAGGCTACAGGTACTTTCTACAGTATTAATAGAAATTTCATGCCTTTAGACACAATAACATGTATTTGGAATAAGATAAATAAGGAATGGTGTATGTCTGTTCCAAGGAACTATTAAAAATAAACCACCTGCAAAGAATAAAAGATCGCATTCTGAAATATGAACAGAAGTGAAGACCATTGTCTGTCTTCCTTATAGCAATAAACCTTATTCATATAAAAAGTTCTATTTATTTATTTATTTGTTTGGGCTTGACTTTTGATGGTCCATGTTACATTCTGAAATATTAATAGTTTTAGTTTAATATTCAAAAAAGTTTATTGCTACTTTTTAAACTGGTCCATTTTTAGTTTTAGGAATGGGAGATAGTGCTTAAAATAGGTCTAGATATTCAAATAGCGATTTGTTTGCTAAAAATGAATAATTAAGACATCCACTGAACAGATTTGAAACTGGTGCTTTTTTGCCTAGAGGGGAATGATGGAAGATACATTTTATTTAGTTTTAATTCAAATTTGTGAATATAATTTGTGGACCTCTGTTTTATTTTTGCAGGAAGATGAAAAATTCTTGACAGACCTATTTGCACAACTTACAGATGAAGCTACAGATGAAGAGAAAAGACAAGAATTGGTAGGAATGTTTTTATAAATGATTAAAAAGACAGTTGCTGCATTCTCTTTATTGATAAACATGGTTCTTTTTTTTCTGTGTTTCAGGTAAATTTCCTTAAAGAGTTTTGTGCATTTTCTCAAACATTACAACCTCAAAACCGTGATGCTTTTTTCAAAACATTGTCAAATATGGGCATACTTCCAGCACTAGAAGTCATACTAGTAAGTTTCCAAACTAGGTGATCTTAATTTGTGTAACTTTTCAGTCTTCCATAATGCTAACAATTTAATTTTGGGTTGGAAATACAATGTATATATGATTTATATTCTGTCCTATCATGATCTAACCAAGAAATAAAAGAGAGCAAAGCAAATGCACAGGCAAATAGAAAAAGAGAAAAAGCTGAAAAAAATCTGAAGTTTTTACTTAAGAAACACATTTTGTTTCAATCTTATACAAAACCGTAGAAAGAAACCTGAACTGTAATATCATCAAACTGGAGAATATTTTAAGATTGAGGCAGTACATAGAAAATAAAATGATAAATAAGTGAATTAAAACAATGAAAAATGAATTTTAGTCATGCCTTTCCATCATATGTAAACGGTCTGTTTTTCTTTGTTTGCAGGGCATGGATGATGCCCAAGTACGTAGTGCGGCTACTGATATATTCTCATATTTAGTTGAATATAACCCATCTATGGTACGAGAATTCGTTATGCAAGAAGCTCAGCAGAATGATGATGTAAGTAGATGATCTTTGGTGATGCGTCCATTAATAAGGAATATGAATAAAATTTGTTTAAAAAGTGTTATTTGAAAGAATTACTTTTCTATAACTTTACAAGTGGATAACAGTTATATAAATTTGTTGCTCTCAGTTTTACATAACATACAGTAAAGCTGTTCAAACGTCTTGAGATGTGTTGGATTATAAGTTCGATAATATCTAACTCGAAACCTGATAGAAAAATATCTCATCTGAATAATCTGTCACTGGCTTCCTGCAAGTGAGTTTACAGTTTAGGATTTAGTTTGGGGGATATAAAATCATCTCTCTTTCCCCCTCCACACACACTCCTTTATTTTCTTAGCACATATTTCTTTGTTTTCTCCCAGGTCTACAATTGTGGTTCAGTGTTACTTATTTATCAGCACTAACCATTATTGTTACAAATGAGATTTCCTTATAGCGCTAGCATTTGCAAATCAAATCCTTTAAATTATTATTTGAGAATTCTACTTATTATTAACCCTAATGCTAATTCTATTGTAATCTTATGAGCAAGAATTGGGCTATTTTTTTTCCATCCATGCTGCCAAAAAAATATAGTTAGTGACATTTAACGAGTTGTTTAGTAAATAAAATTCAGTCTATTCAGAACATATAATTTAGATTATTTCAATTAGTATTAGCTTTTTGGGGAGCAGGGAATAGTTATCCCATGGAAATGTTGCTATACTGAATATTGTATAATTGGATCAGCAACACTCATTTTTGTGTAAACTTGCCTTAGCAAGTTAGATTTGATACTGATCTGGTTTATGTCATGCAGTTGTAATTTGACTTCTTGGTTATAGCTTAATGTACTGTGAGAACCCAGCCTGTCTGTGCAAAAGCCCTTTTAGCCATGATTCTATCTGTTTGAGCAGTAGCTGAACTCCAAGTGGACCTCCGTGCTATGAGTCAACTCAGTCTGGGAGACTACAATTGTGTCCAGAGTTAAGGGCTGACTATCTTCCAGTTCAGTTGGCCATGAAATCCATAGCCACTGTGTGTTGCTAGTTTCACTCTGAATGTGCTTTTTGCCATCCCACACTTAATACTCTTTTAAGGACTGGATCAAAATCACGCTACACCTCCTGTCAGTCCAGGAGTGGATAACAGTATCATCAGTATATTGATGATACCTGCTGACAGATGATCTCCTCCAGCAGCTTTCCTCCCCCACCATCATTGATAGGAAGCAGCCACTCAGGAAAAATAACTGCAACTCAGTGCCCCCAGTCCCAATCCTTACATCATATCCAGGAAAATATCATGACCCTGGTATTGAAAGCCACCAAGAGATTCTATAGGACCAGAGAGCTGAACTCCCCCATCTCAGTCCTAAAAATGATCTTTCAACAGAATTGCCCCTATGGCTTTTGTTCCAGGCCTAGGCTGAACCCTTGCTGATAGAGGTTCAGATAATCAGTTTTATTCAGGATTCTCTGTAATTCTCTGTTGATCAACTTAAAAAAGGAAAATTTGCAGACAAGACTATATAGTTGTCTAAAATAAGCGATTTTTGAGGCTTCTTGAGGAGGTGGAAGAGAAATGCTTCTTTTTCAAAAATGTGTTACTGTTGTCAACACTAAGTATTTCAGGCCCTTACTGCATATTTCCTTTTTTTTTTTATTAAAGAGTTTTACAAAAACAAAATTTTACAATATATCCCCAAATCCCTCCCACCCCAAACCCACCCACTCCCCCCCCCTTCCCAGAGCTAAATACAGGATTATAGTTACAATAATCATATTCTAAATAAAAATTATGCATAATATACAATTAACCAAATTCATAATGCGCTTTAACTCTTTTAACATAACTACAAACAACGTACCAATAACAATATCCCACTAAAATCTACTCATAAGCTAAATGATACTTTTTAGTCCCATATTTGTTTTGAATATAATTTATCCATCTCCTCCAAACTGAAATATATCTTTCCTGTGAATGATCCTTTAGATAAGCAGAAATCTTAGACATTTCTGCAAGATTCGAAACTTTAAACACCCATTCTTCTACAGTGGGCAAACTATCCTTCTTCCAATATTGTCCCACCAGTAACCGTGCTGCTGTTATCATGTTCAACATCAAGTTAGTTTCTTTAACATCACAATCTACAACAATGCCCAATAAAAACAATTGCGGGGAAAACTTTATCTTTCTCTTAAAAATCTTTTGAATGTTCCACCAAATTTTAATCCAAAAAGCTTTTATATTTCTACAAGTCCACCACATGTGAAAATAAGTAGCTTCTAAACTACCACACCTCCAACATATTTCCTGTTATAAATATATTACTTGTCAAATTCTGAAGTTAAAGTGTCTGTGGGTCATTGGCCAATGACATTACATAAATATTTTTGCTGCCTTCATAGATCAAGCACTAAAAAAATAATTGTAACTCTTATTGGGATCCTTATCTTCTCTTTTTGGATGTTCTCTTAAAATCTTTTTATGATATAAAATATCTACATTGGGACACGTACTTTTTTTTTAAAGTGCATTATTAGTGAATGCTGATATAGAAACACAGTTCCATTTGGTTCACAAGTTCAGACCTCTTAACTGGAATTGCTTTTTGGTATATTTCACCTTTTAGTTATGTTTAATGTTTTTGGCGTTTTGTATTTTTAACTAGGATATCTTGCTCATTAACCTCATCATAGAACACATGATTTGTGATACAGATCCAGAACTTGGAGGAGCAGTCCAGTTGATGGGTCTTTTGCGTACTTTAGTGGATCCAGAAAATATGCTAGCTACTGCAAATGTAAGCAAAAACATCAATTTCTGTGTTAAATTTTGTTGTTGTTAAAGCATTAAAGAATTAGTATGCATTAAGTAAAAATTGGTTTCTTTTTATTCTGTAGAAAACAGAAAAGACAGAATTCTTGGGATTCTTTTATAAACATTGTATGCATGTTCTCACTGCACCATTACTGGCCAATACTACAGAAGAAAAGCCTAGCAAAGGTGAGCCTTCAGGAGGTTTTCCCACTGTTGTTTCTGAACCATAAAATTAACAAGTAATAATTGCATGTAAGGAAGAATTCTGTTGTAAGGATTATTATGTTGCAATATTCTGTTACATTCGTATTAGGCATTGGGTCGTAGACCTGTCATTCCAAATGTGTTCCCATTTTAAAATAATTTGATGTTACAGCTTGCTTGAATGTATTTCATTCAAGCCCACATTTCTTGCTTATAAACATGTGAAGTTTATTGAGCTCTTTATTCATATTTTATACTCTATTCCACGGGTGTCAAATTCACCATGTCACGTGACATGTCGTGACATATCACAGCTTTGCATTGCCGGAGCTGGGGTGGGCGCGGTCTCCGTGTGATGCAACTGGCCCATGGGCCGGCAGTTTGACACCCCTGCTCTATTCTAAAGATAACATCTGCCAGTAAAAGAACTAAAGAATTAGAGATGGGGGGGAGGAATCTTGTGTTTCCGTCCCTTTTTTAATGGTGTTAAATTCCATAAAGTATTTGCTTCACATGTCTAACAATTGAGAGGAAAATTAAGTGATCCAATATAGTGTCTGTTTATGTTTTATGTTTAGCTTTTGCAGGTAGTAAAATGTGAGCTATAAAAGGACATCTGTTGAAAATAATGGAAATGTATATCAGCAAATACATTATTTGTTTTGCTTTTAGATGACTTTCAGACTGCCCAGTTATTGGCCTTGATATTAGAGTTATTAACTTTCTGTGTAGAACATCATACATACCATATAAAGAACTACATAATTAACAAGGATATTCTTCGAAGAGTACTAGTTCTAATGGCCTCAAAGCATGCCTTCTTGGCACTATGTAAGTACGATGTAGTGTAGGCCTCTGCCTTTATGTATTCGCAATCTTTTTAGATATTTCGTTTGCCTATGAAAACAGAAAACATGAAATAAAACATAATTTGTGTTGGTTTTTTTAATAGCGCTGTGTATCTCTGAAAGATACTCCTAAGCACAAATATAATATCTGTCTGCAAAACCTTGAAGGAGGCATATCTTTTCCCAGAGTTGTGTGGTTGCCTGTACAGCTGCTTTTCTATCTTGGGAACAGTGTTTTAGCCAACTGTTTTTATATGGTCTTAAACACACTTTGGACATTGAATCCCAATGTTCTGCACAACCTTATTTTTCCTCCCTAGTTTCTAGCTATAATTAATACAGAGGAGGAAAATATTTACAACTCAAATCATGATGAATGGACCTCAGAATATTCATAGAAAGTATTTTACTACAAAAATACCTAATATTTAAAAATTTGGATAGATTGAGAATTCCAGGAATATATAGAAAAAATTGTCAAAAGTTACGTCCAAAATAGTCTATGTTACCTACATAGACTATTATCCTATACATTCCTAAAGAAATTCTATGGAGCTATATGTAGATGACATATTTTTCCTTTTTATATAACAGCTTAATAATACATGTTATGAGTAGTGTAAAGGACAGGGAACCTGACATTGAGATGCTTTGGGATGTAATTTGCAGATTTCTACCTTTCACCATGGTGGTCAGACTGATGGGAAGTGTGCTGCAAAGGCTTGTCCTTTCTGTGTACTTTTGTTTTTTCCTCTTGTTAGTATATTTCCAATGTCAACAAACATTGCTTCTTTGCTTTTTGCTATTGTATCGCTACATTAAGTTTTAAAAAGACCCTCTATCTACAGGTAGAATAACTTCTTTAAAAATTTTAATTCACTCTTCCCTTCATATCGCCCTTCAAATCCACTTTGCAGAGTTGAGTGATGTTTCAGTGTAGAATTTGGCAGGGCATAGGGGCACAGATAGAAGAAAGACAGAGAACTTTCATTGCACAACTAGAAGTCCATTTACACAATATTACATGTCTGTTATATACTACTTTTTGACAGAAGAAGAACCATCACAAACTTCTTGACCAAAGAGTGGGCAGTTTTTATTCATCAGTATTGTAGCTACAACTGGAAATTAGATTGGCATGGCCAGTTGTAAAGTATACATTTACTAGAACTCAAATAAATGAGCTTATACACAAACATTTTTGGAAAATAAAGCATGCATTGTTTGTAGTTCAGTCTTTTTTTGGAATTTTGTCTCATACAAAATTTTAAAAAGGTAAAGAAAGTATACTGTTGAATCTCCAGTGTGCTTTCTTTTTCTTTTTTAAAATTCAGAATAGAGGTTAGAATTCCAAGAAGCACTGGACAGCAAAAAAACATGGTTTATTTTCTAAAAATGTTAAAATAGACCTTTATGTAAATAAAAATGCTAATCAATTCTTTAATTAAAATAATCTTAAAATATTAAAGTCAAATGAAGTATATCTGTGAATATGTAGGAAGTTGTCTGCAGGTACAGTGTTACCTGTCAATGATATAATACTAGGACTCTTTTTGTACAAGATGAGTAAAAATAGCTGTTTTCACTATTGAAAATATGTATTTTCTCCACTAGGTGCCCTACGTTTTAAAAGAAAGATAATTGGATTGAAGGATGAATTTTACAATCGCTATATAATGAAAAGTTTTTTGTTTGAGCCAGTTGTTAAAGCATTTCTCAACAATGGATCCCGCTATAATCTAATGAATTCTGCTATTATAGAAATGTTTGAATTTATTAGGGTGGTGAGTATTTCTTTTTTGAGAGGAATGAATCTTGATACTTGGAAATTAAAGTGAAGTTGTCTTGCATATATTCACATGGAGGGAGAAGTTCACATAGTCAGAAATATTAGAGATTAGGAATAATGGATATTCCCATAATATTGATTGTGATAGTATTATGAGACAATACGGATTCTTTGAGGAAAACATTCACAATAACTTTCACCTAGAAGTAAGACTTATGGGGAAAGGACCATTAATCATTGTTATGAAGACAATGGCTCAGAAAGAGACAAATATGTAAAAATGGAAATCTGCAATATATGTGAATCAAAAGATTGTGATCAATTTTTTGCCACAAAATAGGGTCCCATAACATTAGGCCAGGAATATAGAAGATAAAGAACTTAGTTTGATTGTACACAAGGAAATCACCATTCCTGATTTAGAAAAAAATAATGTGTTGGGCTAGGGATTCAAATGAATTTGGATCATTCACCTGGGTTGGGTGCTGCTCCCAACAAATTCTAGCTAATATTCTCTTCTTCCACATACACAAAAAAAGTCTTAAGCAGAAGAAGATTGCACTTATTTTACATGATGGCCCTAATATTTTTTGAAATATCTTCTAAATTAAATCTCATATTGTTCTAAAAGAACTGAAGTCTTTGAAAAGTACATTTTCTTTTATTGCCTTATGGAATGACCACAAGACCATGCTATAAATTTATCAAGTTCCTTAAACATTGAAGTATTTAAAAATGGGTCTCAAGACTACCTGAAGCTCATAAAACAGTCACATTCCTCTGTATCCAGTAGGTCCAGTCTGATGAATCTTCATGTAATTCCATGAATTTTAATTTTACCAAATTAGAAATTATCCTGTCAGTGGAATGTAGATGGAATGAAGATAATTCTGATCTAGTACCTCTTCTTCTGATCATCACTGACATACTAGGAAATAACGATATTTAAGATAGAGGCTTATACTTTTTAAAAAAAATATATACTTGTATTACCAGTTCTAGAGGACAAGTTTGATGTAGTAGTTAAAGGTTCTGGGTTAAAAGTGGGGAGATCTCTGTTCTAGTCCTTACTTAAGTACAAAATTCAGTTGAGTGGTTTTGGACCAGTCATTTTCTCTCAGCCCTAGCTTGGAAAGTGGAAAACCATCCCTGAAGATACTGACAAAACCACTTATAAAAATATTGCAAAGAGAACTCTAGGTCTGTCTTTGTAGCCACCAGGAGTCAGAATTGATTCAGATGGCTGTAATAAAACCTTTATCACTTGTGTTAAAAATGATACTTTGAAGCCTAGATGTTTTGAGCAAAAATAAAATGAACAAGAAGCAATTTTATAAAATTTGATGGACGTTCTTTAGTCCACAATGTTATTACTATGAATTGGGGCCATGGGCTCTTTCCTGCCTCCACAAATAGCACTAGTTTATTTGATTTTATGTTGCCATGACATCCAGATGTAGCATGTTGGATTCTTTCAAATAATTTGTTTTAAATTTCTTTTTTCAATTTGTTCTGCTTGAAAGAATTACAAAATGCTAAGATTAAATGACAAAATACCAAGGTAGATAGACAGTTTACAACTATTCTACTTCAGTGCAGTAGACCAGCTTTTTTTTGCAGTGATAATTATGTTAATGTGGCTTATCTGTTATATACATGAAAGACTGACTTATGAACAGATCAAATATGCTCTATTATATGTTTTTGAGCAAAATTGTATAGTTTTTAACATTTTAAATGGATTAAAATAACTTTGTTTTCCAGGAAGACATAAAATCCTTAACAGCTCATGTAATTGAGAATTATTGGAAGGCACTAGAAGATGTAGATTATGTACAGACTTTCAAAGGTTTGAAATTACGTTATGAGCAACAAAGGGAAAGACAAGATAATCCCAAACTTGACAGGTTAGTGCACTCTGAAATTATTATTAGATCTTTGCCTATTGAAAATTTACTGAAAAATAGAAGAAGATTCATAGTCCAGTTATTGACATGTCTTTTCTATGGACAGTTGAATGATCATTTATTTAGAAACGGCAAGAATGAGAATGGTGTAATACATCCATTGAGACTACTGGGAGTTGGATTTATGTAATGCTGAAACTGGAATTATCTTAATCTGATCACAATTAGGCTCACTGACTTAGGAGAATCTTTGTTTCTTGTTGTATAAGAAAATAATTCAGGGTTGATCTACAAAATTTTAAACATATATTACAAATCAACACATGCAAAATATAGCTGAAGTGCTTTATTTTTGAATAACTGTATGTTTCCATGCGCCTTTGGCGTCTAGTCATGCCGGCCACATGACCACGGAGACGTCCTCGGACAAGCGCTGGCTCTTCGGCTTTGAAACGGAGATGAGCACCGGCCCCTAGAGTCGGAAACGACTAGCACGCATGTGCAGGGGAACCTTTACCTTTTATGTTTGCGCAATGGCTAAGTAATTAGGTTAGAAATGATAATGTGTCACGTTAACACATAAGCACCTTCTCTTTTTCATTAATGACTGCACAACTAGAATTAGTTTTTGGGAAAATGTATTAAAGTAGTGAAGTATGTTCTAGAAATATTAGAGAATTAGGATTCAGCATGATACTCATTTTTGGCAGTGTACATATATTATAACCTCATTACAAAATCATCCTTTTGTAGCATGCGATCCATCTTAAGAAACCATAGATACAGAAGGGATGCAAGGACCTTGGAGGATGAGGAAGAAATGTGGTTTAACACTGATGAAGATGATATGGAAGATGGGGAGGTAGTAGTGCCACCCGCTGATAAAAGTAAAAATGATGAAGATATTATGGATCCTATAAGTAAATTTATGGAAAGAAAAAAATGTAAGTAACTTAGGGGAACATGTTTCTAGTTGCCAGCTTGTCCCCATCACTAATCCCCCTGGCCAACATGAGGTAGAAAAGAGCAGGTAAGCTGCAAGGAGAGGAAGGCTTCAGTAGTTAGAAAAGCCTTTAGATCATTTGGAGGACCTGTGTCTGCTGTTATTTCACCCCATTTTACAAGATAAGACAGGGTAGTTATGCTCCAGAGATCTGTGCTTTTCAAACTTGATAACTTCAGGATGTGTGGACTTGTAATTCACAGAATTCCCCAGCCAGCAACAACTTCTGTTGTTCAGTCCCTAAGCTGTGTCCGATTTTTCATGACTTCATGAACCATAGCGTGCCAGGCCCCCTTGTCCTCCACTGTCTCTTGGAATTTGTCCAAATTTATGTTCACTGTGTCAATGATCTAACCATCTCATCCTCTGTTGTCCCCTTCTCAATGTCTTTTCCATTGAGTCCTCTCATCTCATTTGGTGGTCAAAGTATTTCAGCTTCAGCTTCGGTATCAGTCCTTCCAAATAGTCAGTGTTGATTTCCTTTAGGATTGACTGATTTGATCTTCATACGGTCCAAGGGATTCTCGAGAATCTTCTCCAACACCACAATTAAAAAGCAACCAATTAACTACTAGGGTTATCTTTCTAGCACAGGTCTCTCCCTGCTTTTCCTCTGTTGCCCTTTATTGTGATTACAACTTCTATTATTAGCAGAGGGATAGAATCAAGATATGTGAAGTGTTAATACCACATTACAATGTCTTGGTAAGACCACACTTGGAATATTGCATTCAATTTTGGTCTCACGATATAAAAAGATGTTGAGACTCTAGAAAGAGTGCAGAGAAGAGCAACAAAGATGATTAGGGGACTGGAGGCTACGAAGAATGGTTGCAGGAATTGGATATGTCTAGTTTAATGAACAGAAGGACCAGACAGCAGCAGTGTTTCAATATCTCAGGGATTGCCACAAAGAAGAGCGGGCCAAACTATTCTGAAAAATCACCTGAAGGCAGGACAAGAAGCAAAGTATGGAAACTAATCAAGAAGAGAAGCTAGAACTAAGGAGAAATTTCTTGACAGAACAGTTAATCAGTGGCATGACTTGCCTCCAGAAGTTATGGTGCTCCAACACTGGAGATTTTTAAGAGGAGATTAGACAACCATTTGTCTGAAACGATACAGGATTTCCTGCTTCAGCAGGGGATTGGATTAGAAGACCTCCAAAATCCCTTCCAACTCTGCTATTCTGTTATACTGTTGTTGAAAAGATTATTGTAATCTAATGCCAACTTGGGTTTGTTATTATTTTTACATCTGGTTATGGCACACTGTTCAATCATAAAAGCACATTAGCAAGAAAAACGTGTCTGAGTTAAATTTACCTGACTCTGTTTTTGGATAATAAATAGATATTGATGTTATCAATATAATAGATAAATAGCTATTGTCTATCTACAGACAGAATAACTATTGTATTTATTCAGCAATTCTTCTGTGAGTCAGTTTCAGCAATGAATAAAATATAAATTTGTAATAAATGAAAGTAATGCAAAACATATCAGTAGTCAGCAGCAGTGCATAAAGCAGGTAAAAAGGGAATAATTAAATATTGAGCCTTGGTGGAGCAGTGGGCTAATGCCTCCTTAAGTAACACCAGCTGCCTGCAATTAGTGCAGGTTCACATCCCACCAGGCTCAAGGTTGACTCAGCCTTCCATCCTTCCGAGGTAGGTAAAATGAGGACCCAGATTGTTGGGGGCAATAAGCTGACTTTGTAATAATGCCGCTTGGGGTGTGTGTGTGAAAACCCTAATAAGCAGGCATATACATAGAATGAAGGCTACTGCTAAGCTTGTAAGCCGCCCTGAGTCTTCGGAGAAGGGCGGGATATAAATGGAATTAAAATTAAAAAAAATAAATCTTTACAGCAGAGCTAAACTTTAGTCAGTTAAAATTCAAAGATTTAAAAAGCTTTGGAAAAATTAAAAACCTGCATCTAGTACTGAAAAATAATATAAAAAAATTGCTAGGCAAGCCATTCCACTGAAGAATATTGTTACCTACTTGGTAAATGTGTATCTCTGTATTAGTTGTTACTTATACTTAGTCACAACTACATAATGTATGTAGTAATGCGTAGGTACAGGTAACAACTAATGTTCTTTCCATTTGGGAGAAAGGTGGTGATAAAATGTCTTTGAAATAAGCAGAGATACTTCAGTAATTTGATCAGATTATATCTTTATCTAATTTGCTTAATAGTCCAACTTGTTACAGCTGTGTTTGTTTTACATTCTAGTTAAAGAAAGTGAAGAAAAGGAGGTCCTTCTGAAAACTAACATTTCTGGTCGCCAGAGTCCAAGTTTTAAACTTTCCTTCTCAAGTGGTACAAAGACTAACCTCACCAGCCAATCATCAGCAAGTAATTTGCCTGGGTCTCCTGGATCTCCAGGATCTCCTGGGTCACCAGGATCTCCTGGATCAGTTTCTAAAAGCACATCTCAGATGGCAGCTATAACTACAAAGGTACTTTTTTTCCTTTAATCTGTTTGTGCCTCAGTGTTATATTTTCAATATTATTCAATCAATCCACACAGTGCAAATAAAATTTGCCATTTATTCAGATAGAGTTTGTGATTTTCTCTCTCTACTTTTATATCTGCTTAACAATAAAGGGATAAAATAATTATTGTTATTTTGTGTCTAGTTCCCCTTTATTGCTTTTTATTATCGACTTTTGGAAATGTAAAGAATAATTTACATTTGCATCTCCAGCCCTGGTCTCAGCCCGTTCAGAACCAGGCTGTGGAAGTGGTGGGCAAGCGCTTAAGCACAAAGCTGCATTTGTGAAAGTGGCCCATGTGCATGCGAAACCATCCCTCTCCCTCCTGCCAAAAAGGTTGGGAACCGCTGGAATAATTGATAGAAATTAATCTAGTAATGATTAAGAGATTGGGGTCAGGGCTCTCTTTTAACATGATGGTTAAAATGCATACTTTAGAAAACGGATACAGAAGAGCAGTTCCCCTGAGGATGCTACGTGAAAACTGCCTTCCAATTTACCTTCTCCCCTCCGTTCTTCAATTGCCAAATTATCAGAGATGTTGAGACTAATCTATACTTCTCTTGAGATAAATTGCTTCATCTTTGCTTTGGCTTTCCCATATATCTTCATCTACAATAAAGCATTTAAAGAATTATGAACTCTTACTGGGGAACATGAAATCAAATTGAAAATCATTAGCTTTCCCTATGGGCCTATAGCTATTAAATCTTTTGAGGAATGTGACAAATGTAATAATAAGCTGGCATCTATGGATGGGCACTCAAATGTGCCTTTCATATCAAATATTTGACAAAACATTTCAGACATTTCTTATCAATAAATTACTAGAACTTTCATGGAAAATTGGTTTCCTGATAGCAGTCTTAACCCTTTGGTTGAATCAGTCTTATTGGTTAGTAGTTCAACAAGAGCACTGTAACTTTCCTGTTGAAGTTATGAAACTCTTTCATAAAAGTTAAGGCCAATGTAATTTTTCCATCCCATTCAATGTATCTAGGAGTGACCTTTCCATTCTCTCAAGATACACTGGCTTACTTTGTAGTTTGGACTGTATGTCTCCACTGGTTTTGGCATTTATTCATTTGTTCTTGAAGACTTAACAGTTTCACCTAAGTGTATCTGCCCATACAATCAGATCGGCTAGAGTAGATATATTCTACATTCCTTCTCTTGAACGTTGCTATCTTGTGGCACTTAGGAGTCACTTTTTTCCCACAGTAGTTCCTCCCTTGGGGAACACCCTTTCCCTTGAGATCTGGCAATCCTCTATCTTCTTGAACTTCTAGAAAGTTGTAATGAGTTGGCTCTTTCCTCAAGTACTAGAATACGATAAATTTGGACTTGATGTAAAAAAAAAACTATATTTGTCACACTCAGTTTTTAGGACAACATGTTGTGAATAGCATTCATTTAATAATAAAGGCAAGAGAAAAAACTAAGAAATAAATATTCCGAGTTTGCCTTACCTGAGTGCTAAAGAGACATCATTGTATGTTTTAATAAGTGAATAAACTCAGATTAGACAGAACATAAAGCAGAGTACCAATTCATAATCTTTAAATTTCAGGCACATTTTTTAATATATTTTATTATTTTTTTACAATAACCACCTTTAGTGCTTAGTGTTGTCTGGGTTCATATATTTAAAAACAATAATTATTAATTTCTATAATTGATCAATTGTTAGTTGATAATATATTTTGATCCTCTCTTCCCATAATATTCTGCTTTTGTCTACATTAAACAAATATAATTCTTAATACTTTCAATACATACTGAGTTGGGTATAAACATTTTTTTAGTATTTATACATATAACAATGTCAACATATAACATCTTCTCTAATCAGCCTATGTTTCAATTGTATTTATAGAAGTCATCTTATTAAATCATTATATGTCTTGTTTTCAAGATTTTTTATTTAAGCTTAATTTCCCCTCAGTATTGAAAACACTCTTATCAGTCATAATTTTCTCAAAATTCATTACCTTTGAATATCCAAATTTTTCAAATACACTGTCAATATTTTTATATTTATTATTATTATTTATATATTATAAAAGTATTATACTACTTATATATCTTATCCCTCTTACTATAAGGCCCCTTTATGTCCAAGCTTTGTCTATTCTTTTAACCATGTTCAAACAATTATGTAATCATATAACATACCATCTAGCAATCTTACTATAGGGCCTCTTTACATCCAAACTTTATATTTTTTAACCATATTCAAACAAGTGTTTAGTCATATAGTATTCCATCTGGTAAGTTGAATCACATCTCTTAAATCTATTTCTAATCTTCTTCCTTTGCCAGGTCGCTTTCCAAATCAGTAGGTTTAGCTTGGCAGATTGTATTTTTGTAGATACTGTTGGAGATAAAGAACAAATTAAGTAGAATATTCGCTTTTTGTCTCCCATGCTTTAATGATTCTCCTGACAGCTCTTTAATCCATTTTATTAAATCTTTTTTTTTTGTCCTCAAGTTTGTTTTGAAGTCCTGGAAGGTAAAACATCTTTTTTGTTTCCTTTGTTGTAGCAAAATTTTGCAGATTTTCGTTTGTTTGTATTAAGTTGTAGTTCTTCTCATTTGTAGCTTCCATATTTAAGTCATTTTCCTCTGATTTGTATTATATTGTCCGATCTATTTGTTCATTCTTTATCATCATTTTTTGATTGTTTAATTGTGAGTTTAGGTTAGAGATATGTTCATTTATGTTATCAAAGTTGTTTTTAATCTTGCCATGATTTAAGACGATTGTCATTTGAATCTGTGGCAGCATTGCATATATTTTCTCCAGGAATGTATTTGCTTTGTCTTGAGTCATTGTTCCTGCAGATCTCTGATGTTCCACGCTAGGGTCTTCAGCAGGAGGTGTTAGGTGTGGTTTTCTGTCACTTTTAGATATACAACATCCATTTTGTCTCCCTCTTCTAAGTAGTTTTTCACCAGTATCATAGTCTCCTTAATTAGCTTTATCAAACCAGCCCATGTTAAAATCCAAACAACCAAATCTTGTATAGTTCTTACCTTTATATATGGTTTTTGTAATCCAATATGTTTCCAATTATGAAAGCACCACTAAAAACAGTATTTTGTAACAGTTCTTTTCAGGGGTCTTATAATTATCAGCCAGCCAAGATTTCAGTCCAAAGTGTTTAACCACCTGAAAGCTTTCCAGTAACTTCCCCTTTAGAAGATTAACAAAAGGCCAAGGTTTTTCTTTTTCTGCAAACAGTTCTTAAACTTAAAAATGCAGCTCAGTGTGTTTATAATCCCAGAAGGTCAACAATTTCTAAACATATAATTTCACTCTGTAGTAGATAGCCCAATGCTTTGTTTCCAGATGTTTTTTGCTATCTCTGGGCATCTTGCCAAATTCTGGGTAAATGCACTATAGTTTTCTCTAATCCTCCACTAGGTGTCAGTAGCTGTTCATTTTCCAGCTTTTAAAGCAAAGAGTTGTTATTACTATTAAAGGTAAAGGTTCCCCCACACATGCGTGCTAGTCGTTGCCAACTCTAGCGGCTGGTGCTCATCTCTGTTTCAAAGCCAAAGAGCCAGCATTTGTCCGAGGACGTCTCCGTGGTCATGTGGCCGTCATGACTAGACGCCAAAGGTGCACGGAATGCTGTTACCTTCCCACCGTAGTGATCCCTATTTTTCTACTTGCATGTTTACATGCTTTCAAACTGCTAGGTTGGCAAAATCTGGGACAAGTAACAGGCGCTCACTCTGCTACACGGCACTCGGGATTCGACCCGCCAAACTGCCAATCTTCTGATCAACAAGCTCAGCGTCCTAACCCACTGAGCCACCGCGTCCCTATTACTATTACTATTATATAATTTCATCAATACTTTTTCAGATATGGAATTTTAAGAGTTTTCTTAGTTTTCAAATTTATCCAGACTGTAGTATTTTTAACCTCATTTCAATATATTTTTGTTCCCCATAAGAGTTTAATTCACGACTTCCGTCTATGGGAGGGTGTGGACGTAGTCCCCTTTCTTCTCAATTTGGGAGGATTTTTGCTTCTTGGGAAACTTTTCCAGGAAATCAGATACAAAATAGGAGAGAGAAGATCGAATTCCTCACCTAGTTTCAAACACATTCACAGTTGTTCTGGTTACTGCCTTTGGACTTCGGCTGCAAGTAGCTTGAGCTGGTCACCGAGGTGTAGCCAGCCTTTCTCCTGTCTGGTTAGAGGACTTCCCCCAGATCAAACGGGACAACTGCCATTGTTCCTAGATCATCTTTCTTCGTTGCCTCTCTGGGGCGACTTTAGACCCATTTAGGGTCCCCTGGCAGGGTGAAACCAGCCATGGGGTGTGGAACTCCCTCTACGGCGCAAAACCGGAAGTCCTAAATTTCAGGCACCTTAACTCTTTACAAATCACCTAAACATTTCTTAGTTGTAATAATGATAAAGCCATTTAAATAGTTCATGCATTAATATTACTTGGTGGTAGTTCAGTATATTCATAATTTGTAATTTAAATACTGTAAACTTTAAGTATTGTAAATATAATTTAAATATATTGTAATTAAATATTGTAAATAATGTGTTTTACAATATTTATCAAAGTACTATAGTTCTACATGAAACAGTGCATTTAATTGGTAAATTAAATTTGTGAATGAAACTCAGTTCAATTTACAAATGATTTTTCATTTTTTCAGAGAGGACTAGTTGGGCTTGTAGACTATCCTGATGATGATGAGGAAGAGGATGAAGAAAATCTACCTTTGACACAGAAAGCAAAGCTAGAGTCTTCATAATGACAAGTATGAAGACCAGTATCGATTACGATACAAACTAGGTTTCCGGTTTTCCAGAGTGGGAAGTCCATGTTATAAAAATAAAAATAAACACATTACTGTGTATAACACAGATCAACTTTAAAACAGATTTCTGCTAATCAGTGCCAATTTGGCGGAGCAGAAGAGTAAATACTACGCTTTATGGAAAAACATGCCTTTGACCTCTCCAGCTTGGACCACACATTGCCCTTTTCTCAGGGAAGGAAATGGAAAATACAACGCCAACAGGGCAGGAGTTTTGATGGTGGAATTCTGGATTGGCTGTTCAGTTGTTACAATCAAATTATGATTTCTTGGACCATGTACGAGATTTTGAAGAAAAGGCTTTTCTGCCATAATTCTTCATTAGCTAAGAATGCCAGCAGTTTCTTTATATAAAGAGACCTGCCTTTAAAACCACACATTCTGAACATTTTAGTCAAACTACAACAGATTTTAAAAAAACTTTTTTGGGGAGGGCTCAACATGTTTCCTCTTTTTTTAATCTGTTCCCTTTTGCCCTTTAAACTGCAGATTTTTGTTTGGAGAGGAGGGATATATCTGTCCCTTAATTAAAAGATTGAATGGAATTCTAGATGTCACTTTTATGTCATAATTTTATTTTTATTTTGCCCCGAGTGTATGCTTGGTTGTTGAGTATATATTTGGGACCATTAAAAATTTTTGATGTAATATAATCTCACTGTTGTGCTGGTACCTGTTTCACATGTGTAATTCTGTTCTACATCACATTTCCTAATGTGTTTAGAATTTTATGGGAGATGGTATAGTTTTTATTGAAAAAGAGCAAATTAATCTTGCCACAGTGCATACAAAAGCAATACTATTTTGTGACTAAATATTTTATATTAAACTTTACATCATCAACTGTCTTGAAACAATTCAGGGAAATAGGTTGATTTTTTTTACCAGAAAAATACTTTTAAGTAATCTATAAATATGAAATTAGTATTCCAAAGAGATTTTGAAATTTCTTAACTCGGAACATACTGGTATGTTTAAATTCAATTTAAAGTGGTTATCAAGAGTACAGTCATACTAACACATTTGAATTTTGAAAATAAAAAAATAAAATTAAGGACTACAGCATTAGTGGTATTTTTTAAAAGTGATTCCCTTTGGAATACCAGTTTTAATGTTGCACTATTCTGGGCTTATGACATTTTTATGAGAATTCAGTTAAACTCATTCTTGGGGGGAAAAGTAAGTTATTCAGGAGAGGTAATAGCTATCATTGCCTTAACTGCATACTAGACTAATAGCCCACTTACAAGAACTGTTATACAGATTTTATTTGAATGCATTTACTATCCTAGTCATCAAAATACATCAATTTTTCTGTAAAAGTACAGGTTTCAAGTATGATTTATATCCAGTTTCCTCATTTCTTCACAGATTAGAAGATTTATTCATTAGGTTAAAACTTCACATAAAATTCCAATGCCCAAGTATTGTGCTGTACAAAATTGTCTTAGTTTTTTTAGATGTAGCTGCTCAGTTTAGGTATATAATACAGTTCTCCAACAATCTACCAGGGAATAGGGAGACATGCATATTATTGCTTTTAGTGATTTACTATCCATACCATGGTTAATTGTGAGTTACGGTTGATGGCAAGTACAGGACTGCAGTTGCTGCTAAATTGATTTCTTCCTAATTTTATCTACTCAATAACAATCATCTTGTCCTCATGAGATACTTACATACAGATCAGGAAGCTATGCTATGGTCAAAACATGGTGAAACAGACTGGTTCCAGATTGGCAGAGGAGGATGACATGTCTCTTCCCCTTATTTATTCAACTTACATGCTGAAGCTGGATTGAAAGATGAACATTGCATGCAATTTACATGGGCGTGAATTAGACTACCAATGCCTATGTTTCTCCATCAATGATGCTGTCCTTATCTCAACCTTAGCCCAACATTTAGGTAGTCTTATGTCAAATCTTTACATTCCAGAAAATAAGTAGTTTCCTGCTTCTTCACAGAGCAAGGAATATAAACTTTATTTAATTACATCTCCCTCCAAGGAGACCACACCAGCTTTGAAAATCATTGAGAGATTCTTAAGATGTGCTTGTATTTTAGGACAGAATACAGATAATCCTCGTTTATCAAACACATTTGAGACTGGCAGTTCCATTGCTAAGTACCACAGTTGCCAAGCAAAAATACCCCATACTATCGTACTGGATTTATGACATTGGCCAGAATATAGGATCATGTGGCATCAGGCTCTTCTATATTTTTAACAAGAGTTACATTATTTCAGAAACTACTCCTTTTTTGGTTTCCCCCCAATTCCTACTTCTAATTTAAATCTACAAAATGCTTAAGAAAAAGGTTGAAACCAGTTGCAAATAGTGCTTGCCCACTGATTACATGGTTATATGTATAAACGACAAAATATATCAACTACAAAATAAACCAGCTTTATTTTTATAAATAGTAATCAGTTCATAATCTGGCCTGTGTTTCCAGCAATGTAGTTTTTGAAAAGCTTTTTTTGCAGATTTAAGCATTTACTTTAAAAAAAAAAGCTACGGTTTCTTCATGCTTGTAAATCATCAAGAAACATTTTGTGTGTTTTCTTTTTAAATTCTGAGAATGGCAGGACTTGCCATCCCTTTAGTTTTGCCCAGTCATTTTTTAAAACCAAAATACTTTTACCATCCCCCTAGTAAATACTTCTAGAAATGTATGAGCAGGGAACCTTTGTTGATGCTTGGAATGGTTGCTGAGAGACAGTCAAAGGCAGGCAATTACTTTGTGGACAATCGGCATTTGGTATATTTGAAATGTTTTCACACAGGAAATTCCACTCAATTCCACAACTGTTTGAATATGCCCAGGGAAACAGCAATACTAAATCATCCACATCTAGAGTTAACAAATCTTTGGTGAAAAAATGTTACCAGTAAATGGCAGGAAAGCAATACAGAAAACTGTTTGCTTTTAAATTTTCAGACTTTCTGATTTGAAACAGCATTAATGAAGCTTGAATGAAATGTTAATTTTAAAAAAGGGAACAACTGATTTTTAAAAAATGGTGGATACCACTGTTGTGTTGCACATACAGTAACTTTCTTCAAATCAGAAAACTTAACGGTTCAATCCTATACAGGTCTACAAGTAAGGTCCATGGTGCATAGTAGAATTTATTTCAAGGTAACTATGCTGATTTGAGTGGTCCTTGGTGCTCTCTGAGCTTGGTTGTTTTCTTACAGATGTTTCATTACCCAAACTAGGTAACATCATCAATGCTAGTTTTTGCTAGCACTGATGGTGTTACCTAGTTTGGGTAATGAAACGTCTGCAAGAAAACAACCAAGCTCAGAGAGCACCAAAGACCCCTCATTTCAACCTTGAGCTACAAATATTCTCCTTTATTGCTCTGTCGATTTTCTTGAGGTTTAATAAAATGTACCCTGTAATGTTTCTGGATGGTTGATCCCCAGTCTAAGTTGAACTAGTCGTGTGTTAGCAGTTTACTTGAATTCTCTTTATATGCACAATTGTGCATATATTAGGTTCTCAGTTGGTTCTGAACAATGGCTTAATGGTACATCAAACTAAAAAGATACATTCTCACATCTTCTAAGTAATTATTTATACTCGGCATAAATAAGTAATCATTTATA